>NW_024609835.1:174013801-174690197 GCF_016920785.2 Ixodes scapularis
TTTTCTCATTGAAGTTTTCAGAAAATCACGTTTAGCTTTTGAATTTGATAATTGTTAGGGCTGAAATTTTTGCGCTGCATTTGGCTGGAGAATTAGTGTTCGGCGATGCGTAGTTTATTTTTGCGGTGAATGAAACACTAATTGTTTAGGGAGGGACACGCTGTAGTGTTTTCATACACACATCCACTTTTGCTTGACTGGCAACATCTCAGACATTTGAGGTGCGCGCAATCCGGTGTGGAGACTTTGTAGGGTGTGGAGACTTCGAATTTTTAATTTTTTTCGGATCCATTCGAATTGACGTAAAAGGTACCTTCTAGTGTTCTTCGACTTGTTTTTCGGGTTTATGAAAAAAAAAACGAAACCCCAGTTCTAAGTGATTGTTCTTCGTTTTATATTGTTTTCTCTTCTCTTGACTGAACCAACCACTGGTCCGCAGTGTATTTAACAAGATAAAACAACAAAACTTTAAGATGGTTACGGTTTGAAAACTTGAGGATTCTGCAAAACACTTTCTTTTTCGTATGTGTCAATTTCCACCGAGTACAAACAATCAACTAACCCGCGACGCTTAAACGAACAATGGCACAAAATTCAATTGGGGCCATTTTATCCGGAACCATTTTTTTGTCTGAATCCAGTTCTTTTGGTAATGTTTCTGGGTTTCCATGTATCGCAGGTTTTTGGAAGAAGCTGGACTATTATCAAGAGCAACCAGAGACCCGCTTCAAGCGCCGGCTCCTCGTTGTGCTTGAGAGCAAGGATAGCACAGCCTTTTGGAGTACTTACCCTCTGCTCAATTCGCACGCTGGTGGTCTCCAAGTCCCGCGTATCGAGGTGCTATGACCCCCAATTCAGTTTGGTTTGAATGCCAGTGCGCAAAGCTGCTGTCTTGCTGAAATGGCCAATGAGCGTCGGCACTTTGCAAATTTAACTCTGGGCACGGCGTGATGAAACACGCAAACGTTTTCTGCGTAGCTGAGGGGAAGCAGTCACACAAGGGCGGTGAAGCCGAGTTGAGGGGCTCCGTTTTCTACTACTTTGTGTGTTCCTTGCCTAACTCGAGCTGAGATTGCACCTTCACGTGATTAGCGAACCGCGACTCGAGAGAAAGACTTCCATATGCAATGTACAGGGTGGTGGGGCCTCGTGAGGTAAATCTGTTTACCTTTTGCCCCTCCACCTGAGACTCAAGGAGTCCAAATAAAGATTATTATTATTATATAATATGGAAACTTTGCCCTGTTGCTGGATCTTGAAGTAGCTCTTGAGCGAGTGCCGGGGAAGTAAGAATGCACTATCGATATTTCTTGATAAACAGATGAGCAGAACAGCGCACACAAAGACAAGAAAAGGACCGAGTTATACCAACTCGCCCAACTTACAACACTTCTGCGGTATTTCTTGACTGACTCTTGAAAATAGATCGATTGGCCCTGATGACCTTTAGGCTTCTTGTTTCTTTTGACGTACAGGTTGCAGAACAGGACGTCAACTTGGACGGAAAGGCAGATGTGCTCGGTCTCAGTATCAACATGCCACTGGAACGGAATTTCCACGTTTTGCTGGTCAAGCTTTTGCTTCTCTTTGACTGCAAGGTTCAGGTCGGTTAAAAGGCACTGCACAACTACTGTCTCGATAGTCCGGGCGCAGCTTAAATGCTGACCGAAAGGACGACACAAGGGGCCGTGGAATCTGTAAAAATTCTTCCTGGCTCTTTCGGCCTCCTTCACAAAGTTTGGCTTCCTAACCCTTCAAGGGCAACTTCTTTGTTGACAACATGGTTAAATTCTTATTTGATTTTTTCCTTTAAAAACGTTCTAAAAAGTTAGTTGTGAAAAGTTTAAATTTTTAGAGAAAATAATAAAAACAACTATTTGTGCGGAAAATATGCTTTCCATGGCCCAGTTGTTGCTCAGATGTAACTGTACAATTTATTTTATTGTCGAACGAAAAAAAACAACATGCTAGAGTTGAAGAAATATCCAGTGTCTCTACCATCGAGAGGCTGTTTCTTGACGCCATCTAAAAACTAAAATAATTACCCCTCTCAAGAGCTTCGTACTTCGAAGAATATAGAGGAAATGGCTCGTAATAGTTCTACTTTCAAAAAATCAGTTTCATAAAATCTCTTAATACCCACAGTACGTTTAGATTAAAGGTTGCATAGCTTTCAAAAATTCGTTCAACGGAAGACGCCAGAAGCCAATCACTAAAGCGAAAGCCACGCGAAAAAATATATATGTAGAAAATTGCAGCTCTTTCTTTTTTTGCACTTTTAGATGGTGCCAGTTAGCGCCAGTATATGTTTTCTTTGTGTGACATGATTTTCTTCAGTTGAAGTTCCACTAGTAGGAACTCGGCTTCCTCGAGCTCAGTAGAAATCGAGCGCGTATACCTCCTGTCGCCCTCGGAAGTGTTAAAGCAGACTAGTGCCTATCTCAAATACTCTGCTCAAGATACGGTGTTCCAATTACGTTTGGTAGTATTTTGTTACCGTGCAAGTATATTTGATCAAGAGTAATTGCTACTCTTTACTCTCGTTATCTCAGGTCATTTTCTCATGTACATTTTTCAATCTTTAAAATTATTTGTCGAGCGAAAATATTTTACGGGAAGAGTAATCGGTGTGCTTCATGGCCCAGCTGAACCGATTGCAAAATTGAAGCGGAAACTACCGAACACAGAACAGGAAACAAGCTTAGACCGAAGATGTAGACTTAAAATGGCATAGAAATAATGGAAACAGCGCGCAAACGACAAGGACGGGAGGAAAAGGAGTACACAGGACGAGCGCTGAACTGACAATTGAATATTTATTGAAAAGGACCCAACGAAGAAAACGCCCACAAAAAACACACTCGCATCAACACGTGTCCATGAAAGTAATCTCCTTCTTATGTAAATACACAGAAGTTTGACTCACGCAGTTCTGTTCCCCCTCCTTCTTTATTCCATACGCTTCTAAAATTTCCCTGGCTGTTTTATCTGCTCCCCTCCCCATGATTGTGATCTTATTGAAATCAGGATGACATTTGCATGTTCCGCAGTGCAGGGGCAAATGCCCTCCTGCTGTTGAACTAAGCGACCAGTCATGTTCGCGTGCCCTTTCATTTATGCAACGGCCCGTTTGCCCGATGTAAACTCTTCCACAGCTTAACGGGATCCTGTACACCACTCCGATCGCACAATCCACGTACTTCTTTCTGTGGTTTACAGTGCATTGGTTCCCACCCCCCCTCCTCTCGGCTACTTTTGAACAAAGGTGTGCCAGCTTACGAGGCGCCGAAAACACGACAGGGACATCAAACCTCCCCGCCACCTTTTTCAGGTTGTGGGAAATTCTGTGCTGATACGGGATAACCTGAGGTCTCTTGCTAGGTCTATCCCGCCGCTGATGAGGTCCCCCCTTAATCTTTTTTAACAGCGTTTCCGCTACCGCCAGCAAAACAGAAGAAGGGTATCCCCCTGCTGCAAGCCGCACTGTCTGCTGTTCAAAGCTCTCTGCCATAGAATGGGGACAGGACTTATCAAGGGCAGCCTGCATACACGAAGACGCTATGCTTCGTTTGACGAGCTTTGAGTGGGCGGAGTCGAAGGGCAGAAGTCCCTTTTTCGTACGAGGATGGTAGGCCCAACATACGTGACTTCCTGTGAACTGTAGTTTTAAATCTAAATACTGGAGGCAGAACCCATCTTGGAGTTCATGAGTAAACCTCAGTCCCCCAGAGTTTTTTGCAAAAACTTCCATCACCTTTTTGACAACCTGATCCTCGAGGACCCCCCCAGACGATTTAGTGAGCACGAGGTAATCGTCCACATATCTGAACACTTTCCTAACGCTGTTTCCGTCCAAATTTTCTACAATAGCTCGATCGCACATGGCCAAATAAATGTCGCAGAGAATGGGCGCTACACTTGAGCCTATACATATTCCTTCGTTCTGCAAATAGTAACCACCGTCAAACAGGACAAACGTCGATTCTAAATAAAACTCCAACAGTTCCAGAAAGCCATCAACCCCCACCCCACTTGCGTTCTGAAATGGAATCACCCCGTTTCTATCGATACACTCACGCACCGAAGCAAAGAGGCGCTCATGGGGTACAGAATAAAACAAATCCTCGACATCAATGGAAAACGCTGCTGCATCTGCGCGTACGCCATTGCTAAGATACTCCACAACCGCCTGTGAATTGCGCACTAAAAACGGGTCAAAAAGTTCCAGGGCACCTAAGTGTTTCTGGAGGTACTGGCTTACCAGTTTCTGCCAAGCACCCCTCTCCGTAAGAATGGTTCTGAAGGGCAGCCCCAACTTGTGAGTTTTCACAGAAAAGAAAACTTCCAGGTGCCCTGTCTTGCTTTTCCCAATGTCTTTCTCTAAAGTAGACAACTCGAGACTATTACACAACTTCAGCGCAGCACTCTTGACTTTCTTGGGATCAAGGGAGGTCAGTTTAAAGTGTTTTTGAATTGCAGCGCTCGACTTGGACGTTAACATGTCCTGTGGGAGCACAACAAACCCCCCCTCCTTGTCCGCCTGAAGCAAACCAAGCTTGTTTTCTTGGAAAAACGAAACAACATTATTATGAAAAACATGTCCTGTGGGAGCACAACAAACCCCCCCTCCTTGTCCGCCTGAAGCAAACCAAGCTTGTTTTCTTGGAAAAACGAAACAACATTAAAATGGCAGCAAAAAAACAAATCGAAGGAAAATATACGACGACACCAAAACAAATGCCCCAGGTTGTTTTTTTGTTTTTTTTTTGCTTTTTTTATGTTTAGTTTTGCTACAGCAAGAATCGTGATATCCCGACCCTTTCATGCGGGTAGATATTGCAACAAGTTAGGAAAGAAGCTACGATCAGGATGTGCTCTACAAATGCAAACAAAGTGTCCCCCCAAAGTTGTATGGCATCCTGAGCGGGCTCCCAGTGCTTAGTATGGAGAAAATAATAAATAAATCAACAGCCGCGAGAGAGACTGCAGTGTCTTTTTGTGTCCCCGCGAACTAAAAAAAAAAAAAAAATGGTATATTCTTACACCCTTTGTCCCATATAAGACGCCCCAAAACTTCAGCTCGACGTACAGCACACCGACGCGGAACCGAAGGTACAAACTTTCATGACCGGCTTGATAGCCGAGTTGTACAACCTATTAAAATAGCTCATGTATAAGTGTGACTGATTGCAAAAAAGTAATCGGTGTTTTCTCGACCCAACTGCAGAATCTCATTGTTTTTTGTTGTTTTTTTTGTTGTTTTTTTTTTGTAATCTTTTATATCTACTTTAGCTGTTTAATATGTTATATCGCACAGTCATCAAGCCTCTCGTAAAAGTTGAGGCCGTCAGTTTAACATCAACGCGCTGTACGTCGAACTGAAGTTTTGGGGTGTATTGTAATTTGTATGTGACCGGGAGTGTAATTGCTACACGCTTTATTTTATAGCGCGTGTTACTTTCTTACGTATAAGGTGTAAGTATAAGGTACACCAGCCTGTTGTGGTGTACCTTATACTTGCAAGTAGGCGCGGCAAGTGCCATGCCTTCTATACGTGAGCCCTGGTTATTTAGTCATTCTTTTGCATTTATAAAATTTGTTTAATGTTAACTCCGGATACTGCGACTCGCGGTACTTAGTAAAACGGTGCGTCCAAGGTGTGCATTATAAGACCATCAGGTGTGATGTTAAGTGATGTGACTATCATCATCATCATCATAATGCCTTTATTTGTGCCAATCAACAACCAACAAAGGTCTACAATGTGGCACAGTGAAAAAATTGCACAGCTGTAAAACATGCTCAACTGATAAAACTGGCATGCAACAAAACACGACAGTACACACTATAGGTAGAGTGATATCGTGTAACGTGCACCGGGGCTGCTACTCATTCTACTAAGGCTGCATAGAATAGTCATGCCATTCTCTTTTGTTTGCTTCTGTTGCTTGAAACTAAAGCATTGTAGAGTCAGCGAAGTCTATGCAAATTACGCAATGTGCAAGTATCTTCGAAGATAATTGAAATACATTTTTACGTATGAGTACTCTACTCAAATTATTTTGCAGATAAAGTACATTGAGTAGTATTTTAGATATTTTATGAAGTAGGTATTTAGTAACTTAAATACTTTTGTCGAGTATCTTGTACAACACTAAGTTAAAGCGATAACTACAAATTGTGAACTTAGAAAAGGATCCTCGGTCGAAGAGCTGCAAGATGACAAACGTCAGTTTCCAAGCCTTGCGCACAACCACGGTGTAAGAATTGTATTTTGCATTTCACATGCTACTTGAGAAAGCATCGAGACAATATTCGGCGAAAGCAGGCCCCTTTGTATTGGCGCCACCTATCAACAAGGAGGATAAGTGCCAGACGGGCCAAAACAGGGCTCGATTGGCCCGATGCGTCGGCATGCTCTTGCCGCATTCTCCGACCAATCTATTAATAGATTATAAGCGCATCTTCGGTAGTTTCTTTTTTTTTTGTGCCAGTTTATTCCTAGTCACGATCATATGCTTGCAGTGTTGTCTCATCCGCACGCTGAAATAGCAGTGCAGTGCTCAATTTGTCTTTTTTGTGTCCTTTCGTCGCAGCACCATGTGTGTGCAGTCCTGGTTTGAGGCTAAACCCTAACATTATTTTTCCGTGTTACGAAAAGCGGAGAGTGGCGTCGCCCACGTCTCCTGTTTTGTGCACTGTCTAAGCAGCCCGGCATGGTCTTTCCTGGGGGCGGGGCACGTATAGCCAACGTTAACCCGCCGTGTTGGAATCGCAGAACCATGCCCGCATCTCGTACGAAGGCCTGGCCTTCGTGGAGCATGGCTCTGCGCTGCCTGGCGCTGCTCTACTGGTCACCGGGGAGTTGCGCTGGCGGCAGCAGCAGCCACTTCACCACAATGCACGGGACGACCGATATAAGGTAGGAGTTGCAGTGAACTGCTCCTGGACTCTGGATTTTGTTCTATTGCTATTCATTTTCTTCATTACGAAGCGGAATGGTCGATACAGACGTAATTGTTGACAACTTTCTTCAAGTGGCGACATCGGAGATGGCAGTAGCGGATGCGTGAAGGTAGTTCTAGTCCTTGGTAGTTCTCGCTATGAAGGAGTTGAAATGGATGTTGGCACAGCATGAATCCGTCTTAATATTGAGCAGATTATCGGTGCCAGGTGACAGATATCACGAGCGAAGAAGCCACTTATATTTAACACTTTGCTTATAAACTATCTTCCATAAAACGTATTGTTACGATCGTAACTTATCGTAAGACGGTGGCCCGATCGAGCGGCTAAGCCTAGCGGGTCGCGCCTCGACAAAGCTCACCGCAATCGGAACCACCCGAAGAAAACAGACAGGATTGACGACGGCTTGTGGAACCCTGCTGGGCAAGTTTCGTGTAAATGGCCAATTTAAAACGAAGTTTCCGGTCGATCTGAGAGGTAGCACGACTCGTCATGAGAAACAGTAAAGAAAATTACAGGGAGTGTAGTGTACTCTTTCAAATAAAAGTTTCTCTTTTCTTAGCTGAAGCCCCCCCCCCCCCCTTTTCCCGACGCTTTTGCACACGCGCCAGATTACAGCCGCCATTGCTGACCTCTTGTCTTACCCAGACGTCGAGCCACTGGAGCGGGCGTTGACGAGCCTCCACAAAGGTCAATGCTGGGAGAAGAACACAATATAAAATGGCCATAACCTGCCCTGCTGGGGTAATCATGAAGGAAAGTAAACGTAATAAAGGGAAAAAACTGAAGGCCGGGTATGGCGCCGCTTATGCACAGCTGCTGCAAAGCGTCTATACTTTCTCCGCATTTGCAGACATAAGATATATTACTTTTTTACGGGATAATATAACCTTATTTTAGTAAAAAATTAAAAAAAAAAAAACGAACCAACCAGAAGGGAGCACATCGATAGGTTTCTAGACCGATAGAGAGTAACTTTATATTGCCGCGCGCGGAGCTGGCCAAGTAGGCAGCGCGGCCGTGGCCTAGCGGTTATCGCGCTCTCCTTTCGCGCAGTTCGCGATTCCTGGCCGCGAGTACGCATTTTTGTTGACTCTAATGTGATGTTCCGGTAAATTCGAGAACCATGTTGCTAATTTAAGGTCCGAATGTTCCCTGCGCCGAGCCTTCTATGCCGATTGTTCCAGAATCCCACGCGCGTAGATGGGGCTCCACGTGCGGAGGCGGAGTCAGTTTCGCCTCAACGTTCGATCCTGCTGTCTCGCCGACTTCGACGCCCGCGACGCTCTCTCGTTATCTTCTGTCTCTTTTTATTTTTCGGAAACCAAAATGTCACGAATGACAAGTTATGAGGCGGCGAATAACTGAGTAAAATGAACGTTTAATGGTGCGAACTTGTGCCCAAAACCAAAAAGGAAACAGAGGATAACAACAGAGCATCGGAAGCGTCGAAGTCGGCAAGACAGCAGGATCGAACGCTGAGGCGAAACTGCCTCCGCCTCGGCATGTGGAGGCCCATGTACGCGCGTGGGATTCTGGAACAATCGGCGTAGAAGGTTCGGCGCAGAGAACATTCGGACCTCGAATTAGCAACATGGTTCTCGAATTTACCAGAACATCACATTAGAGTCAACTAAAATGAGTACACGCGGCCAGGAATCGAAGCCAGGCTTTCTGCTTGGAAGGAGAGCGCGATAACCGATAGGCCACGGCCGTGCTGCCTACTTGACCAGCTCCGCGCGCGGCAATATGCTATGCAGAGCCTATTACCGGCGAGATCTTTCGCTGGCGCCCTCGCTCGGTTACCTTTCGTGACGTCATTACCTCGCGAACAACAAGTTCGATGGTGTTTGTAATGGGCATGGTGGAAGCCTGAAACCATAGCGCTCTCAAAACAACACTGCCAACACCGTCAAAATTGAAGTTCTTACATTCCTCTTATTTCCGTCGATGAGACATCCTTTGCTGACGTTAAAGTCAGCATTCGGCCAATTGTTGTGGGCGGACCTCAGCGACGCTTTCGATTGCTCAAGTCGCCAATACGGCCAGCAAGTGTTCCAAAATCCGTCTTTGGCGTATCGGAACGCAAGGAGGGGCACGCCAATCAAAGTACATAGATAATAGAGAGTTTTAGTAGATCCTTCCCATGACTCCGATAACGATACCCGATACTTCGCCACCGCCTCCCTCGCGCATGCATAGTATCGTTATCGGGGCTATCGGAGGTGTCGGAACGATCTACTAAAACTCTCTAATGCGTTGGCAACGCACGATGACGAGGCAACTAAGCGCGCACTTTCATTGGTTGTGGTCGGGCGGAAACAAAGGACCGAGAACGGTTTTGGAGGTAAACAAATTCACGAGGTACGCAAAGAGCAGACGAACTTGCACGACGTATACTAAACCGATAACACCAATAGCGTTTGCGCTGCTATCTGCCCGAGAGCGCATAAAACAAGCTCAGAAAACAAAACACGAGACAGTCTTGTGGTCGGGCTTGCGAAGACATGCTCAATCGTCAGAAAAAAATACTCCAACTGAAGCAATTCTACTTTCATAATGCGATTAAATTTGCCTACTATTCCCTACAACCCAACTAAGAAATATGACTCTTGTTATTCTCCAGAGGAAACCAAACGCATGCGCGTTTTCCCATAGAAGGTAGACTGGTTGCTATCTGCTTCAATTTGAAAGTGGAAGTCATGTAGACACTATAACGCCAGCTGAACCCCTATTATACATATAATAACTCTATGCCTTCGCCGCATTAACATTGAATATCAATCCGACAGAAAGTGCGGCTCGTAAAAAAAATAAAGAAACAAGGACCCGTAAGGTGCTTTCGCATTTCCATTGTATTTGGCAGGATGTCTAAGCAAGGTAGTTCTTTGTTATTTTGCTGTTTCTCAGGCTTAACCCCATTTATCATCTCCACTGTTCCTCCCACTTGATTGAATGTATATTGAGAAGAGACTGCCAGTGCTGGTTCCTCAAAGAAGGCTTTGGTGCTCTACCCGTGCTGGCATGACATACATCTGGCTGGTTGCTGTGAGAGAAAAAATTAGGTGAAAAGCAAAGTGCAATTTGAAGGTTTCATAATCTAGTGTGTGTGCCTGTACGGCAACCGATTTGTGTTTCACAGTTAATAAAAGCGACAGGTTTATTCAAGTCATTATCAAACCAATGTCCTAAACTCGTTTCATGGTCCCTGTAAACAAATAGATTTGTTCAGGAATGAACACTCTTGACTGTGCCCCATTACTGAGAAAGGAAACGACTCAGGAAGGTGAACATTTTAACCTTTAGTGTTATTACTTTGCAAGGCATATTCGTAACTGGGCCAAAGGATTGCATTCATTTTTATGTTTATAAGTTTATCTTTTAAATGTTTTTTTTTTAAAAAGTGCCTCATGTAAACACTGCGCCACCTGAGGCAAGCTATCGCTTGGATAGGGTAATGATAATGACCAATTCTTTCGGTGAAACATACAGTATAACACTCGTCATGCGGCTATAGGAAGGAATCACATAAATAACAAAATTATAATAAAAAATCTAAATGTTGAAGTTTTTTTCAACATTAAAATGATATTGCAGCTTTTCATAACAAAAGACCATGAAATTGCAGAAAGTAAGGTCGCAGCCGTGTTCCTTACAGCATTTCAGTACATAATCTTTTAGAACTGACTTCACACATCAATTTATTATAAAATGAGAGTTTTCCTGAACCGATATTTGGTACCAAAAAGTGAAAGTGAGATAAACTCGTTTGAGTTTGTCTCTTTGGAAGGTGCCGGCACACGAAAAATAATTTATTCCGGAAGCAATATACAGGAGTGAAACCCTCGAATTCAACACCCATCAGAGAACTTAAAAACGTGTAAGACTGCTTGTTAACAATGTGAGTTTAAAACAAAACTGCAATTGTAAAGTCCCTCTTAATTAACCGTATGGATGGAAAACCCCATTATCCACATGGTTTGGCGCGGGGACAAAAGTGTTTGCTTAAACTCTTTCCACCTCAGCAGAGCGGACGCTGCAAAGGAGGACGCCTCCTCTTTAACGTCTGCTCTGCTAAAGTGGAAGAGGTAGAAGGAGTTTCACCTGAACTCTGAACCTGGCAGAAACTATAGACGTCTGTACGTGTTGACCAACGAAATGTCACCGCCGCATGTTGTCCCGCCATGATCGGTGTTAAAAGGGCGAACTTCCTGCAAATTAATGCGTGCAATCTCAACTCCGTTCCTGAGAGCACAGGGCAAGTGCATGTTGAGAACAAGTCTTCAACAGTAGACAGATAGTGAACGACTGTGCCATAGAGATGCGTATGAGCTCTTCCAAACTGACTGCCTGTTCGAAAGGATCTGAGTCCCCAGTTGGTTGCTGCTTTCTGGCTGCTTCTGGTGGATGCCAGCTCTCGGCTACGGAAATTAATTTCCTTCCGTTGGTTCCAGCGTTCCGTCATTGACAACTCTCGGCTCACCTCCTTCGCCCTGGAGAGGATACTTGCGGACTATGCAAAACGAAACGGTACGTGTTAGACGAGGGCAATAAGCAGGGGAGCGTTGTATCGAGGCGGTCCCTGGCCAGAAGACTCGGGCACCCTTCCATGTCCCATCAACAGTTCATCCATGTGAACGCTGTTACATTCTTCCCATCAGTCCGAACCAGATAAACCAGATGTGTGATTGGTTCTTTTTCAGGCTGGACGGCACAGTAACATGTACATACTTGTTAGCTTGTTTCATTTAAACTTAAAATATGTGCTTTAGTCATATGAAGAAACTACAAAGAATCTCTCTACAGTCAAGTCAGTTTTTTGGGGGAGATCCGATGGCTATACTGCAGAACCTCTATGAAGCGAAGACAGATGTAGCCAAGATGTGGGTACACTAGTCAAGAAAATTTACCTGTAATAGTACCATTATATACATGTTTTCATCTGAATGGTTAACCTAACTGGCGCATAGAGGGCGTGGAAGCACTCGTCGCCATTTCGTGTCTTCCATACGGTTGGTTTCGGTCCCATAGTAGTACTCACAGCTGTGGTTGGTTTTTGTACAAATGACTAATTGTAGTAAACAACCAGTCATATAGAGTCCACGAGCCACATTGAGACCTGCCAGGTGATTTTTAGCCTAAATTACGCGCTATTTGTAGAGAACGTCTCATGGTGCAGGTGGCCACGTTTGGCGGCACAAACCCTAGACTAATGCGGGAGGAAAATTGACGGTGTTTGGCAGTGGCCACTGACACTAGTTTCGAGAGAAATAGAAGAGTTAAAGGGACACTCAAGCGGTTTTTGGAGAAGCTACTTTTTGGTGCGATGGTGTCAAGGAAGTGTCAGTGAATGAGTATCTTCAGTTTTAGAAGGCAGAAACGCCTATTAATCACGCAGGAATAAAATACGTGCGGACTCTTTTCTGTACTTGCGAGGACCAATGAAATTATCGTATGTTTGAAAATTTTGGCGGTCTTTTTAAAGTTTCGCTAAAAAAACAATTTTCAGTCCATTTAAATTTGTTGTGCATGATAATTTCACAAGACGTAAAATATTTCTAGTTTAGAATACGCGATAGCGCAATTATCGTTTCACAAACAAGGGACTACGTTTCTATTTGCCTTCCTCCGCGGGGGGGTGAATTTCCCGTTCCCCGGGATGCGCGGAAGCGCACGTATCTCCGCGCGTTGCAGGCCGGCTCCTTCTATCCGCAAACGTGGCGTCGGTGGTGATCGTCGGAATGGACGGCCTGGTGAAAGCTCATCGTTCCGCGTAAAAGCGCTATCCTTGACTGTGAATTTTCGTCGTGTTTCGCTATGATAACCCAGCACGTACTAGAAGGGAACATCCACCTACTTGTGCGGCGATGTCGTGGCGGCACTCTCAAGACAGCAGAAACGCCCGTGCCGTCGTGTTTGTTTACTTCGACTACAGTGGTGCTTTCTAAGCATTTGTGTCCTCGAACATCGCCCGGATTTCTGATTTGGCGCATTTCATGCGTGTGCTCAAGTTCAAGGTATTACTGGCGCGTACCGTATAAAGGATACGAATTTTCACGCGTTTTCATCACCGGAGAAAAGTGATTAGTGTTAGCAATCCTGAACGCTCGCAACGTCTATCTGATCACAAAATCATATTTCTACGTTGCTATATCGCTGCTAAGATTACATTGTCTTTTATAATCGTAGAAAAGGCGTGTGGCGATATTTGTACTATTGCAATGTCGTGTATTAGAGTCGTGATCGTCCAAGACGGCGCTGCATCTTTTTATTTTATTTTTTTCATTCACTGTACCCTGCAAGCCTATCAAGAAAAAATAATAAAGCTTTAGACTAGAAAACTGTTTGTCTATATTCTGTTACGGCATTGAGTAGCAGTGCGTCCCCTTTTTTAGAGGGGCCGCTGACACAGCTGACGGCGGCGTACAGAAGCGGTCGCCGTGCTGACGACCCGCTGCGCTTGTTGTAGTGGTTACAGGTGTGTGTACGCGCGGCGCAGTGCGGTCGTTTCGGTCGCTCCGGTTGCAACGGACGCAGTCGTAGGTACGCGCTCGTTGCACATGTCTGAACCAGCCTTTCCCCCGTACTCCCGAGGCGAAAGTAAACGTGGCGACATCGTTTGACATCACGTATACCGGAGGTAACGCTGCGATGTCAAACATTGGTTTGGTTACGACTTGCCCCAACCGCAAATCGAAGAACGCCCGAAAAGGTCTGCGTTTCGTCGTCCTCGGAACCCGAACATGACTCCGAAACGCTGCTATCGTCCACATCGCACGTCGGAGTGGCGTCATAGGAAATCATTCCCAGGTCGGCTGTCCGCCGAAGAACTTCAACCTCTAACGGCGTCAGGTCCTCGAGCGTAGAGAACTCCGCCATGATCGAAGCTCGAATGACAAAGAGGTTCGGCCGATGCGGCTACCTCGGGATCACTGCGCGACGGAACGTCGTCCAACGCCATTGGCCCGAGATCCTTTTGATAAGCGTGCGACGACCAATGAGAGTGGTTTCGTTTTCAGATGGATCCGAGGTTTGGCGGCCTTCAATTACATTTTTATTAAAGAAATAATCACCGTATGACTATACTTTTTGGTTTTTAGGGATACTTAAGGCGTCTAAATTCAGCTGTCATTATCAAAACACGAACTCAAAAACCGCTTGACTGCCCCTTTAAGACACTGATGCACTGACATATTATGAAAAAGCACGATGAAAACCTGATTAGCTACGTGCCGAATTGTGAAGACAAACTCACAAGTTTACTGTGCTTGCTTAATTTTTGCAGTCAATCATTTTTGGGGGGATTCGCAGATTAAGAAAAACCCCAGTATTCATCTAATGAATATATAAAAAGTGATATTGTCTGGACGTGTTTCCTCGTGAAAAATAAATACTCGAGAAGCATTTCCATAACCCACCCTCCGCTTAGTAGAATTTCTTCAACGATTGAACTGGCTGAAGTACTATGGTAAGTTACAGCTCAAGGAGGTAGGGACAGGGAAAGGAAGGCTGGGAAGAAAGAAGCAGATTGAACGCTGGAGAGCGAGGGAGAAACCTCCTCTCTCAAGCGTTCCGTCTGCTTTCTCCTCCACGGCCTTCCTTTTTCTCGCCCTACCTTCTTGAGTTGCAACGGACTACAGTTATTTCACGATGTTGGTCTTAAGAAATAAGTTAATAATTGTACAGAAATCTTCTTGCATCCCAGGTGAAGTAAAACACCCACTTTTTTCAACGACTGGCGACGACCTATTCAAACATGTAAAGGCCCTTCAAATGAAGTTTAAACATCCATTCTCTATAGAGTTTTCCAGATGTAATTAAATGGCACGAAGATAAGTGATCCCCAGCAAGTTTCGCTGAGCTCGAATGCGTTGACACACCTTGGTGGACCTGTTTGGACGGGCCTTTATATGTTTGAATAGGTCGTCGCCGGCTGTTAAAAAATAAATCTCTATACAAACTCAATGAACGCTACGCCCAAGTGATTCCCACGTAAAAACATTTCCAGCTTCACATATTTTTTTTTCTTTAATGACTTAAGGAAATTATTTAATTGCTTAGTTTACTTCAGCCATGAGACTGAATAGGTGTAATTTATATGAATTCATAAAGCAACTGATCGAGCAACCGTTTTGTTTAACGATTCCGTTAAACGATTGATAATACATCTAGCACATTTAGGTGTATTATCAAACACGAAAATCGCCCCATATTGATGTTACAATCATTTAAGAGCATTGGAAAATCGAGTTTTATATTATTCACGAGTTTTCCATGGTAATCAAAGGCAGCTGTTTACTTATTTGTACGAAGGGTAAACCGCGCTGTTTTTGTTACCTTCGTTTCACATATACATGGTATTCCGGCCGGCCACCATGAAAGGGGCGGTAGATGACCTCCGATTCGGATATTGTTAGCATGCTTTTAAATGGCAACATCTGTGTCAAAGTCCATGTCAATTCCGGAATTTAATTGGCCTTTTTTTCTGTTTCTGTGCGTCCACTGGTTGCGATATAAAATAGGTGCCACAGCCGACGAGCATAATCAGTCGCTGTCATGCGCGTCGATCCTGCACCCAGCGCTACAAATCATTGCTTTATTTTCATACACAGCATATACAGTATACACCAACACATTCTTAATCAAGGAATATGGCTCTTCCAGCATGGAAGAATCGAATAACCATGCTCAAATTACCGTGAAAAGATTGATTGAAAGTCTGATTATTATTTGCTACTTACGGACATTCAAAGGCGTAAAATAAATATAAACAACTTTTGTATTTTAGCTTAAAGCGTCGTCGGGCCAATTGCCAGATCCCAGAGTTTTATGACACAGACCAACTTGTTAAAACACTTAATACTAATCTTATTTTCAGATGTATGGATTAGGTCTTTCAATATGCTACCGGTCACGAAGCTTCGGCCAAAGTGTGGTACAGAGTCAAAAACTGAGGCTATAGACGATTGCAAAGAGGGCATCTGGCCGCCGCCACGTTCTTGCTTCTGAGAAAGTACGTGAAATCCCAAGCCTGCCCAACCACCTTCACGCGTATTCTGGACTTGCTTGAACGCATGGAGAAACCAGTCGGGACGCCATGCTTGCAAACGTGTATAGCTCCACTGTCCCGAAAGCAGCATTTTCGTTTGGCCACCCCTTTCAGTGAGCCCCTCGAAATTTGCGATTTTAAGTAGCTTTCAGAAAACAACTTCTTGTACACCGACATTTCTTTACGTCAATAATATATCACTGTATGCAAGCACCGATCATTCTTTATTCATTTCTAATAGCAGAACTTGGAAATAAGCTTTCTTTTTTTTTTTTTTCAGACAAAACGATGTTTATACAAGCAAAAAAAACGGCGCTGAAGTTTGATGGCGATATTGGGAATTTGTCTTCAGGCAAGAGGAGGAATGAAGAATGGTACTATTTTTGAGAGGGTTGCAGGAAAGGCTTGGCTGAGTGGAGAGAGCTAAAGACGATTACTTTAACGAGAAACACTGCCAGTGCGAAGACGCGTTGCCGCATTTTATTGGTGACTCGTTTAGAGTGGGTTAGAAACACTGATCTCGGTTGTAGTAGGCTGGATCGCAGATTGAGGCTTGTCTTGCTGGGGTCGAGAGGCACCACAGGCAGCCATTGCTTGACCCGAGCTAACGGACTAGACTCTTTGAGGGAAACGGGGAAAACTGCAATTCATTACTTTAGTAGGCTGTTCTCGGCGATGAAACTTTTATCGTGTTTTCCGGGAATGACAGTTGATATTCTGCGCGCAAATATTAAAAGCATTAGAGTATAAATCCTTTTTCAAATAAATGTTTTATGGGTCGGGGTCGAGGGTTTCGACTTAGTTGGGCGTAAAGTGTGATACGGTTCCATGAGACAACGGTTGCCGAAAGTCAGTGTGGAGTCGTTCGTCATCTCGAAGTCATCAGAGCTTAGCAGACGATAAGTTAGAAGGCCTTTACTGGGGACATTCTCATCGTCTCAAGCGCTTGTACAGAGTACTTCTGGTGCAAGCTGTTGCTTTGAACTGCAGTGATGACTTCTATGACGAACTAATACTTGGAGAAGTGTGTCGCTCATCTATTGAACGTGTCATATATTTAGCAGCTGAAACAAGCGACGCTGTTACAGTCGGTGGTTGGTGCTCCGGCACATTTGATTTTTTTTCAATTGGCATTCGAACGCTTGACAAATACCGATTCGATCACCAAACGCCCGATATAATGATTGCAGCACATCACAAACTCTCTCCTTCGAGCACCGCGTACAAGTTTCAATATTCCTACTTTTGTGTGCTTCTCCCATAGATTTTTTGCATGTGCCACCGACCGGCTCCCGATCTGCGATCCAGCCTACGACAATAAAGATCAGCGGTACCATTTTCTGGTTGCCAGACTCACAGCGGTGCTGGATAGATTGGCGGCTCTTAGCCCCCTCGTCGACAGTAGTGAATTGAAAGTCTGGTACGGACCTTAACCGGACAAGGTGTAGGCTGTACCAAGATTTGCGACAGAGAAGGAACAGCAAAACACCCGCCGATGGCCTGCTCCTATGGCCTTCTGGGGGTCCGAACACCAACTGTATAGTGTTGTGGGATAGGTACACGATACACATATGCGGGCTTATCAATGCAGTTCCGCCACGGCTAACGCACAAGGTGCGACTTATAAACCACCGTTTTTGTGACATACACAACGGTGCAACTTATGGACGGGACAATATGAAAAAAGAGAAACATTGGTTATCCTTGGCGTCATATGGTCTAGGATGCGTGCTATGTGCATATGGTCTAGGATGCGTGCTATGTCAGCATGCATTTTTAGCGTCTTTTCTGGTTTTCTCCCGAACAACATTCATTAAAACACACAGAATGTGGTTCAACTGGAAGTAGCTTCGGTCCAGGAAGTTTGCCCTTGTTTATTTTTTTGTTTAGGTTGGAATACCATGTATAGCAGTATACAAAATCCCAGTTAGAAATGTACCTTGCACTCTTTACTGCAAATGTTTGGGCACGTCACAGAGCAAACCTGCACTGTTGTAACTAGTTATTTTTGAACCCTCGATCATGCTGTGTAGGGTCCTATACCTAAATTCAATATGCGCCAGTGCTAACCTTGAGTCTTTGTGAAATGCCACCCTCGTTTGGCAAGCCAACGCTGAAAATACTTGAAAAGCTGTTATCAAATCAATCCTAGAGGCTGTACATAATGATGGAATGAAACTATAATCGGTGACAGGTCAAGAATGAAGGGGAACCTCCTCCCACCAATAATTTAGTTGAGCGCGTTGGTGATAAAGTGACATACAAGAAAGAATAAAACACGAAGGACGGACAAAACAACATATCACTGCAGCGTTCGCTCTGCTACACACAGAAAAAAAGGGTATATTCTTACACCCCTTGTCCCATATAAGACACCCCAAAACTTCAGTTCGACGTACAGCGCACCGACGTCAAACCGAAGGTACCACATTTCACGAGCGGCTTGATAGCCGAGTGCTGCAACTTATTAAAATAGCTCATGTACGTGTGAGTGACTGCAAAAAAGTTATAAGGGTTTTCTTTAGCCCTACAGAGAAACCTTAATATTTTTTGTAGTTGTTTTTTCTCGGGGCTTTGGTACCTCCTTTATCTGTTTAATATGTTATATCCTACCGTCATCAAGTCTCTTGCAAACGTTGGGGCCGTCAGTTTGAAGTCAGTGCGCTGTACGCCAAACTGAAGTTTCGGGGTATCTTATATGTGACAAGGGGTGTAATTGCTACACCCTTTCTTTTTAGATTGTAGAGTGGAAAGAGGTGGGAGGAGCTTTCACTGCATTATAACCTAGAGAAATGAGAGTTCGCGGACCCTTTGGGGTCCGCGAAGGCATCCTAGGGATCCGCGAAGCCCTGCCTCCCGGCAATTAAAGTTGCCTTTTATCTTATTAAGAATAAACGTTCCGAATTTCGGGTAGTTTTCTCGTGTGTATGCCAATAAGAGAAGTCTACTTCACACTAGCCCTTAGCTATATCCATTTATTAAATCAATATCATAGTTAACTAATCACTTTCCCTTCCCCTCACCACGAACGGGGTCCTCTATTATCTCCGCCGATCCACAAGGGGTCCGCAAAACATCAGTGGTCGAGAAACACTGACCTAGAGAGTAGTTAATGTGGTAAAATGTGGTGAGACACGCCGAAAAACATGAGCACAATGCATTTACCAAGTTCCGGAGGAGAGCTGAAGCCACCTAATGGCATTTGCTTCACGCAGCTCAAAGATGGCAGGACTCATGCTACGGGAGGTGAAGAGTTCTGTAGATATTCGGGATACTGCAAAAAAAAAAAATAGTTATTAAAATAAAAAGTTTTCACTGTGTCGTTTTATTTGAAATCAAACACACAGCTCGGGGTGGGTATTTGGATTTTTCTCCACTAAATATATATAATAGCACCATGTCTAAAAAAAA
Source organism: Ixodes scapularis (assembly GCF_016920785.2). Classification (NCBI taxonomy): domain Eukaryota; kingdom Metazoa; phylum Arthropoda; class Arachnida; order Ixodida; family Ixodidae; genus Ixodes; species Ixodes scapularis. The sequence continues at coordinate 174,033,228 of NW_024609835.1, forward strand.
AAAAAAACCGCTTTAAGAAAACAATTTTTTTTTTCGTTTTACGAAAATGGATTAGGTGGTGCAAGGTCAAAACTAAATTTCGTGTAGGATTTTTGTACGAAGTTTGAAACGACCGCACTATGTTAAACATTTGGCTGCGCTTTCCCTGTTAATATGGCTGTGGTGTTTGGCGTCATTCTTTTTCAATGTCTGATGTTTCTTTGCAGTTACCACCCACCTGTCGAATGTGCTCAGCACATGGAAGAAGGCCAAAGGCACTCCTTCGCACTTTGAGATTACCGTGAAGATACGCTACCCCACGGAAGTCATCTTGTATCCTTCTACTCTTTAAACGACCACTCTGCCATCTGGTGCCCAAATGAAAAAATATGCATTGTTCCTGTCGATTCAGGCTAGCACTCCCATAGCCAAATAAGTATTTACAAAGATAATTTTGTCGCAGTTGATTAGTGGCATGAAAAGAAAATAATGGTTTAAATCTAGTTTTGGCCGCCACTTCCTTTGCCTTCTTGTTTGCAAGCCTCATACAGCTAATATGATGATCTAGAGCACTGATCTCTATTGTACTAGGCTGGATCGCGGACTGCGGCCTCGGCAGCTGGAGCCGAGTGTCGCCACTGGCGGCCATGGATTGACACCAGCCAATGCGTGGGACCCTATGGGAAGAACGAGAAAAAGTGCCATTTCCCCCGTTTCTAAGCTGTTGTCGGCGCTGAAACTTTTTGGATGCTTTTTGATAAGCCCGTCAAATAGCTTGCGTACAAACATTAAAACTGACAGTCCTCGCGTTTCTTATAAATTAATATTTTGTGGTCGAGAGTGACTCCACTGTAGTGCAGCTCAACGAGGCAAGAGTTACCTAGAGTCGGTGGTGGTTTGGTTGAGTTGGGTTTAGCAGACGACAAGCTCCAAGGCTTTACTACGCGGAATTCGCTCACTCCCGGAAAGCCGCTGTCGAGATGGAACTTCTTTGTCATTCATAAACTTCCGGGCTTCCCCGACGACGGTCTCATTGACGGCAAGTTCCTTTGTGTACTCCACTACAAGAGCAAGTTTGCTAGCTCAGCCGTGGGTGCTCCAGTACGTTTGATTTTTTTAATCGACATTCGAGCGTTGGACGACTACCGATTCGATCTCCAAACACCCGACATAAGGATCGCAGCACACCATAAAATACTCGCCTCCGAGCACAGCCTACATGCTTCAATATGCTTACTTTTATGCGTTTCTCCCATAGACTTGCGTGTATTGCCTGGTGTCAAGCAATTGCCTCCGGTGGCGACACCGACGGGCTTCCGATCCGTGATCCAGCCTACTACAATAGAGATCAGTGATCTAGAGTGAAAGGTCTGATGCATTGCGACCGCTTCGGAACCGTGGGGCGTAGACGCGGACATTGGGGGTTCCATCGGTGGTCTCGATGAGCCTCGCTCGCAGGCGACGCTTTAATATACGCAAAGAAACTTGAAAACTACATGCACTTGCAAGGTATGTTGTTTTTCTAGCTTTATTGTGTACTTACTTGCGAAAAACACTGGCGTTGCGGATTGTCTAAAAGGACACAAAGGTGACAAGCGCTCGAACAACTTCAAGGCGTCGTGGCAAAACGAACACGCCCAACCAATCGCATCATGCTTTCTTTTTCTGTCGCTTTCTTTCTCGTTCTTTCTCTCGAGACAATGTCAGCGCTTACAACTTGTCGCGTACTGCTCCCGTCTTTACCTCCCCATCCGCCTACCCCTCTCCCCCCAGCTTGCATAGAGGCCATTATACCTCGTTGGCCATTATTTAGAAACATGAAGACAGCCTACTCGCCGATGCAGGCGAAGTGGAGAGTTAAAGGGGTTAGGACACGCCAAATATCTAACATAAGATGGCGGTATCGTAGAGCCCATCAGATGTAACTATATTTTTGCTAAATTTGTTTTGCAAACAAGTTCGTGGATAAATGTGATTCAACAGGAAGGCCGCCATGTTTGAAATGTCGGTTACCTAGTCTGCTAAAGCCTCTTCATGTTTCAGAAGTAGCACAAGGAGCGTCAATGCACGAGGCAGGTGCAATGTGCAGCCCTTGGGAATATCATGGCGGCACAGCGCAGCACTGATATCGTGGCTTGCACTGAGCTAGATTTCAGACGCCATGTTCTTACAAGAAGTAGCGCGCGGCACGTGTCTCGCGCATTTCCCCAACTATGAATGGCGCAACTTTTCCCAGAATAGAGGGGCTTTAAGATTTGTCTATGAGATGAGATCCAAATTTTCAGAGATTACTTTTGTAGCGTAAAAAGTGAAAGTAACATGGTGATGCACGTGCAGTAGTCTAAAGCGCAAACATATGTACGACGAAACCGTCCGATCCGACGTCCGACCGCGCAATACGACGGTCGGAGGCGAGGGTTTTCAACGCCCTCCGATGCTACGAAAACCCTCTCCCCCCAAGGTCATTCCGGCAGTCCGCACGTCGGATCGGACCGTTTCGTCGTACATGTGTTTCGCGCTTAAGGCAGGGAACTTCGTGTGTCATTATGCCATTTGGAGCTGCGCTACACTCTAAAAAAAAAGGTGTAGCTTTTACACCCCATGTCACATATTTGACACCCCAAAACTTCAGTTCGACATACTGCGCACTGAGGTTGAACCGAAGGGTACCAACTTTCACGAGCGGCTTGATAGCCGAGTTGTACAACTTATTAAAATATCTAATGCACGTATGACTCAATGCAAAAAAAGTTATCGGGGTTTTCTTGGCCCTACTGCGAAAACCTCAGTGATTTTCTTTTGAAGTCTTTGATTAGTACTTTAGCTGTTGAATATGTTATATCCAACCGTCATCAAGCCTCTCGTAAAAGTTGCTGCCGTTATTTCGATGTTATTGCGCTGTACGTCGAACTGAAGTTTTGGGGTGTCAAATTTGTGACAAGGGGAGTTTTTTTTTTTTTTTTTTTTTTTTTTAGAGTGTGCGCCAGTTTATGTAACCCCGTGCATGAGCACAATAGTAATTTCAGCCAAAACTGAAAAGCGTCGCGAGAGCAAACATCAGTTCTGGGTAAAACTCGACAAATCTGAAACAGAGACCTTTGAAATGATACAGCAGGCTTCAAATTGTCTGAACAGGATGGTTAATTGGGCGAGTTGATACGTACTCACAGCGTTCGCGTCGTCCAATCTATCTCCTGTCCGTGTCTATATATAATCGCACTGTACCAAGAAGAGATTTTTTAGTTCGACCCAGAATTGATGTTCTTTCTTGCTCTCTCTCGCCGTTTATGCTGAAATCGCCATCGTGATTATGCTCTAAATGTTCACAAAATGACGCCCCTTTGGCATATTGACATATAAAGGTCCCCTCGACTGCTGTTTTTTGTCCTCGGCTAAAAGGCTACCGCTGCAAACATCGCTGCAGTGGTGTCTGCTTCCGCGCAGTTTAAATTGCTACGGTAGTTTGCCGTTGCTGTCAACGACTTTGCATACACTGTGACAAAGCGTCGGTGCCTCGTTGGGGCTAATACCCAATTCAAACAGTCAGCATAAAGGTACATTTAACATAGGTCCCTTTGATATCGGAGAATCAGTCCGCGCTCTTGGGTCGGGCATGCCACGCGCAGAGGACCGCGCATAGGATGCCGACCATAAAGGTCCCTTAGTTTAAGGGACCTTTATGATCGTGTGAATGGGTTATCCCTCTGTTATGCACTAATTGCTCCGGGCTCCAAGTTGAGCCTGCGGGAAGAGCTAGAATCGAATGCTAAGAGCATGCGCACGAGTCTCTCGGTGAACTACCAGTTAGAGAAGCCCTAGGAGGGCTTCGAATGGTATGTTTGTGTGCAATTTGAGCTGCGTAGTAGAAGAGTTTCTGTCCATCTTCCCTGACAAGCTGAAAAAGATTCCGGCCAGGCCTTTGGCAAGTGCTCAAGCAAGCGTGGATTCAGTACTTGGCATTCCTCTTTGTGTTCCTGATGGTTGGACGCTGTGCCAAGGAGTTTGTGCTGGGCAGCCGGATCCTCGAAACGTTCAGCCAGCACGACGCCATCCAGTGACTCGGTCGGTTGGGCGCTGTTTTGCAAGCTCAGCCGTCCCGTTAAGGCGGTCCAAACCAACCCGCAAAACGTATCCTGGAAAAATCCGGGAAAAAAGAGTGGCGTCAACATGACTGTTGCCGGGTCCCGCATTAAGGGTCAAAGTTGACTATATATGGCCTTTCACCCCCTCGGACGAGGCCGGAGAGCCCCTCGAAGGGAAGGCGATCCACCCTCCTCACCAACATTGAGGAGGAGGGGGGGGGGGGGGGGGGGGGGGGGGGTCGCTTGTCGCTTTTTGGGGGCCGCTTACAAAAGACCAAAGTGAGACTTAAAGTTCGATGACAATCTCGGGTTTCTGCAGGGAAGATAATCCTCTCATAGCTCCCCTCTCCTAAGCTGCGAAGCGAGCCAAGTTGGGGAATGCAACAAGTGGAGGGGATATAGAAAAAGATAGCGAGCAGAAGTGGAAAGCGCGAAGTGCACGTCGGCCTTTAAGAAGCAGTTGCTTTTGGTGTAGTCTCCCCGTCGAATCCGCTCAAAAGTCCCACAAAGGGTGCCTTTCCTCTCTCTCCCGCCCGTTCTGACGGGAATAGACAGAGAGGCATTCAGTCGCCCCCAGGGCCAGTGGTCGCCAGGTGTTGCTCACCACGCTTTTCGGTCACGAGGGCAGGACCACAGGCCACTCAAATTGTAAGCAGTGCCACTAGTGGTATAGCTTCTTTGAACGTGCACTGGTTTGGCATGGTAGTGCTGGTAATAAATATTCTGAAACAAGGGATAAGCGTTCTTGGCACTACTTATTGGGACTTCAATGCTACATGCACGAGCTTATTGTGCCACAAGCCGAAATTGAATGGCCTCTTGTACTTGCATTCGGACACTGTCGGCATCTGGCATTTTTCGAGGAGGCAGACTGCTTACTTCGGGACGTGTGCCGATGCCACACTGGTTTAGGCGTGTCACGCAAAACATTATTTTTGTGACCCTGCTTTCCAGAGTATAAATCTTTCCAAAAAAACGCTCCTAGGCTGCCACCATGTTGCTGATGCTAATGCGGCTGGTGCGACTCTCGCGCCCCTATCAGCTAGAAATTTTCTGACACTCTCTTGGACTGTGGAAGCCCGCTCAGCGCGATTCTCTACATATGTTCTGCGGTTTTGCATTCGACCTTTTCTGGCTGCTTTTGTAAGTTTCCACTTATTTTTTCTGATGCATGCTGCTCACCCTTTCTGTGTTTTCTTACACCGTGAAAGATAGGGCTGGTAAGTGCCTGCCATTCAAGCGTTTCTGCTCGACATTCACGGGAAACGAAAGAGGAGAAAGGCGACGAACGGCCCTCGACGCGATTTTGCGAACAATGAAAACTGCTCTACCGCCTCCCATAGATAATCCGTGTCGAGTATTTCTCAGTCATAGCCAAAAATAGTTGTTCGGGTTGGAGTCAGTCGGGCCCGTTCCTCTGCCTTGGTGCTGGTGAGAAAAGAGAAAGCTCTCTCCAAAACGTACCCCGACAAAATAAAGTCATCTTGGATACCGTCCGATCGTCAAGATGAGATTGTCGTCGACTGTAACTGTGTTATAAGAGAACTTTTTTCAAATAAATTATTTTCAGATAACGCTGCATCGTTTGGCACATACAATATTGCCGCGCCCGCAGCTGACCACGCAGCAGGGCGCTCGTTGCCTAACGGTTATCGCTCTGGCCTTCCACGCGAAAAGCCAGGGTTAGGTGCCTGGCTGAGGGTACACGTTTTTGTTGATTCTGTAATCTGACGTTCTGGTAAATTCAAAACCGTGTTGCTTGTTCTTGGTCAGAATGTTTTACGGGCTGGAACTTCTAGGCTGATTGTTCCAGAAGCCCACGCGTCTACAAAAGGGGCTTCGCGTGGTGAGCCGGGGTCAGTCTCTCGCCCCAGCGCTCGAACCTGCTGTTACGCCGACTTCGACACCCACGACGCTCTGTTCTTATCTTCTGTTTCCCTTTTTGTTTTGTGCAGAAGTTCGCCCCAGTAAACGTTAATTTCCTCTTGTCTATTTATTGTTCCTTTAATCACCACCCGTGACATTCTGGTGGAGGTGCGGGGTACGCACCCTATGTTTCTTAACCGTGCCCCTCCGAGGATCCGTTCGGCAAGCCCCACTCCAAGTCTACGATTCGTCGAAGAGGCGGGGCCCGGGCAAGCCAGCGTCTGCAAGGATAACGCCCTGAGTTTGGACCACTGCCGGACAAGACAAAGAAGCCATCAAAGCCGATGATGAGCTTCACAGCCCAGCGGACGGAAAACCCTCCAGCAGCGTCGTCCTACGTGTTCTTGCCTGAGGTTCCCCGCGTGCCGACGCCATTCCGCGGGGCAATCTACGAGGACGTAGAAGATTGGCTCCTGCAGTACGACCGAGTGGCCCGCCACAACGGACGGACGGATGAGAAACACCCACGTCGAGAAGAACATCGTATAGTTCAGATCGCCGAGGCGTCGAATGATCTTGTAGGGTCCAAAATAGCGTTTCAGAAGGTTCTCGCTGAAACCGCGGCGCCGTATTGGTGTCACCACCCATATGCGGTCTCCGGGTCGAAAGTGGACGTCCCGACGGCGAAGGTTATACCAGCGTGCGTCGACTCGCTGTTGGTCTTGAATCATGATTTTTGCCAGTTGACGAGCTTCCTCGGCTTGTTAAGAGATCAGTTGAGCGTGGCCGTTCCCATCATCGGTTGGCCCGTGAGGCAGCATGGCGTCGAGCATCTTGGTAACCCTCCGGCCATGTACCAGTTGGAGCGGCGTCATTCCTGTTTCTTGAACCGCTGTGTTGTACGCGAACGTAACGTACGGCAACACCTCGTCCCACGTCTTGTGCTCTACGTCGACGTACATGGAGATCATGTCGGCGATCGTCTTGATGAGCCGCTCCGTTAGCCCGTTGGTCTGCGGATGATAAGCGGTGGTTCATCAATGGCTGGTGTGACTGAGCCGAAGAACCTCTTGAGTCAGCTGTGCCATGAAAGATGATCCTCGATCTGTGATGAGCACTTCAGGAGCACCGTGTCGAAGGAGAATGGACTCGACGAATAACTTGGCGACTTCAACTGCTGTGCCCACTGGAAGGGCTTTCGTCTCGTTGTATCGTGTAAGATAGTCGATCGTCACAATAATTCACCGGTTGCCTTGCGTCGATGTTGGGAACGGCCGAAGTAAGTCCATTCCGACCTGCTGGAAGAGAGTAATCGGGGCAGATATCTGGCTGCAGGAGTCCGGCTGACTTTGTCGGAGGCTTCTTACGTCGTTGGCACTCATGGCACGACCGTCTGTACAGATGGACAGTTTTCGGGAGCCTCGGCCAGTAGTGCTTGTCACGAATCCGGGCGAGCGTCCTGCTGTAGCCAAGGTGTCCAGCCGTCGGGTCGTCGTGGCATGCTTGAAATATTTCTTCTCGCAGGCTGGCAGGAACAACCAGCAGCCAGGCAGGGTTGCTGGTTCCGAAGTTCTTTTTGAAGAGCACGCCTTGCCGCAGAACGAAGCTGGGGGGATCGGTGGCCGAGTGGTCTAGCGCACACCAGCTCTAAGCACGTGGAGCGAAAGCTCGCGCTGCAGAACCCAGGGATCCTGGGTTCGAGCCCCACCCCTGCCCGTTTCGATCCGGATGAGCATCGTACCGGCGTGCGGTCGTGTGTCACTACTGCGTGATGCACGTTAAAGACCCCAGGCTAGCGGCTGTACCGCACTGGCTAAATTTCTCATCTACAGCTGGGAGACTCGTCGCCCCTGTGAGGCAGACAAAGTTCTAGGCTGTATAAACACATACACAACCCAATTATTATATTAAGTTTACACAGCACCTCATGTGTAGACGAAAAACACAGATGGCCTCGTGTAAAACGAACACGTTTCGACGTGTCCGCTATGGGACAACGGTTTACACGTCTGGGCGTGTTATTTTTGCTAACAGTGTGGAACAAGGGGAGCGGATCGAATTCATCGATCACCGTGCGATTCCAGTGCGTTGCGTCTCACTGGATTCGACTGATTACACCAGTCGAATCCAGTGATTCGACTGGTGTAACCAGTGAACTTCCCTCGTTGAATTTCCAGTGCTCGCGCAGAATTCGGCCGTTATCTTTTTGACCGTGGGGACCTCGTTCTGTCGAAAGAAACGGTGGACGCACGATCTCAGCGCGCACAACGTGAAGTCGCCGTACCTGACCTTGCGCCGCCTCTTGCCTTCACTCGCTGGGCGCTTCCGAAAAGGTGTCACAACTTGTCCCTCGGTTTATTTCGCCTGCTTCCTAATCTCGAGGACGGTGCGTACACCAACGCCAAGCAGTTAGCTGACTTTGATGCAGGACTCCTCCACAGCGAGGCCGGGCTGGCCGAGCTTGGCAGGCGGTTCGTGTCGCACCTGAACGTACGCGTTCATTATCAGCTGCCGTGCAGCTCGGTTGAGGACATTGCCGCTCTTATGCTTCTTGTAGAGGCGCCTTGGCGTACGCGGCGAGGCTGCACCAGACTCCCTTGACGAAGAAGAATCGGAGGAATCGCATTCCGCTGTCTTCACGTTGGGATTCATAACGGAAAAGGAAAGACGACTTCGGATCAATGTTGCCAACTCAAAAATTGAAAACCCGCAGTCGGAATCCCAAAAACCGCTAAAGACCGTTAAATCCAGAACACAACGCAAAACTGACTTTTTAACAATTTTGTTTTGCTTTAATTCTTGCCCAGAGCTATAATAACAGTATAGATCACATCAATGTCATCTGAAAGAAAGCTTTCCTTTTGTTTTGACTAGACAGCTTTGCACGCCACGGCACAGTTCACCCAGGTGATCCAAAGCCAAAATTGCGGAGTGAGCGCATACGAACATGGCAAGGAACCCTTCAGCAGTGCGTGACTGCTCAGACTTCCGTTCAACTCGTAGAGTCGTCTGCCTGCCAAAGGAGAAAAGTGCGGCGGCTGAAACATGCTTCTTTGTTGCAGCGTGCGCGACCGAATCCACGTGCTCTGCAGATAGTTCCCTTCTGCAATAGCGGCACCTGGCTCGTCTGCTATCACTAGGAACCTCCCGAAGCCAGTCTTTTCTAAACTTTTGAGCGGACTTCACCCGACCCATTTCACTAAGCAATGACAAAAAACCTCAAAGGAACATTGGGATATTCATGCTGTTCCAACGTGCGCGCACAAAACAGGGAGACATGCAATAAAATGCTTAGATGGGCCAGTTGGTACATCGTGGGAAAATAAGCGCCGAAAAAACACGGACAAAGTGTAGATTGACAACGACACAGGGCGCACTCTCAACTGAATTTATTAGGAAAAAACACAAACTTATATACCAATGGGAGCACACTATCAGACACCACACGTCACGTTAGTCTCCGCCCAGACCACGTTTCAAATATTCAAACTCATTCGTAGACAGAGCCAATGATGTATCGCTAATGCATTTTTTACCCCTTCTCCTAATCTCAAATGCCTCGTGAAGCTCGCGTGACACTTTGTTTCTGTACCTCGCCAATATTTTAGTGCTGTCAAATGATGGGTCGCAAGTGCATCTTTTGCAATGTACAGCCAAATGCCCTGACGGTGTAGTTCTAGTTGAAGCGGCGTGCTCGCGGACCCGATCATTAACACACCTTCCAGTCTGCCCTACATAGCTTAAACCACACGTCATTGGTATTTCATAAACGACGGCGGTTGCGCAATCAGTGTACTTATTCCTGTGCTTGGTATGGCACGGGTCAGTTATCGGTTGTGGATCATTAATTCTCCTGTATAATCGCGACATTTTGTTGGGCGCTGAAAATACGACCGGGACATCATAGCGCCCAGCCACCTTCTTAAGGTTATGGGAGACACCGTGCATATATGGTATCACCACAGGCCGTACGTTGCTCTTTTCGCGCGGTGGTTTCTGCGTCCCCTTGAACTTCTTTATCAAGCTCCCAGCCACTTCGACCAATGAGCTCATTGGGAAACCCCCTTTTCGCAGACGATCTACTTGTCTGACAAGGCTATCGTGGGCGCTATGCAGGCAAGACTTTCTGAGAGACGCCTCCATACACGAGCTCGCGATGCCTCTCTTCACTAGCTTGGAGTGGCAGGAATTGAAGGGAAGGACCCCCTTCTTAGATCTAGGGGAGTACTCCCAACAAATGTGCTCACCTAGAAAACTTAGCTTGAGGTCAAGAAATTGTATAATTCCGTCTTTAGGAGTCTCGTGCGTAAATGACAATCCGCGGCAGCAAGACTTGAACACCTTTAGCGTCTCTGAAACTTCACAGCTAGAGAGATCGGGATTGCGTCCCAGGATGAGAAAATCATCCACATACCTAAATATCTTGTATTTGCCATCACTCATATCAGAGCTATCCGCTATCGCCTTTCCGCACTTACTTAAAAATATATTGCACAAAACCGGTGCGACACTGGCACCGATGCAAATTCCCTTCTTTTGTAAATAAACACCTCCCTCAAACGTCACAAACGTGTTCTTTAAATAAAAAGACAGGAGCTCAAGGAAAGCCTCAACATTGACACCACAAGAGCTCTGAAAAGCCGCAACCCCACTCAGGTCGATGCAGTCTCTTACCGCAAGGAAGAGGGGCTCATAAGGGATGGAATAAAACAAATCCTGGACATCTACGGAAAAGCCACTGCGCATGCCATGGTGAGCGTTGCTCAAAAATTCAATGACGCACTCAGAGTTCCTTGCGGCAAACGGGTCGTCCAGTTTTAACCCAGACAAATGATTGCGCAAATAGTCCCCTATCTGCGACTGCCACGTGCCTCTCTCTGTCTGTGATAGGGGACTATTTGCGCAATCATTTGTCTGGGTTAAAACTGGACGACCCGTTTGCCGCAAGGAACTCTGAGTGCGTCATTGAATTTTTGAGCAACGCTCACCATGGCATGCGCAGTGGCTTTTCCGTAGATGTCCAGGATTTGTTTTATTCCATCCCTTATGAGCCCCTCTTCCTTGCGGTAAGAGACTGCATCGACCTGAGTGGGGTTGCGGCTTTTCAGAGCTCTTGTGGTGTCAATGTTGAGGCTTTCCTTGAGCTCCTGTCTTTTTATTTAAAGAACACGTTTGTGACGTTTGAGGGAGGTGTTTATTTACAAAAGAAGGGAATTTGCATCGGTGCCAGTGTCGCACCGGTTTTGTGCAATATATTTTTAAGTAAGTGCGGAAAGGCGATAGCGGATAGCTCTGATATGAGTGATGGCAAATACAAGATATTTAGGTATGTGGATGATTTTCTCATCCTGGGACGCAATCCCGATCTCTCTAGCTGTGAAGTTTCAGAGACGCTAAAGGTGTTCAAGTCTTGCTGCCGCGGATTGTCATTTACGCACGAGACTCCTAAAGACGGAATTATACAATTTCTTGACCTCAAGCTAAGTTTTCTAGGTGAGCACATTTGTTGGGAGTACTCCCCTAGATCTAAGAAGGGGGTCCTTCCCTTCAATTCCTGCCACTCCAAGCTAGTGAAGAGAGGCATCGCGAGCTCGTGTATGGAGGCGTCTCTCAGAAAGTCTTGCCTGCATAGCGCCCACGATAGCCTTGTCAGACAAGTAGATCGTCTGCGAAAAGGGGGTTTCCCAATGAGCTCATTGGTCGAAGTGGCTGGGAGCTTGATAAAGAAGTTCAAGGGGACGCAGAAACCACCGCGCGAAAAGAGCAACGTACGGCCTGTGGTGATACCATATATGCACGGTGTCTCCCATAACCTTAAGAAGGTGGCTGGGCGCTATGATGTCCCGGTCGTATTTTCAGCGCCCAACAAAATGTCGCGATTATACAGGAGAATTAATGATCCACAACCGATAACTGACCCGTGCCATACCAAGCACAGGAATAAGTACACTGATTGCGCAACCGCCGTCGTTTATGAAATACCAATGACGTGTGGTTTAAGCTATGTAGGGCAGACTGGAAGGTGTGTTAATGATCGGGTCCGCGAGCACGCCGCTTCAACTAGAACTACACCGTCAGGGCATTTGGCTGTACATTGCAAAAGATGCACTTGCGACCCATCATTTGACAGCACTAAAATATTGGCGAGGTACAGAAACAAAGTGTCACGCGAGCTTCACGAGGCATTTGAGATTAGGAGAAGGGGTAAAAAATGCATTAGCGATACATCATTGGCTCTGTCTACGAATGAGTTTGAATATTTGAAACGTGGTCTGGGCGGAGACTAACGTGACGTGTGGTGTCTGATAGTGTGCTCCCATTGGTATATAAGTTTGTGTTTTTTCCTAATAAATTCAGTTGAGAGTGCGCCCTGTGTCGTTGTCAATCTACTCTTTGTCCGTGTTTTTTCGGCGCTTATTTTCCCAGGGAGACATGTTCCGATATTTGACGCCTTAATGTTTTGATGACGTCACAGGGGTTACCCTTACTAACCAGAACATTACTTAGAATGAGCAAAGACGACTGTGGCTGATTATGAATATGATAGGTTCATAGTTGACAGCAAATTAATATAAAACTTCTATATCTCTAAAAAAAACGTCAAGATTGCATAAAACCGACTAAAAATCCCGCCGCCCGCAAAACAATAATTTATCCCGCTAAACAGAACTAAAAACCGCTAAGTTTAGCGGGAGAACGGCTAAATTGGCAACACTGCTTCAGATTTGTCAAAACGCGAATCGCAGGAACTTTCAAAACCCGAAACGCAGGGTATTTTTATTTTTATTTTTTTTTTTATTTTAACAAACGCAGCAAATACAAGGAATGTACCTAATCCGAGTAGAAAGGTTATCAAGCTAAAACCAACAACCATATATGCAGTACTTATAAAAACTACAATTTTCGTTGCACTGAAGCCTTCTTCTTACGTCAACCTTCCGGAGCGAGTAATTTGCCTCGTATAAGTGGCGCAAGCTGCCGCCCGCTACAAGGTCTGTCTGTAGTCAATATTCATCCATTGAAGCAGAAGGGGCGTTTTCAGCGAACTATTTTCTCGACTGCGGAGGCGTCTGAACCGGGCGCATCACGCTCATGGGGTGGGGCTTCTGCTACCTTCTTAACTTGTAACCGACTATAGGTGGCGTAAGCTACCGCCCGACCCAAAGGGCTCAACCGGATTCATCCATCCATTCATCCATCTCCCCATTAAGCGACCACTTTCTTGTTCCAGAAATGTTTTGTAACATCTATCAGTGATATTGCCACGCGCGTTGCCCAGCGAGCGCGTGGCCGAATGGTTACCGTGCTTGGCTCTCGCGCGGAGCCTCCGGGTTCGATCAGTTCGATACCCAGGGAGCGGACTTCTCTTTTATTTATTCTTTCAACTTGACATTCTCGTAAGTTCGAGAACGTTGTCGCACGGCCACTCGATTAGGACTCCCCTTGGGAGCGGCCTGCCGTATGCCTCACTCCGCCGGTGAGAGCGATAGTTCTACTTTACCCCGCAGCGCCAGCCGTGGCGCTCGTTATCGGTGAGAGATAACGTCCCTGCATAATTTTTCAAAAAACATCCAGGAACTTTAGTGAGAGATAGAGTTCCTTTCGGGGGAGCATATCGAGGAACTCTATACTCCGTTTCACGTTAGTATGTACTTGTTAGCCGCGCGTGCTAGAAGCGCGAGATAGTTGCTTCGAAGGAAGCCTCGGCGGCTGCATGAGCGCTCGTGCAGCGAGTGCTCCAGTCAAGGCAGTAAAGGCTAGTGGCTCGCACTAGCACAGCGTTCGCGGTCAGTCCATGCTAAGGTAAGACGGAATATAGTGGGAGAGGAGCAGCACGCCCGGCCCGGCGCCCGGCCCGGTGTGGCTATTTAGATTTTTTTTTTTTTCGTGATGCTGCAAGTCTCAATTAAACGAGTGCCAGATTGCATGAATGATGAGACAAATCTTTGTAGAATAAAAGCGCATGATTCTTTCTGCGAAAAGCTCACTCAGCTGGAGGCTGCGCGTTAAAGCTCCATTCTGCTGGCAGTATGAAAGAATTTTCGTTTTCTTGTTCCCGTAACTGTTGCCCCGTTTCTATTACCACTGTAATATAGGAGTTATAGTTGGATATAGCTAGGCCAAATGATCTCCGGTTTTAACTGACGCTCGAGCACACGCGAGCTTTGGCATTTATTCATCTGTGAAGGACAATATAAAATAGGATTCCGCGTGCACAACTTCAGCAATATAAACTTCATTGTTCACAAAAAACAGACCAAGGGAGTCATATAGTTCACAAGCGGAGTACCTTTCGGAAAAGAGGCTTTCGCGAAAGCCTCAATATATTCTCTAGTGGGCTGTTTAGGTCACCAGCCCAGTTTGCCATAAAAGGTCTGAAGAGTTTTCTGAGGAAGAGCTCGCAAAGCTCTTCGCTGTGGTAGGGGTCTCGACAGTTAACACACCACATCAGCGGGCAGTCCATAAGGTGTGGAAGCACAGCGTTCGAGAGGACCTTGCAAATCCTTCCACAACCACGAATCTCTGCCGACTGTAGAGCCCTCTCGACAAAGGTGCGGACGAGCTTGGACAGCCAGACAGCTTTAGGTCGTGGATAGCTGAGTCCTCCTTGGCCAAGGCGAAACATGGACTGATATGCTCCGTCATGTGATGCATTTCCCTTAAGTTGCGCTTGCATTCACGTCACCTGCAAAGTTGAGCGGGTTCTACACATTAGCCTTCCTTGTTTTCACTGAGAAATTCTTATTGCTTTGCTAGGTTGAATGTTTCAGCTAATTACTTTGAAATTACGACAATTTCTACAAATAAAAATGGTCACCTTTTGTTCGCAAACGAAGGCCAAGTAGCCAGCCATGTAAGTCAGCGGTGCGAACTCAAGTTCGGAAGAGACTTCATTGTACTTCATCAACTGCAGGATTTCGTGTTTCACGAGTGGAGTTGGCACATTTCATCGCCGTCTGGCACTCAGAACTAGAACGCGCATTTACATTTCCGGCAGCTTCCAAAATGCCAACACAAACCACACACGCGAGCGCAGAGTGACACGATATTTTCGCCGAGCACAGCAGTGCATAGGGGGGAAGGAGGGGGGGGGGGGGGGGGGGGGGGGGGAAACGAGTTTTGCTGCTTTCTGCAACCACGGCAGCGCCTGGGTTTCGGCGAAGCCAATGACAGGCAGATATTTTATATGGGTAGCGGAGCAAGAGCGCGTTGGGCACCTTCTCTATACTCCGTTTCACCTTATGTTGTACCGCAACGAAGGATGGAAGCGCGAGCTCATAGCGTTGACAGCTGCCCTTACTGCACGAGAGCTTGTGCCACCGAGATCTGCCCCAGAGCAAGGAGCTCGCGCTTACAGCCTTTCAGCTCACAAGACCGCTCACCAGAGCCGTTTCTGCCGCTCACTAAAGCCCCTCGATGTTTTTGCGCTTGTCTTGCAAGTAGCGTCAAATGCGCGAGTGCATGAGGCCCATGTCTCGAGCGACCCTTGGAAGCAAATGGCGGCGCAGCACTGAAATGAGCGGGCCTTGGAAGCGAATGGCGGCGGAGCACCCGCTCATGGCACGTGTCTCGAGCGCTTCCACAGCAATGGTTGGCGGTACTTGTGAAAAACGCTTTTATCAAGGGACTTTACCGCTCACCGATGTGCAGCGCCCACACGGAAAATGGGAGAAGTTCTCCTCTCACGCGCGCTCTTTTGTTTTCGGAAAGACATCGGCAGGCCGCACCAAGAGGGGGGTCGAGTGGCCGTGGTTGTCGTCTGATCGAGTATCGAATGTTCTACGCGCCGAATTTTCTACGCCGAATGCTCCAGAAACACACGTGGGTACAAAAGATGCTCCGAGTGGCGGTCCGGAGTCAGTCTCGCACCAGCGCTCGATCCCGCTGTTTCGCCGACATCCGACGCTAGCCTTTGTCTATTTTTTTTTTTTTTTTTTTTTTTAGACACAAGTTCGCCCCATTAAACTTTGTTCGTTGTTATTCGCCGCCTCATGATTTGCCATTCGTGACAATATTTTGCTCCTTATATTCGGACTGCATAAAATAGCCCTACGATACCTTTTTTTCCCCCGTTTTGTGTTGTTGCGTGCTAATAAGCCATTCTGGTAACCCAGCTTTGCGCAGCTGTATAATTGTCGTTGTCACTGACGCCGGTACAAATTACGCGATGCGGAAGTATCTTCAAAACTAATTGAATTACATCTCTAAGTATCCGTACTCTACTCCAGATACTCTACAGTGAAGGTAACTTGAGTAGTATTTTAAATACTTTATGAACCAGATATTTAGTAACTTAACTTAAATACTTTTATCGAGTATTTTGTCCAACACTGGGCGAGACTAACTCCAGCTTGCCACGCGGTGCACCTTTTGTAGCCGCGAGGGTTTTTGGAACATTCGGCCTAGAACGTTCGGCGCGTAAATCATTCGGACCTCGAACAAGCAACAGAGTTCTCGAATTTGCCAGAACAATAAATTTGAAGAATAAATAAAAGCCGCGTAAGTCCGAGGAATCGAACCCTGGGCCACCGCACGAAAGTCAAGCGATTTAAAGGGACCATGTAATGATTTTAAAATCGAGTTTCATCCACCGCACGTCGTAAAAGGTGTGAAAAGAAACACAAAAACACAAAAATAGGGAGCCAAAAAAATTTTTCTGCCATAGAACTTTTAAAAGAAAACTGGACTCTTTTGCGCCTTCCTTCCTTCGCCTGTTCACTACGATGCATCCGCGGAAATGGAGCACGTCAGCCAAATCAAGGTCGCCTATTGGGTTAGGGCCTACCTCACCAGCACCGCGATCGTAAACAATAAATAGCCGGCGAATGTTTCCTAAAAGTTTTGTTAAATAATATTCAGATCCACATTTTGTAGCATAATTAGAGATGTGTGGCGAAAATTGCCAAATTTGATAATGCTGAGAGCCAAGCGCCATCTATCGTGTGGTAAACAAAGCAACTACTGCGCGTGTGCAGTAGGGCAGGGCCGACAGTTACTTGGGTGACGGCGACCGACGAACATTTATTTTCTTTGTTTTCCTTCCTCTCAAAACTCTGACTGACTGAACGTTTATTTTTCTACGTGTTCTTCCCGCGGGTGCCGACTTCAAGCAGCAAGAAAACAGTACTTAAAACAGACCACGACGAACAAGAACGCTGGATCCACCGACTCCGACGAAGCGTATAGGCCTAGCAGGCATTCCGACTCGGCGCTGCGTTGCTTCGACGCAAGACCGTCTGCCTACGGTCGGCAGGCGTGCTAAATGGAATATGCCCGCGCGACCCTTGTGGACCCTTCCCGTATTATAGTTTGATCACTGACCTCAATTCTAGATTAAGAGGTCAGGTCAATCTCTTCCCCTTGTTTTCCGAGGCAGTGTTGACGAACACTCGTCGAAAAGGGACTCTCGTCGATTCTATCTTCTTGTTTTGTGTGATATAGAGCTGAAATAAACGCCGTATGGATTACCTTCGTAACACGGTATGTACACTTTGTTATTGGTATGCCATTTTTATTCTGACAGACTGCACGTCACTGTCGAGCTATAACAGTTCGTGGGAGGTATACGTACAACCCCGGTCCAACCTTTCTTTGTCGAGTGTCGCGTCAGTATCGAGTTGCAATCGTAAAAGAACGGTCCCGAAGCGCTTACAAACAGCGCGAATACAAGACTTCCATCAAGCGCGCGCGTCCGCTCCGAGTGTAAACAGGTATTTACGTGGCTCTTGCTGACACTCGTAGTTCAAACGTATATTTTTTTAACGTCGGCTCGCTCCTGCATCTCCGAGGCCGCGAAAAACGCCATCTACGTTGCTTTGCAAACGACTGACACGGGCCGGCCCTTCTGCCAACAATGACAGGGTGGTTGACTTCTGGAGTCTTCACCGGAAGACTCGCTGCACTTCCCAACAGGCATACCGGCGTATGGGACTAGTCCCATGCTGTTGCTGTAGCGCAACATATCTTATTGAATTTCGCTCAGCTGCGATGCGGCGATGAGAGGCGCCGATTCAGGAAATACGTCGGTGGCATCAGCGCAGTAAAACTTACCGGCGCACCCCAACTCGTTGCCGCTAACACTCCCATTCTCCTACTGCCGAGAGAACTTCCGGTTCCGGAAACGGCCTACGTCACGGCTTCTTTTGCGGTCAGTTGGAGAGAATGAAAAAGTCGATATTTCAATTGGTTGGTTGGTAAAAACTTTATTGAATGCCTGCAGAGCTTTCGCTGACCGGGCCTAAGTCACCCGCTTGGGGGCGTTGCCGCTGGCCTTCTTCGCCCGTCTAGGGGCGTCGAAGTCCTGCCGCTTCACCGCCTCACAGGCCTGCTGGACGGCCCAGAGTTGATCGTCGAGGCTGGGGCTGCACAGGGCAGCGGACAGCCGCGGCGGGAGGGTTCCGGAGTTAGCAGCGTGCGGGTCTTTGGTGCAGTCCCAGAGCATGTGGGTTAACGTGGCTACCTCTTTGCGGCAGACCTTACACGTGTTCGTCGTGTATATTTCGGGAAACATTCTGTGATACTGTGCCGGGTTAGGATACGTGCGCGTCTGCAGTTGTCTGAATGCGACCGCCTGTGCCCTGTCCAGCTTGTCGCTGGGCGGAGGGAGTGTCCGTCGGGCCAGGCGGAAGGCCTTGGTGATTTCGTTGTAGCTCGTCATACGGTCCTTGCTGCTGCACCACGGACGACCGTCGCCGGTGCGGTTTGTTACCTCGCGCGCCCTGGCGTGTGCCGTCTCGTTGCCGTTACGATGCTCCTCGGAGACTTCCCCCACGTGTGCGGGGAACCAGAGGAGTCGGGTTGGGGGTTCTGGTCCTCGGTGGACTTGGCGTTGGCTTATGATTCGGGCTGCTCGTGGCGATATCCGTCCTTTGGCGAAGTTCCTGATTACTTGTCTCGAGTCACAGAGGACTGTTTTGGACGCCGGGTCCGTAAGGGCGAGGGCGACTGCTATTTCCTCCGCTTCTTCGGCGCGTTCGCATGTCACGCTTGCCGATATCTTCGTTTCCCCGTCTGAATCGACGACCGTCACGGCAAATCGGGAGCCTCTCCCGTACTCAGCGGCGTCCACGAATCGCGTACCCACATTGTTGCCGTGGGCATTGAGGAGAGCCTTGGCTCGGGCCTCTCTTCTGCCTCGGTTGTACTCCGGGTGAACGTTTCTGGGGATCGGATCGACTCTTATTGTCTCCCGGATCGCGACTGGGATGGTGACTTTGTGGCCCTGCTGTGTGTGGTATCCGATGCCGAGGTTCTCGAGGATGCGGCGGCCAGCGTTCGTGCCGGACAACCTCTCCAGTTGCGAGGTGCGCTGTGCCTCTGCGATTTCGTTCAGCGTGTTGTGGATGCCCAGCTGGAGCAGGCGGTCTGTGCTTGTGGATTCCGGCAGGCCCAAGGCGATCTTGTATACCCTGCGTATGAGGACGTTGATCTTGTCTTCTTCTTTCCTGTACCAGTTGTGAAAGGCCGCAACGTAAGCGATATGGCAGACGACGAACGAGTGGATGAGTCGGGTGAGGTTCTCCTCCCTCATTCCGCTCCTTCTGTTGGTGATTCTCTTGAGGAGTCTCGTGGCGTTGGTCGTCTTGTGTACTAGTCTGGTGATGGTTCCGCCGTTGTGACCCGTGGCTTCGATTATCATGCCGAGGACTCTGATTTTGGGGACTGTCGGGATGGTCGTGCCATCGCTCGTGCGTAGACTGATTTCCTCACAGTTTTTTCGGGCTTTAAGTTTGCCCCGTTGTGCGGGGCGGTAGAGCAGGAGTTCTGACTTCTTGGGCGAGCACCGCAGACCCGTGCCTTGAAGATGGGCCTCTATTGCGTCAATTGCTGACTGCAGCGTCGACTCAATATGACCGTCGCTGCCTCTGTGCACCCAGAGAGTGATGTCGTCAGCGTATATGGTGTGCCGGACGTCTTCGATGTCTTGTAGCTTCTCTGCCACCCCGATCATGACCAGGTTGAAGAGTGTGGGCGAGATGACCGAGCCCTGCGGGGTGCCGGCGCTGCCCAACGTTTGCTCTTCCAGCTGGAGATCTTTTGCCACTAGTACGGCGCGTCTGTCCGTCAGGAAGTCTTTCACGTAGTTGTAAGTGCGCAAGCCGAGGTTTCGTTGTGAAATTTGTCGCAGAATCGCCGAGTGAACGATTTTGTCGAAAGCGCTTTCCAGGTCGAGTCCGAGGATCGCCCTAGTTCCCCTGGTCTTGTTATCCAGCACTTGGTGTTTTAATTGCAACATGGCGTCGTGCGTGCCGAGGTTTTGGCGGAAGCCTATGAGGGACGGTGGGTAGATCCCTTTTTGTTCCAGGTAAACTTGCCAACGGTTGAGCAGTGCGTGCTCCATGACTTTACCGACGCACGATGTCAGCGATATGGGGCGGAGGTTGTCGAGGCTTGGTGGTTTGCCGGGTTTTGGTATTAGGATCATCTTCGCGGTCTTCCACTGGCGCGGGAGGCTGCCTCGTCGCCAGCAGGTGTTGATGTAGTCTGTCAGCTGTTCCATTGAGCGGTTCGACACCCCGTCGGGGCCCGGTGCCGACCTGCTGTTGAGGTCGTGCAGTGCTGTTCTGATCTCTTCCACGCTGAAGTCTCTGTCTAATTCTTCATTGGGCTCGCCCGTGTACGGGCCGTGCTGCGCGGTCGGGGTCTCCGGAAGGTATTTCGCTCGCAGGCGGGCAGCCACCACATCTTTCCCGCATTCCCCGATCTCCTTGTGTATCAGGCGTGCGAGATGGTCCCTCTGGTGAGACTTGGTGTCTGTTGCGTCCAGCAGATGCTTTAGTAGGCTCCACGCTTTGCCGTTGTGTAGTTGGCCGTCCACCGCGTTGCACATCTCATCCCACTGCTGGCGGTTGAGCGTGCGGCAGTGCTCCTCGATGCTGCGATTGAGCTCCGCAACCTTTTTTCTCAGTCTCCGGTTGAGCCTCTGTTTCGTCCATCTGGCCAGGATCGAATTCTTCGCCTCAATGAGGTGCGCCAGGCGGCTGTCCATTTTGTCGGTGTCGACGTCGGTCTCGATCGTCTTGGTCGACGCTTTGGCGTCCTCGACTAACTCGCGGGACCACGCTTCGATGTCCGTGATCTCTTCTGCTTCGTGTTGTTGTTGTCGGTCGCGTTGCTTTCTGAAGTCCTCCCAATCCGTCCACGTAAAGGTGCGCTTGCTGCCATGCATTCTGTCCGGTGTTGGGACGTGTATCTCGATGATCGCGTGGTCGCTGCCCAGGTCAACCGTCGTGTTGCTCCACGTAACGTTCGCCGTCCCCGCGTTTCTGACGAACGTCAGATCCGGGGTCGTGTCCCTGGTGGCCGAGTTGCCCAGTCTCGTCGGGTGCGCCGGGTCCGTGATAAGCGCGAAGTCTAGCTCCTGCGTGTCTTGTGCGAGGTTCCTCCCCTTGGCCGTGTTATAACCGTAACCCCATGGTGCCTCTGCCGCGTTGAAGTCGCCCCCCGCGATCAGCGTCTGGGACCCGGCGGTCTTGAGTGCCTTCTGGAGCAGCGCCCGGAACCTCTGGCGGCGATTGGACGGGTTGCTGTACACATTTAGAACGAATATGCTCTGCTTCCTGCGTTTGGTCGGTATGAGTTCCACAAACGAATGTTCTACTTTAACGCCGCCAAGTTCGTGGTCGACGAACGTAAGGCCCTTCCTGACGAGCGTGCATAATCCCCTTCCCTCTATCGTGCAAACGTGTTCCCTATAGCCCATTAGGGTGGGAGCGTCCGTGAGCGTTTCTTGGAGTAACATCACGTCTGGTTTGCGCGCTGCGTGATTAATGTGTTGTTGCAGGACTGCCTTCTTGCCGGCGAAGCCGCGGCAGTTCCACTGCCATATGGTTATTCCTGAATTACCACTGGCCATGTTGATAATATGTTCAGTAATTTCCAATTGCGGACGCGTTTATGCGGCTTCTTGGTGCATCCCGCGTTTATAATTCTCCCATAAGCGGAAGAATCATATTAAGCAATGATATGATGTTTCGTGCCCATTGGGCGTCGACAGAAGATAATAGGCTGTAGGTCATGCGAACTGCTTTCCTGAGAAGCGGAATCCAGCTCTCCCATGCATTTCCTTTGATTGGCGGAGCGTCAGAGGGGGGAGTAGTCTTCCGCATTGGATCAGGAGTGGCAGCCGCTGACGTCGACGGCCTTTCCTTTTCTCCCTTGGATTCTAAAACTTGAGTTTTGTGGTCATTTGAGGGAGGGGCCCCCTTCATGAGCTTCTGTGGATTCTTCTTTAAAGCTGCAGCATAGCCATGGGCGCTTGGGTTCTGCTTGTTAGATTGCTCATTTATTGTATTCTGTGAGTGTAGAGGTCGCTGTTCAATTTCAGCCGTTTGTTTTGTTTCCCTCTGTTGTGAGACGGCGGACCTTGCGGCGCGAAAGTCAACTGCGTGTTTGCGTGCATAGCTGCGGGTCTCACTTTCTCTCTGCCATTTTGGGCAGGAGAGGACGTGGCAGCGTGAGCTTGACTGCAGTTCACGCATTTTTCTTGACCAGAACACGTGTCGTTTCCGTCGTGGGCTTCTCCACAGCGACTGCAGATAGGTGGGCGCTTGCAGTTGGCTTCGCGATGTCCATATCCACAACATCTGCGGCACTGAATTGGGCGTTCCTTGAACGGGGTCACCGGATGGCGAACGTGACCGAGATAAACAAAACTCGGCAACGTTGTTTCGCTGAACGCTATCTTTACTATGGAACTTTGTCCAAGCCGTCGAATTCTCGCCGCTCGGCCTTCTGGTGATCTCATATGCTGTTCAATTTCGGCATCAGAAAGTGAAGTGTCCACGTCTTTGATCACTCCTACTGCGAAGTGCCGCGGGACGGGCTCGTACGCCCGAACTTTTAAGCCGCAGATCTGAGTACAGGCAAGGAGCGCACGGGTCGTCTGACCATTTCGAGTGTCCACTGCGATTAGATTTAATCTGCTGTTGGGCCTAATCTCGTGGATGCATTCAGGACACAGCTGTTCCAATGCAACAGACAGTTTTAGACTGCTGATCGCTGTGATTTTCTGGTTTTCAACCGCTGGTACAAAAATTACAGTCAGGCCAACTGTCGTGGTAGGCGAGTTCGTAACTGTGTCTCCGCTTTTGCTTGAACTGGAGTTCTTTTTGCGCTTCTTGGATGTCTTGGCATCGTACCATTCACCTTGGTCGGTGTCGGCGATTTCCATGTCGCTAGTGAACGTTTCAGCGTTGGGTGGAGATTTGTGGAATCCATGGTCAGGCGCTCTAACTTCTGCCAGATTAGTGACGGAGGCGTTGTTCTCTAGCTCGGCTATAGAGGATCCGCATGTTGAAGGAGGCATGCTGTAGCGCTCAGTTGGGGTCTTCTGACTTGCCGTTAGCGAAGGGGTTGCGGTAGCCATGGCGAAGTCAAATCAGGGTTTATAGCCCGAGCCGATCGAAAGCCACCCCTCCGACAAGCGGAGGAAGCCTTAATAATTGTTAGCCGATGCTAGAATTGTCTAAACTGGTGATATTATAAATAGAAATAAGCACAAACAGATGAGCCGAGAAAGACACTGACCTGTTCGAAGCGCTTCGTCTTCCTCTCTCTCTGACCATTTTCATATTTCAATAATTTTTTGTGTAGAAGTTAATAAACCGAGACGAAAACGGATGCCTGTTCGGCATTCAGTGAACATTGGCGGTTTAATGTAAAAGTTATCTGGAAAAAGTAAAAAGGTCATTTCATGGTCCTTTTAACCACTCAGCCACGTACGCTTTTTTTTTTTTTTTTCGGTTACCCATGCGCTCGCTGCGAGCGCGGTGGAGAGACGATTTTCGCACGGCAAAATACACACGAGAAGATCCGCAGGAACATAAGAGAAAATACGCGAGCAAGAATGAAGTCAGCAAAAGTGTGTACTGAGGAGCTCTGTCGAGTTATAAGCAGAAAATCGAACGCGAGTCTGTGGGTTACTCTAAAACTATTTTTAATTATTGCGCGCAAAAAAAAAACAAAAAAAAGGGGTTTCAAAGTTAGTATTTGCCGCTAATGCTGACGTTACTAAGCCACTCGGTTGGGAAACTGCCATACAGACTGCTCTGAAAAAGTGTCCCCGATCTGTCCTCGCGCACCGAGCTAATAGAGAGTTTTAGTAGACCGTTTTCATTTTCCGCTCCGCTCTGGGGGTGCCAAACTGCGCATGCGCGGCCCGCTTCGCCGGAATGGAAAGCGGAGGTCAAAAAACGCGTTTTAGTAGAGCGTTTTTCTTCTGCGTAAAGCCTAGTTCACATGCAGCGGTTTTTGCCCTAGAGCGGCGCGATTTCTGCCGTCGCGGCGCTCTGGCCAGCACCAGCGACGGCAGAAATCGCGCCGCTTTAGGGCCAAAATCGCTGCATATGAAACACGCTTAAAGGTGCTGTGCAACGATATTCAATTGGAATGTTTTTCTCTCTACACGAGCTTACTGGCACACCTGGGACTCAAGGATACTCACACGCAACGTCATTGGCCAAGAAACTCCTTTGTTGCGGTGTAATTTCAAGGACAAAAACGATCATTTTCATTCAATCTCTCCTTTGCAAAATTTGATGACGTAACTCGGGGATCGCAGTACACCCAAGTGACGATATTTGAATGCGGTTCATAGATTGGACCCGAGCATTGCGTGGGCACTCGACTTGGGCTCGTGACAATTGCTAGCTCGAGAAGCATTCGGGTTGTGACCCGTGTCCAATCGCTGCAACGACGACAACAGCCGAGCCATAACAATGTCTGGAACTCAGCGCGTGTCCTGCGCTTTGCCAACCCCAGCGCGTGGCTATGATCAACATTGGCGGCATATAATCGGCTCCAGATCACGTGGCCGCTTGTTCTGGCTGCGAGTTGAGGGGGTGAACGCTGCTCGTTTTTCTTAAATTTTTTTCTGGGACTTCTATTGCGTGGGGTGAAAAACGAACGCGTGTTTCATAGGTCATTAACTTTAGAAATCCGTTTTAAGCGGTATTTGTGCACAGTACAAAAATTGTTGCACAGCTCCTTTAAGAGCGTTTTGAGCGGGTTCGAAAACTTTCTTGCGTAGCCCCACAAGTGGACGTTTATAGTACTAATAAGACAAAAAAACCCAAACGTTAACACCAAGAGAGTGAAAGGGAGCGTGTTTGTAGAGGTAGTAAAAACGAAGGCGACAATAATGAACACAAAGAGTAGGCACACATCTGAAAAAAATATTAAGCTATAAAATATAAATATAATCGTTCCACCTTGTGTGCGAGTGAAGCCGAAGGTATAAGCATGAGCATGTTGCTGTAAACGATACTTGCACTGCACGAGCGCGCGTGCTGGTCAAAGACGCTGAAAGGCCGGCACTCGCTGTTGTAGCTTCTGCTCCACTCGAATTAAAAATGAAACAGATTTACTTATTCGAAGCAGAAAAATAAAAGAAAAGGACGAAGTTTGCGCATTGCGAGTACATTCTTTTGCGTAGTACGAGTACAGTGTTGCTCAAGGCTAGCAAAGCATCTGCACGATGAATCCCGCTGTTTTCAATGAAGGAAACTTCTACTGACGAGATTAAGCTGGCGAGACATCGAATCTATGATTCGTATCCCTCGTGCCATCAAGCGCCGAAGCTTCCTTTCCGAACGCGGTTTGCTGGATATTTCCAACGTAGAAGAGAAACCCTTTAGGAGGCTATCCTGCTTAAAGAAGGACCTGGCTGCTCTGCATGCGGGCCTTCAAATACCAGCACCCGAAAGATCGGCGCAGGGTGTTGCCAATCTTGCGAGACGCTTTGCATGGTTCTTCCTCGACTGGCCTACCCCAACCGTCTGTTCGTACTTGTATGAGCGTTTGGACGGAACTTGTCGGTGTTCTTTAGTTTTGTGAACCTCATCGGTGGGTCACATCAACGAGAGGTTCGGCAACCTGCTCGCTGACATGAACAAACATAGGTGGTTGACCCTGGCGAAACTGGAGCTGAGCTCACAGGTGAGACCCTGCATGGTTTGTGTAAATTTCGCGTTTCCATTGTTTCTAGCACAGCTGCTCTGTCTGGTGAAAAGTTACGCGTTTCCATTGTTTCTAGCACAGCTGCTCTGTCTGGTGAAAAGTTACTTTTTTTTCTATACGCCAAAGGTGTACATGGGCAGTGTCAGGACAAGTCACGACGAGCGCGCTCGTAATCTGTGAGTATTAGTAGGCCACTTTTATGAGCGCTCTTTGCTCTACTTTACGCTCTGCGAGAAGCATCGTCCCCACCGCGCATGCGTGGACCGCTCTGAGTTGGAGCGTATACAGTTAGCGGAGTGAGCGCGCGCTCCGCTTCACAAGTTGTAGAGCGGACTGCCCTCAGCGTCCTTAGCGTGATCGCTAAGATCTCAAGATGGCTGCACTTACTCAATACGCGTCGATGTTTTTCACCGTGACCTCAGCTTGAAAGAGGTCGAACCAAGAAGTAAAGCGTACGTCCCGCGCGTGAAAAGTAAACCCTAAAGATTGAGTTCTATGTAACACAAAACAGCATAATTAAACAAAGTGAACGAGTATCACTTTGCAACCAGCACGGCGTCGGTAAAGTCGTCGCGTTTTTGTGGACACCCTATGGCTATGCAGTAAGATGTACGGGTGCGCGTGCTTGAACGCCTATTATACCTGTCCACGCGCCCTCCTATCGAAAATGCCACTGAACGCTGACTACGATCATAGCGCTGGCAAGCTGCACCAAAGAAACCATTCCCTCTCAGCTTTATTTATTCACACTCGCTCGCAACTTTTGAATTGTTTAACTTTCCTCAGGAAATGTTCGCCTTGGATTTCCTTGGTATAGATTTAGGAAATGATAGAGACTTGAATGCAGCCTTTTTAAAAGTGCAACCCATGGTGCCGCTACTCTTCGAGGCCGCCTTGTTTTGGCCAAGTGTCTAGAGAGCAAGAGAGCTACGTCATTGTTTGTCGCGGATGCGAGTCTAAATGTATTAGACACGAATGCTGCGTCAATACTGAATATTAAATCGGTTCTAGTCACAAGTCTCGCACTAAAAGCGATGCTCAAAATATGGCGGCCGAATATGTTACCAGGTGGTGCTTTGAAAAGAGTTACCAATAATGGTCGAAAGAATATTCCACGTCAATTTTTTGCCTGGTGAAAACCAGACAGGCATAAACAATGCAAAATTTAGCAAACACAACCCTGGACTTCTAAGCAATAGTGGTAGATTAGAACAGTTTTCAGAAGTTTCGTTTTTAATTCCGGCGTAACGGGCCTCGCATGCACAGTTTGACGGCCTCAAAGCTTATCAGAATTTAGAAACAACGATATATATATATGATTTACGATACCCAGTTTTTTTACAACCATACAATGGAAATACGCTTTATCTTAGAGGAGTAACATGTCCCATATCACATGTTTTGGTAGTGTTTAAATACTGCCGCGTTGTAAGAGTGTCTTTTTGTCTTTTTTATTAGGCCGTCAACGACAAGGGAACACCCCTGGACAACTGTTGGGGTTTTGTTGACCGCACAGCTTGCCCATATGTCGTCCATCAAAAAGTCAGAAGAAGACCACAAGAGGGTGCTCGTCGTGAAGCACCAGGCAGTGATGCGCGCAGACGGCATAATTTGACGGCTGGACGAAACCTACAAAGACCATGGGCATTCATTTTTTGTTTAATATTAGAATGCATAAAATTATCACAGTAAATCATATTCAAGCTTTTGTACTGACCGTAATACCTGTCCAACTAGGCTGAAAGGCATTTAGAAATATTTTAATAAAAAACGTTTACTAACGACTCCCATTTTACTTCTCAGATGTGCGTGTGAATATAGCATCTAGCAAAACTACGGTGTTACTGTTGAATTCAGCATTGTAAAAGTAGCCTGTGTTGCGTGGCCTTCTATTGCAAGAAAAGACCGTAGCACAAGTGAGGCTGAAACTAGGCAGGAGCTTAAGCTGAAAAACGCATTTTCAAAAACACACAAAAGAAATAAGAAGTGAAGTCAAGCAAAATGGTTTCATGTCACCCCCCAAGGCAGATACATACACTGCGCTCCACTGTTAATACGAGCACGAAAAAAATCGCTTTTATTTGCAGTTTATTTCTTTGGCAGCTATTGAAAGAGCTGAAAATTTGTCGCTCAGATTAGTGCCCCAAACGAGCGCTTTATTCCACACCAATAGGCAAATGTCAGCCCCTCGAATTTAAGGTGAAAAATGAAAACAGGATATTGAATGCTCCTGCTAACAGTGTCGCGCAGTGTACATAAACACCAAGGCACCATATCACAAACAGAAGCATACGAAGAAGAAAAGACTCATTTCATTGGGGGAAAAAAGTAGAGATATAAATGGAGCACTCGCTTTCGCTAATTTTGACTGTCTTGCTGCCTGAAGTAACCAAACAAAATATCTGTCTGTTTGCCGACTGCTTTAGTCTTTGGTCTTTAACCTTTAATTTTTGGCTCTGGAGAGCCGCGGCACCGCGGAAAGCAGCAGCCCGTACCACCGAGGCCCGCGGTGCCGCGTCTAGGGAACATGGTAATGTGATGAGTATATACGTGCAAGATGACGACGACATGGGTTGTTGGTATTGGGGAGGGTGGCAGTCCGATTCGCAGAAGTCCAGACTTCGTGGAGGCGGATTGGGCGGGTGAGCAGCGAGCTATGAGGATCTTGCACGCCGTTCGATCAGTGCATGAAGGAGCACCAGGAACATGATGGCGCTATTGCTCACTGGGGTCCACTGGGGTCAAAGAATCATGCTCCAAGGAGGTAGTCCAGCCGAAGTAGAAGCTGCCGCCTCCGAGGAACCGAGGCCCAGGGCTCAGATTGAGACACCGCCGTCGCCCGGTGTGTCATCCTCTCAACGTCGTCGTCGTCATCTCGCATAGAAAAATCGAGCCCGCTGGCTTAGACAAGGCAGCACCTGTTCCCACCGTTCAGGGGCCGTGAAAGAATTGCGGCCAGCGATTTCTCGAAGCAGCCAGAGGTTCTTGACCACCGTGAAACGTTTTCTGGGGGACGCCTTTTCAAACAAAGTCTGCACAGCTTCTTAGTGCAGTGAGGTTCATAACGGTCAAGCGCGCTCCCAAGCATGATTTCAAACAGAGAGCACCCACCTTTCCAGGAAAGCACCATCTAGTGAACCTTTACTGAGAGTGGAACGTGCTTCTTAAAATGGCGACGATAGCGGAGCTGACGCTACACGCTCAAATCCCAGAGCGGGTCGCGCATGCGCGATGGCGACTCCGCTTTCCATAGAGCGGAGCGGGAAACCGAAAACGGTCTACTAAAACTCTCTAATGGCGAACACAACGCCGCCATTTCTCCCGCAGCGGCCACTCGAGGAAGTGCACGTGACGTCTATTTTGGCTTTAATCGGCCATTGTGGCACCGAAACAGATACGCGGAGGAGGTTACAGGGGTGCCACTCCCGTTTCCTCAGCGAACGCGCCGCGTCTTTACTACTGAAGTTAAAATGCACCTACGTCGGGACGAGCTACCTGAAAGCACCGCTGAGGCATGGTTGTATAAAAACAATATTAATTGTGTCGCAAAACCTAGCAAACAAAAGATTAAAAAAAAAAACGCGCCCTTCATTTCGTACTAAACTCCAACATATTTCATACAAAAAGAGTCCTTTCCATTTGTTTTTACACAAAAACATGCTTTGTAAAAGCTCAAGGTGACCACAGTACAGCCAAATGATAATGAGTGGCACTGTTGTCGTATTTAGCTCGGTCTCGGTGGACGCCAGCGGCCCAGGTTTCGACGGCGAGTTTCCCAACTGAGGTTCTAGTAACGTTGGCTAATGCCGAAACTAGCAGAAGACCTAAGAGGAAAATTAGAACAGCCAATATCGTTGTGGGAAGTGGAAAAGTCCATAGACAACTTGCAACCGGGAAATTCACCCGGTCCTGATAGTTTGGGGGCAGAGTTGTATAAAGCATTTAAAGACCAACTACACTCTTAGAAAAAAAGAATATCGATAGTCCTCCCTAGGGGGAGGAACGGTTTTGTGACCTATGTTCCTTTAGAAAGGGAGAAACTTTCGTCCCTGAAGCAGGGGAGCAAGTAGTTCCTCCGTCGCCTGCATCTCATTATGGCGGCCCTGAATCGAGCAAATCGAGCTCAATAAGGCTCAACAAAGACGCTACGTCTCTTGTACGGGACGAGAGGAGCAGCAAATAAAAAGCGTAACACGGGCTTTCCGCGAACTGTGCTTATTTCCGAAGCCAGATTCCCCCGCACGTACAGAAACTTGCGTTTCGAAAGCAGTTACTCAGTCTTCTCGTCGTCAGCACTGTGATGTTAAACGGAGACAACCGATACAGTTACTTCCCGCACTTTACGGCTTACCTTTGCTGTTCCTCGGGTCACAATTCCTTCGTCAACCGCACATCGCGGAGGAACGGCAAACCAATCCGCGAAACCAAAAGCCGCTTTCAAAAGAACAAACTCGAAGCCGCTGCTCATCGCGTTTCGCGTAGCGTGAAAGAAGGTTACATCCCTTGCCACCAGATGGCAGGGTCTAATTGCAATTAATTGCAAGTAGATAGGCGAGGTGGCGCTAGATACCACCCAATTCATGTTCTACAAAAAAAAAACTTATTTTCCCAGGCCATTATTGTGCTTCGAGAACCTCTACATGTAGACTACAAGCATCAGCTGAATATACATTGAGCGCAGACAGATACATGGCACACATAAGCATCAATACAACGGCACACTAACCCGAACACTACACTGGAGCACTGTGTTTCCGTCTTTTATACGGGTCCTTTTGAACGTACGCAATTTCTCGGTAACTTATTAAGCAATAAAAAATATTCCCAGCATGTTAATTTTTTCAAGCTATGTCATACCTCTGAGAGTATTTTGAATGGCTTAGGGGATGAATCTCTTATTAAAAAGTAAACGCTGATTCCGGCCGGAATTATTTGAAAGCCAATAAATTAAGCCGCTCCAATGCGGTTTGAAGCCGTGAGTTTCTTTCCCCCGCACGGCACGTCGTAGCCTGTATTTTTATTAGAGTGTTTGTTTTTCTAATTGTGCTGTTCGCGCACGGCTGCAATTGCCGTCTTGAATTAATCTCTGTAGATCGGATATTCACTCAGCTGGAAGTGATGCTTCACGGGCGGAGAAATCGTTTTTCGATCAACTTCAATGCTGTCAAAGCCGCGACTTGCCGCAGGTGTTAAGTATACGGAGCTACGTCGTATCGATCTCGAAAACGTCTCTAGCGCTCATCCCACCGCGCCACTTGGAGGGCAATTTCTCCGGGAACCGTAGTATATTTAAACAGCAAAATAAAGGGTAGCTTTCTTTTACCTACTATTGCTTTTTAATGCTAAAATTCCACACTGTAAATTTACGTACTTTCCGTCACAATTTCGTACTCTTCCGTCCTTTCCCCAGAGCGCAATCGCTCTCGGCGAGGAGACAACTGACAGTCACATTGGCCACTGTACGATAGGAGCTTACTGTTCGACCAGCATTCCAACATAACTATTCGCATGTCCATCGATTGCACCTAATCCCTCAAGTGGTCTTAAACTCCTTAACGTTAAGCGGAATGTCAACCTGCGACACCCCGCCCCCTTCGATCACGGCCCGACCAGCGGCATCAATGCCGGACAATTTACGTCATATCTCATCTTGTTGTTACACCACTGATACGCGAACAGACGGTCACATCGGTGATAATTCCAGTCTTCTGTTCACAACGCACATCACCGCCATCCCGATGTTGCTGCTATGTTGCTGACATGCAGAAATACAGAACCACATTGATTGCCAGTTGGCACTCGGCATCGGAAAACAGAACCGAACTCAGCGCGGAAGGCACCCAAACAGCCGGCAGCAAAACCTGTCTGTCTTGGACGCAGTTACTGCAATTTTCATAACGTCGAAAACGTCCACACATTTCCGCGTGGTTCCGCTGCTGTAGTTCCGCGTGGGTCCCGCATGGAGTATAGAAGGGTAGGAGAGGGTATGACATCAGCCGTGTAGCCTCCCCAAGCCGTGCTCCCTTGACGCCTCGCCTCTATCTCATTTTCCTCCTTGCCCTCCTCACTTATCGGCCCAGCACGTGACCGTCGCGTGGTTCATGGTTTCGGGTAGCGTGGTGCTGGTGGTTTTTATTTACAGTCATCACAGCTGGAGACTGTTGCCCACGCCTTGCAACCGATTCTACGCCTGCTCCGCTTCGTCATGTACCCTCAACTATAAAGTAAACGCATTCTGTTTTCCACAGACCATTACCGACGAACTCAACCCGCGACGGAACTTCCAGCTTTCTAGACCTTCTCTTCGAAGCAGACCCGACCCGAATAGTTTCCTGTGAGACTTCTGAGGAACTGCCCGGTAGCGATCACCTGGCGATCGAGGTGACGTACGCTGCTGTGCTGCCACGTAGGGGTCACCATGCACGCACACTATGGAAGTTCGACCAAACCGACCGCGGCCCACGCCTGGCACACCTCGCACCTTGGTGCACGACGACGACTAGCAATGACCCCCCCTGGTAATTTCGATCTGTGGTGCGCGCTCCTCGGGACGAAAATATTGCTCATGGATCACCCTCGACATAATGAAGGCAGCGAGAATAAAGAGGGGACTCTTCAGGATGGCCTCCCGCTTCACCTGCCCCGTGGCTTTACGCGCTGCAAAAGACCACCAGCGCGCTCTAAAGGCTACCATACATGTCGCACACCGGCGCTACACCTCCACACACTAAAAATTTCAACACCCATGTTCGTGTTAAAAGGGTGTTTTTCCGAGCTCACACCCTTCCTACACCATTTTTACATGATTTTTGAATATTCAAGGGTGTACGGAAAGGCCTACACCCTTCGTACATCCTTTTTACACCCTACGGCTACCGAAATCGTGTTAAGAGGGTGTTGCGGTGGTACACCCATGATTTCCGAATCGTCGAACTCTGAAAAAAACATACGCGCCGACAGCAGAAGTCAAGAAGCAGCCTGCTCAATTTAGAGGATTTCGTGAAGTTCAAGTAAGCACAATGGGCAGCTGACATCCAAGCCAAGTCAACGCTCAAGTTGTTTTCAAGCCAGATGAATGCCGGCCTTGTGTACAAGCTCCTTGGTTGTTTACGTGCAAGCGACCACGAAAATAGCATCGGTTACTCAGGCACTTCTGCTCAGAATGGTGAGACCACATCGGTTCTATTATGATACATTCCTTCTTATCCTGAGATGTACTAAAGCGAAGGCTAGACGTGCGAGACGGTTCGGGCTCACAGCTTTACTGTGAGCCTGTACCGTAAAAGTCGGTTCCGACACTTGCGTTTGAGTGTGTTTGTCTGCGTTGCGTTTAGAACCGAAAACGAGTCACCGGCACATCTGTGCTTCGTATGAAGCGTGGATTCCAATTCAAAGAATCATCTTGGCACGCGATATAAGCAGCAGGGATGTCCTGGTTTCTCGCAGCCGCAACGCGGTCAAACGCAACTGTTTGAACCAGGCTTTACGTGGTTGTCCTGTGCTTGTCCCTCGCGCTTTATTCTTTCGATTTTAAGTATTCATTTTCAACTCGCTCGCTTTTAACAGTACTAGTAGATACTCAGGCTGCACGAGGGTTCGTGCAGTGCGACCATCTAGCGATGCTATGAGCTTGTGCTCGAACCTTGGCTTTAATGGGCAATCATCGGGGATATATGACACACGATGATGCCAAGTCTGTTCACGGCGGACTCTCGTGCTGTTCTGATTGGAGGAGAAGGGGCGTGTAAAAAATTGGCTAATGGAACATGGTTAGCGACAGCGCAAATATATGTTGGAAAAAGTTCAGAACATTGAAGTGCAGCAGCCTGAAACTTTGGAGTTAAGCAATTAGAGAATCATTTGAAGACATCTTTAGAGGTTCAGCCTTCTCTCCCCCCACACCAATATCGAAGGCTGCTAGGATATTGGTTCAGGCTAAGCCCTCTGTCTTTCAGTCAGCGAACTCGAGCCGTTCCACCTGACCTTGTTATTTCATAACAGATATGTTAGAAAATGGAATGCAGATTTTCTTTACACGGCCAAAACATAAAGTGTTATCAAATAATACCTGCCATATTCATATTCTACATTTACAGACCGGGGCTGCCCCGCCTGTGGAGGGCGAAGATGCGAGCAGCCTCGAAGCCCACCAACAGTGGCTGTGTGCTGAGAGCGAAAGCTGGTGCCTGACGAAGGCCAGATTGATCTTCGAAAGGATGCGACTGCCTGCAAATGGCTACATGTGTTGACATTGATGGGCATATAGACTGCACAGAATGCTTATCCCTACCTGATGGATGCTAGGAGGGTATGCGTTCCATATTTTTTTACTGATCTCTACGACAATTGCTAAATTGCGCTTCCCCGTTCCGTGATTGCGGCTGCCGGACGACCATCTTGGGACACGGAAAATGAACCTTTTGGAGCGTTGCAGAGGCTGGCCGGCAGCGTGCTGAAGACATGTTTTTTGCTTGTTTGTCGTCATTGGGAGCGTTAAAGTGGCCCTGCAATAACTTTTTGACTGGTTTTTAATTTGGACCGAACCTGAGCGCATTGAACGTAGTAATTTAAAGAAACTTTTCTTTTCTCAAATTTCGCTTTATTTTAAAAGTTATAGGCAAATTAGACTTACAGAAACAAGCAAAAAATAACATCCTTCATGACGTCGTAGGTCCTGGTTTGAGTGGCCGTGAAGTAGTGAGCTCATCGAGCGCTCACGGCTGCCGCACTCAGTGTCAACGGCTCGAGAGGGTGCCACTAAAGCACGTGTTGACTAGGCTGTATGAAGCGGGCGGCCAGGGCAGCTCGCATTGCATTTGCCGCGCGATTAAAGACTAATTCGGCATAACACTTCGTTGGCCACAAACGACGGCAAACACGGGGTAAAGATCAGTTCAGAACGGGAGCCACTTCGCGCTGCCATACCGCCAAAGGGTCAAATCGCCAGCCAAGCCCGCGCCGAAAGCCTTGGGAACGCTCGGAACCGGTCGGATCCTCGAGCCGGTATACGACCGCAGCGCCACCACATACATCCGGGACCTTTCTAAGCCCATTGTTCGTCGGAGCCTCATCCCACTACGCCTTTCTAGTATGCGCCGTTTTTTTCACCGCTTGGTGGCGGGTTTGTCGACGGGTCATTTCTTGTTTTCGTACTTTATAAACTGCATTTGTTTCTTTTCTGATCTAAAATACTGAACAAAAACTACTTTCATACATAATTGAAACGGTTCGCGACACTTATATTTTGTATCGACTAAAAAAAATGCTTTTAGCGGCTCTGACCAGTAGTAAGCCCAGGACCAAAGACGTCACATATTCCGCGCTTTCGGCAACGCGGGTCGCCCTCGTAGGTGGAGGAGGTTTCCGCGTCGTCCGGTTAAAATATGACTCACTGATATTTAGTTATTCTCTCCGTGCCCGCTGGCTTACCCGAACCCAAAGAGACGTGGAAACCGCAAAAGAGGTAGACGCTTAAGTATGATTGCAGCTCCCCTTTAAGTCCACACTCCTTTACTCCTACGCTGACGCTCCGAGTTTCATACTCCAGGCACAGCAACTAAACGGCGCATGGCGTACACACCAAATCTATTGACGAGCCGCACAAGCTCCTTCCCACCGCACGGTTATGACGAACCTGGCATCCCGTGGATACGGGTGGGAGAAGCCAAAATTATTTCGGTGGTAAATTAATTAAAGCCAGTGTAGAGCGGCAGGGTACAAAGTAAAAGAGACGGCGACGTTATGAAGTTTCTATGAACGTTTAAGTATTTCTGAGAGGTTTGGAGACTCGCTTCGAGCACGTGCGGGGAAAGGCACCTTGGCTGATCTATTTATTGACCGTGCAAGCTGTTTATATTTGACCGTGCAAGCTGTTTTCAGGCGAGATGCACGAACAAACCTTTCCCGCAATGCTAACTGATGCTTCGGCTTTCCAATCTAAGTATCTTTATTCGCTGCAGCTGGACTAAGCAGTTTAAAAAGGGCAGCCGTCCCACTGTCTTCTCGGCAACTTTTCTGTCGCCGAGCTATCAGCACGCTCGTTCGATAGATCACTTTGTTCTCAGGCAAGGCACATGAACAAACCTTTTCCGGAATGCTAATTGCTGTCTTGGCTTTCAAATCAAATTGTTTTTACCTGCTGGATTAACCACTAATGGACTGAAAAGGAGCAGCTGTCCGGCTACGCCTTTTGTTTCAACAATCTCAACAATGGCACAGCCATCTTGTTTGTGGACGTGACATCACGGAGCGCAAAGAAGTCACTTGTGCTCCAAGAAATGCTCGGAGCACAAGGAGCACGCTCGAGTGTCAGTCTCCGGCGGCGCTCCCCTCTGTTTAGTGAAAGGAGCGCCAAACGCTCGCAATGAGTAAACAATAAGAATTTCCTTTGAAAACGCATAAAATATTTTGCAACAGCGCGGCACCGCAGGAAAAAGGCACAACTTGTCGAACGTCGAGTCTCGCCGGTCTTGCGGTGTGATCAAAGCTTCCTTGGCCTGCCAAACTGCTGCGTCTCTGTGCCTTTTCACGCTTGGATACTTATCAAGAATCAATGCCATGGCAGAGCTTTGAAGGTATGTCGTACATAGGCGTCTTCTCTATCACCCAGCTGTTCCAGCGAGTTGCTATCAATAGGAAACGAAATCGGTGGTTGCTATTATGGATTAACCATGGCTATGTTCCAAATCTACTCAAATGGATCACATGACAGCACAAATAGAGCAATGCTGTGGAAGAAGGTAGGTTTTCGAAGGCAAAAGTATGAAACCCGTCCATATAGTTGTGTGCAATCTGTCGCCGTCGCCATAGCCTCCTACCCCTCCTTTTTCGCCACTGGATCATGCCCGCTTCTGGACTGCAAGTGCCGCAAGTTACAAATATAGTCGTAAGAGTAAAGTAAAATGCTGCTCCAGAGGCACATGCATCTTCATGCTCTTTGCACTCACGAAACAAATCCACACGGCGTTAATTCTTGATCGGTATTCAAGCGTGCAAAGACAAAGATGCAGCACTTTGGCATGCCAAGGAAGCTTTGATCATGCCGCCAGAACGGTAAGGTTTGCGTTAGACGAGTTGCCCCTTTTTCTTGCGGTGCTGAGCTTTCGTAAAAATTTCCACGTGTTCTCAAACGCAATTCTCACCTTTCGGGGTTTTTAACAAACTTCTTCGGTAAATGACAACGAACGAGCAGAAAACATGTCTTCAGCTTACTGCCGCCCAGCCTCCACGACGCTCCAAAAAGTTGACTGACAATCTTTGTCCCAAGGTGGCCATCCGGTGGCCGCACCTGAGCTGCAACGACCAAGCGGAGACACGCGATCCAGCAAATTGTCGTGGAGATCAATGGTATTGCTTGCACGGCGTACTATTAGTCTTCAGAGCAAACACAAGTGTCGCTGCGGTCGCCACGTCTTGATTGGGTGAGGTGTACCGTGACGTCTGGTGACGGACTCCGCTTTGCGTTCTGGCATCTAGCTGGCATCTAGCTGGCTTCCCTGCGCCCGTTTCCTCACGATCGGAGGTTTGTGATCATGCTGACCTACTGTTCAGAGCTGCAATGCAATTTCCAAAAAGAAGCTGGTATCATATTCTACCACCCGAAAACTTCGAGATTAAAAAGAGCATGGACAGTCAGACTAAGGATGGGAAAGGCACCGTCAACATCGGCCGTTGTGAGCTGTAAGCACGTTGAGAAGCGGGGCTTCGTTTACCCAGTGTACAAGGCGCTGGGTGAGACTTATGCCGACAGAATTTTCATAGCTTTTCCAACCGTGTTTGTCACATTTACCCTTATAATTGGGTTATAAGTAGGGTTCGGAGTTTTCGGTTTTAACCAATAAAAACCGATAAAAGTACGCCGAATCCATTATCAGAAATTCGGTTTTAACCGAAAAAGGTCAGTTTTAAGTTCGACATTTTCGACTTAAACCGATACAAATGCGTCTAATTCATTTTCTAAAATTCTGTTTTAACCGGAAAAGGTCACTTTGACCTTCCAGTCGATCGTACCGCGGAGCCGTGGCGAAAAAGTGGAACGAGTGTCGATCAAAACGTGTCCGAATGTATGGGATCCACGGGTGCCATTACGACGTTTGAGTTTAATGTGCGAATCATCGATCGGAACGTGAAGTCCGAAAAATGCCCCATGACTTCGCCATGCACGAGCGTGTTTTCAAACTCGTTTTAAGGAAGACTGACTTCATGCAAGCTCTGCATGTTGTGTTGAGCTTCTAAACGTCACACCGTGTCTATTTTGGCGGTCACAATTGGTTCATTGGTCAATTTTGGGACAGGTCATTTTGGGTCATTTCATCTCCTCAGCCAGCCAGCGTCCATTGTTAGCGTTGAGAGGGCGTTCTCGAAGCTCAGGGTCATATTAACAGGAAAGAAAGAGTGCGGATCAACGAGGAGAACCTAGGAAAGTACGTGTGTGTGTACTATAATAAGATCACGTAATCCTGATATACAGAAGGTGAAGTTTCATGTTTTTTGGCATAGGCTTCATATCTGACTAGTTTGTACTTCTGTTTTTTTTTTTTTTTCTTGTTTCTTTTACAGTTGCACACATTTAGCAAATAAAGTGTTCATATATTTTTCAATGTATCTGTGCCGTTATTGTTTGAGTGATCACAAATATCAGACCTACAAGAATCATCTAATCCGGTGTCCATTGGTGTTTATTTTATATTCACCGAAAAATGCCGGTAAACTTTTGTGGGCCTAAATAAACGCCGAAAAAAAAACGAAAATTTAATTTTAAAATAAACACCGAAAAAAGTACGCCGAATTTTGAAAAAATAGAAACCGAAAACGCGGAACCCTAGTTATAAGTATGGAAAGCTATCGGTGGAGGCAACTCCGTCGATGAACCCCCCCGCCCCCTCCACACGATATAAGGCGGTTGTGCAAGGGGTTGTGGAAGCGGCGATGTAAGTGTTTCAGACACTGAAATTCTGTTCTTTGCAGATTCATGAGTTAAGCACGAGACACATGCGCGAAAAATCCATCCGATCCGACAGTACGACTGCCTGATCCGAAAAATTTGGTCGCTTCAGGCGTCAGATCGGCGATCCGACATGCGTCAAATGCGCCAGATAGTTTCGCACGGCGGACGGATTGTCGGATGCGTCCAGCCAATGACAGCACAGCTAGCGCGAACGTCATGATGACATACTTGGTCTGTCGGGACGAATAAGAAAACGGGACGGGCGACGGGAAGCCGGACGCGTAGATCCCGCTGATCCATTCGAGAAAGATGGCCCCGGCAAAGAATGCACGCGCTAACAAGAACGAGCTCCTAGCTTCACTCGTGCGAGCTAAACCATCAATCTGGGACCAGAGATCTATGAACGCGGACCTCCGCTGGAGTGCTTGGAAGTTGGATCTCCTGGGCGGAGCCGAACGGATTGTTGTGTCGCTTGCAAGGTCGGAAGCGTGTGCGTGTGTCTCAATTCGGAGCGGCGTTCGGACTGTCAGATCGGACGATTCTGCCGTCCATTTGTCTCGCGCTTTAAAAGAACATCAGACCCCGCTTTGCGGGCATACAAATGGCATCTAAGTCAAAGGCCTTTGGGCGGTCTCACTTGTAATTTTCTCCCCATGGCCCAGAATATATTTAACATGTTGCTCGAGCAGAGTGCAGCTTTTTCGCTGAGACGTTTTTGTTTAGAAAAAGTTGAAAAAAACCTCTTAATTTATTCAAATCATCAGCAGCGTTGATTGTGCGAGATGTAAATATACTGCAATGCTCCTGCAAGTGTGGTGGCATTTCTTCCTTTTCATATACCATCTGTGATTCATGCACTGTCTGCCCTGGAAACCATGCTCGGAATGTTGGTTGAAGTTTCGCCTGCAGCTACAGACCATACCTCAATAAGGCCGCATATAATAATACGCATTTCCTACGTAAAATGTGCACAAAAAAACAAAAAAAAAACGAAAGTAATATGCCGACAGCTAACGCCGTCTCGGCCTTTGTAGGGCGAGTGAGGGGGTAAATTTTGTCCTCAGCAGGACGTCACCCCGGCTCGCTGTAAAAGGTCGCCTCCCAAACTTCTCGGTGCTAATACTCTCACCATACAATGCACCTGTTATTTGTTTGGCCCCTGGTCATGAAATCATTCTCAGTTTGCCATTCCATCTCACCGAGAGCCCGATTTTGGTCATTGAGGTCTCAACCGGCTTGCACTGAAGAAGTATTAGCGAGTTCGTTTCACGGCACCATCATGTTTAACATCATCATGTTTAACATTTACCTACTTCAGCTAACTTGCCCCGTCATATTTTGTTCGAGAAAGCTCTCGTTCTCGACGCCCTCACCAAAGCTAATATCTGATCCACCTGTAATGACGATCGAAATCAAAAAGTTTTGCTGGGTATTCCAGCAGACTAGTTTTAAGGCGTACCCTTTCAGTGGTCCACGCATAATGCCATGCTGAAATGGATCAAGCTTCTGCTCGGACAGCATCATCCATTTTCTTCAGTGTAAACGGTTATGAGAATTGAAAGATCGCAACCAGCTGCTTTGTAGACAGCTGGTTGCGGAAATTTACGCCGTCTGTAACTATCCCTATGACAGCCGAGTTGCTTGAAGTCATCGCAACTATAAACTACAAGCTGCAGCGACCAACGTTTGTAGATAAACGTTGGTGGCGACTGTACTCTCGCATTCCCACCCATCACTCCGAACAGCAAGGCGCCAGTTTCGGTTTGAGGTCGGTATTCTTTCTACAACATAGATGGCGGCAGCATCAGTCTTCTGCACTTGGTGCATTTGGCGAATTCGTTTGAGTCCAGTTCTCAGTGCAACACTCTGCGAGTGCGATGCATTCTGGGAGAGAACTCGAACGGTGCCAGTGCGTGTGAAGCGAACTCGCTATAAAATACCGCTACCAGACGCATCGTCTGCTAACATGAGGGAATAATAATGAGTTTGTTTGCTACTAGGTAGGTATCATTCTCTGAAAGAAACAAAACGACGAACAGACTGGCAAGTCTGTTCGTCGTTTGACGAACAGACGTGTTCGTCAATTGTCCCTTTTTGGCTCTGCGAACAGAGCCAAAAAGGGACAATCGTCTGCTATGAATTGTGTGCTGCGCAGAGTGAGATCAAAAACTAATTGAAATATGGAACATCGGCTATTTTACGGATGCAATTGTCCTGTGCTTCGTTTGGCTATGCTGATTTGTTTTCTGGCTGTGTGTAACTTGACACCCACTGGTGCTAAAACAAGAGCTTGGGACAAGCACCCACCTTACCACGATATCAATCTCACTATCCGAAAGAGTATTGGATTTAATTACTGAGTGCCTTTTCCATTGACAAGAAGGCCCCAACATTTTCTAAGAACTCCAGTAGGGTTTTGTTGTTGCATCTTTATACTCGCAACTCATTCACTTTGCCAATTTCGTTTTTCTAGCCTGGCTCAGCTGGCAAGCTGAGTGGCGAGTCTGAAACTGTACCAATATTGTTTCCGGTCAGACTGTCCATTATTATTTATTGTTCTTCCCTGCTATTGTGATATGTCTGCACTGTAGTCATGACAGGGGCTTGAGTGGTGGCTCCTACTTTCTACACATGGGTCCTAGGAAACATTTTGTAAGTGATGAGGTGCCCACAATCATGGGCGTCAGCAAAGTGGCGGAAAAGGGGGGGGGGGGGGGGGGGGGGATTATTCTGAAGGGGTGTAGCTTTCAAACCTATAACTTTGAAAGAAAACAAGGTTTGCCCCCCTCCCCCTCCTTTTCCTGCAAAACGTACTGCAGATGCCCATGCCCGCAATCTAGGCCAACGGTTCTGGAAAGAGGGTTGGTGGAACCTCTCCGCAAAGGCATTTTAGGAGTCCGCAAAACTCTGCCGGTAATAATTTTTTTTTTTAAATATGATTTGGGGCATTGAGTTGAGCCCAGTCCGGCCATGGCAGATTCACAGCTCCGGGAGAAAGAGGAATCTACAGAAGAATACCTCCTTTCACTCTTCCCCCTTTTTATTACTGGTAAACACGTTTGCAGTCCACCCCCCCCCCCCCTTCCCCTTTCCCCTTTTTTTACACTGCCTGGCGTCTCCCATCACTTCTGCCAGTCCAAAAAGGGTTTGCTTGCCACGATTGGCAGTTTCCTTCTTTTCTCTATAGCATCCTTTCTGCTAAAGTGGAAAGAGTGTAGACGGAGCTTCTTCCCCTCATTGTACCGTCTTAACCTGCAACATACTATACTCTCGGGAACAAGATAATAGCCTTGTATCTTTTCTGCCGCCACAAATGCTGTGCTTAGCATGTTTTTGGCAGAGCCTTTTGCTGCCACCA
This sequence comes from Ixodes scapularis, assembly GCF_016920785.2. Classification (NCBI taxonomy): domain Eukaryota; kingdom Metazoa; phylum Arthropoda; class Arachnida; order Ixodida; family Ixodidae; genus Ixodes; species Ixodes scapularis. Next base: position 174,075,418 of record NW_024609835.1, read on the forward strand.
CATGCCACGCTATGAAGTGGAGTGCCACGGTGTGTGCGTGCCACCTGTCGCATAAAGCAGTGCACTTTCGAACTGCGTGGATGCAATGACGGCAGAAAAAACACCAGCAGAGCGGACTATACAGAGCATGTTATTAACAGCACTGGTTAATTCCTAATAAATCACAATCTGGATCATTACTGTAAAACCATTTATTTTTGCAAATCGGTCACAGAGGACATAATCGCAGCCACTAAATTTTGCGAATTCCAGACGCCTGCATTTAAACTCTTAAAGAGATTATAAAAGCAATTTCGAAATTTTATTTGATGTCTGAAATGGGCGTCGGGCTCATCTCAGACACTGTTGACCAAGTTCCAGCCCGAACAGAAGTTTGTGTGCCGCAATATTTGCGCGGGGACAATGCCTGAGACCCCCCCCCCCCCCCAAGACGGCGGCAGAAAGGTGAACTAAAGTGCGCCGTCAAAGTGTGACGACAACGGGCTCCTCGTCAGGCGATTGCTTCAAACGGTTTAAACGAATGATGCGCTCTTGGTTTAGAATTCGGTAGTGAGATGTCATACAAAAAAGTAATTTGAATGTTGGATAATTTTTTTAAAGCTGTAGTTCGGAATTAATAGGTTTCATAGTGTGTATAGGAATAGGTTCCATAGCATGTGTAGCGTGTGGGATGACAAGGAAGATGACTTGTGGAAATAAATGACAGCTGTATGCAGTGCTGGTTTTGAGACTGTGGTGCGTATGTTCCTTTTTGTTTTCCTTGTCTCAAGGAAACAAAATTTTGACAGCAAATTTTGAACCCTGCTAGTGTACACGTTTCTGATCCAAAACTGACTTCGAGACCCAGTAGGTTTCAAAGCCGGTTTCAAATAAGAAAACCAACGCAAAAGTCAACTTCGAAACCTGGGATGTTTTGAAGTGATTTTCGGCATTAGTTCCCGAAAAGATATGTCATCAGTTTGGTGGCCGGGAGCTAAAAGCATTTCATGCTTAAAATCATACTCATCAGTGCGGCCTTTATTATTCTCTGACTGAATCAATTCTGCTTGAATATGCAGGAGGGAACCATTTGGCTTTTCGAAGGCTTTACTGTGGTCATGGCGGCCTACTGGCTTTTCAGCTTCGCCCATGGCCAGAAACGTACAATACGAGCTGCCTTCTTGAGAGGCTTTGTCTTATTCTAATCTACTCACAGCTACGGCCAGTTGCAATCAAGGTGATTAATACAATCAAGAAAACACCTGTAGCCTGATTGCTGATCACATAGTGCAATCGCCAAAGTCTGTGAAACTCCTGCCAGGATTGTTCCGATTTTCGAAATCATTAAAGGCTTTGTTTGTTTTTCTTGAGATGGCAGCTGCAAGTTGTGTGGCTCACATACCTAAGTATGCTTCAATTCATGACCAGCTTTATTCATTTATATTCATCACATTTCTCTAGTCCTCCGTGTTGTTTCCTAGTCATCAAACTATTAGGCACCTGTATGGAGTAGTTACATTTTGTTTTTACGCTTTTATCAAAACGGTTTGTGTCACCCTGTCTGGAATTCATCACCCTTGCTACGAAATGTCAAATTAATCTCACGTTGAGATACTTTTTAAAAGTGGAGATGACCGGCATTAAATGTTGTGTTTCTTTATCACTCCTGTTCATACTTTGTATATTACTTCAGTCAAAAGACACCACCAGTGTTCAATATGCCCCGTCCGAGCACAAGCTTTTCAGCCTGGATAAGGTGAGCGTGAGTGAGCACGTACTAAGCAGTACCGAAGGTAATGAGCGTGCACTCCTGCATTTTCAAAGTTTCATAAATGCTCTTTTTTAGAAAAAAATAAAGGCCAGGCATTGTTGTGGTATATTCATAACATTGTGGCTTTCTTGAAGAATGCGGGCATTCTGAAGGTGTTGCCGAAGGCTTGCCAGGGTGACAGCGCGGTCGAAGGCGACAAGTGCGAGCTAGTACACGCCCTATCGCAAGCTCTTGTTCTGCGAAAGCGCTTCTCAAAGTCGCTCTTGCATGCCTGTAGCCTTTGCTGCCCTACAGTGGTAATGGTAGGCAACTCCGGCTGACACAAGAAATCATCCAATCGCTGCCACACTCCGTTTCCCTTTAAAGGGCTGGTGAACCGAAATTTGGATTTCAGAAAACGATGCAGAAGCCGTAGGCGGGACGCTACAATCCCTAAAACACTACTCGTAGTCACAAGGCGATATCTCGAATGGACGGTCGTATTTTTGGAGAAAGAGGTTGAGATTGAACAAGGCCGATGAGGCGCGTGACGTCAAGATATCTCGTTTTCTCCTCTCTGCTTCGCCCCCTCAAGGCGGCGAGGCGGAGAAGACGCGAGGTCGTTCCCTTTCCTTCTCGGAGAAACAAGACAAACAAATCTGTCAAATGCGCCTCCTATTTTTAAAAGTAAGGTCATCCATTCGAAATATCGCTGTATGAGTGATGTTTTGGTGTTTATAGCATCTTGTTACACGCTTTTGCCGCCGTGTTTTATGGAATCCAGATTTCGGTTCAACATCCCTTTAAGTGCAAGTGAAACTGAAATGCCAAGAATGAGCACGTTGTCCTGAACGACAGTTGCACTGCATAAGCGCGCATGCTTAGCAACATTCAAAGCATGGAGCTTGCTCTTAAAGCCTCTGCATCAGGCTTCCTGTTGCAGCTCGTGGTACCGAAGCAAGCTTTTGGGCAGACACTTTTTTATAAGCAGAAACTTCACCTGGCACCGCAGAGCTCCGACCGGTACTCGGAGTACTTAGTTGCGGTATTTTAAATAAAACAGAAGGGCAACAGGTGAAGTAGAAACTTCACCTGCACCGCAGTGCTCCGACCAGTACTCGGAGTACTTAGTTGCGGTATTTTAGATAAAACAGAAGGGCATTGAGCAGTGCAAACTTTGATTATTGTCAGGTAAGAAGTATTCAGTTGCAGTAATTGTTTTGCTTTACATACAAAAAGGCTGGAGTATGCTTAAATGCTGGGCTAGCAACCGATTGCTACCAGGGGCCCTATGCTACACGACGGGACCAAGCGGAATCAAAGGACCGGGAGCCATCCAGCGACCTGGATGCAAAGATGGGTTCAGCTTTCACGGGATTGGTGCCACCTGGATCTTGTCCCAAAGGGCCAGCAGCAGCTGGATAGCCTCGCATTGTGATGCGGGGATGGGGATGCCGAGCGAGCTCGGGGCATGCCGCCCACTCAGTGTGAGGGCCAGGTGCTCCCACTGACTGGCTAGGTGCATGTTGATGAGTTCCTGGAAGGTGTTGTTTACACTTAGCAGCCGGAGCTTGGCGTTCGACGCGTACGGCGGCGCCCCCAGTGCCAGCTAGTACCCCTTGCGAATAATCACGTCCATCTTGCCCTTACCTCTCGACAGCAGGTCAGGTTGAGATACGGATTTGCGCAGGCGATGTGGCTCATGACGAGTGGTTGGGTCAGCCGGATCAGGTCCGACTCCTAGAGCCCGTGTCTGTGACTCGTTATCCTTCTCACCATGCGCATGACTTGCGTGGTTGTCTTGACGAGTCGGTCGACCGTGTACTTGGCTCCGCCGTCCCGCTGGAGGTGAAGGCCCCAGTATCCGAACCCGCTTCACCACCGGCACGGGGGTACCATCCTTTAACGTGAGGCGGATGTCCGCCTTCTTCTTCTTCGGGAATTGGCTTGCCCGCGCGGAGGAGCAACAGCTGAGACTTATCGGGGGCGCGCTGAAGGTTGCCGGCCTCGAGGTAGTTCTGCACCGTCTCAATGACTTCTTCGAGGAAGTCTTGCCTCCCGCTGTCCGATCCCGACGTAGCCCAAATCGTCAGGTCGTCCACATAGAGTGGCATATAGTGTGTGCTTCATCCGGGGAATCCGTTCCAGTAGAGGAGGCGGCTTGCACATCGCCAGGTAACAAGGTGGGTGACAGGACCGAGCCTTGCCGGTTGCCCTTGCTCGGTATCGGGATGGTGCTTGTGCGGATGGACTCGATTCCGATGGTGGCCATCCAGTTGCTCAGGAAGTCCCGCAAATAATCATACATCCGGGGCCCGCACCCAGTTGAGGCCAAGTTCTCGAACACCAGCGTGTGACTGACGTTGTCAAAGGCGCCCTTTATATCCAGGGCCAGGACCGCCCGCGTTGTCGTACAGGAGATTCTGTCAAGGATATCCTCCTTGATCTGAAGCAGGACATCCTGCGTGGAGGTGTGACCAGAACCCGAAAATGGTGTTCATGGTGGCATTGAGTTCAATACAGGATGGTCCCCTCAAATATCGCTGTAAACAGCTCATCAGGGCATGGGCATTTAAAAAACTGAAATGGAGTGTCCAGGTCTGTGACGCTCGGCGGTATACCTGATAACCTCTATTTCTTTTGGATCCTTTTCAAGGGAGTATATTTTCCACTTCGGGGCACTTTTCTTGTTTCTGGCACTTACTACTGCAGGAACTGTTTCACCCTCACTTTCTTCTTTGCTTTCACAGCACTCATTTGATGTTAATGTGGAAGGGAATTGGCCGGATTCCACTCTTCGTTCCTACGTAAAATGTGCTGGCGTCCAATACCTGCCACAAAAAGGGTACTTAAGATTCCAAAAATGACTAAGAGTGTGTAAACATATGATGCCAGCATTTCTTTTTTTTATTTCCAATGAGCAACATTATATTATGCCAAAACTCTCCCTAAATGCACACTGCATTTCACAGCGCGCTAAACTCTGCCGGAAAAATCGGCGCCTGGACGCAAAGGGGCGTCGTTTCCTCAGCAGTGTATTTTACCTTGTGAAATTTTAAGGCGCTCCTTTCTTTTGCAGCTAGAACATCCTTAAAAATACTAAAAATGCGTTCGCCACGGACGACCGAGTCTTCCGCTGGCAAACGCTGTCGTTTGCGTACGATACGCCTTGAAATTTTCACCCCATGGTCGATCAGGCGCCGATTTTTCCGGTTGCTTTCCCATACCTTGAGCCACCCAGAAACACCGCGCGCCCCCGTAAATAATAATAAAAAAAAAAAAAAAAAAAAGAATGGAACGGCATTGAGTGTTTTGTTTACTTACCGACTTTGTGCGTGAACCGCGCCACGTTGCGCTGCCTGATGCACCCGCGTTTTGGAACTAATTCAGTTGACAGTTCCCTCCGAAGATGAAGCCACTGAAGCCACGGCGGTAATCGTACTGGTAGGCTGTTCCCTTTCGAACGGGCGGAAGAAGACTACGAAGAATTCGGCAGCGAACGGGCGGAAACTCGATTACGTACAGCTTCAGTACTCGACGCTTTGTTTTCTCGATTGCGTTCGCGGCGTTCACCGTGGACTCGCGCACTCGGCCGTAGCCGAACCAGCCGAACGGCCGAACCAGCTGGACGGCTGCCGGCGCGCGTGCCAACAGCGTCGCCATAGCAACCACGCCGCGAGTGTGGTTGCCAGACAGAATTCACACGATTTTTTTTTCTCGTCACTCACGTTGAGTTACTAGAAGTTAGGCGCGTATCATTATAATACATTATGCTGTAAGAAGTTATTAAGGGATATGTGTACCTACCTAAGACAAATGCAGAAACAATATTATTGAAAAATAAAATTGGCGTAATCTTTTCATATCTTGATTAAGACTAGCGTGGTCACTGGGCTAACCGATGCGCGAAATAGGAGGGCATATATACCGCTCGGGGCAGTGGTCGGTTTGTATTAGTAGGGTGTATGTACTATTTGTAGAGTGTTGTGCTATTGATCTGTGCTTGTATGCGCTTCTGTATGTACGGTGTTGTGTGTATGTCGATGTTGTGAGTGAATGTAACCGCGCGGTGGGCAGCAAAAAAAACTGCTGCTCTCTTTTTTTTAAATGTTTATCACTTTTTGTTTTCGTCGCTAGATGGTGGTTGTCGCCGCCCAATTTGAAAAGTGTGGCGGTTGGTGATCTATAACTATTAGAGGGCTGGATGCCATTAGTCCATCCGTCGTGTTGATCGCTCCGCGTTGTTCGGTTCCGCTGGCAGCTGTGTCGCCGTGTTATGCTGCCTGATTGCAACAAAAGGAGGTTAGGCGGCTTCCCCAGCGCGTGTTCTAGGTGCTGAATGCCGCTGTTCACGCACAAACGTTCATGAGTGGATAACGCACGTAACAGAGGTGAGCACAGGCGATAGTTAATCCAGAGCCACACGGAGCGCGAGTGCGATACCTCCTAGCCGCTGTCGACAGACAGAGGGTGTCGGAGCGATTCGTTGTCAACTTGTCCACGGCAAGTGGGCGTTTTGTTCAATAAAGCCAGCCTGTCAGTGTTTTGTAAAGCTATCCCTTCTTTATAAGCGCTTCTGATGCGATGAAAATGCGACCGGCATTGAGCAGGCCGAGCGAGACTTCGGCGACAGTCTCGGCTGTTCAGTCTCCAGCGGTTTCGGCCTTACTCGTATTATTTGCGGTGTTGGCGCTTGGACATAGAGATGTTTGAAAAGTTTTTTGCGCCTACAGATGACACCAAACGAGCGTGCGAGCCGTATGCTCTTGCTCCGGCGAGAAGCCGCGTACGGCTCGCCAGGCTCGTATCGCCTTTCGCATACTGGCCGCCATATTGTTTTTAGGGTGTTAGCAGTTAACACGATTTTCACCACCTCCGGCGGCTAACACCCTTACACGAATAAAGGCGTTAGCCAGAGGACGAGCCATTTACACGAATAAGGGTGTAAAAATTTTAAGTGTGCATGATAGCACAAAAAGCAAAGGACGACCCTAAGGTCTTCTAGTCGTACGTAAGTCGCCTCAGAAAGCCTTGCCAACGTCCCAGCTTCAGCACCAACGGAGGAATGATCGATGCCCCCTGTGAGATTGCTGCACTCTTCGCAGACCACTTCTCGTTTGTCTACAACACCGACGGACAGCGGCTGTCTGCGCATTCCGCTGCTTTCGCACCATCATTATCTGGCACCGGTGCATCGAGCCTGGAGGAGATCACTTTCTCAACGGAAGCACTGGGCAGTGCGGTGTCCAAGATCAAGCATTCGCAATGTCCTGGCCCAGACGGTGTGGCACCTGCCTTTTTCAGGATGATCACGCAGCACACTTTGCCCTCGCTCGCCCGTGTGCTTCAGAGACTTTTCGACGTGGGAGCTGTTCCTGCTTCCGGGCGACGCGCCTTGGTTACCCCTATCCACAAGGGAAAAGGAAAGCCTACAGACAATTAAAAATTAAAACAGCGCAGGGACACGGAAAAGAACAAGAAGGTAGACGAACAATGTTCTTGTCCGTGTCCCTGCGCTGTTTTAATTTTTAATCATGAAATACCAACTAGTCCAAACTTCTACGTTAGTCAACCTACAGACGACGTCGCGCATTATCGTCCGGTTTCAATAACATCGATCATCTGCCGCACACCCGAACGGGTGGTGAACGACCAACTTTTCGGCTTCCTTGAGGGCACTGGCTACTTATCGCAGTCAAAGCATGGTTTCAGACACACCCGTAGCCGTGAGACGGCCCTGGTGACCCTGAGCCATTTCGTAAGCAACTGCATCGACAGTCGCACAGAGACAGATCTCGTTCAGCTTGATCTCAGCAACGCGTTCGACACCGTCGACATCGGTCTCCTGCTACGCAAGGTGTCGGGCGCCGGCATCCAAGGCTTCCTGCTGAAGTGGCTGTCGAACTTTCTGAGTGGAAGAAGCCAACAAGTCGTTTACCGAGGTGTGCGCTCGGCTGCGATGAACGTACCCTCCGGTGTGCGACAAAGGTTGGTCCTGAGTCCTACATTATTTTTAATCTACGTCAATGACATGCCCCGGGACGACAGGTTCCCTCTCGTCCAGTACGCGGACGACACGTCGATATTGGCCCCACTTACTTCCCCCGACACCTGCCTCCTCCTCCAAGACTACATCAACAACATAAAGTGCTGGGCGACTGACAATTGCCTGCGGCTTAGCCCCGCGAAAAGTGCCGTAATGCGCTTTAGCAGCGGCCGTAAGGCGGAAAAACCCAGGGAAAACCCTGCTACCATCTGCTTGGTGTGCCACTAGCCACATGCGACTCTCTCACCATCTTAGGGGTCACATTTACGAGAACACTAGATTTTTCTGTCCACATAGCCAGTGTCGTGGCCAAGGGTTGACGATCCATGGGGTTTGTGTCTCGGGTGTCCAGGCCATGTGGACCCTCGGCCTTTCACACCTTGTATACATCGATCGGGCTGCCGTCGTTGGAGTATTGTAGCTCTGTGTGGACCCCGTCTCAGCGGCATCTCGTGGACCGCATTGAGGGCGTGCAGAGACGCGGTTCCCGGACGCTTTGCGCACGCGCTTCGGGCTTCACGGACAACGTTGAACAACGTCAGAGAATGGCTCGCGTGCGCCTGGTTTGCCGCGCTCTGGACGGCTCACTGACCGGGTCGTATACAACGGCAGTGCGTGTGAATAGATGTACTGGCCAGCCTGAGCCACTGCATGCCAGGACTGCAAGGCATGGCCTTTCCGCGATCCCCGCAGGCGTAGGTGAGCTTCTCTCTGTTCCGCTGAGGGAGCGGAAGCCTCCTCCCCGGGGCAGGGAGGAATCCCATGAGCTATGCAGACGATACGGCCAGCATCTGTTCACAAGTTGATGGTGCCCAAACTGGACACTACAAAACGCACGACTCCGACAAATCGTGAAAATTGAAGCGGGCGCGGAGCGGGTGCGTCCGCTTCAATTTTCACGATTTTGTCAGAGTCGGCGTTTTGTGGTGTCCTGTTTGGACACCACAAAACGGCCAAATTCTTCGCGCGTGCTCCGCGACACCCTGGGGTGGCGGAGGCCGCGGTTGCTCGGCTCGGCCTGCGCGGGGTGCACCACACACAGCGGTGCGCTCACGTGTTCGGGCTTGTGGCTGGGGCCTCCGTGGTCTGCGTGGGGGTGGGTTGGGGACAGCGAGGTTTCTTTTCTTCCCCTCTAGGTTATGATTATTCGTTGTTTTTATACCTGTATATATGTTATCTTGTACTTACGACTACTGTTGGTTTATGTTTACACCTACCCAGCGGCGGGCTAGCAGGCGCACATTCGTAAGGGTACTAACCTTTCTGTCTAGCCTTGCACGCCGCTGAGTGGGCAAACTTTCTCGTGCAAATAAAAATTATTATTATTATTATTATTATTATACTGAAAACGATACTATTCAACGTGGAACCTCAACGCTGCAACGATTGCCTGTTGGCATGTTTTGGGTAAGAGTAAAGCTATACGCACTCCGGAGTGCATCAGCGAGGAGTATTCTTTTTATCTAATGGCCACTAATTACTACACTAGTCAAAGCAAGAACAAATTACGTATACACACCTGAGTTTAGACCAATACTTACCCATTTTTACGGCGATGATTTTTCGCGCCCGTCTGAAAAATGATAGCTGCGCTCTCATCGCTTCTTTTCGTTGCGACCGCTATGCAGAACGTTCACTGGGATGTTTTATTGCTGTCGTAACAAATTGAACTAGTTCAACTTGACTCGAGGTTGGGAGATGTTTTATTGACTACTTATTGCAAAAAAATATAAAATTATGTATGACACTATATATGAACGTACAGCACACAAGCAAACTAGTATACATAGTTCAGTATACAGTCTCGGCAGTTTAACTCTTGCTGCATTCCCTTCGCAGTGATGTTGATCGACACAAACATCCTTTAGACTGAGATATAATGCTACCCCAAATTTTCTCTCCCTTGTCTTTGTAACTGCTTCCTCCTGGCTCATAATCCTTGTTCAAACCTGAGTATGTGCACTCACTGGCCTTGAAACTGTGTCAACCCTGTACGTCTTTGTCGGCTCTTCTGCGGGTGGAGGCTTTGCGTAGAAGTTCGGCTTATGCTGTGCAGCCTGATGTCAAGGTACTTCTTGGTGGTGCATCGCATAAGATGAAATGCGTGGCTTTCCATTGAGTCGTTGTCAAGCATGTGTTCATTGAGGGTGCTGAACATGACCTTTCTAATGAATGATTTGAGAACATTGCTAAGTAGCTTTGGGAAGAAATTCTTTGACGATGTGGACGAGTGTGCCAGGGTAGACCGGAGAGCTTTTTCACTTTCTCGACAAATCCTCACAACATCTCCAGATGGGTAGAGCAGCCCTCCCAAGGTTTTATGTCGTATAAGTGAGTAGATCGGATCTGTGGGAGCTGTAGTCGTGAGTGCATCAATGTAGTCTGCACAGTGCAACCTTTTTTGTGTCTGCAATCTGCAACATTGTAAGCAGTAATCCTTTCAGATAATTCTGACACAAATACAGTGCAACCTTTTTTGTGTCTGCAATCTGCAACATTGTAAGCAGTAATCCTTTCAGATAATTCTGACACAAATCTTGGATCCGGCAAGTAATCGTGGTCGAGAGGAATATCGTCAACTCTATCCATGCTGGTGCCTTCCGATTCCTCCACGAGGCTTCTTCGAGCACTGGACCAGTTGATGATATCCAGAGTCTTGCTCCACTAAACTGCTGACATGAAGGATTTTAATGTGCTCAAGTGGCAGGCAGTTTCCAGATGTGACATCTCTCACTTCGTTTACCACAATCAACCTCTTGAAGGCTGCAGCAAGCTGTCTCGCAGTTGGATTGTCATTGCATCCCCCATGTGATCTCGTGGCCCCAAAGAAAAGTTCGAGGTGGTCTTGGCTAACTTTTATGGTCGGGAGGTACTTCAGTAGCGACTTTTCCTCAACTAGGTGTTTGTAAAGCTTGAGGACGCTGTTGATGCAGGTGAGAAATCCAATGAAGCCCACCTTCCGTTTGCTGCTGGTCATGAGCCTTCCGGTGCTTGATTCCTTTGGAGAAGAGAAATACTTCGTGGCATCGTTTAGCATAAGACGAATATCCCGGATGTTCTCTTCACACATCGTTTTTTTTTTTTTCCATAGCCTTTGGTTTAACTGTCTGGAGTTCAGAATGTCAAACACGTCATTGACCTTCCTCAGAAAACGCACTGTTGGCTGTGCTCCCTAGAATCCCGGAACCCTTAGATTTCGGCACTCTATCGCATTCGCAACTGATCTGCTGAAGACTTGCCCTGTAAGAGAAACCTTCATTGGTTGGCTTTTCCAGTGGACATGCGATTCCTTCAGTTTGTTCGCCAGATGTAGGCCTTTTTTCTGCACCTCATGGAGGTCCTCGATGAGTCTCCATTGGATAATGTCCCCATCTCTATCTACAAGAGATTTTTTGTCACAAAGGCAGTTTTGCAACAATTTTAACATGTGACAGGGATTAAGGAAAACAAAGACAGGCTCTTGAGTTTTCGGGTGGGGAATGACCGTTTCCATATTTTCGGTGTCAAAGCTACAGCCCAGATTGCGCAGCATTGTGATGTTTGCGGCTTCCCCGTCGCACGTAAGTGACACGGCTTTGGCGTTACACTCGTGAACTAACCCGAGGGCTTCTTTCACCAAGTCAGCACGTTGCCCTCCCCCTAGGCTATCTACAAGAAAGTAGCCAAGGGGAACTTTCCAGTGGCCGTTAATGCCAACAGCCATTACAACAAACGCATCTTTAGCAACGGGCAACGCATCATCATGAAGCTGCCCGCCCATGTCAACATGGCCATGAAACTTCCGCCCATCCCATTCGGTGTGGCGTCTCACCGCCATCTCATCCACTAGCGGACTACACAATGTCGGGTGCCCGGTTGTTGCATTCTGAGTTACTTTCATCGTCATATAGCAGCAAGCGCTTCTTTAGAAAACCCCGCAGATCCATCGACGGTCTGGTACGTACCACTTGGACAAAGTCCTTGAGTGTGGTAGGCACGTGTCGAAGACTTCTCTTACATAGTTATAGGCCCTGGGCGAGTAAAAATGCAACGTTAGAACATACGCCCGCAGTTCTGATGAATATGTGACCGGCTGAGGTGCCCCAGTCTTCTTTGCAACTTGACGTCTAAGCGGGTCCTTGTTGGCTTTACTGAGGCTCTCAAGTATCGAAACATTCTCATCAGTCATGATGCGATTCTTCGTAAGATCGTCAATGACATCCTGCATCTCGGCTAGCTTCTTCTTGAGGCGTCGCTGAGACTGCTAAAGTGTTTTGATTCTTTTCTTGCTGGCTGTCTGGAGGTTGCAGTAGAGTGTAACCTCCTTCCGCAAGAAGGCCTTCTCGGGAGTGTGTCGTCGGCAGGCTGAGCCTATAAGAATGCAGGTTTTCATCACAGATTTATTGTCAACATTCTCAATTTGTGTCACAGTTGGGTACTTCTCACTCCCCTAGCCCATAATAGCCTTTCGTGACCATTGTAGATCCGGACTGGTGACAAAGGCAAGCCTATTAGAGTTCAACTCCACTCATTTTTTTTAAATAATTATATAAGCTATAAGACAGCGACCCCGAATCATGCAATATCATTTGTTTTTCGGCAGTGTGTGTTTTGTAGGTAACTTGCCTCAAGGTTTCATTGGCAACATAACTGCTGCATCAGTTTCGTGCCACCGCAGGGTCTTGACCAGTCTGGACTACTTATTAGTGTGCCGAGTTCCAGCATTTTCCACTTTTGCCGAGGAAATGAGTTGCAATGATGCTCATAGCTAGCACTCGTACGAACAACGAAGCGCAGCACACATGCAAGATGGCCGTCCGGTGGCCCCACTCGCAGTCGCGGAGCGGAAAAGCGCGATCGCAGAGATCAGTGTTTCATTGACGTAATTAATCTATGTTAAGGTTACGGCTTTCATAAATTTCAAAAATCAGTTTCATTCCGGTTACGGTTAGTCAAAAAATTTCGTTCCTAAACAGTTTTTTGGTTTCGGTTAGGGTGACGGAATAAAACCCTAGACAACTGCCTTTTTTTTTGTAAATTCGAGATTGAAGGAATAACGCTGGGCATCTCTAGAGGTTTAATTTTATGTCAAGTGTATCATTACTTGATCTCCCCATGTAAGCTTTCTGGGGCCAGTTAATATAGTTAGACTAAAATTAACTTCGCTTAGGAATGATCAATTGGAAATCTTAGGATCAACCTTCATGTGTTCAGCTGAGTTTTCATTTATGCATGCTTTCAAAAAAACATTCTAATATTATATTAGAAAACATTCGGCCAAACCAACTATTCGCTTCAAACTCAGAATCCACTACTGTAAAATTGCTGAAGAACGCCCACCTAAAATGAAGATACATGGTGAAAATCATGGGGTGGGCTACCTTTAAAGGGCAACTCCGCTTCTTTTCCAGTAGTGCAAAACCATACACTTCCCTTTGCTATCATCTACAAAACCCCCATGGCAAATATTACGACGGTATTCCGCCTAGAAGTTCATTAAAATCGCTGTCAAAGTTTGACAAGCACGAATCCGCTGGTTTTGGATGAGACGTGCGGACCAGACAACACTGCCCGGCTGCATTTCCGCTTCCTCCAAATTCCTTCTCCCGGCACGTCCGTGACGTCATCAAGCATGTACAGCTTCTTTTTTTCTTTCAATTTTGTTTTCTTTCCTGGGGAGAGCACGGGTGGCGCCAGCGCCGTGAGAGACGTGAGTGACGCGCTCGGCCGGCCCGGCGCTCGACTATTGATACTACTGACAGGCCCATCGCCTCGTTGAGCGCGGCTAAAGGAGGAGAGGAAAGCTGCTTTTGTGAGAATTTTGAGTGACAGGTTAATCTTCTATAATCTTCTGGGAGGAGAATAGTGACGCCTGTGCTAATCCAGGAGGCACAAAGGAGGATCCTGATAAGAGGGGAGCTCCTTCTTCCCCTTGTATATCACGTGGGTGTACATGCTTAGTGATGCCGAATATACAATGTTGTCCGGCTTCGCCACCGTTTCGGTTTGTGATCATGGCTAGAGTAAAATTACACGAAAAATATTTTATTTTTCGCGAAACAAAGGATTGGGGATTGTTTTTGAGTGCTTCAAAAAGCAAAATCGGCCACTATCTCAAAATTTTTGAAATTAAGCGGAGTTGCCCTTTAAGGATGCCACACGAAAACTTTATATAAAAAAAAATCAAAAAACGTTCAGCCTTTCCACTCCAGTGAAGAAGGAAGACCAGCGAAGCTAGAGTAGGGAGGCTGTACTTTGGTGAGAATGAAGTAATAGCCGGTCGCAAGTCAGAGTGGAAAGGCTGGAAAGGTTGTCGCCATCTATGAGCGACGGCAGCAACCAGACAACCGGCAAGCCGATTGTTTGGTTGCCGCCATCGCTCATAGATGGCGGTAGCTGTCCGGAGTGTTGTGTCGACATATGTTTGCTGGCGGACACGATCCTGGAGTGAATAACCCTCAACAGCTCCGCTGTAAAAAAAAAAAATTGATAAACATTTGGGTACTCGCTACAAACTACGTGACACGGGAACTGATACCATTGATCGTGGACACGGCAAATTCGCGTTTCATGATGCGACAAACACGCGGGAATTCGCTACGAAATCCTGTCACGGGAAAGGATACCGCAGATCGCGGACGCAGCATATTCAAGTTTCATGGTGCAATACACACGCGGGAACCCGCTGCAAACTTGCCTGTCACGGGAACGGAAATCGCGCGCAGATTGCGGACAAAAATGCAGGAATCCGCCACAAACTCGCGTGTAAATGGGACAAATACTGCAGATCACGGACGCAGCAGAATCGCATTTCACGATGCATTATACACGCGGGAACAACTCGCGTGTTATGGGAGTTGATATCATGCGCGCAGATCGCGGATAAAAAAACGCGGGAATCCGCTAAAAACTCGCATGTCACGGGAACGAATATTACAGATCGCAAACGCAGCAGAATCGCATTTCACGATTCAATGTACACGCGGGAACAACTCAAGCATTACGGGAGTCCATATCGCGCGCGCAGATCGCGGACAAAAATGCGGAAACCCGCTATGAACTCGCTTATCAGACGTACCGATACCGCAGATCGCGCAGTTGATAAGATTGCTGTCAGACATCGCGCGACATCCGGGGGTGAGCGATGTTTCGGAATTTTTTTTTTTTTTTTTTTTTGATATTTAGCCAGAAAAACGGGATGGGCAATCTCTCGGGGGAGGACGGGCTTACGGAATTTTACGGTATTCGCACGTGCCTGCAGTCTCGCACCATCAAACTTTCTTCTTCAACCAACGTTACTAAACCCTCAGTTGGGAAACTCACCCTTGGAACCTGGGCCGCTGGCGTCCACAGAGACCGAGCTAAATACGATAACAGCGCCACCCTTTAGCGACGAGTTGAAACATGAAAGTTGCTTTACATAGCTACTGCGAGATGGCCCTGCAAGATGGCGCCACTATCCCTTGCCCACGCTGCGGGAGAAATGGCGGCATTGGGCGCGTTCAGTAGCGCCTCCCTTGCCTCCGAACGGAGTGCCTTGAGTCGGAGTCATCGGAGCGCCTACTGAACGGCAAAAAAACCCGCGGCTCCAAACCTGCTTCTACGCAACTTCCGCTTCCTCCCCTGTGCCAGACGGTCTCCGAATAAACTGGAAGCAGACGATGGCGAGCACGATCGCTTTTATTTGACGCCGGTATTGAAGAAGTCTTTACAAGGTCGTTGAAGAAAAGGCGGGTGATTGTACACATCAGCGCTGCTGTTCGAAGCGATGCAAAGCGATCGAGCCTTTCGCTTGGCGGTGCAAAGTCAGCTACTGTTATAAAAGCCGACAAAAATCGTCGACAGTACACGCAAAATACCGAGCTCAGCGAATCTACCCCGCCGGTTGCGATACTTTTATACGGCCGTAAGTTTGTTCTGCCCTTCGTAACGAACTTCCTATAAAATGTATTTGTATACAGACGGGAAGTTCGGCCGCGCTCGGCGATCAAGGTTTTGTCGGCCGAAGCGAGCCTCAGCCAACGTGCACCCCGATTTAGCTACGCAAACAAAACATTAATCGGTATCATGCTCTGCGTGAGTGTCCAACCGGCTTCCAAAGTCGCGTTCATACCCTGTTTTTCTCTGTTGAGCGCGGACAGGACTATCGTCAATATTACCGAGTTTCCGTGCAACGGCGATCAAGAGACGGCGCGTCAAATGAACGTTTGCGTTGTTTATTAGCATATTCAAACCAAACCAAATACGGTCCAATGCATTTTCCGAAAGAGCCTTACCTGAAAAAGATATTCGAACGCGTTATTCGTCTTACCTTGAGCACTTTTCATTAACAAAAGCGAGCAAACCGCGCACCCGCTACAGAACCGAAGCAGCTTATCCCGCCATATTGTTTGTTTTTTACTCTTTTAGCGCCGGAAATCGTCACCAGTCAGGAAATGACGTCATTTTAGCTCCTTCGTGCACCGTCTCCGGACTCGGTGCTTCGGAGCTTGACTCCGAAGCCCCGGAGTTACGTGCACCGGAAGTGACTTTTGGCCGTCCAGTGGAAGGAGTCAGTGACTCCTTGACTCCGGGGCCGCTACTGAACTGCGATCGCCACTAGCTCTGTTCTCGAGTACGGATCGGAGCCACTTTCTTAAAGCAGGCTGTATGGCAGTTTCCCAACTGACTGGTTCCTAGTAACGTTGCCTTATACTAATAATGGTTTCAGTCTGCCATTTGTTTCGAGAGCCATCAGCAACTGGGATGATCCACCACCTGCTACTGTCGCCATTGTGGACTTGGCTGAATATAATTGTTTTTATACTGCACATTGTTTCTTTTTGCCAAAACCTACAATGTATAATCTAGATGTAATATATTAAAGTACAATAAATTTATTTGATTATGCTGAATTCCGAATTAAAAGATAGTATCCAAAATGGGCACCGAGTACATTGTGCCACTCATTCAGCAAGGCGAAGATTATTTCGATACCTCACCCAGAGTCAAAAACAAGCACTGAAACCGTGCTTATTACAACAGCCTTCTTTCTTTTTTCTTGCGGAGGTTGCTGTATGTGCATGTCCTAAGGGCAAAACCAGGTTCAATCAGAACTGCAGGTCAAAAATACTTTGTCAAGTCAGAAATGGTCCTAGATTTATTTATTTTTTTGTCTAAACTAAAGAGCAGACTGATCAGTGCAACCTCAACTCGCAGAATAGTTAAAAATAAAAGGGGACTGCATCTCTGCGGTGCTTCGCTTATTTCCTTTTATAAATTAATATTTATAACTCTGTGCTTCGCGACAAATATTGATCACCTGTCCCTTTCATATATCTGCTCGTCATGATTATCAGCACAATGTTGAGGTACCCTAACGCTATCAATCTACGTTCCAATCTTCTTTCCTTCCTCACACATCCCTCGACTGGAACCACCTTCCCAGACGAATTACATCCATCACTGACACTGTATTTTTTAAATCTGCTCTAAGCAATATATATATATTTTTTTTAGTCTGAATAACTTTTCATAGCATTGTTTTGATCCCAACTTTGCTTTCCCCCCTCTGTAATTCCTTTGGGCCCTGAGGGGAAAGCACATAAATAAATTAATACGTTGAAATGCGATACCATTTCTGCAAACAAATTTTGTTCCCTCCTTCAGCCCCTGGTCGTTGCTGAACAAGCAGCAGCCAAACGCTGCTCTTTTCCGGCGTCTCATTGGCACGAAGACGCTGAGCCTTGGTGAGCTGCCGCATTTCTGTTCAGCGATGTTCTCTTCGGTCCGCTCCTTTTTCTTGCGAGGCATAATGAAGACAATTGGAGCATTTCTAGTAAGCCTTTGACTTTTACACTGACCCATTCCGAAAAAGTGTCCTCCGTTGGAAGCTGTTGAATCTCTGCATAAGGGTGGACACAAGCGCAAGCTTCCTGCGTTCAATCATGCCTCCGTTGGATGGCCAAGGAAATGTTAGCACATTTAGAGACCATCCCATCACAAGCCTCCTCCTTCTCTGGCACACCAACTAGACATCATCCGAAGCCGGCTTTAGACGCTGCGTTTGCACATAAAGAAGATGCTTTGTTGCCACGGTGACGCCAACAGTAGCAGACGGTCTTCATCATGCGGAAGATGGCAGGGCGGCGAGATGAGGTGCATTCTTGGGCTTTCTCTCCAAGCATTTCACTGAGAACCTACTGCAAATGGCCGATTTTCTTCTGTGCCTAATATTTTGACGAGTCTTGCAATTCGGACAAAGTTTTTTGTACTTGAACATAAAACTAAATATATCAATGTGCCAAAAAAAAAGCTTTTGTTCTGACATTCACACGAAAAAAGGGTGCTAGAGTGCTTTGCAACACAAATAAGACTTGGCAGGGGAGACTCAATTTCTGGCATTTTGAGACCAAAGCAGCTGGAATACTGAACACACCCCAAGTGACACACACAGCACAGGAATCTGGGATTCCCTAGTACATTACATCAGGAACTGTGGGCTTCCTCAGTTTATATAGAAAACTCCCAACCATCATCCATCCCCCACCCACAACCCCAATCCCTTCTGCCCCAAGACAGAACATAGTCAGGCAGACAATTTCATAAAAATAAATATGTGTTTTCAATATCTTTCAATCTAGACACTTGACAGTTCAGATACACAGTAGATGCACATTTGGCCACAAAAACAAAAACTTGTTAAAGTATGAACGAGTGAAAGGCAAGCTAACCCTACGAATCCGGAGATGTGATGGCTCCATACTACTAAGCAACAAGAATGAATAGTTCAAACTTGTTAGACCTTCCAGACCCCATCATCACAGACAAACGGTGGTCTCACGCTTTTCAACATTAATCAATAACCTATTCAAGAACCTACACAACTTCAGACAGCCTACTTATTGTGTTTTTGAACTTGGAGATGGTAACAATCTCTCCGAGAAACATACCTTGTCAAAACACAAGCAAGGGCAGATTACAGAACCTACCCCTAAAATTCACATGCAGGTTTGGTCACGCACTTCAGAACCAAAGCTCACAAAAAAACATGAGTAGACAGCCTAATCTTGCCCAAGTAAAGACACAATGGGCTGGGTTACACACTTGGCAACAAAAATCAAAACGGATATAAAAGGACACATCAGTGCAGATGGTGTAGTGCCGCCCTAAGTTCCATCATAATCCTATATACAGGTTGGCCGCATGCTTCGGGACAAAAAATATAACAAGCTGAAAAGATACACAAGAATGGCAAGTATCATCAGACTCCAAGTTTGGGTGTACCCGAGTTGAGCACTTGGCAAAAAAAAAAACACTCAATCAAAAGGCACACCGGTATAAATGATATTACATAAGACCATACACACAGAGTGGTCACAGACTTAAATAGAAAGGAGGAAAGACTCGTTGAAAAACACAAAAAAATGGTCTAAACTCAACTAAGGCTTAGATGCACACATTGCAACAAACAAAATAAAAAGAACTATCTGAGGTAGTCACATGGTAAACAATTATTAATTATGTCATGTTCACGGGAAGTGGCACGATGAACGGCTCTGGGGTGCTAGCTATGCTCTTGCTTTGGCACCTTAGCACTGGGTCCGTTAGAAAGACAGCCATCAAGCACTCGCTTCGTGCCTTCTGCCACATTCTGCCAGTTGTCCCAACCGTACACCGTCTGTGTAGAAGAAACGCATGGTATCACTTCGGGCTCCTGTTCAATTTTCTTGATTCCCTCTAACATCCGTTCCAATTTGGCAAGGTAAGTGGGGCTGTCCACAGCAATGGCATGGCATTTCTTGAGCCGTGCCTGAATTTCCCTCAGCACCTCGTCTGCTTTCTGGAAGAGAAAGTTAGAATAAGAACCAGGTTTTAACTCATTAGTTGCTCAGATACGTATGTAGCTTTTTATGCCAATGAGCGTTTCCTTCAGGTCGTTCCAAAGAAATTTTCAAAACTCTCCCAGAGGTTCCGCTGTCATCTGCTCAGTAGCTCAAGCCCCTAGAGCAGAGGTGGCCAAGCTGCAGCTCGCGAGCCGCATGCGGCTCTTCGCGTGTTGAAGTGCGGCTCGCGGCTTCCTCCTCCCCCCCTTTCTACCCCTTCCCCCGATTCCCTCCCGGTCACACGAGCACTTCCCCAAAAAGAGAAATGGAACGCGTTTGAAATCAAAAGACAGGTTGCGGTATGCTAGTCTTGTGCTACTAATACCTCACGTACAGTTGGACTGCTTTTGACTCGGATACATGTAAAGTAATTCAAGTTTTTTTTTATTGCCCTGAACAAAAGTTTCCCCCCCTCCCCCCCCTCCCAAGGTCTCTTGGAAGTTCTGTGGTTTTTCTGCGGCTCTTAGGCTGGGTAAGCCTGGCCAGCACTGCTTTAGAGAATGAATTTGAACTCTGGCGTGATGCTGAAGGAGGACAAAATTCTCAAAAGCTTTCTTGATTTCTTTGGTACGAATGTATGCCTCATATTTTCTAGTAAGTTGCCGAGAACAAACATGTCCAACCATTAATGAACAAACAAGCATGCAAAATGTTTGCATATTGTAGTAGCTCTGTTTTCAGTTCAACCTCCAAATGGAATGATCGAGGAAGTTTCACCAGTTTTTTTTTTAAATCAAAGCTTTTTTTAAAGCTTATGACAGCCTATCCCAATTCTGTTAAAGGGACATTGACAGGGTCTTTATGCTCGCCAAGGTTTTTATTTGTACATGACATATGAGAACCCAACTACCCAGAGCACAATTCGCGGCTCGAAATTTGTCTTCTTTCCGCCCGAAAACCGCCAATCGTGAACTGGCCGGTTTGAGTCATGCTCACTCTGTTCTCCGTGGTCATGCGCCGTTTTCTATGGTTTAGACGCAATTACCATGGATAATCAAAGTTGTAGGTCATCCAAGGCACGCATACAATGTTAAAAATATAACACATATATGATACCAATTTTTTATGGCTTCTAAAAAGCTGGAAATACGTTGATCGAACAAAAATAAAAGTTGCACAGCCCCGTGACTCCCGGCACTCTCCCCTCCTCTATATTTCTTTTCCCTCCCCAATCCAGTTTTGGTTTCGGTTTCGAACAGTTGTGTTATTTGACTTTATTAAAAATATATGTGACGCTGTAACAAAATATTGATTGGGTAGCCTTCTGACACCATAATGAATCACCCGGCAAAGAATTAAAAAACTATTCTGGGGGGTGTCACTGTCCCTTTAAAGGGATACTACAACGAAATTTCGGCGCTCATTTTTTGGTCTATATGTGTTCAAAAGAGCAGCATCACATGGAACATACCAATATCTTGTTAAAAAAGTCTCGAAAAGGAATTTTAAAACGAATTAAACGATTAGCAAAGAGCACCTGGTGGATGTCGCTAACGCCTCCTTTGTAATGCTCGTCTAGGAACCTTGACAGCTAGTGACGGAGGTTGTCTCGTCTCCGGCCACGACGAGAGAAGGGGGGAAGGAGCAACTCCCCTCTTCCCGAGAATCCCTTTTGTGTGTCGCAGAAGTCGCCATTGTCCCCCTAGAAGATTATAGAAGATTAACCCGTCACTCAAAATTCGTACAAAAGCAGCCGTTTCGGTGGCTGGAACGACTAGGCCATCCTCTCGACGTCAGCCTCGCCATAGCTTTGCTCGTCTTGAGACGACCTACGTCACAATTGCGTTGGATGTCACGTGTTCTAAGCTGGGCCTTCTCCGAGCGCTTGCCAGAGTGGGCCATTTATAACGAAAAATACAGCCACCAGGCTCAAAATACAAACGTGCGATTGTCATTTACGGATATTGTGGATCATATTCAACCTATTTTTTAACACGAAGGGAATATTTCAAATTTCGTTGAAGTATCCCTTTAAAGGGCAACTCCGCTCAATTCCGAAGATTTCGGGATAATGAGTGATTTCGAATTAAAAAGCCCTAGTAAAAGACACTACGTCGTTTGCTTCGCGAAAAATTGGATATATATTTTTAAATCTGATTTTAAACACGAGCGGAAATCGAAACCGAAACTTCGGCTCCGTCCGGCAACATTGGCCTCGGGCCGCCAAGTACATGGCCATCACGTGGTACGAGATGTCACGTGATCCTCGGCCCAACGACGGACGGGATGGGGGCGGGCATGCGGTAGGCGCGAGTGTCGTCTGCACCGCACTCTTCGCCACGTTTTGGTGTCTACGGCATTCGACGACGTCTGCACAACTGCGGCATAAGTTTGCGACTCTGCGCACGTGGTGTCCATAGTGTGGACGAAACTCCGAGAGGCAATAATCACAAACGGTGAGACGACGACGGTGGTTGTGACGCAGAAGACGGCGGTAACGGCGGGACCACGGCGGGCGGTTGGTCCGCTCCCAAGAAGTGCGTTGCGCAGGCGCGTACGCCAATCACGTGGACACCGCTGAGCGCCGAGAGGCAACGTTGCTGATGTCATGCGCTACACTCGATCGGAGAAGTAAAAACAAGCAAAAGGGGGCCATGATGATGACGTTTAACTCAATGTTGGCTCCGCCGTAGCCTTGACTGCGCTCTTGGTTGCGCCTGAATTCGCCCGCTCGAGTCAGCCGATTTCGGCAACTTGGCGAGTTGCAAAGTTGGCCGGACCGTTTAAGAAACATTTAGACAGAACTGCGTTGCAATATTTGACGTGTGATCTTCCTAGGCGATACTGAGGAGGACTGCACTGTTCTTTCAAAACCAAAAATGAAGCGGAGTTGCCCTTTAAGTGCACCTCTCCCATGGCGTGGGTGTACTACAGCGACGCAATACAGTAAGCGACGAAGACACCGGACGCCCTAAGGGGCCAACTTCCTGCTGACTATAATAGCAACTTTGTTTCACCGCACTCGCGTTCACATCTGTCTCCTCCCGGCATGCAATGAGTCCATTTCAGCTGGCAAGTGCCGCACTCGCTTGCACCGAGAAAATCAGGAATGCCCCAGAATGCATTCCCGCCATGCATCATCCAGGGGAGGAGCAATAGAAAACGTCTCAAAGAAAGGGGATACATGGCTTGCACGTGACGTCAGTCCACCCTTCTTTCTAGTGGCCAGAAGCGTCTCATTAACGTGGCGGAAGATGGCCTTTCGCATGCCTATTTTACATGTATGTCTGACCAAGTGACGTCAGTGCAAGCTATGTATCTGGCAGAACCCGCAGAAAGGTGGATTGTCTGTTAGAAATTGGGTCCCACAAGTGACGGGATCAAGCGGGAGCTTATAGCATTGTGTCTGCTATTTTATGAAGAAAGCAATCATTAAATCGTGCTTCCTTTGCAAATTTCGAGTAATTTTTTGTTGTATAGGCGGTGAATTGTAACGGGGGTAAACGAAGTCTGAGGACGAAGACAATGACAGCAGCGAGACCTCTTTCACCATCCGTGTGCAACTGAAAAGTTCTCACCAAAATGCTGTCCAATTGTGGGCTTGCAAGTGGACAAGAAGTTTCTCACTGGTAGACAAAGCTCACCCAGCAGAAAGCATGAATCTACGTCCGATGATGGCGCCGTAGTCGCACTGTCGCAGAGCAGACCGCATGTTTTGATTTGTGGTTGATACTCTCGTTATAACATAGACGATGACAGGATCAGGCTGCATTCAGTAAGTTTGTTCGGGGCCGATTCTTTGTGCAGCACTACGCGAGTGTGATGCATTCTGGACAAAACTGACAGGGTACCGGTGCTTGTGAAACGAAGTTGCTATAAACATACACACAACGCAATAACTTTTAACGAAACATGGTTATGCAATGCTTTGGTCAAGTTTGGTGCAAATAGCAAGCTACCACATTTTAAGACTCGAGTCCTCCCCAATAATAGTCAAGCCGATACAGGAGGTCACTTAAGACTGCTTACGTGTAGGAAGGTGAAAGCATTATAGTCCCACGGGTGAAATGCTTTCGTGTAATGTTTCTTCACATATTAAAGTTTAGGACAATGTATAGGACGACACCGAGGGTGACGTCCTAGGGATTGACACCAAGTACAGCATCTAGTAGGACCTCTAGGACAACTTCGCAGACAACATCAAGGACACTGAGGACGACTTCTAGGACGACCCTAAGAACGACGCCTAGAGGACGACGTCGAGAACGACGCCTAAAGGACGTCTAGGACGACCTCTAGGACAGTTTCAAGGACGGCGTCTAGGACGACATCCAGGACGACCTCAAGGACGACGCCTAGAGGACGACACCAAGGACAACGCCGTTCTTGAGCATACGATTAAGCGACCGCCTGAGTTGTCACGTAAACGTTTTGGTACCTTTCATGTCGCCAACGTGTTTTCGCTCAAGCACTTTGAAGGTCGACTGAACGATGAGACATGGCTTTCGCCTTAATAAGGTCCTCACCTGACAGTGTCGCTGCCAACGACCCTTGAAAGTTGAGCAGTCAGGCTGCTGCTCTGAATCTGGTGAGTGGTTGCTACGCGGTGGAGGCTCCAGAGGTGCCGAAGGTTCTTCTTCCTCACTGCCACTGTAAGTAGGCCGATCTGACAGTGCTGCTGAAGTTTCGCCTTCGTCGCTAGCGCTGGGCGTGGGCCGCTCCGACAACGCCTCTTCAGTGTCTGGGAACGAGGCTTCGGTCTGGCCCTTCTCTCCCAAAGCGAGGAACTCAAGCTCCTTCTGGTCATCCGCGGTGAGCACGGGTACGTCGGGGAAAGCTCCTCCATGGACATTATGGACAAGCGCCTGGTGCCTGCAGAATGCACCCAGCCGTCCTGTTCGGCAGATGCAGGTTCCCACATCCGGGATGACCTCGCACGCCTTTTCAATCCGCAGGCCGCTGGGGACCCGAAAGATGTTGTTGTCGAGCACCTCAATCGCCTCCGCCACAGATTCGGGCAACCGTTTGAGCAGCTTGTCGTGGTGCAGTTGGTGCACGGGCCTGCGGTTGCGTGCGTGTGCTAGGAGCCTTCTCCTGAAGTAGTCCTCCCACTGAGAGGTCACAAAGTTCACCAGGGCAACGACGTTAAAGGCCTTGCGGTTGTGGAGCAGAAGGTCCCTAAGAATACGAACGGACGCTTCTGCAAAGTCGTGCGTGTCGTCGTCTCCCACAACATGGTCATGACGGAAAAGAAGCACCCACTCAGTCTTCTGTTCCAAGAGCGCGTTCACATGCTCCACATAACCCTGGTGCGTCCTCAACCGTAGATCCGTCGTGGCAGCCTCCAGTTCTTCCTCAGACTCTGCGTACATGACCTGAAGTGTAATATTAGGGGCAGAATGTTTAGTGCTGATTATGTTTGGAATAGGAATATTTTTTTGGAAGCGCCAATGTAGTTTTTTTACAATTGAAGCTCAAGAAATATGTTCTTGTTGATTGAAAGACCTGAGAATGCACCCAATTATCTTCTACTTCAGGGGTCTCCAAACCCCGGCCCGCAGAAGTCTCCCGACAGGACCATGGCTGGCTACGGTCCTTTTAATGAAGCCTGGCCTGCGCCCTGCTCCCAGCAGACCAGCAGACCCGCTGCTACCGGCGCAATGAATGTGCATACAGAAATGACGCAACAATGTGCTCCAAATGCGCAAACAAAGATACAAGAAAGAACTAGAGAAACTGCGTCATAATGCAGGTCCTCTTGCCATATTATTCATTGAACATTGTAAACACCAGCTATTCTTGGCCTCCTGCTTCATGTTTGTTTAACTATGTTAAAGTTCCCTCGCATTATCAAGTGCAGTCGGCGCCAAACTTTTACGAACCACGCAAGCCGTGGCCGAGCTGCATTACCGCTCTACCTTGCGGCGCGGCGGATGTGGTCGACACCCGTAGCACGCCTGTGCATCCTTTGGTACTGGCAGGCATGTCAATGAACTGTCCCGCTTCTGGCCAACGCCTTCTTATTCACACGAATACGGCGCCAGGCTCTACTTCGATAGCCGCCATTGGTTGCTGTACCGCAGCCGTATCTCAGTGGCACAATGAGCGGCAGAAGCCACAATATCAACTCTATCTCCCACCCAGGGGCGTAGCCAAGGGGGGTGGGGGAGTGCTTATGGAACTTTAGCCCCCCCCCCCCCGCCCTTCCCCCGAAATCCAGCTAACTCTATACACCAACTCATGTTTACAAACAAACCGGAGCGCTCCTAGCGGACGCCACCGGCGCCGCGCATGCGCGGTGGATGGTGGGCAAGAAGCCCGCCGTCGCCCATAAACAAACCATTGAATTGCGTTGTTGTCGGCGTCGGTGGGAGTCCCCGTGTTCTTTTTCGCGTTGGAATTGTTGATGCTACGTTTTCCTAACAATGCCTGACTATTTGAGCGGCTTCAGCAAAACTAACGAGGCAAAACTTTGCGTGAATAATGTGACGTGCGCCGATTCATTTCACGTGGACGCCGCAGAACGGGCGCTAAAGCCTGACTCCCACGATGAGATTCTGCTCGCTGTTTTCAGAGGCGACGTTGCTCGGACTGCAAAAGCGCGGACCGTAGCTGAGATGGTGGACGTCGATACTGAAAACCGCAAGTAGAATCTGGCATTACAAGTCGGTGATGGCCACTGGTAACAATAATGATAAACATCTTCTTGTATCTGTTTACACTTAGCCTACTTACCCCAACCAACCTTCAAAAGTGTTTTGAGGCCTGCACTTAGTTCTTATCGCAATTACCGGGTCAACGTTTGGTTTCCCGGCCGCTGTCGTTTGGACGAGCTGACGACAAAAAGCAGCCAAGTTTGAAAAAGCAGACGACAGTTCGAACGCATGCGTAATGGGGTACGGGCAAGAAGCACCGCGTCCCGCGTCAACAAACCACTCGAATGTCACGTTGTCGGCGTCTGTGTGAGTCTGCCTACTCTTTTTCGTGTTGGAATTGTCGATTCTACGTCCTCATCGCAATGTCTTACCACTTTAATCGCTTAAGCGAAATTATCAAGGCTCGTTACGCCGCTAAACTTTCCGTAAATAATTTGACGTGCGGCGATTAATTCGCATGAACACCGCAGAATGGACGCCAAAAACATGATGAGATTCTTCCAGCTATTTTCGGTAGCGACGTCGCTCGTGTTGCAAAAGTGTAGAAGGTAGCGGCGATGATCGACGTCGATATTGAAATTCGGAAGCGGGAACAGACCAAGCGTAACAAGTCGGTGATGACCACCGGTACCAATGATCAACATCTTGTATCTACTTTTTAAACCGAGCCTACTTAAGTCTTTTGAGGTCTGCAATTACTTCTTATTGCTATCACCGGGTCAAAGTTTGGTCTACGGGCCGCTTTTGTATGAACGAGCAGACGACAAAAAGCAGACGTTTGAAAGAGCAGACGAAAGTTTGAACGATCAGGCGGCCGTGTGATTTTGAAGACGCACTGAACCCGTGGGTGGTTCGGACAACTTGGCGGTTTTTTCTCGTTTATGTTGGAACAAAGCAAATACATCTGGCGACCACAAAGTGTTGCCCGCGCACGCAATTGTAATTCGACAGCGTCTGGTTTGCCCTTTTCACGCCTACTATCCACGTTCTCGGACGAACGGAGGGGGCAAAAACACATGAAAACTGATCTTCAAACCTTTCCAGACTCTCTTGGTACAACCCCCGTCGCAGCATTTTGACGAGAAAGCAGGTTTTTTGTCTCGTTTCTTCCAAGGGAACACAGGAATGCATATCTGGCACGGCGACTTCTGCCCACCGCCACAGACCGGAAGTGCGTCCGGCGCGCCACCACCGCGGCGTGACGTAGGAGAGTTGAGTTGGTGTATATTATACAGATGCATTCTGAACCCCCACCCCCCCAAGTCATACACATCCTAGCCACCTTAGCCCCCGAAACGAATTCCTGGCTATGCCACTGCTTTCACCGTCCGGCATGATATCATTTTTCCTAGCTCAGCGGCCAGGGAAATTGCCATTCTGCCTTTTTTTCTTTGTTTTCTTGTTCCAGAAGCCTTTTCATTTTGTCCGTACTTGCTGCCTTGTCAACCAGTCAGTGACAATTCAGAACTTCTACTGTGTACTGCACAATTTATTGAATACAAATTTTAAATAACTGGAAAAACAAAACATCCATAAAAAAAATATGGAATGGCTGTCTCTTTGGTTGCTGAGCAGGGCAAAGTGATTCCATGCCACGGGGCGAAATACTGTGTTGATATCGCACCTTCTGCCACTCATCGTGCCACCGAGATACGACTGCCAACGGCGTCTATCGAAGCAGCGCTGGGCGCCGTATTCGAGAGAATACGGCGCCCACTGGCTGGATGCAGGAGGGTTGACTTGTCTTCAAGTACCAAAGGACGCGCATGTCCACATTACTAATCTCGACAACAGGCGCCGCACCGCAACGTAGCGCAGTGATGCAGCTCGGACACCACTTGCGTGTTCCGCAAACTTTTGTGGCCGACTCTCCTTAGTCTTTTGTGCTGCCCGAATGTGCTAAATCCCCATGCAGTTTGATTTATGCCTGAGGAGTTTTCTTGGCCAAACTGTTGTGTAATATGCCATAATTAGCTAAATATTATATTTCAAGTTGAAGTAAATACATATATTCATTCACCTTAGGGTAGGTTTTTTTTAATACTTATTTTGACATTCAAGTTTGTGTTTAAATACTTATCTAGCTATATTTATTCAGTTTCTTTTTTCTTGTTTATAATTACGATTTTTCTCTTGAGACTGCAAAGACTGGCCCCTTAGCCACAAAATTCAGAGACCCCTGTTCTACTCAATAAAAAAGGAACTCCATATGATGGACAAGCAGCTAAGAAAGATGCATTGATTTTTCAAATACACAAATACACATTCCTAGCTCCTCTTTTCATTTGAAAGAAAATATGGCCTCCAGCCCAAATGCCATTTGTGCAGATACAGCAGCTTGCAAGGTCTAGAAAGCGAAGAACTGCCAAAAATTGTACAAGAATTATTTACGAATACAGTCTAAGCTCATTATAAGAGGCCTGGATACAACAGATATTTGGATATAACATATCAATTTGTGAAGTTCAGTTGGTTTCCCTCTATGCATCATTGACTCAACTTCTTATCCGCCATACAATATACTCCTCTTACAACAGACCGAATTCTTGGTCAAAATCAAGTTCTGTTATAACGAGCTTAAACTGTAGTAAGTCGACTTCAATTAATTTAACCTTCACGGGACATGCGAAATTGGGTTGAATTATCCCTAAAATCTAATTAAAAGATGCGGGCAAAACTCAAAATATCCAGCGTTTTACATTAGGTCGGCTAACATTTTTATAATGAGCCGCCGCACACCGCCGCACGGAGGTGGCAGCAGCCAGGTATGTCCTTTGCGCGTTCGGTGTGGTGGTGGCAACTGCGAACGCCGGCCGCTGATACCGCCGGCACCGTTGCAATACCGCTGAGCTGCTCGCTGCTCCGCAGCAGTGTTGAACTACTAGTTGTTTCTTGCTCAGACCTGGCCATGTCCCGTGTCTGAACATGTGCTCTTTTTCACTCTCTCTTCACAATTCAGCGCAAGCTTCAAAATGTGAAAACATGTTTTTTAGCCGATGGGCGTGGCTGATCACCGATTGCGGCCGACTGACTGGCTGATTCAAATACCCAATATTTTATATTTTAAGATCGAAATAACGGGTTTTGTTTTTTTATAGAAATGTAGGGGCTTTTGCCGAGACCTTTGAACAGGGTCAAGTTAAACGATAAGTCGAATTAACTAAGGTTGAATTAACGCACGTCAACTGTAGAGAAAATTACAGGGCTTAACTGTAACATTTGCAACATGCTGAAGACAGCTATCAGTGGATACCCAGATAAGGCTTAACTCTTTCCTGACCGTGCCCATCTGGTGATCAATGGTTTTCAAGTGCTGTCAAGAAATTAAATTTAGTGCAGAGAATTATGTTCTACAATCTTGTGGATAGCTGAAGAATTCTAGTTTCAATTTCAACGTAGGTTTAAGCTTTATCACAAACTGGTGGGCTGTCAAAGATAGTCGTGGCAATGGTGGTTGTACTTATCTAACATGGCTAACTGCTTGCATAAGTCATTGTAACAAAGATGGCATTATTTACATAATTCATATTGTGGCACATTTTAGGGGCGAAGCTTGTTAGGGTCTAGCTTTGCCCGTCCGGTGTCCGTGTTCACATCGATTGCACTGCCTCCGGGATCGGCCCACTTTAAAAAAAAAATGTACGCCCGCACGGGGGTTCGAACTCAGGACCGCTTGCTTACGAGGCAGACGTCTTAACCACTACGCTACACTCCAACGTTGCATGTAGCCGCTCAACGTCTATACAGGAGAGGGCGCTGCGATCAAATGCGTACATAATTGCATTAAACTCTGCACGCATTGGCTCAACATTTACAGACGAGAGGGCAATGCGGTCAAATGCTCAACTGCGTATATAACCACGATCCATACCACACATTCTCTTTTTGACACGGACCGTTGACTTAAGCGGTGGAGATGCATTCCCACGGCTTCTAGCGGATCCAAGCTGATCCGCTAGAAGAACCACTGGCTCTACATTTCACCGACCATAAAGCAGTAATAATGAAGTCGAAACGCAACCCGGAACTCAGCACTACCTATGAGCAATAAAAAGAAATCAGCACCATCAGCACTACCTATGAACAATAAAATCAGTATCATCAGCCCCACCAGAGCTTCCCCCCAATCAACATTATTCACCACGTGGAGATGCGGCCTCTTCTTTAGACCACAAGAGCTCTGGGAACACTTCAAATGAGGTTATAGGCATTGCTTCACAGATGGTTGTTGGTAAGCACCACTATAATTTCCAAAACTGTTCTGAGCCGGCGTGCACGTCTTATGTTCCAAACGAGGCATACAAAAATTTTAAATATTAGAGAACTGCAATCAAGGCTATGACAAAACCAATCTAGAACAGGAAAGCATTCTGCTGGGGATGTGACGTGTATTATCTGTGTTTCACCAATATAAGCATTCCTTCATTGAAAAGCAGACGTGTTATGGAGGCTAACTCTCTGACAACCAAAAATAGACGTCAGTTAGAGTACACTAACTTTCGGAAGTAATAGCCGTGGGTGTGGGGCACATTTTCAATATTCACACTTTTTCTTATTTGTCGTATGATTCGACAGAGCTGCACAAGTTTCGTCGTTTATACACCTTCTGTACATACACTGTATTTTTAACGAATAAAATTTTAAAATCGCTTTCCCCACATCATATTCACCTTTATTTCTTTTGAAAGAACAGCTAATTGGCCACATTTTGATGTGTCATATTGCTCCATACAAAAGTTAGTTAGGAAAATAAAAGCATTTGCAGGGCTCCTGTCGAAATTGCTTACTTTTTCCGTGGTCACAAAAGTTAAAAACCAGTTCCAGCGTTCACCTTTACCACATCCACACACACACTACCTTCAACCTCCTCCAGTGCACATCGTCCTTCACAATGTACATGCACTGTAACACATGTGTCACATAAAGATCTTCTTATGGCGTTCGTCAGTTTATATCCTTGGGAGATCAAGTGTGCAATAAATATATTGACCGTAAACAGACTTCTTCAGAGAGGAAGACTGCATGTGCAGAAAAGAGATTCAGTTGGTGCTATGTATGAGTAGATATCAGAGTTAAACTGATAGCAGAAGCACAGAAATCAGAGGTCAACGTTGACAACACTCGAACCAATTGTTTTTAGCTACGAGGGTGACGCAAGTCAAGAGCATTGTGCAGAGTAAACACCTTTGTTAGCGTACTCTTGATAAAAACACTGCTTAGCACTAATAAATTTATGCTCAAGCCAGTTTGATTTCCTTTAAAGTTCACTCTTTACTGTGCACCCTACATTAATTCACTAGACACGATTCCCTAGATATATGGTGCTCATTCACAAGCCTCTTAATGACATACTACTAATTTGCCCTTGACAAGTTCCCATAACCTAAACCTAGATTTAAACGAGAAACTATCGGTTTCAGTATAACTTAACGTCACAAATCAGTCAGTCTGTAGATCTTATGAGCATGAAACAAAGTAGAACATTGCTCCCCGTGCAAGAGTCTATCGAGACACAACGAGTGGCCACAAACTCTCTGCAAGACAACTTCAGTGGGTGCGCACGTGACGCGGCTGCACGCACCTTCTGGAATGCAGCCATGAGGTCCAGTCGCTCTTCCTGGCCCACCTTGTTCCCGGCCGCACTCAGCCAGTCCCACTCTGCCTGTACCACGTCCAGAGGGTACAGGAGCTGGGAAACGCCGGGCCAGCAGGTGTTCAGGGCCTCCTTCTCGGCCGATGAGGGACTTGTCACAAAGGCTCGGGGTGCCTGAGCAGAGAGGCCAACATTCCTCGCTTGCTGCACCCCACGAACCGCACTAATCCCCGTTCAAATTCATTACTTCCCAGAGGAGAGGGGGCGAAAGGAAATGCTACACGAGTAGCTGAATTTGGCCAGCAAACTAACTCTCCACAGTCATGAAAACAAGATTGTGAACTTTCGTGTATTCATAGTGAAAGTGTGAAAAGATAGAGGGCTAATTTTTACTTCGAAGGGAGTAAAAAAGGATATGGCTAGAAAAATAGCATTTTGAAGCACTGGTGCTGAGAGGGAACTATGCACGCCAACATTGACGGTTGTTGCAGACCGGTGTGAAGCACTGCTGCAGGCTACATTGAAGAGAAAGGCATGCAGTTCAATAAGAAACTATACTAAAGGAAAACCTACTCTGGGCACGAGACAAGGGCTAGACGTTCGCAAAGCTGATGAAAAATTGGCTCTTTGAAGTGCAAGGAATTTCTCCCGGTGGTGCATCCTTCCACTCGGGCTCAACAGAATAACTGTATCACGGTGCTGCCACTTTGACACCAACACTACAAGGGAAAGGAAGCTTCCCAGGAAGTAAAAAGCAGCACAGCATGCCGGTGCACTAGCACAACGTCCTTGCACACTGCTCACTCACAGGGGCTCCCCCGAAGCAGAGCGGGTAACTCCGCTTGAGGAGGCTGAATGCCGTGGCGTAGCTCTCCATGCCCCGAGGTCCGTGGAGGACCACCGCCAGGGGTATGGCACCGGCCCCTGTCGCTGCCAGAAACGTTGTCAGGGTACTCGTGGCAGTCACCAGAAATGTGGAGTCCAGAAAGATTGTCTCCCTGGCCGCATCCAACTGCTGGGTTCTCCTCATGATCTTGGTGACCACAGAGATGGCCCAGCAGGATCCGTCCCCAGACTTCGCGGTTTTGATGTCGACGCCTGCACAAGACGCTTCTATGCAGGACACATTTTGGTGAACAATCTCCTACTCGTAATGACTCTCCAGACCACTCCTCGGCATCTGCGCCATAGATCCCGCATTAGCAGTTAATTAAACTGTCAACAATTGGCAAGTCATCCTCTTAACAGATACCACTTGTCTTCAGTGGAAGTGAGTGCTTAACCTGTGTGCTAACTACGTAGTAAACCTTGACAAACACCCTGTATGCAACCTTTCTCCAGGAAAGAAACTGGCAATGCCGGGGGGGGAGGGGGGGGTTGTGGGGCATATTTCTAAAACATTGCTATTGCTCTGCACCTTTATGTTTTTAATGCAGGTGTATTAGCGTGGGCAAAGCAAGCTATAATAAGCATATGACACAATACAAAACATCATAAAATTAAATCAACTCTCTGACGTCACGCCACTGCAGTGGCACTGCTGTCGGCACTGTGCATGCTCGGATGCTTCATCTTGGAGAGATCTGGCTTCTGTGCACACACAGTGTTTACACCTGGTATGGGCAAACACAAGATTGTTTTTAAAGAGCGTGTTGGCATATAACAACAAGCATCGTTAAGCTTTGTAAATTATCGACGTGTGACATGAAGGTAGGAAGAAGAGGAGGCGACACTCTGGCTCGAGCCAGCCAAACGAGCAAATCTCGACTGAAGCCGGAAGTAGATGATGCGGTCGGTGGCAACGCCCCCAAAAGTGACCAAAACAGCTGTTGGTGCCAAGTCAGCTCTCCTTTTCGTCCAATAGAGTCTCTTCGTTTTGGTCATCGTTGGGGACGTGTCTCTCGGAACCGGATCTTTCCACCTCCCCCGGCGTCGTCACCTCTGGTGGCGTCATGTTGCCTCAATTAGCTTCCTACCTCCATGACATGTGAAGGCAGGTTTAAAGTCGAACCACTGAAAGCAAGAGAAAATATGACAATATAGATGAACTTAAAGAAGTCAAAATTCAATAAATCGAAATAGCAGTAGGATTGAAATGGCTCGAACCTGATGCGCAAGTTACTTGTCTCCTTACACGCATTTGATAAAAATAAAAAAGAGCACTGGCAATATAGCGTGACTCACTGGGGGAGGGTCCTCTGCACTACGCCAATGACTTTAAAATCTTCAGCTGAATGAGATAGTACTGCCCGAACCCAGCTTTTTTGTTGTAGTTGCTTGGGGTGAGGGGAGTGAAGGCGAGGGTAGGCGGAAAGCGCAATTCCACTAGAAGAAAGCACATGCCGGGAAAGCAACGGTGCCAATTGCTATTTCTTCATGTGTTGCACTAGCCTACTCGCTGGCCGAATGGGCTAGCTCACACCAGCTCAGACCCAGGGATCCTGGGTTCATCCCTACCCCTGCCCGTTTCAAACTGGATGAGCACCGTATCGACGTGCGGTCGATGCACACACCAGGGTAGCGGTTGTAGTATTGCACTGGCTAAATTGCTCATCTACAGCTGGGAGACTCGTCGCCCATTGAGGTAGACCAAGTTCTAGGCTGTACAAACATACGCACAACCCCCTAATTTTTTTGCTAGAACTGCACCGCATTATTATCCTACAGGTGAACATACGTCACCCCGTTTAAGCCTTCTGGTGGGTGCTAAACTGCAAAAATGGACGAGAGTGTAAACAAGTTGCACAAAGGCCACCGAATGCCCTCTGCACTATTGCTGCGGACTGCAGCGATAGTGCAGAGGTACATTTTCCAGTAACTTGTAAGTTGTAACTAAGTGAAGTTACTTTTTACAGGTACTTTTCTATTCACTTCGTCCAAATGGTAGAAACTATAAATCCTGAAGTATTAGCATACTACCATGTGCCGTGATTAACGTTGAGTTGGGTACGACCTGGGAGGGACTGACTTGATTGAACGACATTTTAGCGAATGAAGTCCTGCCCATGATGTTTCATTGAACGACAGTTTAGCGAATGGCGGTGTTGATTTGATCGAACGGTGGATTCGCGATGCCGTTCTAGCGACACCAATTTATTGAATCGCTTAGGAACTCTGTTTAGGAAAAATAGCAACCTGCTTCCTTCATCTCAAATCGAAACCGAAAAAGATAACGTGTCCTGGAATGCTCGTGTGAATGCAGTTTTTCATATTTCTTGCACCGACACCAATAAAGCAGATTTATCGAACTCATTTATGAGTGTATTCTTAGTATAAAAAGCTTTACTTCCAATATATTCTGACAAATATGCGGAAAATAAATAAAGAAAGTATCTTTGAAGTAACTGAACCTGTACCTAGGTACCTCCTCGGATGAGTAACTATAACTGTATCTTTGGTACATTTTTTAAGTAACTTTTACAACCCTGATTGTGACATACCTTTTTTTTTCTGTCGACAAGCATTCTTAGGCGCGCTTCAGACGGGGCAACTTTCTTAGCAATTTTGAGGTTGCTGGCGGGTTGTTCTTTAGCTTTCCCTAGATAGACACAAATTCCTGAGATTGGGTACGGCTCAAAACGGACGAGCAACTCTAACAACTCGGAGACATTTGAAGCGGCAACAGCCAATCAGGGACACAATATTTTCACGTGAGACCCCTGTGGTGGTGATAATGACAGCTAAAGACTTGGTTCTAATTTGAAATGGATTGTTTTTGGAAATAAACCTTTTCAGAAAAATGAGTTAGTATTCTCAACGCCATTCAAAGATATGAAAACATGTTTTTAGCACGTAGCTTTGCGTCCAAATAGTGCAAGAAAAATCAAATTTCATGATGATGATGGTAAGTCGTAGCAATTCGGCTGCTGCGTGTGAACGCGCGCGGCTTGTGTTGTTGGTGTTGTGACGTCAAGTTGGTGGGTGAAACTGCCCCGTCTGAAGCAGGCCTTAGTGGTAGTTGCTGAGTCGACGGTTTAAAAAACATTTATAAATGCCTGCAAAAATATTCAACTTAAATAGATAAAAAAGAAAGAAAAACAATTGGCAGCGACTTTTACCTTTAGATGCCTATAATGCACATAATGCATTATAGAGAATCAATGAGATTTGGTGCGTCACGTGACATGTATTTTTCCGCTAAATTTAGCAGGAAAGCTGAATGGTTGTATAGATCACGTGACGTCGATTTCGCCCACTATATTCAGCAAGGAAACTAGATTGATGTCTACGTCACAAGATGAGAATCTTCCCACTAAATTTAGCGAGTAACTGAATTGATGTATAGGTCGCGTGACGTCACTTTCCCCGCTAAATTTAGCGGAAAATGTAGAGACGTACGGACGAACTAAGTTTTCGGATTGGGGGTAGCGTTAAAAATCATTTCATGTTTTAAAAGCGGCAAATGAAGGCCGGTCTTAGCTATACATATTGGCAACCGGCCTGTCATCTAAAAAAAAAACAAAAAAAAACGGCCATGCCAGTCAGAAACTGGGCAGGTGGCAAACCCAGTAAACATACCCCCCCCCCCCTTCCCACAAACGTTTGCTTCCTCTGTCCTTTTCCTTCCATATCCCCTTTCCCAACTCAGAGTAACCAACCAAGGCAGGCCACCTTGGCTAACCTCTCAGTTTCTACCTGCTCTTAGCTTCTTCCCTGCAAAAAAAAAAAAAAAAATATATATATACATAGGTATATATATATAAAATAAAAAATTAAAAAGTGTGTTCTGGCAATATTGTGCCACCAAACATACTTTGGACCGACGGGATAAAAGGCAACAAGGTCAGTGACTCTTACTATGCATGCACTTTTACTGTGATCAACAAACAAGACAAAAGAAAAAATACATCTTTTTAGACCCCCCTTTCCTGTAATGAATAGAAACGAATTAATTGCAGTTACTTTCCACATCAATTTAAAAGAAATAAGACAAAAAATACTTTTTACTATGGTTTTTCACTTAAATACAATTTTTACGGCACTTTACGCATGTTTTTACATTCCCCCCCTCCCTTCCTGTAATGAATAGAAACAAATTTATTCTAGTTACTTTCCACATAAATTTAGAAGAATTAGACCATAACCATTGCATAATCCTTTCTTAAAGGGCTGTATGACGATTACACACCGTGTGTATAAACAATCTCAATATTTTGCCAATCTCGTGTGTATAAACAATCTCAATATTTTGCCAATCTCAGATTTATGACAAATTCCACATTGCAAAAAGCAGGGTTTCGAACCGAAACTCTTTTTGGTTCGGTTCAGGTTACGGTTCAGATATTTCGATTTTGCTCGGGTTCAGCTCTGGAGCGGAAAAAATAATGGTTTGAACCAGTTCATATAACGGTTCAAGGAAAAGTGAAAAATTTAACCGAATATTCGCACACTTCTCATGCCATGAAGTTGGTCACTACGGTATAGAATAAGCACTCATTTATTGATTTTGTGTACTTCATCTGTCTCTTGGAATGATCTTCAAACATTCAAGACTTCACATGGGACTGGGTACCAACCTATTATACACCAAACACAAAATTAAATATGTCTACTGCAAGAATGGACGAGTGCCTCTTCCAAATTGTTATATTCACAAGCCATATTAATTTTACTGATATGTACGCTCTGTCTTCGCTGAATGAAACAAACAAAGAAGAAAGACGTCATCTAGTATGTCCGGGTTCAATCGCACTCGTTGCAATGCTAGGATGTATTTTAACCCAGAGAAGGACCTTCCCACACCGACTTAAGTGACCGGTACTGGAAGTGCAATGAGCGCAAGGGAATATAATTCGTGACGCCGGGACTTTTCCTTTTCCCCAAATTCCAAGATATTGCTATCCTTGGTAATTCGGGGGCACCTTATCAAAGCTGTCCCCTAGGGTCTGAATCTCCCCAAAGATCGAAGAACGGTCGCTAAATGCTTTCAGGCAGCCACTTTCTTTTATGCATGATGAACACTTTGAGGTTGTCATTAGAGCAAGTGGAACTCCCCGCTGTGCATGGGGTTTGCGGTTGGTGTGGCTGGGCATCTTTCTTAAGTGTGCGAAGCTTCCTCCATGCCAGTAGCAGATGCCGCTTTGCTCTGAACCTCTCCTTGCTTGTTAGTGTGACATGGTGTCACGGACACAAAAATACAGCCGCACAGAAAATGTTGCTTCCAAGCAACACCTTCTCTCGCCTTTTCATGGTAGCGGCCAGCTGATTCGCGACTGGGGTGTCAATCTTTTGCGTCTCAATTTGACACGTCAGCTACGCTTTGTAGAAGTCCCCCAATGTTAGTTGCTCCCTTGGAAGCTGCACTGTTACTTTCTTGGTTGGCCCCAGGGAGGCAACTATGTTGCTTATTGATTGCCAGTCTTCTTAAGTAAGGCGGTGTTCATCATCGTCTGTGATAAACTCGTGGCAGAACTCTCTCAGCTCCAGCAATCGGAGCATCATGGCCCCGGTAGACATCCACCTTGTTACGCAATCCAGGATGGGCTTCTTCAGATTGAGCTTCCGAAGTAGGGACGGCAGGCACGATCTGCGACCTTATTTTAATGCGTTAGCATTAGAGGGCTCGTTTTGATGAAAACCCAGTGGTGTCTTTCGTTTGTGAGTTGTCGCGTGCGACATTCCCGTTGGTCCGAAGCGCTGACGTGAACATGTGCCAACCTATCCCTTTCTCTAAGGCACTGACAAACAGAAAGACACCGCCGGGTTCTCGACAAAACGGGCCCTTTCGTTTCCAGTAAAGTTACGCACACAGCTGGAGTGGAGCCAGAGAGGAGGAGGCATTGTGCAGCACCTCCTTGATAACAAAGTCATAACGCTGAATAAGATGGCTTAATCAGAGAAGGCCAACGCTGGACACAGATTGGAAACGAATGCTGCGTCAGCTCTCCGCTTCAAGTCATGCTTGAGTCGAATGTTAGCCCAATCGTCACGTCCAATCTGTGCCCAGTGTTGGCGGTCTCTGATGACGCCATCTCATTCAGCACTACGGCTTTGTTAACTAGAAGGTGTTGCAGCACGGCGCGGTGGAATGCAGGTATGCTCAGTTGCTACTCAGCTGTCGCCAGTTGTTCTTCGAGGTGGGTGGGCCGTGATGTGTGTGTGTGTGCAGTTAAAACGACGGATGCAGTTCACTCCACGTGTGATATAGATGCAGTTCCTTCGACAAGTGGTGTTGATGTGGATCATTCCACGAGTGGTATGGATGATCAAATCCAAGGGCGTCGACGTACTCTGACAGGCAGAGTACAAAAATGTATGAAACAAATTACAGGAAGATCCATTGAAGAATTTTTGGGAATCTGTTAGTATGACCCTTGGGAAACGGCACACATGTCCCCCTTTGGGAAACTCTAACAGTGACCCTGTAACGAGGTCAAAAAGAGGCAGAAAAATATAGAGGAAGCAAAAGAGAAAGCCAAAAACAAAAAAGAGAAGCAGCCAGAATTAAAGTTTTCAAGGGTCATGCTAACGCATTCCCAAACAATCCATTAATGGATCTTCCTGCAATTTATTTTTCACAACTTTTCGGGCCTTCTGTATGATGTTGCTAGAAGCTGTATACTTGAGTGTGTCATGTACAGCGAGCTGCAGCGTGTTCGCAGCACACCTCATTTTTTTGAAGAAGAGCTCCCTCACTTGAAAAAGCAAAAGCTCTTTCTAATTCTTCAAGGTAGGAGGCACCATCTGAGGCTCCACTGTATGCGTGCACGTCTTCCTCTTCAGACTTGAACTGGTTGAATCTTGCTGCGACCGGGTCAGCGGATTTTGCACAGAGAGCAACTGTTTTCAGCATTAGTTGCTCCATTGTCGGTCATTTTACTGTAGGCCTGCTCTGGAGAGACATACCTTGAAATTACTTGAAGAACGTCGCTTTTCAAATACTCAGCAGTGTGTCGTTCCCGTGACGAGCTCAACACATGCGTACCTAACTGTTACATTTGAGCCCCGTTGTACGACAAATGGCAATGTTGGCTGCTTGAACGCTGTTCTTGGCGACTGACTGGCAGCATAGCTGCTAGTGGTGGACGGCTCAGGAGCGCTGCTGCTCGAAGGCTTTTGTGCCAGAAGTGCATCATACACAGCCTTGTGGCATTGCTTTAAGTGGCGCCGGAGTTTGGCAGCGTGCTCTCCGGAGAGCCGCAACCCACATACTGACTGGTTCTTGTCAGTGTCGAATTTGAAATGCGTCCGCACCGGGTTCTTCTTCGGCCGCACCATCTTGAGATGAAGCCGTTGGAGCCTATACAAAAAAATTGGGGGCATCCATTTTATCGAAGCTCATTTTAGCGAATACCAGTTAGAGACTCCCGTTTATGTGCTGAGGAACTGAGGCAGAGGAGACAAGAGCGTGCAGGGACGTTGGAATGCCCAGTTCTGGTTGTTGTGATGAGTGGGTACACATAAAGCTAGCTGTCTTTGTCTCCACTGCACTTGTCAAAGGCACTACAATGCGGAATGCCAACTTCTGGCTTTCACATTCGAACACGTTATACAAGCGCAGCAGAGACAAAGGCTACCGCCTTTGCCTCCACTGCACTTGTCGAACGCGTTAGAACGGGAAATTCTGGCGTCCGCCGTTTGGCTCTCGCATTCTAACGTGTTCGACGAATGCAGTGCAGACAAAGACAGCTAGGTTTAGGTCTACCAACTAATTATTTCAATCAAAGCTCAGCGTACTGACGTCCCCATGCACTCTTGTTTCATTCTCTCCCTTAGTTTCTCATTGCGTACAATCCCTTTATAAAAAAACCCAGTTTAGAGAAAATGACGATGAGCTTTTCTTTTAGCAAATTCAGCTGCAGCGAAGCGGCGTGTACGGGTGGGCCTGGTGGGACAAAACTTTTTGTAATGAGCCTCATTTTTTCTAAACCGAGCTTCAATAAACTGTGCCCATTCTCTAAAACGTGTTTCAATGAAAGGGCGTTCGACCCACCGTAGTAAACCCCAAAAAGAGAAAAAGTGCAGAAAATTAGCTTGGGCTACCTACTAGGTTATCTCATCCACTGTGCAGCCTGGCCAAACAAGCTCACAAACTTCTTACTTATTTTAAATTCCTACACTATGTGATCTCCCAAAAATATGAATGCCATGAGAAATATATGATGTAATAAAACAATGTGGGATTTCCGCCTAACTGTTACAGCTGAGTGCAGGTAAGCACTGATTGCAGATGACCGAGTAGATCCAGGACCAGGAGTGCAGATGAGCGCCATCACATTTATTTGCGAGGTTTTTTCATTCCGAATGCCTGTCAACGGTGCGCCTCTTTTCTTTTATACTCATTTTATGGCGCAATCTCGAAGGCGGAAGCCCTGTGCGTGCGTAGTGTTTCTTCGGCAACGATTTCCTTCTTGCCACAGAGGATACGAATCACGCGGAAGGCATGCAAATATTCGTGAAAGGCCTGGAGTTTTTCACGCTAGAACGTTCTTCATCTTCCTCTGGGTCTCACGGTAGCTTCGCCAGGGTCGGATCTTGGCTCTGTGAGGCTCTTTTCTGGTTTTGTTGACCGGTGTTCCTTGCCCTCTCCCTTTCTTGCGGGGATTCCGCATGTTGGCTGCGTGAGGAATCAGGAGTCTCATAGAATTTTCCAAGTCTTTCCCGCCAGCGGGCGCGCACCAGGGCAAGAGCTTGAGAGCAGCTCGATTCAGCAAACGCCTTTTTACCGACCCCAGTTTATCGAATCGCCTCATAGAGAAGCTCAATTTAAAGAAAAGGGCGATGAGCCTTCTTTTAACGAAATCAGCCGCTGCAAAGCGGAGTGTACGGGTGGACCAGGTGGGTTAACATTTTCGTAATGAGCAGCCGCAGACTGTTGGGGGGGGGGGGGGGAGTTAACATGAGGTCTAGTGAGACACGCATAAAGTAGGAGATCCTTTTATTATTTAAACAGTGTCTCCTTTTCGATAAACGTCATTTTTCTAAACTGAGGCTCCGCTTTCTCTAAAACGAGCTTCGATAAAACGAGCCAGTTTTTTAAAACGTGTCTTGATGAAATGCCGTTCGATCAATTGTAGTAAACCCGAATTTGATGCTGCATTGTTGTTTCTGTGGTGGCTCAATGCATCATCCCGTCGACACATGGCGGCGGCTTTCTGCCGGGCGCGTGGGCATTGTGAATTTGAGCGGCTCAGGCGGATTCTGTGACAGTCAGTAACAGCTGCTATTGACCTCCGTCTTTGTAAAATATACTTACAAAAATATTTGCGTAAGTGGAAACACCTTGCCCGTCAGCACTAATTAAGCCTTTCAAAATTTCCGGTGCACAGCAGTTGAAATAGAAGCGCAAATTTGCGCCCAAATTGTTTGGCAAACCAGTTCAGAACGGTTCTTTTGTCTTGCTCTGGTTCAGGTTCAGCTCCAAAATGGCACTGAAGACTTCAGTTCGAACTCTGTCCCGAATCGGAAAAAATAAGCGTTTCAGTTCCGGTTCGGCTTCGACAGCCTGGCGAAAAGACTTCCGATTCCTGTCAACTTTGTTATAATTAGGTCCAACTGTGCCTTTTCCCTTCAAATTCCAATGACCCAATAAGAAATGTGTGAACCTGATCATTATTAAAACTAGGGCATTGATGTGCTTAGCTGCAGTGGGCCTTTAAGCAAGCCAATGTCCTAAACCATACACACACACCACTGTACGATACAAGCCAGGCAGTTTTAAAATTGGGAAGGGTGCAAAATAAAACTCCACCCATAATAAGAATGGTTACCATCGTCATAATAAATTGTGGCAATTAAGAAAAAACTTCAAGCCAAGAAAACAAACAAATCCAAAATTACGCCACCACAGCGTAACAACCTACTACTTCTAATGCATTAGCTGATTTATATCTAGGCGCAGCACTGCAGTTATGCTTTCCATGTTCCCTTTTGAATTTACAATGACTGCGAGATAGTAGGGTCCCTTTTAGCAAGGATCTTCCCAATTAATATGACAATATGTCATACAAATACAAAAACCTATTCTCCCAATATCAAAAAACAGTCAAATATGGTCAAACCATATAAAAAATTATATAAAAAGTAGTGCTGCACTTTTAGATGCTTTGCTGTAGATTATGTCAAAATTTGATAGCATTTTGAAGTGATTTTCTTTAAAGGCCATACTCAGCTGATGAAATGAAGACAAACCAAATGCTCCCTCCTTAGCCCTCGGTCATAGCAGAATGAGCCTATCCTGCTTCTCTGTACCTAGCTAAACACCGTTTTCTCTATTCTAGTGTCTTATTGGAACGACGAAGATGCTGAGCCTATGCGGGCTGCCGGATTTGTTCATTGATGCCTTCTTCAGCCTGCTCCTTTCTTCCGCGAGGCACTCTGTAATCGGAGCACTTCCATCAAGTGTATTACTTTTATCATAGACCCCTTTCGAAAGTGTGTCTTTTATTGGAAGGTGTGGAATCCTTGCACAATGAAAGACACAAGCGCCAATTTCTTGCGTCTGATCGCTTTCTAGCCGCGCGAGCCCTCGCACAGGGGGAGCAAAAACCCAAGCTACCTGCTTGGGCTACTTGCACCTTCCACGGCGTTTGTTGGCAAAAGAAATGTTATTGCATTTAATTTAAGAATCATCGTTCCATAAATCTTGGTGTCCTGGTTTGGACTTCTTTTGGGGGACGCTCGTAATTTTGTTCTTTCTTCTTAAAAGATCTTTCTTCTGCGCATGTGCATTTGTTTCATGTTACAATCCAAATTTTTCTGGGGGTAGGGCGGAGGGGGGGGGGGGGCTGCGGGCGATTGCAGTTAATAAAAATATACTCAATGAAGTGGTTAAAATCCAGGCTCTTCAACAAGCTTGCTTAAAGACCACCCACACGATTTCATGTCACAAATTCCAAGGGGCAATGACTTACCAAGTCTGAGATATGAAGCCGCCTTTTCGTCCAGCTTCACAGTGGGGTCTTGTTCGCTAGAAAGCTGCTTCCTCCAAAGTTTGTACCAGTGGTACACCACGTTTGGGTTGGGATTGAGGGCGTTACTGGCTAGCCGCTCCAACGCGTTGTCTTCAGCAGAAAGCTTCTCTCTGTGGAGTGCCACGGCTTTGGCCACGGTCAAGCCGTCTCGGAAATAGCCGAGGAAGAGCGCGCGAGTGTCCGGCGTACTCCTGAGAAGTCGCTTCGCCTCAGCATCGTCGAGGCTGTGATTGTGATGCTGGCCGAGCTTGACCACTGCTGCCAGCGGGGTCGCCCGCTTGAGGAAGGGGTCATGTCTCTTGGTGTCACGGCTAACTTTCTTCACCTTGATGTCCACAAATGCCGGGCAGCCAGTCGAATGGCGACCGGTGGTCTTATGACGACTGCTGCGGTGGCACACCCACTTCTGGTGGAACACCATCCTGCAAAAAGACCACAAAATCTTTTCTTTTTGATTTTCCAATGTTTGAAGGACCCTAACTGAATAAAGTTGGCTCCTGGTGATCTCACACTCCGTAATCAAACATTGCCACTTTATGGCTATGCC
This sequence comes from Ixodes scapularis, assembly GCF_016920785.2. Lineage (NCBI taxonomy): Eukaryota > Metazoa > Arthropoda > Arachnida > Ixodida > Ixodidae > Ixodes > Ixodes scapularis. The sequence continues at coordinate 174,119,684 of NW_024609835.1, forward strand.
TTCTAGGCACTAACTTTTCTTTGCCCAATTATGAACAATTGCTGCCACATGGGCCTTTATGGCATCAACTTTACTAACAAAAGATGAATGCATAAAAGATGAAGTTTGTCTGTTTCGTCAAAGTTTTCAAAAGTGGGTTGCTAACTTCCGAAGGAATGGAACACTCAATAATGCAAGGAGTGAAGCAATTCAATAGAATGTAACTTTGTCCATAGAAAGAGAATATGCATCGCCCATGTGTTAGAATTGGTCTTGGATGACGCAATGTGGGAAATGCTTCTCAGAGACTAAACTCGTAACAAAACACAGTCGGCTCTCGCTTGTGCATTCGTGAGTGTAACAAATAGGCTGCATAAGAATATCAATGTGCCTTTCTGCAACCGATGCTTTCAGCCTTCCAAGTCAGTTCGGGCAAAATACCAGCATGGCAATGGAAACTTTCAGCTGTTTACACTTGGTAATAAAGGCCTTGAGGATTGCATTATCCATGAGCCACGTTTCCACAAAGTGCAGGTATTTCATGACCTGCAATGTCAGAGTCACTAGCAACACATCATGATTTATCTCAAGTAGTAGTTTCGGAAAAAATAATACATGGTGACGCATGCTTCGAATTTGAATTCCGAGAGGCAGATTTCACCGTATGCTGAGCACACAATTTCTTTAAATCTTTCCCCTGCTAATATACGGAAAAAATTTTGTTTGAGAAAATGTTCCAAAAGCCAGGAAAATTCATGATTAAAAAATTGAATCTGACAGCACACAAAGGAACTTACAAAGAAGCAATGTTTTGCAAACCTATATGGGTAACATGACTTTTGATTGGTCTAGTTGGTTCATATTAAACATGATTAAAATAGCGCAAACTAGACAGGAACGAAAAAAGGCGCACGTACGACAGGACTGGCGCTGACTTTCAACTAAGTTTACTGCATCATCCAACCAAGCAATATACACCATCACCTGCCAACATAAAAAACACAAAAATAGTTATACTTTAAGATTACATGTCCACCACGTGCCTATCTCCAGATAAAATTATCAAGAAAAGACAATTCTTAGTCAATGAGACACACCGACAGCATGCGCTGACGCACATGTCTCCCGCTTTTTTGATAAAAAATGCCCCTATAATTTCCCTCTCTGTCTTGTCCTTTTCTCTTTTCAGTAACTTGGTCAATTTCAAAAACGGTTCACACCCACAGCATTGCTCAGTGTTATCATCAGCACCACATGTTTTCATCAGCATCTAAGTGTTATCAGCATCAAGTGTTGCACTAAGCAACATTTGTGCTGGATATACAACCTACGATCCAAAAAACATCTTTTGTCATTTGTCCGCTCCAAGTTTATAAAAAGAGGAATAGCCACAAATTGCTTACTGGCCCTCACAAAAAGTTGTGAGCACAAAATGTCAACAGGCTTCTATCTTCAGCTTAGGAAGTTAAAATCCATGGGGTCCCTAACATGCTACCATCAAGTGTTTGCATGACCCTATAACAGAAACTTAAAGGATCACAGAATAAAAACATACTCTAGAACAGATCAACAAAAAAAGAAATCAAATTGTGCCTTATATGCACAAGGTATTTTATAACTTAAAGAAGATAGCCGGTAGGCTTGATGTTAATCTCCTTTTTCCAGCTCCTTGCAAGCTTGGTAAGATTTGTTCAATGCTTAATGGGCATAAAAGAGCTCAATGCACAAAAAAAAAACATGCAATCACATACACTAACTGCACAAGTGGGGTTGTTTACGATATTCCTTTTAGCTGTGGCTGCATTTACATTGGACAAATGGGTCGGTGTTTCAATGAGAGCGCATTCGAGAATACTCTTTCAATACAAAGCAATTCGGGTGGTCATCTTGTTGAGCATGTTAAACAATGTGGGTGTAAACCGCTTTTGAAATTTACCAAGTTCCTGAAGAGAGCAAAGGACAAGACAGAGAGGGAAATAACAGACGCGTTATCAAAAAAGCTAGAGACAAGTGTGTCAGCATGCCATTGGTATGTCATATTGACAAAGAATCATCTTTTCTTGATGGTTTTATCTAAAGGCAGGTTCATGGTAGAAATCTTAATCTATAACCTTTTTTGTGTTTTTTATGTCCGCAGGCGATGGTATATAGTGCTCGGTTGGATGATGAAATAACTTAGTTGAAAGCAGGGGTGTAGCCGTGGAGTGGGGGGGGAGGGGGGGGGGGGGTTTATGGGGCTTCAGTTTCCCCACCTAACCCTCTTCACACCCCAAGTCATGGAAATCCCAGCCCCCTCAGCCCTCAGCCCCCCCCCCCCCCCCCCCCTCCAAAAAGAATTCCCGGCTGCGCCACTGGTTGGAAGTCAGCGCCAGTCCTGTTGTATACGAGCCTTTTTTCGGCCCTGTCCAGTTCGCGCTAGTTCAATAAAAAGCTAGATTAACTAAATGGCTTTAACTGAATGGCAGTAACTGTATGCCGGTAACTGAATGGAAGAGCCAGAGCATTGCCTTTCTTTTCTTTTTTCCGGTAACTGGATGGAAGAGCCAGATTCGTGGAAATGGAGCATGCTGGTTAAGTTACAATGTTAGAAGAGAATAACATAGAGGACGAAAACCGGACGATACATTTCTCCAACTGGCAGCGTACATTTATTTTGAGATCCGTCACCAGACGCGACAGTCACCGCACAGATTTGGAAGGGTTGAGGAGGATAGGGAAGGAAGGGAGGGTGGGGGGTGGAGAAAGGGTGGAGGTGGAGAGCACTAGTGGAGCATGAGGGAAAGGTCTTCGCTCAGAAGAATGGGGTTTGCATCAGCTCGTGCCTGGCCCCCATGTTGAGTGAGATCTACCTGTCCTTCGTGGATAGGCGGGTTTTCTAAGCCCTTGGAGTTCTTGCCCAGATCACATCCGTCTTCCAATATGTAGACGACTTCCTTATTGTTCACCAACCCACCTCAGATCCTAAAGCTATAGCACAGATATTCCCAGATAATTCGTCCGGCCTAAAATTTACCAGCGAGGCCCCTACACAGGACGAACTGCAGTCCTTAGATCTTCGCCTGCATGCCTCAGATTCCGGTATTTGCTGGTCTCCAGCAAAGATTATGCAAACTAGTGCTTCCCTTCCACAGTAACCATTCAAAAACGTCAAAAGCGGAATCGTTCAAAGCCTCCTGACCTTATCTTCAATTGAAATCATGCCCCCACCTGGTCTCAACAAGCTGCTCCCTACAGCTCACCCGCCTTATCAAGGCAAGCTACCCAAAAGACTTACTCGAGACCCGATTAAATTGCATTATGACAGCTCAGTCCACCAGCACACAACAGGGCAGGTCACGCGCATCCCGCTTTGCATGCGTTTTATACGTGCACAATGTTTCCCACAGAATCAAATCGTTAGCACTCTGACATGGCACGTAGGTGTTCTTTTCATGTCGCCTCAGGTTCTCCTCGCTCTGCAAGAAGGTTAAAAAACCAACTGCCCCAAAGGCATGCCCCAAGAAACATGCTACCAAGTTTGTTCCTTGTAGACAGGCCAGCAACTACTTGATCCCGCTCAAGTGTGAATCGCGATACATCGGTCAGGCAGGCCGTTGTCTAAACGACTGCCTGAAGGAGCACACCAACGAAGTAAAACAGGCGGCTTCCAACCCATTCCTCCATAGCCTCCATTCAAAAGCCCAGCACATCGGCTCCTGCCAGTCCTGCGAGCCAGAGTTTTCAGCCACTGCCACTGTTGGAACACATAGGCTGAGATACGGCCGCGAGATTATCGAAGCCTTCGCCGTGTGCCATTCGCAGCAAAACATTGGGTCCCCATCGCTTTGTCTATCCGATGCCGACGTGTCCTTTCTGTGCCAGAAATGCGACAAACGTAGGCGCCTTTAAAGTAAGGTCGCCCACATTTTAATCTCTCCTGAAGGTTACTTCTCTTACTATGCTCCCCCCCCCCCCCCCTCCCCCTCTTTGGCTTTGGGGTGCACCACCGGCTCAAAGACATGTTCCTCTTTCTTTCCACCTCCGCCCCCTCTCCACCCCCACCCTCCCTTCCTTCCCTATCCTCCTCAACCCTTCCAACTCTGCGCGGTGACTGTCGCATCTGGTAACGGATGTCAAAATAATGGCCAATGTGTCTGGGCCCGCATCGCACCGGTGCAGTGCGGTTCGTGGTACACAGAAGGCTAGAGGGGAGATCCTTCTCTCCCCGCCAGTCTTTCGTGTACTAAAGTGGAAAGAGTTTACTGCACTGAACGGGTGCGGTGCGGGCCCAGACGAATTGGCCATAAAAGTATGCTGCCAGTTGGAGAAACGTATCATCCGATTTTCGTCCTCTGTTATTCCCCTCTAACACCGTAAGAGTCAGAACATTGCCTTTCTTTTCCTTTTGCTGTTAACTCCTCATTGGTGGGAAAGGGGTATCATGCACAAAGATGATCCAAAGCCCTTTGGCAAAGCAGCCTTGCAGGTCACAAGTTTTGGGTGAAATATACTTTTCACTTGGCATTAGCAAAATATAGATCTTTCACTGAAGTCTGAAAAGTATGTGAGCCAGTTAGATAGTGTAAATGCATTCTTTTTATAATGTCAGCACCGTTTTAAAGTGGCTATGGACAATCAAAGAACAACACAGTGCTAATGCACGCTTCCTAAAAAGAGTGTTACTGCCGGCACACCGCCGTGCCAAGATTGATCAAGGTCACATGCCACACGTCGCTGCATCTCTCACAAAAAGCAATAGACACTTCGTGCGATACTTTCATCAAAATGGGAGACCATTGTCATAATTTGAAACCAGTCTCCGGTTTCGCCTGTCTCGACAGACGAAAAAAAAAGAAATACATTACAGGTCTCAAACCCACCTCACTGAATTTAATAGGCACAACCGGTTACATACACCACCCTCCTATACAACCCTCCCTGACAGCGTATGTTTGTGCAACCTTCCCCCATGAAACTGCATTGCCGAGCCCTCACCCAACTACACAAGCAAGGCCCCTCCATACAATGGCAGTTTCAAGGGCATAGCACACATTGGCTGACAATGCAAACAAACTCCAGATGATATACACATCTAAAACCAAAGATAAACAATCTTTTCCCCTCCCTTCCCTTCCATTACAAAAGCCAAAACGTCTGAGTTGCCAAATCTAGTGTGAGCAAAGGTTGGCTAAAACAATCCACCATTTTCGAAAGAACTGGTGCCACCTGTCAAAAATAGGGCTCAAGGATTTCTAAGATGAAACGATCAGTACCCTTAGAAGGGAGAGCGAAGAAGCTTTGAATGAACTTAGGTGCAAAAGATAAGGCAGTATGGGCAGAAAAGGAACTCTGGGGGAGATTAGTCTAGGTCAGTGCAGCCAAATGGAGCCAACAGGATCTACCTTTTTTGCCCAGCAGTGTGTCCGCACTTGATTGGACACACCCATACCTTCCGAACTTTCAATTTTCAACAATGGTCAATACCACTGCCCACAGGTGTACGATTCTGATTGTCTCCTCTAGAAACCCAAGCAGGCAAACAATTACTGCACTCTTCGGCATGTTTTGCTACTTCAGAGTTTGGAGATTCATTCTTAACTGCCCTCATACGTTCAAGTAAGCTTTCATTAAGCAATGTTTTATTAGCCCGACATAGGAGAACCGGCAGGCCATTGGAATGTCATGACAAAACATTAACCTCAAATTCTACGGGGATTTCCTTGTGCCGTTTCTGACAATCTTGTCAACCACCCGAAACTGGCGTTACCCAGTCAAAAGTGAAGACAACAATCTCCCTGAACCTACCACGAGCAATTGCCATCAAATTGTGCGAAAAATAGTGAAAAAACACAATGCATGCCACCTTGTCTTGTTTATTCCTTTTTTTTTGCTTTGCCACCAAACTGACATCCACTCCCCTGCTTACATAGGTACACTGTCTCGAAGCAACATTTTGCTCTACAAGTGGAGAGTGCGGTTACTCTAAGCAGTGGCGTCGGAACAGGCTGTCACTTTGACCCCACCCGCAGCCCCCAACATTTCTAGACTCCATTTCACCTTATGATGAACCACAGCAGACATTCCAAGCCATTCCAGCGTTGTAAACATTTCACGTGACCTGCACTCTGCTGTTCCCCTCCTGAAGGCTGTGTGACACTCATATGGCATTGGATAGGCTTTGATGGCTCATGGCATTATCTGCAGTCCATTGCAAGGTGAAACAGAGTACAGTCAACAATCCACCATCTTCTGAATTTCCAGTTTGAGTTTCTCAGGGTGAAGTTGTGTCGGCATGGTACAAGCAAGAGCGAACATTCTCTTTCGAGCAACAAAACTAGGTCCAATTGGCTCCATTTGGCTCCATTGGTCCCATTGGCTCAACTAGGTGGTGAACTAGGTCGAGCCCCCTAAACATAGTTATAGGTGGTATTCACTGGCGGCCATAGCTGGGTTTGCTGCTGCCGAGCCTATAACGGCGGCAAGCTTCCACAACGCTTCAAATACGACGCATACTGCGCACCATCAAGATTGTCTTTTCTGGGAGACCATAAATAAGAACTGATCCCGAGCATGCGCTGTGAGCATTCAACTCAAATATGGCGTCCAGTGAATACCACCTTTTGTGCTCTATGTGGCTCCTACCCTAGTCTCCGACAGGGGGCACCAGTTTTTCTGAAAGCGGTTGATTTAAGAGGAAACTATGCCTCCCTACTCCCGTCGCCTCCTCATCCCCCGAACATTTCCAAAACTAATGGGTCAGGCTGCTAAGGCCCCTTGGTGTCAGAAAAGCAAGAGGGGGGCCGACCACTCGACTGGCCCCTCTCGCCTCATTCGTGTAAAAGTGTTACAACCTAATCATAGTCTTCCCGCTATTTTTTGTTTTCGGACCCGGTATTCGGACAAATTAGAGGTTATAATTTCGTTGCTGCTCGGTGCCTGGGGGGCACACATATGTTAATTCTACCAGACACTCCAAGATGTCGCAGGCTTGTACAAAATATGGCGGAGCCTCTTCCGCAAGCGGGGCTTGGGCCGCCGGTGTAGCCACCGCGAAGCGGCGTGTACGGACGGGCCAGGTGGGTTAACATTTTCGTGGGGGTTAAAACGTGGGGTGAGGTGAGGTGAGGTGAGGTGAGGTGAGGTGAGGTGAGGTGAGGTGAGGTGGGGTGAGGTGGGGTGGGAGGGCGGGCGGGGGGGAAGTTAAAACGTGCTTTACTGATACATGCTGCAACGTAGGAGGCTCCGCCACATTTCGCAAGGGCCTGCGACATTAATACCGCTCCACAAACGTCGTTTTTGATCCTAAAGTTTGGAAAAGGGAAGCTTTCTTTTCTCTCGTATTGACCAGCGAAAAGTCGGTTGTGCATACCGCCGCGCATTGGCAGATCTCCAGTCGACGATCCACGATGTGTTTGTAGAATTACTGTAGCTGGCAAGCCACTCGTGAGCGTCTCCATCGGTGCTCAGGTTAACGCGAAGGACAGACACGTTTTCCGTGCTGTGCTCATGGTCCGCCTCACATTCAAAAGGCGTCGAGCCCGCCATAGCCGAGAGGAAAACAACTGAGAACTACCTCGCTGCTGAGAACACAAAGTAGCTAAAAACTCGTAATAGGCGGTAGCTTGCGCCGCCTTGCCGCAATGTAATTAATGACCTTGGTTGTTTTTTTTTCAGAGAGGATTCTTACCGCAGCGGACGCTGCGAGCCATCGAAGCCATAAAGACAGACGAAAACATATCGAGGGGCTTTATCGAAGCCAATCCCATGCCGTGTGCATCACACGTGACTTATGGAAGGTGGACAGCGCGTGCGGGGAGATTAGTGCTTATAGCGAGTTCGTTTCACACGCACTGGCACCGTTCGAGTTCTCTCCCAGAATGCATCGCACTCACAGAGTGTTGCACGGAAAACTGGACTCAAACTAGGCCACCATACTCAAACGAACTCGCCAAATGCACCGAGTGCATGGATGGATGGATGGATGAATACGGCTGAGCCCTTTGGATCGGGCGGTAGCTTACGCCACCTAGCCATTTTGTTTTACCATTTAAGCTTAGAATATTTAAATGTGAAATCTATATTCACTCCGCAGTGCAAAGAAAGTGAGGCTATGAAACCCCCTTGCCATCAGTGGATAAGAAAATACCTAGTTTTCTCTCGATTTCTGCCACCATTCACTTAATCTTTGCTTGGTAATCTCTAGTCTTAAAATCCACTCTCCCTTCGCTGTCTCTAAAACCCAATGACTTTATTAAATCTATGTTGTCTTCGGTAGGCATAGGGTGAAGCCCTTTACAGTAGAGTATCAAGTGCTCAGCCGTCTCGTCCTCCTCTCCACAAGCAGTGCACACTGTATCAATTTCCTGGTACTTCACTCTGTATGTTCTGGTTCGCAGAACACCCGTTCTTGCCTCAAACAGCAATGAGCTTCCCCTAGAATTGTCATAAATGCTTTCTTTGGCAATAACTCTTTTGTTTAATCTATAGCTTTCCAGAGCCGTCTTTGTCTGCATTCCCTCTAGCCACCAATCTCTTTCTGTGGCCTTAACTTTCTTCTTAACTGAGACTTGCTCTTCCGTATCTTCGCTATAGCCCAAAAACTTTCCTCTTAATTTCCTAGTGCGCTGTCTCCACTTTGTGTCTACACTCCTCATGTATAAATAGCTGAAAACCTTTCGTGCCCATTGCTCCCAGTCCATTTGCCTCAACCTATCCTCAAATTCTACCTTGCTCACCGCTTCCCTGCTCTCAAATGATGCCCATCCCATGTCTCCTTGTACTCCCCGGTTTGGCGTTTTGCAATGTGCCCCCAAAGCCAGTCTACCTACTCCGCGCTGTTTTATTTCTAGTCTCGCATGCACTTCGGATTTCATGCATAGCACTGCGTTTCCAAAAGTCAAGCCAGGCACCATGACCCCTTTCCAAATCTCTCTCACCACCTCATACCTGTTGTAATTCCAAAGTGCTCTATTTTTCATTACAGCTGCATTTCTGTTGCCCTTACCTATTAAATACTTTTCATGGTCTCTGAGATATTCTGCACCATCACATATCCATACTCCTAGATACTTGTATTTACTAGCTCTCTCAACTGTAATATTCTGTATCTTCAGCCTCTCAACTTCATCCTCGTTAAAAATCATGACTGCCGATTTTTCGCTACTGAATTCTAAACCTAATTCCTCTTCTTCTCTACCACAGATGCTCATTAATTCCTGCAACTCTGTCCTGTTGTTAGCCATTAGTACAATATCATCCGCATACATCAATCCCGGTAAGGATTGCTGAATTTTTTGGCCTAGCTTACTGTAAGAAAGGTTGAACCCAAGCCCACTCTTCTCCAGTCTATCCTCCAATCCTCTCAGATACAACATAAACAGCAAAGGCGATAACGGGCACCCCTGCCTAAGGCCTCGTCTTATCTCTATTTTCCCTGTCGCCTTTCCTTCCCATGTTATAATCACCTTGTTATCTTTGTAAATGTTCCTTAATAGTGCTGTTAGTCCTTCATCTAGGTTTAAGTTCTCCATTATGTCCCACAGGTTTCTTTGGTTCACATTGTCATAGGCACCCTTGATATCCAGAAATGCCAGCCAGAGCTGTCTGTTTTCTTTTTGCGCTATTTCTATTAGCCCCGAGAAGTTCGCCTGGCGCCCCCTTACGGCGAACCGGGGTGACGTCACGGCGAGGAGAGAATTTTTCCCCGACTCGCCCCGCTCGCCCTGTGGAGGCTGTGACGACGCTAGCTGTCGGCGCGCTCGTTTCTATTTAATTTTTTTTCGGCGTGTTTTTCGTAGGAAGTGTAAATTTTTATATATGCCTTTATTGAGGTATGGCCTGTAGCTACAGGCGAAACTTCAACGAACATTTTAAGCATGGCTGACAGGCCAGGCAATGCATGAACCACAGCTGGTATGTGAAAATAAAGGAATATGGCCACAATTGCAGGGGCATCACTACAGATTTACATCTCGCACAATGAACGCTGCTGATGGTCCGAATGAATGGGCAAATTATGTAGACTATTTTTTTTTTTTTGTATCTCTGTCTTTAAACAAGATCGCCGAAGCAGAAAAGCTGCATGCTGCTCGAGCAACGTGCTAAATACAGTCTCGGCCATGGGGAGAGAATCACAAGTGCAGGGGCAAAGTAAAAAAACAAACAAGGAACATTTATATATACATTGCTCGCACTTGACCTTTGCTGGATTCGGATAGTATTTCAATGGACTACACGGGTGGTATCTGTGGACTTGTTTATATCAATCCTGAAGTAATATATAACAAACGTAAGTTAAGTAGTCTAGCTCGTTATTAGACCATTAAGCCCTAAAATTGAGATGTTACTTAAATCGAATTGTCCTGAAGCTAAAGTACCAGAAGCTTTTCTCACGCAGACTGTCGCCCTTCACAGGTTCCACATTTTCTGCTACCAGTGCTGCATCTACCACTGGACAGACGTTCGAATGCTTGCTTTTACTCCTGTATTCCTCTGTTGTCAGAGAGTCCAGTTGCAGGGAGTTTGGAGGCTGAGGAAGCTTTTGGGGACCTGCGGCAGTGACTCTTAAATGGAAATGACAATTCAGACTAAACGGTGTATTTTCCGAATACCAAAGGCTGGAATAAAGAATGTCAGGAAAAAGTATAAACATTCCAAATTCCGGCACTATTGCTGTGCATATTTTGGGCAGTTTACTACATACCATAGAGGCAACTGGGGGAAATTCGGCCGTTTTTGCTGCTACCATACAAGCTAATTTCCAGTAATTGTGAATCCTCTAAGAAATATGCCTGCATGCGCGTATAAACTATATAATTAATTCAGGAAGAAACTACATTTATGTAAAACAACCCTGTTCCATGAGCACTTCAAAGATCATCAGACGCAGGGCCTTTAAAACATCTGCGAACCAGCGCATGGAGAGTGGCAGCGCAGAGTCGGGGTCGCGAGCTAATTTGCCGACCACCGAAAGGCCCATGATATAAAGGCCGCTTCAGATGCCTTGAAAGCGGGATGAAATATCGTCCTAAATCATGAACTTGCAAGGAACAGAATTCCAGCGTCTGAAACACTTGCGTCACCGCTTCACCGACCCCTCTCAAGATTGCCTCGCGTCGTGTGGACGGACGGGGAGGTTCATCGGCGTAATTGCCTCCGCCGATAGTTTTCGGGATTTGTAACCCTATTTTAAAGCTAAAAAGGACAAGCAGGCTTCTAAAATGTACGGAAGCACGTTAATATCGGCCTAACTCAACGTCTTGTACACCGGGTAAACGAAGTCCGGCTCCTCGAAGAGCTTGGAGCACACAACGCCAAACCAGGGAACCGGTGCTGGGAAGCGACCCGATGCGAGATCGCGGAGCGGGGTACTCGCCCTGACGTCACGGTACACCTCACCCAATCAGGGCGCGGCGACCGCAGCGACGCTTGTGTTCGCTCTCGGGGCTAATACACTGTGTTAGAGAAAATAAATTGTCCTCCAACCTTCTTTGTTTTCGAAACCCGTTCTGTAATTCGCCCAGTATGCCCTCGCAATCTACCCATTCCTCCAGTCTGTTCTTTATAATCTGCATTACCAACCTGTAAATAACCCAACGAGGTAGAGGGGCTTAGAGCGATAAACCGGGGTTCCGGTCTGCACTCGAAAGTGACCCCCATAAGGAGGCTGCCATTGTACGCAAATTTGACCACACGTCACATGACCAAACCAAATACGTGACGTCACAGGAAACATGGCAGCGCCCATGCAGCGGCTGGCCCCAGCTGGGCCGGAGCTTGCCGGATGCTTTGTTGGTTGTCGTTCGTCTCGGCGAGTTGATTTCAGACGCGGAAGCCGTCATATGAGGTTGGTCGACAGCGAGTTCAGAGTTCAGCGTGGTGTTTGACGTAGGTATAACGTGAAAATACGGAGAAACGGTGTGCATTTCGCTGGTGACCGACCGGGATATTGCCACGGAAGAGACAATCTGACCTACGTTGCTCGGACCTCGGATTGATTCGGATACCGCTAGGATAAAATTTAAGGCGACGTTTCTGTGCTCTCGTTGACCATCGGAATCTTCGAGGTTTGCTGTGAAGCGTGTGCAATATATTTGGATACACAGTTTAGCGACGGAAATTGCCTGAGTCGTGCTTGGCGGTGTGCAATCGCGGTGCAGCTTCGATCAAATGACCGAGGGCTCACTTCGGTTGTGCGGCGCACCGGAAGACTGCCTTGAAGCTGGTAGTTCCCGTGCCGTGCTGAATGATGCTGTGCTGCTTACAAATTGTTCCGGCGTAGAAGTGCACTTTCACGGAGCACAGGTGTGCGGCGCACCGAAGAGCTGCCTTCAAGCTGGTAGTTCCTGTGCCATGCTTTAGGTGATGCTGTGCTGCTTCCGAAATTGTTCCGGCGTAGACGTGCACTTTCACGGAGCACAGGTGTTGCAGTTGGTATTGATCCCGGTGGTCTGTCGCACGTTTCGTCAACACAAACGTTTCATCCACACTCGTTACGCGAATTGCAAGCTGTCCGGACATTTCACCGAGCGTGTTACGTACCCAGCTCACGCCGCTTTGTGGCAACAGTCTGCAGTGGCTCATTACCAGAAAAGTGGTCCTACATCCATTTCAGTTCAGTTCTTCCACGGCAGTCGCCAAACCCCGAAGGAGAGGATTTATTCGGACAAAATGCCACTAAAGTAATGCAGCTTCTTCAGTGGTCAGGATAGATTCTCTTCTGCTAGTTTTGTTATACTGTCACGGATCCTTGTTCCAGTCCTATCTTCTATCAATATTCATTATTCTGGGACACTGCAGGTCATGCTCAGCTGTAATCGTATGTTCAGGTGGAGGTACTGGGCACTTTACCCGTAGCCCTTCACTCTGTGTGAACCCGGCGGCTCTTCAGCCGATGAAAATAATGAAAATAATTTTCATTTATTTTTTATTTTATTTTATTTTATAATTATTTTCATCATTCTTGTCCAGCTCGCTTGCACCTTTGCATTTAATTGCATTCTAATCTTCAGCCGAGTTACCCGATAATGGGACACGGCTGGCGGACTATTCTGTGTCGTATACCCCTGTCGAGCCGTAAGCAAAGTCCTGACCCGAGCCTGGCAGAACAACCGCAAGACGACCGAGTACCACAAGGAGTAACCTCGGAAATACACCACGAAGCACCTGAAATCCGAGCCAGTTGCTGCTACCAGGAAAAACCACCGGAATTCAGTCTCCTGTCAGAAAATCCGAAGCTGACTAAGCCAACAATGACAAACCTGTAGCAGCAAACCGTGTCCCATCCCACCATTGTTTGCATGCCCGTCGCAAATCACACTCCGACGCTTTTTCACGCAAGCTGTATGAAGACGTCAAGGACTGGATCGAACAATATGACAGTGTCGCCCGCCACATTGGGTGGACAGACAACCAGCTCCTGCAGAACCTATACCTCTCGTGGAAGCAACTGGCGGCGCTGGTCTGAGAACCATGGATCCCCCTTAACGTCATGGGAAGTTGGCCAGATCAAGCTGAAGCGCGCATCCGTCAGCCAACATCAACGAAAGAGAGCCGCATTCTTGATTCTGTCCAGGACACTGCCCCAATGAGAGCGCCACCGCACTCGTGGAGGATGTTTTGCGCTTGATCGAGCGCCCACGCCCACGCCGACCTTGATGCTACAGAAGACAAGAACCTAGGAATCCCATGCGCCTCACGTGAGGGACAACACCTTCGGCAGCCTGGTCCGCAACCCCCCAACAACAGTCGAAGTCTTCATATCACTGAGGCTTCCAACATGGAATGTGCACTGCATGCCCGAGCCTGCCACTATGAACAACTTCCCGGCGTCTCGACACTCGAGTTGTCCAGCTACTACTTCGACGCCAGCCTCCCAGACATCCACGACATCACCCACGACGTTGTCTGGGAGGAGATCAGGAAGCTACTTCCTGCCATCAGTTGCCCGGCTTTTATTTTGATTGCCGAGATTGTTTCGGAACAAGTTTGACAGGTATTTCAACCGAGACTTCTGCGAGCGAAGCGGTATCTGACAAACCAAGGGCAACTTACGCCACAATGGCACGACGACCGCACCGGCTGCCCCTTAGTATTCAATGCCAATTCAATGAGATTAGAAGCCAGCCCTGCAACTTCAGTGCACATGACGTATGATTACAAGACAGCATCAGTCGGTCAAAGTTGCCACTCGACCAAACTGAACACCGACGTGCCAGGAGCGTCATCCGACAACAAGGTCCACAGGTACTACGACTGAACGCCTGACACGAGACTGTCGCAGAAAGAACTCGTTATGGAACCATTTACTAAGAATCAATAATTTTGTAATCAAGTGGAAATAAACATACTTGATACACTAACCAGATAAATATATTTTCGCTTGCCTTCATGCCTTGAGAGTCTATACACCGAGAATTGTGTCCATTGCACGCTCTGGACCTTACGAGGACACTCGCTTCTCTGACCCTTCAATATTAATTAAGGGGTCATGCCAGACTGGCAGACTTCTTGCAAGGGGCTGCACTCAATTAACCTTTCCTGAAGATGTGGTGCATCCGAAAACCAACTCCAGTGATGTGAAAATGTTATTCATTAATTTATTCCTTCCAGGGGCCTTCGTAGGCATTGCAGAGAGGATACTTAAAATTACACACATGATAATAGCATTAAAGCACACTGCTGTAACTTGTTAATTGGAAAAACAAACACACCTCTGAGCATATAGTTTAATAGTATGTGTTGATGCATTGTTATATAGCATGACACTTCCTATATGTATGACACAATAGACCCTTTGCAGAACCTTATCAAGCAACACAACCGTCACCATTTTTTTCGGCGCAAAGCACACGAATGGGCCCCAGTTCACGTCGAACGCCAATGCAGCATTCGAGTCCAATAGGTGCTGAGCCGAATTCACAGGGATGGCGGACATAACATTCTTGTCGAACAAATACCCAAAGTATGAAAGCCTGGGGTATTTACAGTAGTAGCTACTGTAATTTGTTTTATCAGAATTTGCAGACGGCAAAGGCTACGGTCTCGGTGAGTCAATACACACATTGGAGAGAGGCACATGACAGCATATCACCAGAGTGCTCGCCTGCACAGATTTGTCACACACCTTCGCTCCGTCTCTCTGATTGGCTCGAGGGGGCTGTGGCGGTTGGCCTTTTCCAAGTTACGGTGATGCGAAGTATAGACAGCCCACACTTTTAAAAAGAGTCTATTGAAGAGACCGAAACGAATGGTAGTCAACCTTTTTCAACAAGACTGCTCTCCAGGCAAGGGATGAACACAAATATGAATCATCTTATCCAGGTAATTAGAACAATTAAATAATTGACCGACTAATACAATGCACTCTTGATGGAAAAGAGTATAGCTGCAATAAATCCTACAAAACAGAAAAAATGCGCAGTTAATCTATGCATGCACCAAAACAGTTGTTCTTATAGCAAGTCGAATAGCTTTGAAGCAGGTGCCTGCAACGATTTATTCTTCCCCATACTCAATAAAACGCCATCCTCGTAGCTGAAAATAAGGGTGCACTTCGCACTCACACTCACACACACACACACACACACAAAAAGGAAGAAAAGCGATTGAATGTAGAATCGTGGATTAGCACAAAAGAATCGCAGGAGCTTCCTCGCTAAAAGTTGCTATGGTTGTTCGGTGACGGGGGGCTGAAACAACTTCCCTTAGGCCCTAACGCGACGTATACATTTCGCGTAGATTCTTAGATAATTCAACGTTCAAACAAAGCTAAGAGAATGCGAAAATTTCATGTTAAAAGCACTCAAAGTTCTATCGATCCTCGGACACATCCCGGAATCCAAGCACCGGTACGGCGATGCAGAGCTGATGCTGTCTCACAGGCGTTAATATCCAGATGATCCAGAGCGATCTTGCGCAAAAACGGTATAAAGTCTCATTCCTTCATATTTTCACATTATACCTGCGTCAGCAAGCACGAAGAAGCCCGAAGTCGTCGGAAAGCAGCTGCACATCACGGCTACCGCGCACCGAACAAACTCGCATCCGCCAGCTCTGGGCGCTGCCATCTTACCTGTGAAGTCACGGCTCTTGGGAGGTCACGTGACGAGTGGTCACATTTGCGTAAAATATGGCGGCAACCGGGGGGGTGCCACTTCCGAACTTCCGGTTTATCACTCTAAGCCCCTCTACCTCGTTGAAATAACCGGTGTCACGGTTATAGACGCTTTACACACGCGCCAAATTACAGCCGCCATTGCTGACCTTCTCTTGTCTTACCGAGATGCCGAGCAACTGAAACGGTAGTTGACGATCCTCTAGAAAGGCCGATGCTTTAGAAAAGGACACAATTGAATCTAATATGGCAATGACCTGGCCTGCTATGGTAATGATGAAGTAAAATAAACGAAATAAGAGGAAACAAAAACTGAAGGTCAGTTATGGCGGCGTCCATGCAGAGCTGCTGCAAAGCGTCTATAGGACGATAATTCCTAATTAGGCAGCATCAGTCAGAAGACTGATGCTGCCGCCATCTATGTTGTAGAAAAGGTACCAACTTCAAACCGAAACTAGCGCCTTTCTGTTCCGAGATCCGTGGGAATGCGAGAATGCAGTCGCTACCAGTTTATCTACAAACATTGGCAACTGCAACCTGTAGTTTATAGTTGCGATGTCTTCAAGCAGCTCGGCTGCCGTAGAGATAGTTACAGACGGCGTAAATTTCCGCAACCAGCTGTCTACAAAACAGCTGGTTGCGATCTTTCAATCCTTATAACCGTTTACACTGAAGAAAACTGATGATGCTGTCCGAGCAGAAGTTTGAGCATGGTATCATGCGTGAACCACTGAAAGGGTACGGCTTAAAACTAGCCTGTTGGAATATCCAGCAAAACTGGGACTTTCGATTTGGATCGTCATTATAGGTGGATTAGATATTAGCCTTGGTGAGGGCGTCGAAAACGAGAGCTTTCTCGAACAAAATACGACGGGGCAAGTTAGCTGCGTAGGTAAATGTCAAACATGATGATGTTGCCCAATCCTCGGGTAAAGTCACCATCTTTAGTTTTCTCTGATGCTTATTGGGCGGCAGTCAGAGGTTTCTGCTGGGGGAGTTTTATCGACAAATGTTAAATTTTTCACCCGGACACGGATGGTGATCGACATCTCGGGGGCCGCTGTTGCGTTTGTTCTGAGCATTTCCTTACACAATGGTATATTAAGCGTTTGTACGGCAACAGAGCGATTTAAAACCTGCAAATAAATCACGGGTTGTCAATTGCTTCCTCCGTGAAATAGCAGGCGCTCACAATTCAAGCTCGCGTTTGATTTCGTTTCCCGCGGGACGCGATTTCTATCAGAAAATCTTCTTTTTTTTCCGTTCGGTTCCGCGACACATCGTAGCAGACGAACCCTCGTCGTCTGCTCCCGCTCCTCGCCGGCCCCGCCGGAGCGAGGCATGACGGGATTGCATTTGGGGTGTCAGCGCTGAAACGAACTCGGAGAGTGCAACCACCCGTGGAGCGCCGGCCGAAACGAACCCGTTCCACGCTGCGAGTGGGCACGCGTGGGCACGAGTGCCGTGAAACGAACTCGCTAATTAGTTACCCGTAGCGGCCGCTGCAGTCCATCGTAAAATGACACGGAAACCAAGATGGTAACCACTTGTGACTTGTACCTCTTCCCCCTTTGCGGTCACCCACGTAAACAAAATATCGCAACCTGTTGCTTGTTTCCTCCTATAAAAAAAAAAAAAAAAAAATTAAATCATGTAGGCAAAATACATCCTTCTTTTTCTCCACTGCACTGAGGCTGAGTTGAAGTTTCTAAAGGCAACGACATGTGTCAGCCCGTAAACATCGCGATTTTATTGTTTTTAAGATGTGTAGTTTTGACAAGGAGTGCAATGCGCATGGGCGATCCGAAGGTCAGGGTCCTTTTTTGTGTTTTCCGAGTTTTCAATTAACGTATCAGTTGCGACTTGCGAGCGAGCGCTTGTCCGTCGTACGTGTTTTCTTACACTGTCCTCGCCTTTTGCGAGTTTTCAAATCAGGATAAATAACTACCAACCAACTAGCCCAACTTTCCACCCTTCTGCTTAAAAATCCCATTTGCATAAATATAGCTTTCTAATATGCTTCTTATATTCCTCCATAAAGTTTTACCTTAATTCTTCCACCAGTGCCAGCTAGGTGCCCAGGATGAAGAGAAACGTAATAATGCCGAGAGCAGTCTCCAGCAAATGCAGTAGTAGCAGCTCAGATAAAACAGTCTAAATCAAAAGTTTTAACTTACTACACTCTGTTCACCCTTAAAGGGATATACTACAACAAAATTTCGGCGCTTATTTTTTGGTCTATATGCGTTCAAAGAACCAGTATCGCATAGGACAAACCAATATCCTGTTAAAAAAAAGACACGAAAAGTAATTTTAAAACAAATTAAACAATTAGCAAAGAGCACCTGGTCGATATCGATAACACCTCGTTTGTGATGCCCGTCTGGGAACCTTGACAGGTAGTGACGGTAACTGTCTCGCCCACTGATCTCTATGACAATTATAGAGATCAGTGGTCTCGCCTCCGGCCACCACGAGAATAGAGGGGAAACTGGAACTCCCCTCTCCCCGAGAATCTCTTCTGCGAGTCCCAGAAGTCGCTATTGTATGTCGCTCTACAAGATTATAGAAGATTAACCCGTCGCTCAAAATTCGTACAAAAGCAACCGCTTCGGTGGCTGGAACGACCACGACATCTTCTTGACGTCAGCCTCGCCGCAGCTTTGCTCGTCCCGAGACAAACTACGTCATGATTGCGGGGATGTCGTGCTCTCCGCTGGCTGCTCTCCGAGCACTTGCCAGGTTTGCCGTTTATAATGAAACATGAGCCACCAGGCTCAAAATGCAAACGTGCGATTGTCATTTACGGATATTGTGGATCATATTCAAACTATTTTTGAACACGACAGGCATATTTCAAATTTCGTTGAAGTATCCCTTTAAGCTGAGACTAGAAGCTCTGCCTCCAGCGCGAGCTCGCTGGCTTCTACAGTGCTTTGGTTGAACATGCCTGCACGTTCACACTTGTGTTAGCGAGGGCAGAAAGCTTGAATTGAAGGCGGAGCTTCTAGTCTCAGCTTAAAGGTGAACGGAGTTTAGAACTGGTTCAGTTTCCAAATAAATTAAAAAAACGCTTGCTGTTTTAACTCTGTCAGTTTAAATTGAAATGAAATACTCAAAAACGCAATCACAAATTAATGGAAAAAAAAAAAAATAGACTTAAAAGTTTGGACAGGGCACAGGGTGAGTGGCCCTGAGGAAAGTCCACCAGTTTCCGTTCAAATTTAACTATTGACTAAAGGTGGTTTATCATTTATTTTGTCAAGGTTCATCCAGGACAACATACTTCTGGGTCACGACAAGCCATTCCAATTTGAACCATACTACTCATGTTTCTTGGAGCTAGGAGAAGGGTTGTGCTTTTGTAATGCTCAAAGCCCTAAACCCATCAATCTCATAGGACGCAGAGACCAGCCGGAGCCTCTATGCTTCCCATTCAAGCAACACGCGTTTCCAAGTTTTGCAATTGCCAAGGGTAACAATGTCAAATCGAACTCCAAAAAAATTTAATTCGATACTTCGATACAGGCATGTTTTTATGAATTCATGGTATGGTCTGTGCCCAGATATTATTTATTTTTACTTTGAATTTTGGGGAATTAGGGACATAGCAAAATAAACTCAGAACTTTGGAGATCTAGCACTGACAATTTCATGGAATTTTTTTAATTGGAAGATTTTTACTTCTGAATCGGATAACGCCAAGTTCCGAAACATTAGAATCTGGTCTAAACCGCCAACTCATTCCAGTCTCAGCTATGCATAGTAGTTCTGCGTTACGACACACAATACTTTTCTCAGGCGCCTTAAAAAGCTTAGGTTGTATGTTTATACAGCCTGGAATTTGGTCTGCCTCAACAGGCAACTTGTAGATGAGGAATTTAGCCAGTGCAGTACAACCGCTAGCCTGGGGTTTTTAATGTGCATCACGCAGTAGTGATACACGACCGCATGCCGGTATGATGTTCATCCAGATCGAAACGGGAAGTGGTGGGGATTGAGCTCGGGATCCTGGGTCCTGCCAGTGCGAGCTTTCGCTCCACTACTCCGAGCTGGTGTGCACTAGCCAACTCAGCCACCGATCCCCCCCCCCCCCCCCCCCCCCCCCCCCCGTGCCCTAAATTTCATAATAGCCAAGTCTCTCATCTACGTCAAATATGAATGTGGTAAATCAAGTTTCATTATCGAGAAATTTCTCATTTTAATGGAACATTTCATCTATAAAAGCTATTACATGACATCAGTTATAGTGAAGTGGAAACAGTAAATATCTATTGCCAAATGGGCTAGTGGCGACTTGATTGCATAGAATGGAGTAGGAGCAAAGAATCACATGAGCACATGCCAAGTACAAGGCATTTGAAAGAAATTCAAAGTAAATTTTTCTCACAGGGAACACTACAGATCACAGAATGCTCGGTCTTGAATGCAGTGCAAATGTTTGGGATATCAGATGCTCAAGTTTCAGAAGTTGGCATTATCCAATTAGAGTTATAATTAAAATAAGGACACTGATCTGACATAGCATAACATGCAGGAGGCATCTTCAGCAAGTACAGCAGCAAGGTAAGGATCTATCTTGACACAGTTCGGATGTAGGAGAGACTAGACTGAAAAAACACAAGCGTGATGTCACCCATGCATTGCACACGACTTACCTGAAAAACAACTTGTTCACCATACCTGGACAATGAATCATTCTTTTGACTTTGCGGCCCCAACGACCTGAGCAAGGGAGGAGAGCTGGGGTCACCGAAAACTGCCATAGTCGTGGTTCATCCGAAGGGATAGGTCGTGCAACAGAAACCATGGCCATCACTCCTTGCTGTGCACGGAACTTTCCGATAAATAGGTCTGTTGAGATAGACCCTTACGTTGCTGCTGTACTTATTGAAGATGCCTCCTGCGTGGGAGGCGAAACGTTTGATTGCTTTTTATGTCATGTCCAGTCGGTGTCCTTATTTGAATTATGATGTCTCCTGGATTTTGGAGTGCTTTTTATAATGAAAACTTGTAAGTATTTTTTTCCAGAAATTTTTAAGGAAATTGGGCTTTTCTTGGTAGATGACACCAGAGCTGCCATAGGCAGCTGCTGCTCATTTTCATACATTTGTGGGCTCCGTTTGCCGCCACTTTCTGACTGCCCTACATCAGATGGAAATTGAGTGTTCGGTGATGGGTAGTTTATATTTATGGTGAGGAAAACACAGTTTGGATCTCTCTCAAATACCCTGCAGTATGTTGCGTGTGGTGTCATGCAGGTAGGCAGAAGTCTAGCAAACTAGCTGCTGAACTACAGAAAGAGATTGATCAGACATAAAGACATCTTGGCAAAATGTGCAGGCCAAGACATCTTGTAGCTGTCTTCTAGATGTCACAATGTTTCCTCTTTTTTTGGGCAACAAAACATCTTGTAGACAACTAAGGACAGCTGTAAGACATCACTGACGACACCATCCACCACTTATTCATACTACAGTAAAACCTCGTTATAACAAACTTGAAGGAGCGATCATAATTATTTCGTTATAACCATTAGTTTGTTATAGCCAATGTCCATTTCTTCCCTATTAGCATGCAAGGGGAATTATGATTGCTTTGTTATATCCATTAGTTTGTTATATCCCATTTTGTTATAACGAGGTTTTACTGTACTTAGCAAAGCAGTGTGAATCAAGTGACGTAGGTGTCAGCGATTCCATTTACTGACAGCTCCATCATCCCTCCCAAATCTTGCCTCACCATCTTTTATGCCATGACTAAGCCAATCATCTTCCTCCCTTGCCCAGCATTAACAATTTGCTTCACTCAAACTGGAACTCACTAGGTTCCTACCATTTTGCATAACACTACCTTCACCTTGAGCAACTCTGGCTTGTACTAGTGCAGCTCACCTCCCTATTGAGTGTGCCCATTTTGTCTCAATCTACGATGGAACGCAGAAAACGCCACGAGCCAACGAAGCCAATCCAATGCTGTACGAGCGTCATGCGACTTTTGAGAGGGGCACGAGCGGCGGAGCACATTGTCGTGCGACACCTGAACAGCGCAGGAATGGCTGGGATGGCTCGTTGCGTCCACTGCGGTCAATCGTAAGGTGAAACAAAGTACAACTCATTCTCCGATTTCACTTCTCAGAGCAATAAAAAATGCCGAAGAGAGGCACTCTGCTTTGGCAACACAGACCGTCGGCGGACTGAGTAAACTCAATCATCCAGTAACGCTCTACTTCTGAAGCAGTAAAGCATAGCACTTTGTTACAGAGCAGAAAAGCTTAGGAAACCATATGACACATTAAAAAAGGCAACTTTGCCAAAAAGGAGAAACAAAAAAAAAAAAGCAAATGCCAAGGACTTGCTTTTAATCTTTAAAACTCGACAACACAGAAAGACACAACATTCGTAGTATCTGCAAAATATTTATTCTGCACCGCATCAGTGTCACAGACATAGCACTGAAAGACGGAAAATAGCATCTATGCAGGGCCGCCCTTTTGGAACGACGTCGAGCGGCATGTAAAACTGGAAAATATGCACCCAACACTGGGAATGCTTGTAGTCCCCCGTGCAGCTCACCATGCTGTGCCTGCTCTTGAGGCTCCAAATACTCTTCTAAATCGTCTCGAGAAACAAGGAGGATAAGCATTGCTGAATACACACAAAAAAAGAAACAAACACCAACGAGATTTTGGGATTTGGGCATTGGAAACTTAAAACTGCCTTGTATCGCAATCTCCGTAGAAAGACAAACAGATGAGGCAATTCACACTCGCATAATAAATGCACTCCCCGTCAAAAGTGACAAAGACCATGTAAAAGTTAAAAATCAATGTCATTGTGAGATTCTGGACACAAGGTAATGGCGGTTTGTTGCCGTGTGCCACAAAGACAACATTTTCTAGATAGCGTCTTCACCTGAATCCGATACAGTAAGAACTCGCAACAAATGAAAGCGATAAAAACTGGGACGGAAGTATGTGCGATAAAACGATGCAAAAACACGCAATACCACGTGAAAGAAAAAAAATAATCAGGAGGTGACATGCAGTGAAAACTACTTACAAAATGATCCGTATGTAATATCTCTCCGCAAAATGCCCGAACAGGTCTGAAGGCTGTTCATAGCACCACTGACAGAAGTAAAATCGTGAAATGCCACCACAGCTGCACAAGCTACTCACTCGAACATACCAACGACCTGACGCACAAAAAATAACTGCCGCATTCTCCGCGTTTGTATTAGTAGAAACTGGCAAGTTCACCAACAATGTCGTGCAGCTTGACACGAAGAGCATTAGTGAGCATAAAGCCCTACTCTGTTTTTACAAGAGGAAACTTTAAGGGCTCGTACCTATTAACCAACAATATGTACATAACATTTGCATCTTTTGTGCAATCTGGCTAGTCACCGTTTTCACGTTAGATGGTGGCTCGTCATAGAGCTATACCGGTACCCACATCTTGCACTTGCACACTACTACATAGGTACGTACATATATCCGCATACAGAGATGGTTCACAAGAAAAGATCTTGCCAAACCACCGACAATGCTCATACCACAATACCCTTAGACAGCATTCACTGTGGTCCACGAAAAATAAAAGAGTATGCTTTTGTTATTTCATGATAATAAACAGAAAGAGATGGTGAATAATAGATAATGTCACTGAAAGAAAAAAAAAAAAAAAGCTGACCGGGACAAATTGAAATCTAAATAGCTAGATCCAATTGTTCCACGATAATAATCTAGAATGATACTCAAAGAAAGATAAAAAAAGCAATTTATGCGCACCTTATATTGACGCTTCCTTTCGGAAATGCCCTTTTATGCAAACTACAATTTAAAACATATAGTATGCACATGTTTACAGTCTTCATTTCTACATCCAAACACTAATATATCTAGCTAGTAGTATATGTAGCAGCCTTAGAAAGACGAGAATCACTGAAGGGAATGTTGAACTCCTAGGAATGTTGAATAGTAGTCACCAACAGTTGATATAAAAACAAGGGTACTTACATGAATGGAGTTACATTGAGCAAAAACCACCAACCTTTCCAGGAAAAAAAAAATTACTATAGTCTGTTGCAACTCCAGATGGTAGGGCAAGGGAGAGGAAGCAGATGGAATGCAGGAGAGAGGAGGAAATTGCCCCCTCTCCTCTCCAGCATTCCGTCTGCTTCTCCCTCCCCAGTCTTCCTTTCCCATGCCCTACCTTCTTGAGCGGTAACTTAGTACAGCAACTTATGCACTTGAACATTCCTCTGGGTGTCCCCTTTTTTTCTCGAGATTGCAGCTTTCGTTGCTCCAAAACATTTCTCACAAAATGGGTCTTCCGAAACGTTCGCATTGAAATCCCGCTCACCTAGAAAAACAATGAAGAAAGCACTCCGCAGGAAATAAATGCAGCCACGTTTTGTAACGGATTCAAATGTTCTTTACAGGGTTTTTCAACGTAGGATATGGTCTAGGTGCAATTAAATTTACGTGGCGAAGTCGGTTTGGAATGTCAAAAGCATCACAACGAGCAAACGGGGCGACTCGCCATAATCGAGGCACCGAGCGCCACTGACCGGGTATCACAGTCCATTGAGATTAGCGGGATCAGTGGGTTAATAATACGGGAGCCCCAGCGGTAGGCAATGTGCGGCACATCTGGGGAACACAGTGGCCTGGTGGGTTCCAGATGGGCCTCGCATTCTGTGCCACGTGGGGTGGGGAGTGGTTACATTGGCAGTGAAACAGCTCTTGTGAAGGTAAGGGAGACCACAAGCTCGCTCCTGCTTTGCCTCTTACGTAATGAGATTCGGGTTTGAAACCACCGAGCGAAATATTGGAACCCTATGAACGAGTTTAGACAAAAATTAGGCGCAACATCAAATGCAACAGAAAACGCAAAAAAGAAGAGTGTGTCACTTCAAGTGCGAAAACAAGACAGAATGAAGAAACAAAGTATCCGTTCCGTCTCACCGAAGTACAGAGGCCTATTTCTGGATCCGACAAAAGCACCCAAAATTTCTCGTACCCCGTTTTTCCCCGTAAATGCTTCGAGCAACCGTAGCAAAAATGGAACTACCTCGAGGAGCAAGACGTGCTACTTTTAAAGCTGTAATGCCTCCGTGTCACAAAGGTCGGGAATCGACGCAAAGCCTCCGTAAAACGCACCGGCCACAAATGTCGTTAAAAAACCTATCCGAAAAGGATCGTAATTTTTTCTCTTCTTCCAGAGTGGCTGAGACACGACATAGTACCCCTTCACGTGACAAGCAACATAGTGAAGGTGACAGAATGGAATAAAAACGCGGCTAAAACCTAACATTGTAATCTGGTCATTCATTCAATCTTGTACCAGCTTCTTTCCAAACTGCTTGTCTCGTTGCTATACGGGTAGCAAATGAGGGAGAGAAGAAGACGAGAGGGCGCGGGGACGTCGGAACACCAAGCTCTGGTTGGAGTGATTAGTGGAGAGGCGCAAAGCTAGCTGCCTTTGTCTCTATTCGCTGTTCGAATGCGTTTGAACGCCTAAGTCGGGCACACGCATTCATATGCGTCTGAACAGCTTTGCGCATATCCACAAAGTCATTCCAACCAGAGCTCGGCGTTCTGACGTCCCCGCACACTCTCGTCTCCTCCTCGCCGTCAATTTTTACCCGTAGAGCTAAATCCAAACCCACTATACAAACTATTTTTGACACACGTAGCCCAATTTGGTGGGCAGATCTTGATCGTCCGAGGCAGCCTTGGCTGGGGCGACTTTTCTTTTGCCTGCTAAACTCGACAGCTGCTGCTATCCGTCGGGCATTCACACGCAACAACACTCGCCTACTCAAAGTGCTTTGTTTGAGTATCCAGACCTCCGCAGAACAGTGGTGCACCAAAGTAACCAAGTTTGACCTGGAAACGATTTCGCTGTGTCGCACTGTTGGTGGCCAACAAACTGCTGCAAAGTCCGCACCGCAGAAACAATTGTCCCATCCATAAAGGGGCCCAGAGTCCCTCGAAAAGCTTTCTTTGCACACCTTCCCACCAGGTTGCACTAGCACGAGCCATTCTTCCAACGGCCAACCTCGCTCCAGGGGAGTAGTCGTGGCGGTGATGGTCAAACGGCAAACATCGCCTCTTTGCAGTTCCCTCGACATCTTGGCAAGATGGGCAAGACGCGTTGAAACGCATCCTAGCTGTCTTCTAGCTCAATCCATTTCAGGCTACGAGGCACCTATTTACCAGATGTCTCGAGACATCTCGTAACTGTCTTCTAGCTCCGTCGATTTCGAGCAACAAGGCATCTAGAAAGGTCTCAAAGACATCTACGACGTGTTTCGATACACCTAACAGATGACAGCAGTCTTTTAGCTTCATCAATTTCGAGCTATGACGTCTAGAGAAATGCCTCGTAAACACTTGCAGGACGCCTGAAACGTTTCGTGGCTGTCTCCTGCTTCCACCAATTTCGGGCAACAAGGCATCTAGGGAGATATCTTGAAACGTCTTATAGCTGCCTTCTAGCTCCATCACCTTCCGACGGCCTCTAGAAAGACGTAGACATCAACAAAGTATCTCTCGAGACATCTAGCTCGAAAATGGCGGCACATTAACCTGCTTTCAACCTCCCGTTGCACGTGTCTCCAGGCAAAGGCCGCAGGACGGCGACAACCTCCGAGTGGTGCCGGGGCCGGCGGGGTCGCAGGGAGGTGGGGCGTCCCTCATATGAACCACTCCCGCTTCTTGGCGACCTCGTGTCCCCTGACCCCGTGGGCCACGGCCGTGTCTGCGTCGGGGGCGTCCTTGGACCCAATGTCCTCGTGGGTCAGGTACTCCCCCTTGTGGCGGGACACATAGCGCCCCATGATGATCGCCATCAGGACCAGCGCCGCCAGGATCACGGCAAGCACTCCTGGACACCAAAGAAAGGGGCTCTTCGCTCAGCCGCGGGTTCGGAGTTCCTCCCGATTCTCTTGCGGCTCGAGTCGTGCAGAGGCATCTCTGCACGACTCGAACAGTGCAAACAAAACAAAGTTTCACTTTGTTACTTCCGTCACTCTGCTTTTGCACGCATGTACTCCGACTTTGGGGTTGTGGAAATTGGGGAGAAAATGCGTAAACAATATGAAGTGTCTCCCCCCCCCCCCCCCCCTCCCCTTTGTTTTACTTTGTCCCAGACATCCTCCAACCATAAGGTTTGTAGCCGAGTCATACAGGTAGAATGAATGTTCGCAGATTGTAAAGACCACTTTGGGGTGTTTGTAGAAATGGGCAATCAACCGGTGTTTTTTTATTTTTTTTTTTAAATCAATATTTGGCACAGAAAGTGGGGTGGACGATGACTTGGGATATTACGGATGTATTTCTGCGTTTATTTATTTCTAAAATACCATTGCAGTTCGGTGAATTGTCTCGTGCAGACGCTTAAGACGGCTTTTATCAAAGGATAAAGACAACGACCACGACTTTGCGTACGGACTCGCGCAAAGAACTCCAACCTGACCCATACTTCGTTTGACCTCACGTCCCTATGCAGCCAACGCTACAAGGTGATCACTGAAAGTCAAAGTAACCAGCACTGAGAGAAAAAACACATCTAAACAGCGGCGTAGACTTTCCATTTTCCCAGGGGGGGGGGAAGCAGGCTGAGAAGTTCTGAAGGGGGGGGGGGTGCTGCACGTTACCTTTTTGCCAGAACTGGAGATTGAAGCTAACGAAAGCATGCTGGGATTCCATTTCCCCAAGTATTTTGTCAATAAAGGCAAAGTGGGCGTTATTTTGTTTACATGCCATTACTAGAAGCTCGTTACATGTCACGTAAACAGCGTCTCGGTATGCACCATGGCCCGGGTATGGAAGGGGCTCCGCCTCCGCCTCCGCCTCCGCCCCGCCCCGCCTTGCCCAGCCCCGCCCCGCCCAGCCCAGCCCAGCCCAGCCCAGCCCAGCCCAGCCCAGCCCAGCCCAACCCAACCCCGCCCCGCCCCGCCCCGCCCCGCCCCGCCCCCCCCCCCCTGGATCTCACTAGGGGGGGGCACGAGCCCCGATGCCCCCCGAAGCCTACGCCTATGCATCTAGATTATTAAAAGACCGTAGACCTACGCTGACAATCAACCCAAAACGACAACTATGGGGAAAGTTTGGTCAGTCCATTATCCCGCCGTCGTAATGCTCTCCTCCCGAGTGAGCCAATCAGCACGCGGCGCAGAGGGAGAGGCATGAGCGCATGCGCGTGAAGTCCCGACTGCTCCCACCTGACTGGGGAGGGCCGCCATTTTCGTTCATTCTCCCGGCCGAATGCGTGGGATCGGCATCTAAATCTCGATTATTGCCTTTTATATCGCTGGCTCTGGCAAGAAAATGGCATACTGTTATTCCTCGGTGGGGTAAAAAGCTAATAAATGAAGGTTTTTCGGCGTATGGCCACAAACTTTTATTCAGGCGAAAAAGAAGCCGGCTCGTAGCAGACGACGCGTAGCCTCAGCAGTGCTCTTCTCCGACAGCATTGCGAAAAAATGGCTGTCGTCTCAACTCTGCTCTCTTTTTTCTCTCTCGCTCCTTCGGCGCTCTCCTCCCTTTCATTTACTTTTCTCCTCTCCGGCGCCTTCGTCGCCAAACCCACTAGCCAAACTCTCCCAATATACGGATCTGCTGCGCATCTGCCCATTCCACATTTAAGGGGGGACGCGGGTCCTAAAAATGCAAAAAATCGCGAAAAAGTTCATTTTTCAGAAATCCTGTATTTGGGTGCCTTACATATCCAAGCACCTCTCTTCAAAATATTATAGCGTAATTCAAATTCAAAGTATAAAAAAAAACGATAATTACGTCGCGCGGAACGCGCTAAAAATCTTCCCGAAAAAGGAAACTGATGTCAAAACGCGCGCCCTCCGCGCGCCGCCGGTGCGCGCCCGTTAGCGGCCATTTTGGTCTCGTTCGAAAGCTTGCTTCTTTGTCTACATTTTTGGCGCCATTAAAAATGGCGTCCGCCCGGGGAAAGCACAGAATACCGCGTTTCCCCAGAGAAAGAAACCGAGCTACCGATTGGCTAAGAAGCACGGGCCGCAGCGAGCGCTGTCGCTATTGGCCGATGCGCATGCCTCCTCTCCTGAAATATGTCATTCTCCTCCCTCCTCTCCTTCCTCGCGGCGCGGAAGCAGTCGAGAGCAGCCGATATCGTTGTTTGTCGTCTGCTAGCGGTTGCGTTTTGAAACTTCAAGCACGTTATTTTTCGGCGTTCGCCTGCTTTGTTTAGCTCGACGTCTTTAGGAGACATCGGTAGTGATCGCGATGCCTAGCGTGAAGCTTTCAACGCAGCGTGCGTACGGCAAGCGGAAGCGTCGGGCGTAGAAGAAGGACTTCGCTCGCATCGCCAGTTGCGTTGCTTGCGGCGGACATGCGGCAAGGTGTCAGCAGCTGCATCGTCTTCCGAGGTGCCCGCCCCTGATGTGAGCAACGAAGAAGACGACGGCTCTGACCCTGGTGCGTCATGACTCGACTCGCATTTCTACACGGCAAGCGAAACTGCTCAACGTGCGGCGCGGGCTGACGAGATGAAGCAGGATTTGACCGCAAAGAAGTCTGCCACACAACGGAAGTTTGACCTCCTCAATGTCGCTGTCGAGGATAAAGAGACAGATATCTGCACGCAATTCGTGATCGTGGATTTGAACGGGCTGAACGTGTTCTTCGCGACCGTCAAATGTGAGCAGTGCGGAATGGCCGCGCCCGTTCACAAGCCGGTGCTTTGAAAACGTCCCCACGTCCCCTAAAAAAGCCCTTCTGAGGGCTAACCAATTGTTGCATATGGGTCTGCTTTCCCTACCCGTGTCTCTCCCTTAGTATGAAGTTCAAACCAAAGGCATTCCACCCATCTAAAGCTTCAATGTTGTTAGTTATGCATACCCAAATTTCAAAGTCGATTTTCTCAGCTTCGATTTTTTCAGCCTCTTTTCCGGCCAGGAAGGCTTTTTCATTCACTTGCGCTCAACCGATTTTCATAAACTTGGTACCATATTCTTTGGAATGAACTAGACTGCAAGCTAAAGCTATTTTTATTATGATATTTTGTGGTATATAAAACTGGCAATTCATTATTAGACATTGTTATAGCCCCTATTGTATGTCTTCTATTCACTTTAATTTTTTTACATGTTTATATGGTGCTAAAGAAATAAAAATAGCTTTAGCTTGTATGGCATTTCTTTAGGAAGCAATTGATACCTTTTTTTCATTCAAATTTTAACAAGAAGGTTTTTTAAAACTTTTCCTGAAATTAGCTAATTAATATTTTATTTTGTTGATAACTTTTGACAAAGAAGAGATATCTGAAATCTGATTGCAGTTATGAAATCAGCACAATAAACTACATGCCTGCACAAACAATCATTGAGATAGACCAATAAACAAAAAATAGTTTTTAAGAACCCACTTCCTCCCTTAAGCACCCATATACCAATTTCTAAGATATGAAAAAATATGCACAATACACATTTATATGTAAAATTGATGACCAGAAAAGCGCCCATCCCCCATTTTTCGGCGATTATCTCTAAAGTTTGAGTGGGCGCTTGCCCGGTATTTTACGGTATAGTCCGTTGCAACTCAAGAATGTAGAGCGAGGGTAAGACGGGCCGGGAAGGAAGAAGCAAACGGAATGCTGGAGACAAGAGGGGAGAAACCTCCTTCTCTCTTTAGCATTCCGTCTGCTTCCTCCTCCCCGGCCCGTCTCACCCCTCCCTACTTTCTTGAGTTGCAACAAACTATATAGCTTTTAGTGTGAAAAAAAAAAAAAAGCCACTGTTTGCACGAAAATATTTAAAAACGGGTATGTTTCGATATTTTTTTATTTTCGACACCGGCAGGTGTTAATTGGTTAAAACTGGTAAGAATATGGCCTACTTATTATTATCAATTTCCAGAGAATCGTGAATATAACTACGTAGGGTAAACCACCTATAATGCTATAATATTTCAGGCAGATCAGATGCAACTGTTTGGAAAGTATTCCCTATAAACATTGTGCAAACAATAAAGCAAAATGTTAAAGAAAAAAACAAAAAAAACAGTGAATGATGCTAAGCATGTTGCAAACAGGTGCAAACAGACACATATTGAATGAACTGAGAGTACAGTCTAAATTTGTTATAATAGACCCTGATAATGATCAATACTTCAGTCTGTTGTAAAAGGAGTATGCTGTACGCAAAGCCGTATATGGGGAGAGTTTGGTTAGTCTATGATCTCGCCGCCGTAACGCTCTCCTCCCAAGTGAGCCAATCAGCACGCGGCGTAGAGCGAGAGGCATGAGCGCATGCGCGTGAACTTCCGGCTGCTCCCACCTGAGTGGGGAGGGCCGCCATCTTCGATCATTCTCCCGGCGGAATGCGCGGGATCGGCATCTAAACCTCGATTATTGCCTTTTATATCGCTGGCTCTGGCAAGAAAATGGCATTCTGTTATTCCTCGGTGGGTTAAAAAGCTAATAAATGAAGATTTTTCAGCGTATGGCCACAAACTTTTATTCAGGCGACAAAGAAGTCGGCCCATAGCAGACGACACGTAGCCTCAGCAGTGCTCTTCTCCGACCAGTCTCCGACAGCATTGCTAAAAAATGGCGGTCGTCTCCTCTCTGCTTCCTTCTTTCTCTCTCACTCCTTCGGCGCTCTCCTCCCTTTCATTTCTCCTCTCCGGCGCCTTTGTTGCCACACCCACTGGCTAAACTCTCCCAATATACAGCTCTGGCTGTACGCAGATACAAAGTTGAACCAATGGCACCCAGATAGGAAAACTAACCGAACTTCAGAAAGCAATATGTTATATCCAAATGTCTGTGTAACCAGGTCTGTTGCAACGAGTTTATGCTATTCACTGCATGCGACCTGAAAGCAGACTACTTATCAATTTCGGTGCCAGTTGTCCCATTTTCAAGATGGTACAGGCAAAACACATGTGTGAGTCCCGGTTGAGTTAAAACAAAGTACCGAATATTTGGGAGAGAAAAGAGCAGTGTTTTCCCCAGCGCAAAAATAAACAATGTATGCCGTGATCCAACTAACAAGTCGAAAGCAGTTTGCCGACATTGTCAACGACAAAATGGGGTCCATTCTTGATAACAGACACCATTCATCTTGACGAAATTCGCAGAGTCCGTTGGCATCAATTTGACAAAAAAAGAAATGTCCGAAAATCGCTTATAATTTTTGGATGGGGTAACGGTAAGTCCGGAGACAATGGCCTCTTATCTCAACTGCTAGCGCTACATTTGGATGGAAACTGAGCCTTCGGAAATTTGTAGTTCACTTTTTTTTGTGGCGAGAAAAAAAAAGGGCGCCTCTGCGGAGTTTTTTAAAGGCATTCCAAATGCTATGCACTTCAACGAAAGCCATAGACTTAGGTGTTTTAAATGCGTAACATTTGGGACGCTTTTGCACGTGTCCGTGGGAATTCGTAATTTATTGGGCGTATTATTACCGCACCAAACGGGTCGTCCGTGAACTGGCACTCAAAATGCTGGTCGACTGGTCGCTGCATAAAGCCGACCAGCTTCCCGTTGCTGCCGGGCTCTTGTTTTGCAGTCCTGTCCTTTGCACCTCCCTCTTCACCTAGCTGCGCCCATGGTCGTCGCTTCTGCTCCGTCTTGGTGGCGCGGAAGGTCCGCAAGCAAGAGCCTTCATAGTGAGTGCACCATATCTTTGAGACTATAGTACGCAAACTGTACTCCGCAGACCATACATTTTTTTTTTTAAAGTTGAAATTTTACCCGACGCGGACTATCTACAGGTGCAGATCATACAAGGATTTGTTCTCTTCTAGATCGTTCACTGTGATAAGTGAAAACTTTTATGGATAACAAAGTGTATTAATGTTGGTCTATGTATGACACAAGCTTCTTTGTGAGCTAATACAGCTGCAGGCATTTGTCGAGGTGTGCTGTATATGATCATTTTTACATTTGGACTAGGCACTGACTGCAGACTATGCTACGGGTGCAGACTAAGCAAAACCTTTTTTAACCTCGAATTCGCCCTGGAGTTCATACACCAGGCGCAGATTGCAGTCTGGAAATTACGGTAGTCTGCTTTGCTGCCGTCAAGCACACACCGGAAGAAGCACATGATCCGAGAGCAGTCGCCGACTGTGCACAACAGTTGCAATTGGCGGCCGCATGCTTCGCGCCGTACGCTCCGCGCCGCACGCTGTTTGTTCTCCATTGTGGCTAGATTCCAGGCTTGGTGCACTACGCATTTGAAACGAGTCTCCCTTTTCTCCCGAGCACTCGGTGCACCCCAGTACGCCCCGAGCGCCGGCAGCAACTCACCGCCGAGGATGGCCGAGTCTGCGTAGGAGGAAGAGGCCCAGGGCTCGCGGTAGACCCCCGGGGGCAGAGTGGGGGGCGGTCGAGTCTCATCCACGGGGGTCGGATAGGTGACCGGCTCGATGCCACACGTGTCCTCCCGCACCAGCCCCTCCGGGTGGGCGTGCACGTTGGAGCGCCGGCTCTCCTGGAAGTACCGCCTCAGGGGCATGTGGTCGTCAAACTGCACCCGCGAGATGCAGCCCACAAAGCCCTCGCCCGTGCCCATGGACTCTGCAAGGAGGGGGATGGGTCAGAGCGCGACAGTCTCGGGGGGGGGGGGGGGGGGGGCATGCGGTGTGTAAAAAGACATAGTGCTTAAAAAGCCCTTTATTTTTCCCATGGAGTACCATGTATTTGTTGATATATCAAGCAACAGCTGCCATTGGCACTACTTACTGGTGGCTTTTGCTGGATATCAATAAATACATGGGACTCTGTGAGAAAATGGGAAAAACGAAGGGCTGTTTTCCTTGCCTGTAGGTTGGTATTGGCATTGGAGGTTTTAGGGGGCTTTCAACGAAGCATATAGAAATTTCGAATGGCGCCACACTGGCAGCAACTGCAAGTAGGGTCGATGTTAGTACAGTAATGTCTCATGAAAATGGTTTCCCCCAAAAATCGTCTATAGGGTGAGTTGTCCATAATAATGAGACGAAAAGGCACATATTTTCCCAGTTTGTCCCCAAAAATGGTGTCCATATAGCAGGGTATTCATATTAAAGAGAAACTCCGCCACAATGTAGTCCTCTTCAGTGTCACCTACAGCACCACATATTAAATATTACGACGCAGTTCTGTCAAACTGTTTCTTAGACGGTCCGGCAAACTTTGCATCTTGCCAAGTTGCCAAAATCGGCCGACTCGAGCGGGCGAATTGAGGTGCAACCAACGGCGCAGTCAAGGCTACGGCAAGGGCGTAGTCAACATTGAGCTAAACGTCATCACCATTGCCCCCTTTTTCTTGTTTTTACTTCTCCGGGCAAGCGTAACAAGTGACGTCAGCAACGTTTCCTCTCAGCGCTTAGTGGTGTCCACGTGATTGGTGTAACGCACCTGCGCAGCGCACTTCTTGGGAGCCGTCCGGCTGCCCCGCCGTGGTACCGCCGTCTCCCGCTCACAACCGCGGTTGTTGTCTCACTGTTTGTGCTTATCGCCTCTCGGAGTTTCGTCCACACTTTGGACACTACGTGTGCAGAGTTATGCCGCAGTTGCGCAGACGTCGTCGCATGTCGTAGACACCAAAACCTGGTGAACAGTGCGGTGCAGACGACACTTGCGCCTGGCACACGCCCACCCCAATCCCGCCCGCCCTTGCATAGAGGATCATTGACATCTTGTACCACGTGACTGTGGAATTAGGGAAAGGACTCGTTGTTTTCTAGAACAACAGAACATGGTTTATTGATATTGAAAACTAATTTAAGCAAAGTTAGAGAAGGCACGCCCTCCTTCGACTGTTGTTCCAACAAGAAGGGCGAAGTCGCCCCCACCAAGCGTCGGTCCAAGAGGGGGGCTCGTCCTTTATGACCCTACGGTGGGGCGCGCTCTCCCCGCGGCTCTCCCTCCCTCTCCCCGGTTTCCCGGAAAGGGGCTGGTGCCTCGGTTTCTGCTCGTCTTCGAAGTCGCTCTTCCTTCCCCATTCCCGGCTCGGGCATCTCCACGTTTTCTTCTTTTTATTTTACAACAGCGATAGCCACGTTTTTGGCGGCCTGAGGCGAATGCTGCTGGACGGAGCTGAAGTTTCGAATTCCGATTTCTGTTTGTGTTTAAGCTTAGATTTAAAAATATATATCACATTTTTGGTGAAGCAAACGACGTAGTGTCTTTTACAAGGGCTTTTTAATGCAAAATCACTCATTATCCCAAAATCTTCGGAACTGAGCGGAGTTGCCCTTTAAGGGAAGACACTACCCAAAAAAGTGAATTTTTGAACCACTTGTCTGATTTAAATGACATTTACAGGGCTTGTATCAGTTCATATTGAGAACATTTGTGCCAAATCTTTTTAACTTAAGTGAAGTACAAAAAAAGTTGCGAATGTTGAAAGACTAAAGTGGGTGTGTCTGTGTAGGAAAACTATCGTTTTGAAATTACTTATAAATTTATCGTTTTCATGTGTTATATTGCTTTAGAACAGTTCAGAGCAGATAACTATGGAGCTATATTTATATATTACGCCATCTTTCATGACAAAAAAAGTAACTAAACACAAATGATGTTTTTTAGATTTCCATCCTTTGTCCAAAATGCTCGTTCTTGAGCATAAAAAATGACAAAAATAAAAAATTCAAGCTCATAGTTATCTTCCTCTTTAAATTTCACCCCAGAAAAGCTTATAAAAATTAATCCAAGTTATGTAATAACAAAACAATAGTTTTCCTAAAGGGAAAATTATGCCAAAAAGAGGAATGAAGAAAAATGTGTTCAAAGTGCTCCAACCTCTACCGTTTCTTTAGCATCGATGGGCCGAAAATAATTTATAAAAAATTAACTATGCAGTGTAAACTAATTAAACTTCCTGGGAATACTCTCCAGATGTTGGTGGACGTAAATATGGCATTTTTCAAAATCAACTTTTTTTTGCAGAAATTGTTTTTTCTGGGTAGTGTCCCCCCTTAATGGAGTTCAATTAATGAGACAGGACTGTATGCAAAACTCTGTCCACAAACAGACATCGGTGCCTGTGACTATATCCTTTCAGTTATGTGGCTTGTAACTTTCATTTTACTGGCCATTATAGATGCATGAGTGGACCAGGTGGAGGCATAAAATAGGTGAAATTCGATCTAATGTAGCTGGGGGGAGGTATGAATTACTTTATTAAATCGCAAACTTCAATAAATCGAAAATAGCATTTTTCCTTAAATTAAATTTGATAAAACTAGTTTTAATGTAACAGCACCCAGAAAGCTATCGCGATACAGCATTCCCGAAGTGCTCACGTGGCAAAAATGGGGAACTTCTGTAACATCGCAAAACGTGAAGTTACACAACGTAAATGAAAGTACACAACCGGTGGCAGGTCGGCAAGCAAAACACGAAGTTGAAGATTGCGTTGCACAGCGGCACCGACTTTATGCAATCTCTCTTTATGCGGATAAACGCAACCATGTAATTGTAAACGGAAGTATACCGTATTTACTCGCAGATTGAACGCACTTTTTTTTTTTCCGAAAAATCGATGCAAAGTTAGCGTCCGTATTTACTCTTATAATGAACGGACCTTTTATCCTGAAAAATTGAACTAACTTCTTATCTCTTTGCGCGCGGCTCCCGACCCCGTAACCAAACTAAGCTGTGCAAAAAAAAAAAAAACAAAAAAAAAAACCTCCCCCTTTTTTTTTTTTTTTTTTTAAGTTCCTTTTTGTTTTTTTTGCTGCCTTTCGCAAGCTGTTTTGTTTGCTTAGGCCGACGGCTCTCCGCTTATCTTTCTTATCTCCTTTAGGGAGGCTCAAGTGAGGGTGGGTGCAACTGCTAGATCGGCGATCACGGGACATGGACGCCATTCAATTGCTAAATTTTGCTGGGAGTCTATGGGGCAAAGGGTCGTTTTCTTTCCTAACTCGGGTCATAAAAGCCCATTAAGGTGCTTGAATAATTTACACAAGGTATAAATGATTACTTTTCCATAGCCACCAGTTTTGTTGCGATAGGTTAAGTATTTTTTTAACGCGAAAAATGGTAAATTCCGCCATCTTGGACGTTGCTGCTTGTCTGGCAACTTTGCTTTCTCCGCTCGACGTTTGCAATTCTCGGAGCGAGAAGGAAGCGAGAGAGGCTGCGCCAAGGCGCTCGTTGCTTGCAATGGGAGGCGAGAGGAGGAACGGCGCACGGTTGCAACAGAGCGGGCGCCTGCTCTCGTGCAGGCAACACTGGCGCACATCCTTTCTCGAATCCTCTCCCTCAGGCGCCGCCATTAAATTGCAAACGCTCTCCAGGTTTTGAGTTGCGCCCACCCTCACTACAGCCTCCCTAATCTCCTTGCGCGCGGCGCGCGACGCACGACCCCCGGTAACCAAACTGTCGCTGTGCAAAAAAAAAAAAAAAAAAAAAAAAAAGCTTTTTTTTTTGCATTTTTTTTTCTCAGTTCCGTGTTTTTTTTTTTTTTTTTTTTTTTTGCTGCCTTTTGCAAGCTGCTTCGTTTGCTTCTCCGCTCCTCTTTCTTACCTCCTTGCGCGCCGCGCGACCCCCGTAACAGAACTCCGCTGTGCTAAAAAGAAGAAAAAAAAAAAAAAAAAAAAAGAGCTCATCTTTGTTTTCTTATAGTTTCGTGTTTTTTTTTTTTGTTTTTTTTTTTGCCGCCTTTCGCAAGCTGTTTCGTTCGCTTAGAGCGCTTGTCTTTCTTACCTCCTAGCGCGCGGCAGATCGCGAACCCAAAATCCAAACTGCGCTGTGCAAAAAAAAAAAAAAGATTTTTTTATGCTTTTTTTTTCTTGCTTCCGTTGGATCTTTGCGAATTTTTTAACGCCTTTTGCAAGGCGTTTTGTTCGCCCACGCTGCCCGTGCATTCGCGACCTCGCTACACCAGGATAGAAAAGTGCGATAATTTCACGCGCGTGGGGGGAGGGGGTCAAAATTTTGATGTCCGAGTTGGGGGTGCGTTTATTACGCGAGTGAAAAAAAAAAGTCGAAATTTTGAGAGCCGACTTGGGTGCGTTCATTACGCGAGTGCGTTCATTGTGCGAGTAAATACGGTACAAGTGGAGGTGGGTTGCCAGGCCACAACAGAGTCAAAGATTGAGCGACTGTGCCACACAGCCACACCGACTTCGCACAATCTCTTTCTGTGCGCAATAATTCTGCTGAGAGAGAGTGCCACAAACAAGTTATAAATTAAGAATATGTCTTTTTTTTTTTGCAGAGGAAGCAAGTCTGTTATTTTTACCAGTGAAAACGGGTAGAAATCAATAACAGAAGGAACACTAGAAAGCTGATGAACCGGAAAATCAAGGAGAAAATAACACGAGCCAGATATCGCCGTTTATCCGAGGTCAGCCATAATTCTATATCCAAATCCATAGCACTTTGGCTATTGCAGTGACTGCAGGAAGGACTGAAGTGAGTGTGGTCCATTGTGCTTAAGCTCACAAAGATGCACGTGCCGTTGCAAATTGCAGTCCTTCATCAAATCCAAATTGCAGTCCTTCATCAAATCAATGGCAGCGATGGTCATGTGTGTGCCACGACCACTTCCTCAACTCGGCAATCAAGACATCATGGCAAGCGAAGGACAGATTGCTCCACCACGCGTAAATTCAGTAATCCCTCGTTATAATGTAATTGCTTTTTTCGAATTATCGCTTTTATCGAAGTTCAACATGGTCCCGACCGAAATGCACACGATTTTAGCCGGATTATTCAAAGTGCATCGGTGGCCGACCACGCTTGTTACGAAGGCCACGGAGGTGCACAGGAGACCCCTGCGTTCCCTCCCCCTTCTCCACCGAGGCAAACGGTGAAGTGGGAAAATGGAGTAAACGGGTGACAAAGAGCAGAGCGCGCAGAGCGCCGATCCTGATGCACCAATGCAGGTACGCGGGCAGGCTTGTGTCGGAATCGGGTCAAGGGAGCGATGAAGCCCAGAGGAGATCATCCCTTCGGAAGCACCCGATGCACGCACCTGCGCGGGCGTGCTTGCAGCATACTACATACACATCTGCGTCCTACGGAAGATCGGGAGTGTTGACTGAAAGTCGCTTAAGTCTGCAAGGTTGAGAAAAGTGACCGGCCTAAGTCCAAAATCGCCAAAGAAATCAACATTCCAACATTGGCTGTTCGACACTATCCACCATTTCGCAGAACATTCAAGGCATATTGGACGGGTGCAAGAGGTTTCTCATGCCCGCGACCCGAAGATGAAAGATTGCCAACAGGTTCGCGCACACCAGACTTTCTCTCGCGAGCATGCTTACCGAGCCGGCTCACTATTTTTATAGCTGCAACATTTTTTCTACAGGAGTGTGTGAAAACATGTTGGCAAAGCCACCGAGGATGACTTTGATTCGTTCGTGCTTGTCAATGCGGACGTACCCATTGCTGCTCCTGCCATGGATGCTACGATCGTAGACCTTGCGTGTGGCCAGGAGCAACACAAAGCGATGTTGGAGAAAGATCTCGAGAAACGCTGACAACTACAGAGACGCGAAACATCCTACGGCTGCATCGAAACAAAGTGGAGTGTAGCAGCAGCGGCAGTGTTCTTGCGATGCCTGGAGCAGTTCGAGAACTGATACCGAGGTAAAATTATCGGCAAACTCCACTTAATTATTTTTTTACTCGGTAAAGCAGCCGCGAGATGTTCCTAACCAAGGTTTGTTTGATTAAATATACGGTCAGTGTTCCGCAGTGTTCCCGTTCACCTTCAAGGCTGCTGGCATTGTTTTTTTGGCTCTATTGTTTCTATGGAATTACCACTCATATCAACAAAGTAGAGAGCTGGGCTAGTTGGTGGAAGTTGAACATGGTGTACAGTAGGTGTAACAGCACGTAACAAAAAAGACTACGAAAAGGAACACACAAACATGACGAGCGCTCATATAAATGTTTTTTGCCGTTCCACTGACTGTTATATCCCAGGATCACCCTTAACTTTCCAGCGCTTCATAAAAAAGAAGAAAAAAAAAAGGCACTTAGGTTGGTCTTTTGGGTTTACCAAGCTCGAAACTATAATGTGCAGTCCAAAAACAAAACGGGGAACGCGACCGCGAGTTCTCGCTAATCAGCGAGTTCTGCACTATTCATAGTTTTCAACATTCGAAGAACTCAAATACTTCGAACAGTAAAAGTGCAAAGCAAAGTGAATCGAATAGCAAGCACGATTCGCGAAGTATTCAAAGTTTAAAATATTTGCACACCTTACTTCTATTTTTTTTTTTATTAGTCACATGTGTGACATTTTTCTTATTGCATTAAAGTTAACCTTTCCATAAATATGTTTGTTGAAAAAAGAATTCCAAGTGTGTTTTGATTGAATATTCTCGTTTAATTCACATGAAATAAAAAACATTTGAACTAGAAAATGTTCATATTCGAGAATATTCTATTTAATTCGATTCAAAGGATTTTGATATTTGCCCACTTTTACAAAATACATTTAAAATGACCCCTTTTTGGACTCAAATTCTCCGTTAAATTGTGTTGACGGTCAATTTGATTTCGCTATTTTGAGTTCATAAAAGCACAGAGTTTTATAGGCATCTGTGGGGGAATTAGAATGTGCTCGTTATATTGGGAATTTTCTAAGATTAGATTTCGTAAAATCGAGTTTCAATTGTGATTACACAATAGATATGGGTTCTCAAAGCAGATTCCTAGAAACCGGGATGCTCTCAATAGCCTGTTGATATGCTCCTCAAGCTCCCGAATCCCTTTCATTCTACTCACCTCAAAGTAAGGTGTTCTCTCAATAAAAGGGTCGACGCAATTTTAGAAACAAAACTTTCAGCCTTTCCACTCTGGGGAAGAAGGAAGACCAGCGAAGCTGTACTATGGTCACATGACCTTAAGGACGACTTCCTGGACGACCTCAAGGACGACGCATAAGGACGACGTCTAGGATGACCTCAAGGACGACTTCTAAGACGACCTCGAGGAAGACGCTTAAAGGACGACCTCAGGGACGACATCTAGACGCCTAGGACGACCTCAGAGACGACGTCTAGGACGACGTCAAGGACGACTTCCAGGACGATTTTGAAGACGTCTAGGACAACCTCAAAGATGACTTCTGGGACGACCTCGAGGACGATGTTTAGGACGACCTCAAAAATGACTTCTAGGATGACCTTGAGGACAACCTCTCAGACGACATCAAGGACAACTTTTCTAGGACAACCCCATGGACAATCTCAAAGACGACCTCAAGGACGACGCTGACGTTTAGGACGACCTCAAGGACAACATTTAGGACGACGCCTAGAGAAATTCAGCCTTTCCACTCTGCTGAAAAGCAGAGTGAAAAGGCCGGAAAGGGTGTCGCCATCTATAAGCAAGGCCGGCAAGCCGGTTGTCTGGTTGCTGCCGTCGCTCATAGATGGCGGTAGCTGTCCAGAGTTTTGTGTCGACATTT
Source organism: Ixodes scapularis (assembly GCF_016920785.2). Classification (NCBI taxonomy): domain Eukaryota; kingdom Metazoa; phylum Arthropoda; class Arachnida; order Ixodida; family Ixodidae; genus Ixodes; species Ixodes scapularis. Next base: position 174,161,163 of record NW_024609835.1, read on the forward strand.
CTTTGCGGGGGACATTTTTTTGAGACCCTGGGGAAACTAGCCCTTAACAGCTCCGCTGTAAAAATGAGAAAGCTATTTGAGAGATGGTATCTGTTACACGATTTCCTAGATGGCTACTGTTCGCTGGAGACCAAAAGGTCCAAGCAAGAATCAGAATTTTGTCACTCCTTAAAACAAGTGAGAGCTCACCATTGCGCCCCACGTAGATACTCTGGAGCTCATTGAACTGTGCATCTGCCTTGCCCTTGATGTCAAATATGTGCACCTGAGGCTCATAGTTGTCCACCTGCAAAGGAAATGCAACCAGTCAGACAGCGCCCCATTCAAGCAGCAAGGAGCACTAAGTAAAGCCCTTTGACAAAAGAGCAGAGGATTGCAGTGGTGAGCAGCAGCCACTTAGCTTTCGACGCCAGGAAGCTGGTATTTCATAATATTCCGCAAAATAATGTCTTCAGATTTAACAAGTGCCTGCCCCATTTCTTTTTTTCATTATCTCCAATCTTTGCGTGGATGTTTGCTCGGTATTTTACGGTAGTAGCCTGACTTCAACTTAAGGGGGGGACACTACCCAAAAAAGTGAATGTCTGAACCACTTGTCTGATTTAAATGACATTTACAGGGCTCGTTTCTGCTGATGTTGAGAACATTTCTGCCAAACTTTCTTAACCTGGGTGAAGTACAGAAAAAATTGCAAATGTTCAAAGATGAAAGTGGGTGTGTCTGTATAGGAAAACTATTGTTTTGAAATACTTTATAAATTTGTTGTTTTTATGTGTTATCTTGCTTTAGGACAGTTCAGAGCAGATAGCTATGGAGCTATATTTCTAATTATAACATTTTTCATGACAAAAAGCCACATAAACACAAAAGCTGTTTTTTAGATTTTCACCCTTTTTCCAAAATTTTTGTTCTTGAGCATGAAAAATGACAAAAATAAAAAATACAAGCTCATAGCTATTTTCCCCTTAAAATTTCAACCCAGAAAAACTCATAAAAATGAATCCAAGTTACGTAATAACAAAACAATAGTTTTCCTAAAATAAAATTTATACCAAAAAGTAGAATGGAGAAAAATATGTTCAACGCGCTCCAACCACTACCTTTTCTTTAGCATCGGTGGACCGAAAAGAATTTATAAAAAATTAACTATGCAGTGTAAACTAATGAAACTTTCTGGGAATAGTTTTCAGATGTTGGTGGACGTAAATATTACATTTTTATATATCAACTTTTTCTGCATAAATTGTTTTTCCTGGGTAGTGTCCCCCCTAAGGCAGCCCTGATACTAGCTGTTGTTAATCTTCACCTAAGCGTTAATATGTGGAATTGCAGTTTCAAGACTTAAAGACAGCAATTTCATTTACCGTCAAACAACGGAGAAAGCGCAGTCCTAGAGAAAATGTAAGTGACAATACTAGTGCTAACAATTTATCAAAAACATGACAGGTGCTGCTACTACAGTACAATCCACTTATACCGATACCACATACAATGATGTCCTGCTTATAACGATCAGTTTCTAGAGATTTTAGACTAGAAACGCCCAGTTTCTAGTCCAGATAAAACAATAATTGGTTAAAATAATTAAAATTTCAGGTTTTCTAATTATTGTTATAAGTGGATTGCACTGTATCACAGGATGACAGGATCGATAAAGTTTTGGCTTGTTTGATGAGCTGTGTTACAACCTGGCTTTCTGGTCACCACTGCCATCGTATGAGGCACGAACACTCACAAAGATGGTAAGCCTCTGGCCATTATGTGAGCGCTTGATCTGAATGTCGTGGATCTGGCCCAAGGCAAAGTTCTCATTCTTGATGATGATCTCCTGCCGCTCAAAGCCAAAGTCAAACACCAGACGGAGGTGACCTGCGTGAGACGAACGAGAGGCAACTTATCAGTCGGGGGACCAGAAGAAAACAGCTGTGTGTGACGAGGAAATCACATGACTCAATTAGAAAAGCAATAACTATAGTCAGAATTTGAGTGCTCTTGCTTTTTACTTCCTATAAGTTTGGTTCATTTTTCCCTTTATACCTTCTAAAGCCCCCCCCCCCCTCCCCCCCTCCCCCCCCCCCCCCCAGTGCACTGAAAAAAAAACAAAAACAAAAAAAAAAAAACAAAAAAAAACAACAACATGGATAAAATGAAATTTAGCGTACAAAAGACAGAGTGCAAAGGAATTTTGCACAAGGAATGTGCAATAACAAACATAATGTGACTACAAAAGTGGCTGAAGTCTGTCCAAGTTAAACGCTAGACTCTATTGCATGAGTCTCGGGCAGATTAATTTGTATTTTTTCTTTTTTCTAGGGGTGTGCGAATGGAACCCCTAGCATTCGGTTACTCAAATATATAATATATTAGGCGAAAGATGCACAGTCAGCGCAGAGCCAACAAAAAAGTTGGTTTTTGTCTCGTATGTTAGAGCAGTGATAATAGACGGACCATGCAGGAAACACATATTGGTCCTACCGTTCCACGACGATCTAACACGCAGGCTAGAAAAAAGAACAAAAATGCAGTGGCTTAGCTCGGCTATGCCAGGATATACGTAGTGTGAGCTGATGCGCACAAAATGAGAGGCGCTATCAAGCGGCTCTGGTGCATTAGACTTGGCTGTTGCGCAACAGAGGCGCACAGCTGGGCATGTGGCGGCGCCAGTGCGTCTGCCGCGGCTATGATGTCACTCCTCTGGAATGTGCAGACCGGCGAGGCGGCAACGGCAGAGCGCGCGGCGGTGGCTTCGCGTGGTTCTCATAATAAGCCGTTCCCATTATGCGAGCCCTGCTCATTATGCGCAGAGCGCGGCGGTGGCAGAGCCACTGCCTCTGCAAGCTTATTATGTGCTCATTATGAGAGCCACGCGAAACTACTCAATCTTGGCCAGTGTAGCTAACGCTACAAAACTAACGAATGCCCTAAACCTCGTAGCAAGCAGATTTAACCGCGATTGTGACACAATCTGATCATGAATAACAACCAAAAACATCCCATTTGCGTCGCTTCCAGATACAAATTGTTGGGAAACCAGAATCCTGCACGTGTGCAGTTTTTAGAGCGCAGCTCTTAGGCGCCCGCTGCCGGCTCGAGCGGCGTCGCCGTCAGCGTAACCAAGGTCACGTGACCCCCCCCCCCCCCCCCCCCAAGGTCACGTGACCCCTCCCAAAATCACCCCAAGGTCATGTGACCTTGGGAACCTCGGGGGGTCACGTGATTCCTCCCAAGGTCACGTGACCCCCCCAAGGCCACGTGACCCCCTCCCCTTGAGGTCAGGTGACCCCCGGAACATATTAAAGAATGAGAGGAGGAGGGAGGAGGAATATACCCTCCCCTCAGTACCCTTCACTCCTCCTCCTCATGAGCTGCGCTCCAATTCGGCATTACAGGGAGTTGTGAACGACTTTCACTTTTTTTTTTTTTTTTTTTTTTCGGAAGTAAAAGCCCCTTTGTTTCAAATCGAAGCATCGTCATAAAACACATTCGGGCCCACTTCACGAAAATCGGCGACTGCGAGACCACGAAAAGAAAGTGCCGAGAAACCACGTGAATCCAGCCGAATGTCTGTCGTTATTCCGGAACCGCAAGTTTGGATTTTAAGCTAAACGAAAAGGGAAAAGAATAGTGTGCCTAGACTCGACAACATTTCCATCCGCTCAATAGCTACGACGCGGTTCGCACCGCATCATAGCTATTGAAACACGAAAAACACGTTGCAACACAAAATTTGAGAAGGTGACGAAAGCATTGATCCCCTGCAAACGTCTTCACTTTTCCGCTCGCTCTCTTTGCCACGCGGCAACACGACGTCTGCGTACTTGCGACGAATCTGCCTAGGAGTCGTCTTCGTGGTGTCAGTTTCACTCGCTCTCTTTCTTGAATCTAGGCTCTCTAAGGCAGAACAAAAGCGCTGGCGGCACCTGTGACCTACACAGTGCAGGAATCCAGGTGGCACCGCCTCAGGAGTGCGAAGTATACTGGTTCCCTTCTACCGCTTCTCCGTGCGCCTGGCTTCGAATGAACTACAGTCGAATCTCGTTAATTCATACTTTCGGTTTATTCGAACTGACGCTGTGGTCCGGACTACACTATATATATTTCAATGGGCGAAAACGCCCGGTAATCTGAATGCTTAAACGCTTTCGCCGGTTAATTCAAACATCCCGCGCCGCCGAGCATGCCTTCAGGAGCGGGCTAACTCACATGGCAGCGCCTCCAACGTCTCCAGTTCCAAATAACCATGACAACTGGTCACATGGTGACCTTGAATGCTGCGATGAGCGGTGCAAGGCTTTTTTGCACGGCGACGGTACTGCGCCGCTGCTCTTCGGCGCGTTTTGGGCGGGAGTGCGACAGTTCCGTTTACACTTGCGCGTTGCTGTGGTTCGACGTGTTTTCTGTGGGCGCGCGACTGAAGTTTGCTGCGCCGCTGCTCTTCGGCGTGTTTTCGGCGGGAGTGCGACGGTTCAGTTTCTTGACTTGCACTCGCGCGTTGCTGCGGTTCGACGTGTTTTCGGTGGGCGCGTGACTGACGTTTGCTGCGCCGCTGCTCTACGGCGTGTTTTCAGCGGGAGTGCGACAATTCCTTTTCTTGCCTGGCACTTGCCCGTTGCTGCGGTTCGACGTGTTTTTGGTGGGCGCGCGACTGACGTTTGTTGTGCCACTGCTCTTCGGCGTGTTTTCGGCGGGAGTGTGACAGTTCCATTTCTTCCCTTGCACTCGCATGTTGCTGCGGTTCAAAGTGTTTTCGGTGGGCGCACGACTGACGTTATCTCGATTCCAAGCGCCATAGCGAGCCGGGGCACATAGCGCCCACCAAAGGACCTCAAGACGAAGGTAAAGATACTGCAAAAAGTTGACCAAGACGCACTTTCCAAGACGGGAATACCGCAGAAACACAACATCACGAAGAGCACTCGAAGCGCTGGACACCACTGCGCGCTACTTCTCTTGCCGGGAGAATGCGGATGTCGCATTGGAGCTGGTCTCCAAGTTCCAAACATCTTTGTTGATTCACGACTGAGGAACGCATCACGGATTACTTCCCCTTGTGATCGGCGAAAATATATGTCCCTGAACTCGTCACTGATGTGCTAGCTCAGTGCACATGCGCCGCCCCACTAAGTACCATTTACTTGCAGAATGAACACACTTTTTTTTTTCTCAAAAACCAATGCAAAGTTGGAGGGGGGTCGTTCATTACGCAAACTAAAATTTTTGTGTTCGTATTTACTCGCATAATGAACGAACCTTTTATCCTGAAAAATCGACGTAACTTCGTATCTCTCTGCGCGCAGCGCGCCGCGCGACCCCGTAACCAAAATTGGGTTGTGCAAAAAAAAAAAAAAAAAAAAATCTTTTGTGGTTTGTTTTTTCTCTTAGTTTTGTGGTTTTTTTTTTTTTTGGACGCCTTTCCCAAGCTGTTTTGAGGGCTTCTCCGCTTCTCTTTCTTACCTCCTTGCGCGCGAGGTGCGGCCCTCTTTTAACCAAACTGCGCTGTGCAAAAAAAAGAAAAAAAACAGCTCCCGTTTTTTCTTTTTTTCCTTTTAGTTTCGTGGGTTTTTTTTTTTTGCCACCTTTCGCAAGCTGTTTTGTTTGCTTAGGCGAGGGCTTCTCCACTTATATTTCTTATCTCCTAGTATGCAGCGCACGACCCCAAAATCCAGACTGCGCTGTGCAAAAAAAAAAAAAAAGCTCCAATCCATGTTTTTTTTTTTTCTTGCTTCTGTTGGATCTTTTTTTATTTTTTTAATGCCTTTTGCAAGGCGTTTTGTTCGCCCAGGCTGCTCATGCATTCACGACCTCGCTGCACCAGGATAAAAAAGTGTGTTCATTTCGCGCGCGTGGGGGAAAGGTGGGCAAAATTTTGATGTCCGAGTTGGGGGTGCGTTTAATACGGCGAGTGAAAAAAAAAGTCAAAATTTTGAGAGCCGACTTGGGGGGTGCATTCATTACGCGAGTGCGTTCATTGTGCGAGTAAATACGGTACTTCATTTAATGAGCTTTCGTTAATTTGAACTTCGTTTAATTCGAAGAAATTTTCGGTCCCCCTCGAGTTTGAATAAACGAGATTCGACTGTACTACACTGACCGTCGACTGCGCCGTATTTACCTGGCACTCGAAAACAGAGGCAACGGTTCCCGTTTTGCTGCTCGTTTTTGCTGTCGCAAAACGTGCCTTCCGGGCCTCTGCTCTCCGCCCAAGGTGCGACGAACAAAAGGAGTGCTTTATGGTCACTGCATGTGGCCCAAGGTTCAAGAGCGAAGTGTGCACGGACACAATTTACGAAACTCTCGGAACTTGTAAGAACAGAGCTCCAGGACCTTCCATCGAGAGTCCGTGATTGTGCCCAAGTTTCAACGTCTATAGTCCACGAGGAAGGCTCTAGCAGTATTTGGGACAACTTTAAAGAGCTGGAGACAGCATCAAGCAGAAGGAACTCCCGCGAAAGCGGCAACGTCCGGGGGTTTGAACAATACCACGGAGAAACAAACCACTTGCAGCAAAGACGAGGACCTTCTGGTCGGAAATGGGTGAGTGGAACGGTGAAACTTGCCTGGGCAGTTGGCCATGAAATGAAATACCTGACTGCCCTGGCAACGCAAGTGCAAGTGAGAAGATTTTCTCGACGGTTGACAACATCCTCGAGTCGTGGCAAGAGAAGTTAAGGGGGCACTAAATTGGATTTTGAGAAAATCTTTTTATTGTGCAAACTCAACCTATGCACCTCAAGCATCCTAGAAAAACTGAGATCACAATCATGCATGTCCTTTTTCGCCTTTAAAAGGACACTGAACATTCCCCAAATCTTTTTTTTTTTAATTTTTTGCCAGGCAATTTAATATTGCGTCAGAAGACTACTCAATCAATATTTTGCTACAGTTTCACATATATTCTTAATAAAGTAAAAAAAAATGCAACTGCTCGAAACCTAAACTGGACTGGGGAGGAAGAAAAAATATAGAGGAGGAGAAAGATACCGGAAATCACGTGGCTGTGCAACTTTTCTTTTTAGAAGCCACAAAAAATGGGTATCATATTTTATTGTCCATTTCTAGTATTGAGAGTGTGCCTCCGATGACCCACAACTTTGATTATTCGGCTTTTTTTTCTTAATTCAATTCAATATTCGATTAAATAACTACCGTATTTACTTGCACAATGAACGCACCACCAATACTTGGACCTTTTTTTTTCCCCTCGCGTAATGAACGCATTTCCAATTTTCGGCTCCACAAGTCTTGAATTGAGTCCAATTTAGCTAGCCACCAAGTCAAATTTTGCCACCAAGCGGTCAGGCCAAGTCAAGCCAAGCCAAGCTGCTCTCATAATGGCTGCAAGCGGCCGCAAGTGCGTAGTTGCAGAAGAGATCAACAGTGAAACCGAGCGGCGCGCACACATGACGAAGCTTTGGTCAAGGAATTGCCCAAGTCCGAACATTTTTCGCCTATCGGATGATTTGATGTAAACAAACAAGCCGTCGTCTGTGGTCTGCTTTCGGACAGCGAGTGAATGTGGTTAGGCCTAAAAACAGTCTCGTTGCTCTCCGTGCAAAATGTACTTCGTAGGGCGCTTTTTTTTTTTTTTTCGGCAAAAGGCACGCCAAAAGTGCCCTAAAGAAGGTTTGCAATTTATAGAGCATGATTACTGTGACACGCCCACGACCAGCCATGGGCGTGCCTCCGTCAGTGGAGACGTGCTGCAGTACCTTGCCATGTCATATTGGCACCTAGAATGACATTTGCGCAAAGTGTGTAAATGCAAAAATTTTACTCCTCGTAATGAACGCTCCCCGCTCCACTCCCCCCTCCCCTCCCTCTTCCCCTCCCCCTCCCCCTCCTCCCCCCCCCCCCCCCCCCAAAAAACAAGAAATACAGTGTAGATCGCATATAACGTATGTCGCGGGAGTCGCGAAAATCCGCACTATAAGCGGTACTGCACTATAACCAAAATATCAATTTTTCAAGCCAAAATGCATGCCATCAGACAACTTACCTTTGTAAAAGAATTTATTTTATGTTAGATAAAAAATAAAGCTTTAGTTTGAGGAAAGTCTTTATTTCACCAGACTAGTACACTTCTCTCTCAAGTGTGTTACACGTTTTGAAAGAAATGAGCGACTTCTGCCTGGCGCAGCCTTTCGACGGCGTCGCGGGTTGTGGACGGACGTTGCGAGCGTTCAGGATCGCTAACCCTAATCACTTTTCTCCGGCGATGAAAACGCGTGAGAATTCGCATCTTTTATACGGTACGCGCCCGTAATACCTTCAACTTGAGCACAGGCATGAAATGCTCCAAATAAGAAATCCGGGCGATGTTCGAAAACACAAATGCTTCGAAAGCACCACTGTAGTCGAAGTAAACAAACACGACGACACGGGCGTTTCTTCCGTCTTGAGAGTGCCGCCACAACATTGCCGCATGAGTAGGTGGATCTTCCCTTCTAGTATGTGCTGGGTTATCAGAGCGACACACAACGAAAGTTCACATTCAAGGACAGCGCTTTTACGCGGAACGATGAGCTTCTACGCCGTCTGCGTCGACGATCAAAACCGACGCCATGTTCGTGGATAGAAGCAGCCGGCCCGCGACCGGTATGCAACGCGCGCAAACACTTCTCCTCCACCTGCAATTGGTCTGTCGTTGCGGTTGTTTTCCAACGCAGCGGAGGAACGCATGCACGTGAACGACACGTGCGTGCTTCCCTCCGTCGCTATGGCAACTGAAGCCTCTCTCTTCGCTTTATCGAGCAACCTCCTTGCTTGCGAGTGCCGCTTACGGCTCGCGCCGTTATCTAGTGTCGCACAGAGAAGCGTGCTCTCTGCATCGGTCAGTCGGCGCGGTCGCCGGGCTGTTCCGAAAACCGCACTATAACCGGTATTTCCCTTTGCGAGCCTGCATTTTAAGCGGTATGTAATTACATGGAGTTCTATGGGAGGCGAACCGGTGGTTTAAAAAAGCCGCGTTATACCCGGTCCTGCACTATAAGCGGTTACGTTGTAAGTGGTCTATACTGTATGGGTAACTTTTTTGGAAACAAATCTGTGTTCATTATGCGAGTAAATACAGTACTATTCAATATTTGCCCGCCCCCTACATTTTTCATTCACTTCTGGCTTTTTCTGTCGTGATTGCGATTAGTGTTGGCACCACTGAACTGGCCAAGAAGTCCCAACTTTGCTCACTGGTCCACCTTTCCACTACGAATATGGATGTAATCAACAAAACATTCTTCTATGAATCCATTAAAAACAAATACCTCCGACTTGCATAACAATATCAACATTTATCAGACGTTTCGTCTCCTATACGGGAGACATCATCAGTGCAGCCTGGGAACACCCGACTAGCTACCAGAAATCCAACGCTTCTTCTTCCTTCTCTTCATCTGTGGCGCTGGTTCTGCCGACTTCTTCGTCCATGGCATAAGGGAGACATTATCATTGTCTGCCCTCGCTTCAACTTCTTTTTACGTCCGTCCTGGATGGTAAGTTAAATGACAAGTTATTTCAGGATGTCGGTGTATACGTCGGGGAGGGGGCCGCGGTTAGAATTGCAGGCAGATGGGTCACTCCGAATACACCATGATTCCAGAAATCTTCTGGGGCCCCACCGTTGTTCGCGTGCCAGGGTCACAGCATTCGCCAGGTCGAAAGTGTGACCAGTCGTCCAACAATGGTCCACCAGTTCTGTTTTTGATCTTGTGGCATGTGTTGCCTTCTCCACGTCTCTTTTGTGTTCTTTGAGGCGGGTACTCCGTTTGCGGCCAGTTTCTCCGATGTAACACTTGTCACAGTCCTGACAGTTCACTTTGTATACAACACCACTTTGAGATTCAGGAGGGGTTGGATCTTTTGGCTTCGAAATGAGGTCACGTAATTTTATATGGGGTTTGAAAGTTGTTCGTATACCTAGTGGCAGGAGGGACCGGCGAATAGATTCCGAGACGCCTTTTACTTAAGGGATAGTCACCACGCCTGCTTTGTAATTATTAGTCGCTTTTGTTCTTCCCTGCTGCATCTGTTTACGTGTGTTTTCAATAAAACCTTGTGAATACCCGCGCCTCAAAAGGGATCCGATAACAGTCTGAACTTCCGATGCTCGTAAATTTGAATTTGAAGGCAAATGTTCTGATCGGCTAATTAAGGTTTTTACAACGGCTCGCTTATGTTCTACAGGGTGGTGAGAATTGAAACTCAAAAAATTACCGGTATCACAAGGTTTACGATACACGGTGGTTTCAATCTGATCGGTGTCACTTCGGCAAACAGTTACGTCCAAAAAAGGTAACGTGCTATTTTGTTCAACTTCTCGCGTGAACTGTATGGAAGGTTCAATGCTGTTTAGGGTTGCATGGAAGTCATCGACGTGATCCTCATTTAAAATAACGAAAGTGTCATCTACGTAACGTCGATAGAATTTGACAGGGCATGCTTTTACTTCTAACGCGGTCTGCTCTATGTGTTCCATTACCAGATTAGCCAAGGTCACAGATACCGGACTACCCATTGGGCAACCCTCAATCTGACGATAGAATTGTCCACGGAAGGTGAAATGCGACTGATTTAGACAAAAACGCAAAAGAATAATAATATCCTCAACTGTCAGAGATGTCCGTGACGAAAGTGTGGAGTCATTACGTAGGCGTGTTTCGGCAACTTCCACTGCAAGAGTGGTCGGAACATTAGTGAACAAAGATATAACATCAAACGAGACCATTACATCTCCCTTGTCCAGAACATGACCTCGAATTAGGTCAACAAATTCTCGAGAGTTTATAACTGTAAAGTTGTTATTCCCTGTTATGGGAGAAAGCAGCTCTACTAGATATTTAGATAGGTTGTACGTGGGGGAACCAACAAACGACACAATCGGTCGTAGAGGACAATCGGGTTTGTGAATTTTGGGGAGGCCGTAAAGTTTTGGAGTACAACCATCGGAAGAAAAAAGGCGGCGGTAAATTGTGTCATTTAAGCGGTTCTTCTTTTTTAGATCACGTAGGTGGTCAACCAGAGCTCTTTCAGATTTTTTAGTCGGATCCTGTGCTAACCTTACAAAATGCGCAGTGTCCTGGAGGATGGCATCCATTTTTTGAAAATAAGCCTCTTTGTCAATGACAACAGTGCCCTTTCCTTTATCTGCAGAAAGGACAAGGATTGAATGGTCGGATTTAAGGTCCCGTAGTGCCGCTTGTTCGTGCTTATTTAGATTCGACGGGGTGGTTCTTGCGTTATTTAAAGTAGTCCTTATACGGCTGCGTGCTAGGTTAATCCCTGAGCTATCATGGAGATGACGTAGCTTCTCTTCTATTTCCACGATAATGTCTCGTTTGGGGACAACGCGCGGGGCCAAAGCGAAATCTAGTCCTTTTGACAGAAGGCTTACATGACTGTCCGAGAGATGTTTAGATGACAGATTATAGACGGAAGTTGAAGTTGGTCTGGTAGAGGGCTTGGGTATAAGTTATGATAATTTCTTGTCGTGGATGTTCGTGAGCTTGATTTTCTCCAAGTCTTCGGCTTGCTTACGTGCGCCAAAAACGTGGTGCATGTCTTCGGGTTGAAGAATCCGCTGCAGGAATTTCTCAGCTGCAGCGAGACGGTGCCGACAGTCGTTGATCCTCTGCTTGTTGTCCAAGATCCGGGCCTTTAGGCAGTTTCGGCTGAATTCTTGCGCCAGTTTTCTGCCATAGTGGGTGTCAACACGAGGCCGGCAACGAAGAGCTAGAGGCATCACATTGTGATTCAGGCACTCACGATTGAAGTGTTGATGACATTCCAAGCGGATAATCTTGGTTGCTTGGTTGAGGTACTCTCTCAGGTGTCCCAGGGTAGCAATGCCGTATACAGTACGAATATATGCAAAAATGTTCCAAAAGCCGGGATTCATGATTAAAAACAAATACCTCCGACTTGCATAACAATATCAACATTTATCAGACGTTTCGTCTCCTATACGGGAGACATCATCAGTGCGGCCTGGGAACACCGGTGTTCCCAGGCCGCACTGATGATGTCTCCCGTATAGGAGACGAAACGTCTGATAAATGTTGATATTGTTATGCAAGTCGGAGGTATTTGTTTTTAATCATGAATCCCGGCTTTTGGAACATTTTTGCATATATTCGTACTGTATACGGCATTGCTACCCTGGGACACCTGAGAGAGTACCTCAACCAAGCAACCAAGATTATCCGCTTGGAATGTCATCAACACTTCAATCGTGAGTGCCTGAATCACAATGTGATGCCTCTAGCTCTTCGTTGCCGGCCTCGTGTTGACACCCACTACGGCAGAAAACTGGCGCAAGAATTCAGCCGAAACTGCCTAAAGGCCCGGATCTTGGACAACAAGCAGAGGATCAACGACTGTCGGCACCGTCTCGCTGCAGCTGAGAAATTCCTGCAGCGGATTCTTCAACCCGAAGACATGCACCACGTTTTTGGCGCACGTAAGCAAGCCGAAGACTTGGAGAAAATCAAGCTCACGAACATCCACGACAAGAAATTATCACAACTTATACCCAAGCCCTCTACCAGACCAACTTCAACTTCCGTCTATAATCTGTCATCTAAACATCTCTCGGACGGTCATGTAAGCCTTCTGTCAAAAGGACTAGATTTCGCTTTGGCCCCGCGCGTTGTCCCCAAACGAGACATTATCGTGGAAATAGAACAGAAGCTACGTCATCTCCATGATAGCTCAGGGATTAACCTAGCACGCAGCCGTATAATGACTACTTTAAATAACGCAAGAACCACCCCGTCGAATCTAAATAAGCACGAACAAGCGGCACTACGGGACCTTAAATCCGACCATTCAATCCTTGTCCTTTCTGCAGATAAAGGAAAGGGCACTGTTGTCATTGACAAAGAGGCTTATTTTCAAAAAATGGATGCCATCCTCCAGGACACTGCGCATTTTGTAAAGTTAGCACAGGATCCGACTAAAAAATCTGAAAGAGCTCTGGTTGACCACCTACGTGATCTAAAAAAGAAGAACCGCTTAAATGACACAATTTACCGCCGCCTTTTTTCTTCCGATGGTTGTACTCCAAAACTTTACGGCCTCCCCAAAATTCACAAACCCGATTGTCCTCTACGACCGATTGTGTCGTTTGTTGGTTCCCCCACGTACAACCTATCTAAATATCTAGTAGAGCTGCTTTCTCCCATAACAGGGAATAACAACTTTACAGTTATAAACTCTCGAGAATTTGTTGACCTAATTCGAGGTCATGTTCTGGACAAGGGAGATGTAATGGTCTCGTTTGATGTTATATCTTTGTTCACTAATGTTCCGACCACTCTTGCAGTGGAAGTTGCCGAAACACGCCTACGTAATGACTCCACACTTTCGTCACGGACATCTCTGACAGTTGAGGATATTATTATTCTTTTGCGTTTTTGTCTAAATCAGTCGCATTTCACCTTCCGTGGACAATTCTATCGTCAGATTGAGGGTTGCCCAATGGGTAGTCCGGTATCTGTGACCTTGGCTAATCTGGTAATGGAACACATAGAGCAGACCGCGTTAGAAGTAAAAGCATGCCCTGTCAAATTCTATCGACGTTATGTAGATGACACTTTCGTTATTTTAAATGAGGATCACGTCGATGACTTCCATGCAACCCTAAACAGCATTGAACCTTCCATACAGTTCACGCGAGAAGTTGAACAAAATAGCACGTTACCTTTTTTGGACGTAACTGTTTGCCGAAGTGACACCGATCAGATTGAAACCACCGTGTATCGTAAACCTTGTGATACCGGCAATTTTTTGAGTTTCAATTCTCACCACCCTGTAGAACATAAGCGAGCCGTTGTAAAAACCTTAATTAGCCGATCAGAACATTTGCCTTCAAATTCAAATTTACGAGCATCGGAAGTTCAGACTGTTATCGGATCCCTTTTGAAGCGCGGGTATTCACAAGGTTTTATTGAAAACACACGTAAACAGATGCAGCAGGGAAGAACAAAAGCGACTAATAATTACAAAGCAGGCGTGGTGACTATCCCTTATGTAAAAGGCGTCTCAAAATCTATTCGCCGGTCCCTCCTGCCACTAGGTATACGAACAACTTTCAAACCCCATATAAAATTACGTGACCTCATTTCGAAGCCAAAAGATCCAACCCCTCCTGAATCTCAAAGTGGTGTTGTATACAAAGTGAACTGTCAGGACTGTGACAAGTGTTACATCGGAGAAACTGGCCGCAAACGGAGTACCCGCCTCAAAGAACACAAAAGAGACGTGGAGAAGGCAACACATGCCACAAGATCAAAAACAGAACTGGTGGACCATTGTTGGACGAGTGGTCACACTTTCGACCTGGCGAATGCTGTGACCCTGGCACGCGAACAACGGTGGGGCCCCAGAAGATTTCTGGAATCATGGTGTATTCGGAGTGACCCATCTGCCTGCAATTCTAACCGCGGCCCCCTCCCCGACGTATACACCGACATCCTGAAATAACTTGTCATTTAACTTACCATCCAGGACGGACGTAAAAAGAAGTTGAAGCGAGGGCAGACAATGATAATGTCTCCCTTATGCCATGGACGAAGAAGTCGGCAGAACCAGCGCCACAGATGAAGAGAAGGAGGAAGAAGCGTTGGATTTCTGGTAGCTAGTCGGGTGTTCCCAGGCCACACTGATGATGTCTCCCGTATAGGAGACGAAACGTCTGATAAATGTTGATATTGTTATGCAAGTCGGAGGTATTTGTTTTTAATCATGAATCCCGGCTTTTGGAACATTTTTGCATCTATGAATCCAGTTTTTCTGAATTCCTGTTAATGTCCCAAGGCCGACTGACCGCCTTGTTCCTGCTTTGAAAAGCAGAAATAGGGCTCCCACTCTCCCCCACGGGGCAGGAAATGAGATGTCAAGGAGGAGGGTCCTCCTCACTCACCGCTGGTGGACATCATGAGGTTGAGGTACTCCCCCGTGCGGGAAGACATGCCGAAGATCATGCCGTGGTGCTCAGTCGTGGTGAAGCCCACCCGGATGTACTCTTCCAGCGTGGACAGAGTCGTCTCAAAGTCGTACCGCACAAAGTAGTCCGACCGCAGGTTCACCCCAATCTCTGCAAGGACGGCAGTGGTACACGGTCACAGGGAATCCCGAGGAAGCCGTCAAGCGGTGCTGCGGTCCTTTTTAGGAATAGCATACTTTACGGTAGAACCCATCACTCCTAGAAATTTTTTTGTCCATGCATACTCCATTACGGGGCATGCAGGCACGACGGGTTTCGACACTGCAACAACATAAGCAAAAAAAAAAAAAAATGTATGCAAGCACTTACTCAGAATTTAATCAATATACCACATTTTTCACTGCAGGGGCAAATTTACAATAAAAAGGGAAAGGTTCTCTTTCGATAGACTACACCTGGTGCTTAGTTGGAACATAAAAACTTCTCACGCTAACAACTCCTCAACAAATGACTCATTAGATCACAAAGAAGTCAGGACCGCAAAATGTACACTTCTAAACAATAGCCAGTGGATTATAGCCTGAAAAATGTAGTGTAATAATTTCCCACCAGGAACTAAACTTAAAATTTGTCGGTCTGCAGCCAGACGCTTTACCTCCCTGCCGATGTATGCCCTATGTCTCCTGCCACAGTCACCACGTGCCGATCCTCTCAAAAGAGCATGATAATGTTAAAACACAGAAATTTGTTAAAATTGTTTGTTCTTTCTTGGTGTTATTGTATTTCTATAGAATTGTATATGCTACAATTAATTTTTACCTTAACTTGCACTATGGGTATTCTACTTCACATTAAACCAAACACTTTGTGGATTGGAATTTTTTGTTTTTTTTAAATACATTTCCTAATAAAGCCATTTTTTTCTGAAGCTTGTTAAGCATAGTATGTTGTAGAATGGGCCTACCAGACTGAAACTTTGAATGTCATCAATACTAATGGGGTTCAATTTACCCTGAGAAGTTGAATCGATTTGAGAGAATGGTTCAAAAGTTGACCCTCCCAGGCCATGTCCCCTCTTAAGAGGAAATTGATACCAATTAATAAATAATAAGTTACTTACACAAAACGAGCCTTTAACGCCATCTGAACAAATTTAGACGACCATTCCCAACATAATATGTTCCAGGTATTATAGAACTTTACAGATACAGATTGCTGCAGCTTTCTTTTTAATGTGTCGTTCCAGCAACTCCGAATAAAGGTACTTGTGAAAGCGTAAGGGCCTCAACTGTCCCGAGGTTCCCAGGCTTGCACGAGGGTGTGCACCGATTTGCAAAAATGACCGCATCTCCACGTATGATGTTGATTTGGGCGAAGCTCTGGTGGTGCCTGTCTGTGTAGACGCTGAGCCGCAGCATGACGAGCCTTTCGTTCATTTTCATCCTTGTCAGAAAGAGAATGTGTGGTATGGAACGTGGCTATATACGCATTTGACCGCAGCGCCCTCTTGTCTATAAACGTTGAGTCAATGGGCGCTTTAAGTTAACGCGCTCGAGCGCGCTCCAGCGGTCAGAGTGCACTCGAGCTAAACTAAACGACATCGTCTCACTTCCGGTGCACGGTGGCGGAGCGCGCTCCGCGAGCTCCGTCGTCGGAGATGGTGCGCGAGAGCTCAAACAGGTTGGTTTCCGGTGTAATGACGACGTTTCCGCTCTCGCGGCCAGTCTCGCGGTTACTCGAGGTGGTTTCACGCGGTGGTCTCGCACGAGACGGAAAAAACATCAAAACCCCAAGCGTTTTGGGCTCCGGGCCGGGCCGCCGGGACCAGAGGCGTCGGGTGTGCGCAATCCTTGGCGAGCGAGTTCGCTTCCGAACGCTCCGAGGATGCCACCGCGCTCGCCTCGCCAAACCTTGCCGACCGCGACCGCACCAACTGAACCCCGCGGCCCAAAGGCTCCGGCCTAGCCAGGAACGGCACCGAGGTAGGCTCGGTCGTGGGTAGGAGCTGCTCGTTCTGCGCTGCCATGCAGTGCTCGGAGCTCTCGGCGTCGTTTGTGCTTGCGCCGAAGCCTTTAGGGACTCCCTCGGACGCGCAAGTCGCGCCTGCTTGGATGCGTGGATACTTCGACGGTGATAGCTTGGCAGCTCGTGCAATCCTTCCGTCATTGTGGAAAATAAAAAAAGCATGGTGCTGGTGTAGAAAAGTATGCATACATCCTTCAAATGCTTGTCAAAGTTCTTCATGTACCTTACCGCAATTTCACGATCAGGCGAGCCAATGAATTCGGCCATTCAGCCGTCATTCTTTAAGGCTTTTGGGAATTCAGGGGGCGTTCGGCGTACCTTTAATCGCCGCACCAACAGCGTGCAGCACAAATACAAGCTCTTGCTGTTGCCGCCGTCTCCGCGCACTTATTTCATCGAACTCCTCGTCGAAGAAACACTTTTTCGACGCTTCGATATACTGCAGTTTCGACGAGACGGGAGCCATGTTTACGCGCGCCAGAAAGCCGGAAACGGGAACGTTAAAAAAATAGGCGTCAGATGTCGCCTCGATAACAAAGTGCGCCGTTAAGCTACGCTCCGAACCCGCGCGCTCGAGCGCAGATGTCCGGAGTCTGGAGCTCACTAACTTAACGCGCCCAATGCATGCAAAGTTTAACGTGATTATATACGTATTTGACCGCAGCGCCCTCTCCTGTATAGATGTTAAGTGGCTACATGCAACGTTTCATCCATGACATCCCCAGCTCTTGAGTTACTACCACATCTCAAAGCCCTCTACTCGTCCCGCAGTCGTGGTCGAGTGGTTAAGGCGGTGGACTAGAAATCCATTGGGGTATCCCGCACAGGTACAAATCCTGCCGACTGCGCAAACATTTTTTTTCTTTTTGTTTTACACGAGCACATGAACACGTGCTCGTGAGCATGTGAGCTCACGAGCAAGAGCACCAGCAAGATCGATAGCACGGACGCCGGATGGACAAGGCTAGACCCTAAGGAGCTTCGCCCCTAAAAGGTCCGTCAATTGTTCCGACAGAAACTCAATTCACGACCGGCAAGAGAAAGACCGTTGGGCAAAGCCTGCGAATGACTTTGCTCTGTGATGCACGCCCCTTTCCCCTCCAGAGACTAAGTCTGGACGCCTTGTTAAGAAGACAGGGAAGGCCAACCGTCGGCGCAGATGGGTCCCTTGAAGGGGGTCCACTGGCAGTCGCAGGTGTATCCCTGGTAGCCCTCAAGGCAGAAGCCCCCGTTGAGGCACGGGGCCGAGGCACACTTGCCCACGCAGCCCAGGGACACCCCGTACAGGCCCTCCCGGGCGTGGGCCCGCAGCTGCACGGGCACCCCGTTCACCAGGAAGGCCCGCATGCAGCCCACATAGCCCTCCTTGTAGTCCACGCTTGCTCCTGTTTCAAGGGGGAGACACCGTCGGGATTCTAGGCAAATATTCTCAGTTATTTCAAACATAGTATGAATATCTTTCCCTTGAAATCCTGAGTTCTCCAATTTTACAAGCTTGAAAATCTCTCTGAATTGACGGCCGAGGAACGTTTCCTGTTCTTGATATTGATGCGGCGAAGCAGCAAAGAAGCTTCCCCCAAAGCAATAATTCACGTGCTAGGGAGGATCGTAGTTATGCATCCAGTGGGTGGCTCAGATCCTCCGAAATAGCGCTTAAACAGGAAAAATGCTTTGCACAGGGGTGGAGACGTTCGAGAAAATTTTGGAGCTCGGAGGCCCCTCCAAGAACAAAGCTTGAGTGCCGTGGATTTCCATTTAAATCGAACATTTCCCGTTCGGCAGTTTTCCAATCCTCTTGTTTCAACGTCACCTCGACTCGACCCCGCGAGAGCCACGACAAACATGATGTGTCCTGCTGCTAAACACACACTGCTGATTGGGGGCCCCTCTGGCCAGTGTCTGGAGTTTGCACGTCGGCAATACTGAAAACAGTTTCTGACCATTTTGTTAATGTTAACCAAAACGTGAAAAATAAATAGCAAAAATCATCTTGGCTACTATAACACACTAGAACTTCTCATAGTAGCCTCAGTTTTTGTGAAGAAAGAACTTCACTAATGTCAATATGCCCAGTACATACCTCAAGTGCCTTACCAGACTGGTACTATTAGAACTTTACTCCAACCTTGATCACAAAATCAGCATCTTCACTCTATCAGTCTTTACTAGAGTAAGTGAAAACATGTATTTATTCTTATCTAAGGATCACCTGCCTTGGCGTTTACTAAAAAGAGGTTCTACTCTGTCCTAGATATAAAAAAACGACAACACTGTCCCCAAAATCAAAGTATTAAAGCAGAAAATGAGTAGTAGTCTTAATAGACGTTTTCAGTGCTTGTTTCTCCATTATAAAAAGGGGGTTCATATTTTCTATCCTCCCAGAGCTGCACTCCCAAAATTTCTTTTCTTTATAGGCTACATTTCACGACATGGAACTCCCCCTAAAAAATATTACTCAATGCAATATTTTCTTTGCAAGATGCACCGCAGACGAAGCTCTGAGCTAGGTATATGAGCCACTTTCCTCTCCAAATGTTCTCTCACATCTTTCTCAGCATGCAGAGGGCAAAGGTGCAGAGAGAAGAGGAGGCAGTTTCTCACATCCACACTCCTTCACCCGATGGAAGGCTCATAAAATGACTTCTCTTCTATCGTCAGATCAAGTGCACTGGCCTCCAAATATAAGACACTCTTCAGCTGGCACGTGTGAGCAGATGAAACTGCTCCAAACTTAAAATGCATCCTGCGGTGCACCTATCGCGTTAATTCATTACCATTCTTCTCGTGAAAAGTGTGTTTTGCGACGTACATGTTCTATTTATGCACTTAAAAAAAAATTAATGTTGTCTCTATCATTTCCATAAACCTGGCAGGCACAAAACATGTCGTGCATGCATTAAGCGCGCTTTACGATTTATGTTTGGTTACGGAACTCTATCGGTAGTTACAGATGCGTTGAGCACACGACTCACTCGTGTACTCGACCCATTTACAACAATGATAGAGGCCAGTCGTTCGGAAGCCGGCAGCGCACGCCGACAGTTGCCTACTACCGCAGGCTCCCTTGAATCCTATAAAATCCAGCTGTTTGTGCACCCGTTGGCCTCCGTCCAGCCCACAAACGCAGTGCGCATTAATACGTCTCTTGGGAGTGTCCCTCCGAAAGGAGAGACGGCAGAGCTCACCAATGACCAGCCTGCCCGGCAGGTTGAGGGCGTGGGAACGGTCGGGCTTCTCCTTCACCTCTGCGCCCTGGCTGTCGTCCACGATGATGCGGGCCTCCTTCTTGTTGCGCTCCACGTGCACCGAGTGCCAGACGTTGTTGTTCAGCTTGTACGACGTCTCCACGCTCACCCCCTGGGGGCCCCCACCTGCCGTCTCGTACAGCAGCTGGATCTGGTCCCCACCTGGGCACGGGTAGGGCGGCCACAGTGTCAATGGCCTGTTGCCTCTGGCAACAACCACAGGCCGACAGCTTGGGTTGTCCTGCCACCGGCACTATCTTCCCACCCTCGACGACGCTCGGGCGTCTCGCTGGAGCGCAGCCAAAGGAAACGATTTGGCGTTGCTAGTCTTTATTACCAACACTGGGTGGAAAGAACAAAATGGAGCAAAAAGACGCAAGGAGAAGGAGGACGAATGCAAAGACATGGTACTGGCTACTGAAGGTCCTTTTCTTTAGCACGAAAATGCAAATGTAAAGGAACAGCGTAAAAGAAAATGACGGTCGTCAGACACGGCCGTATCGGTGTACATTTTCTACTTGTCCCCGTCTTTTATTAGTTTCGATTTCCACGCAACATGCACCGACTCCACCAACTACGAACTTTGTTAGAGCTGGAAATCGAAGCAGGGGTTACAGTCTCTTAAGGGAAAACACTGCTTCTTGAGCTTTTTTTTTTATTTATGGACCAATCCAAATGAAATTTATAGAGCATAATCATCTTCCCATTCTGATGACAAATATGTACTTTGTTTTAAAATAGCTTGGCTAGTTTTGATAAAATTAACTATTTTTTTTGAACATTTTATGGGCGAGATTCTAAAAAATTATGAAGACAAAACTCAAAAAGAAATATATCTCTGTAAACTAGAAGGTCTACAGAATCCAATAAGGTATAAATGAAGGCCCCATGATTATTGAAAACATTTTTACGGCATTTCAAAATTTTCAGTTTATAAATCAATTTTTACAATCTATGTTGGAGGTGCTAACAAAAAATACTGATGCCTAGGTTGATGCAATTAGACCCCTTATTGAATACCCCACTTATACACCTACCTAAGAAAAAAAAGAATTAGGAAGATCGGTGGTGTACAGCCTGAGATACGGCTTCCGCAAAATAGCAAACTGCGCAAAAAGTTCATTTCGAGAAAACAGCAAAAAACGTTCACGGACAGATTTTTACTGCTACCCGCGGCGAACTCCACTCGGATGCGACATCCCCGCAGATCTTGCAACATCACTTGAGTTTTACTGCAAGTCCATACTCGCGATCGCATTTTATGAGTTCGACATCGCCGCAACAAGCTTTACACTTCGAGAGTTGAAGAAGCGAGTTCACGACGTCGAGGCTTACGACGATGAAACTCTCTGTACTCTCGGGAGCTTCTTGATCGGCGCCCGAGACGCCGGCCATCAGGGCAGCTTTCCGCGTCGTAGCGGACGTCGACGAAAGTTCTTTAGAGTTTTTCCTCGGCTTTTTTTTCTTTCTCGTCGACCTCGGAAGCGCGGAGCATCACCGTGTCGAGCCGCACTCGCTCGCTTGAAGTCATGGATGTCGACGGCGCCGTCGATGCGACATCTTCGTGTTCGGGCTCCCGCACCTCGTTGTCGACGTTCAGGCTCGCGGGAAGTTGAACTGCGCCGTGGATTAGCTTCCTCGGGCCCTATTTTCGTTTTTTTCCAAACTTGTGGGCCATATGAAACTTTTTCCGTGGAGTTGTTGTGATCGGCATGATCAGAGACGCGCACGAGAATCAAACAAGATGGCGGACCGGAAACAACGAGCAGACGCTTCGTAACCCTAACGGCCAATGAGAAAGCGCCATTTGCACACGTGATCCAAAACAGCCAACCGCGTGGCAGGACTAAGTTTTTTTATTTGTGCTTTGTTCTCGGTGGCCAATCGCCGTGTATCATCGTGAATGGCGGGAGAAGAAATAGCGGGAGCGGAGCTTTCAAATGAGACCAAGATGTCCCCCTTCTATCGCATTGTTCTCGAGCTACCGGCGGTCAAATTGTACCTTTTTTTTGCTTTTTTCGGAGAAAGCATTTCCGTTTAGATACTTCAAATCAATACCCCGAAATAAATATGGCGTATTTTGCGATAATACTTTTAGAAAAGATGCGAAAATATCTGTAGATATTAAAAAACATAATTTCAAAAATGTGATTTTTTTCATTTTTTTGTTTCAAGGAGCCGTGTCCCCCCTTAACTGTTTCGCAAATCAAGACGCATTGGGGGTCATGAGAGCCGCAGTGGTAGCAAAAGGGGCAGATCCAGCTTTGTTACATTTAAGGCATGCGGCTGTACTTGTCTCCAACCGTGCTGGTAAACCTTGTTAGCTAATTTACGTATTCGTTCAAGTGTAAACATTTCCTTATCGGCGACGTTCTCGGCATTACTAAATCTCTAGAATGTGGCAACTGGCTCTGCCACGACCGAACTCGATCCTCAGAGGGTTTCTGCCATACGTGCACCAAGAAGCCCCACGAGGTCGCACATACAACCATAAACAAACGGAAGAGTACCCGCCATCAAAATACAACGTCACGAGGACGCCGAAGGAGAGGGCACGAGCGGAGGACACCTACCGATTAGCACGAGCTTGATGTAGTCCGTGGGGCCCTTGTTGTGGAAGAGCACCCCGTTCTCGGCGGTGGTCTTGAAGTGGAAGTAGATGTCCCATGACTGGCGCAGGTTCAGGTGGGGCACCTCGATCGTGGCGTCCGTGTACCGGAAGGTCACCACGTCCTCGAACAGCGCTGCGGGGGAGGAGCGAAAATAAGGGTTCTAGGATTCTCATAGCCCTTATGGCATGGTACATTAGAGCTGACGCGATAAGCGAGCTCCACTTCGAAGTCTGCAGAAATGTAGAAGTATTGTAGCTTCCCTCAGTTCTATTGCAAAGATCAGTTAATGCCAAGGCATGCGTCGGTGTCTTTTCACGGTCCATGCCTTAGCATCTGCAAAGCTTTTTTCTCTCATCCAGACATACGAAGGATGACACCCACACTTGCCGGGATTTTTGCAACGGACAATGTTGCTTCGACCCTGCGAGTCACAAGCGGCAATCAGAGTTGCCGCGACAAAAAGAGTGCGGTAGTTAAGTTCTACGCTCATCTCGGACCTTTGTTAGAAGGGTTCCACGTTTTTAAAGTTTATTTTTCTTTGAATCAGGGGATGTATTTTTAGGATTCACTGTTTCCCCAATTTTTTATGTACATTTTTGAGGTTAGACAAAAAAAACGTTTAGACTTTCCACTCTCATGAAGAAGCCCAGCGGAGCTGTACTCGATACACTGTGTGTTTCTTCTTCGTCGTCGTCTGTTTTTCGTGCTGTTTCCTACGCTGAATTTCCACCAACGCGCTCAACTGTCCATTCTTCTATGATAGCTGGAAAGGTTGGCGCCATCTACGAGCAACGGTGGAAACCATTACTGGTTGTGTGCTTGCCGCCGTCGCTTATAGATGGCGGTAGCTGTCCAGGTTGGTTTGTGTCGACATACACGGACACGATCTTGGGGAAGTAGCCCTTAGCAGCTCCGCTGTAGAAAAAAAGCCTTTATTGGGGCTGACCTCGAACGACAGGGGGCACAGACATGAGATTCCCCAAACGCCAAAGATTGTATGTGACCTAAATACTACTACCGTGAAACCCCAATTACACGACATTTGTGGGACTGCACAAAATCGTCGTACAGTAAACTTTCGTTAGTTCGACCCCGGTTAATTCAACTGTTTGTTTAATTCAATCATTTTCAAAAGTCCCGGCAAGCGCTCAGACATTTCTACGGGAGGAAAAGTCCGATAGTTTGAACTCAGGAAGACTCCACATCGGATAATTCGTCCCGAGCGAATCTCGCGGGCTCACATTGCACAACGCCATGGCAGAAAAACCACGAACGTACGGCGAAACAGGGGCCCTTTGCTGCAAAGCCGGACGTGTGCAAATATGCGCCTGCTCCTCTACACCGTTCAGATGGACCGCAGCGAATGACATGAGCCAGCGCAACCAATCTAGCGTGGAGTAGCGCGGAGAACATTGCGTGGGGTCGGGCGCGGGGACAGCGCGTGCTCTCAAAGCGCATTTCTGTAGCATCGTGTGCGGTCCATCTTGTGCGTCGGAAAGTGTGGGTTCTCTTTTCTTTTTTTCTTTTTTTTTTTGTTGTTAACAATCTGGATGTGCCAAAGCTAACTCGTAAAACTTATTCTTTTTTTTGTAGTGCGATTTCTTGAGGAGATGATGTTTAGTTACGTTGCTCTCCGGAGCATGCTTTTGGACACGGGTTTTAAGCGCAGACGGTGGCAGACCACCCGTGAGTACTTGGGACAATAAAAGGAAGTTTGATGTTAACCACTTTTCTGTCCTTTTTTTTATTTCGACAATTCGGATAATTCGACCAAATTTCAAGGTCCCGTGGAGGTTGTATTAACGAAAGTTTACAGTATAATCCGAGTTGCATCATCCGCAAAAACTATAATTACGGATACAGTGATCGGCATCACGCTTGCACAAAAAAAAACGAGCGGAGGTTGGAGAAAGTGGCATGCACAGGACAGCAAGCATAAACGAGAAACAAGAGAAAAACGGGATGAGCAGAGCAAGGACGCAACGCGAAAATACTGGGACATTTCACAACCCGGGGAGCAGAAGGGACAGCGCCGTCTCCTGCTCCCTCCCGGCACTGCGGCTGTCTTGGGGTGCCGCCGGTGTGTTTTTGGACCCTCCGGAATGGTGTGCAGAACTCTTCCCCATTGTTGCACCGCCGCCCCCCCTCCTCATGCAGCCGCCGAATTCGTCGCGCGTCTCCCGCTGGAACATTGTACGACGCGGGATGCGTAGCATCGCATGTCATGCGAACTAAACTTTTAAGACATTATTTCTACGGGGAGTTCGTCGGGACCGGGCAAATTCGTCGTAAAATGCGGGATGTCGCATGAACCGAGGATACAGGATTGAGCTTCCACTGTATTTGGATTATGTTCCGGCACCGACGAGAGAAGAGAGCGAGATGCGATGCGCAAAGGAAGTGGCAGCCCTGTGGACAGTTCGGTGGAAGCTTTGCTCCAAGTCAATGCAAAGTAAAGTTGCACTTAAAAAACTTTCAGCCTTTCCACTCTGGTGAAGAAGAAAGACCAGCAAAGTTGTACCATGGTCAGACGACCTCAAGGAGGATGTTTAGGACAACCTCTAAGGCGATTTCTAAGACGACCTCAAGGACGACACCTGGACAACCTCAAAGACGGCGTCTAGGACGACCTCAAGGGTGACGTCTAGGATGACCTCAAGGGTGACGTCTAGGATGACCTCAAGGACGACTTCTAGGACAACCTCGAGGACGACGCCCAGAGAAATTCAGCCTTTCCACTCTGGTGAAAACCAGAGTGGAAAGGCTGGAAAGGTTGTTGCCATCTATGAGCAAGGCCAGCAAGCCGACTGCTGGTTGCCACAGTCGCTCATAGATGGCTGTAGCTGTCCAAAGTTTTGTGTTGACACTTATTTGATACTGGACACGATCCTGGGGAACCTAGCCCTTAACAGCCCCGCTGTAAGATTTCTTCCCTCGAAGACCAGGTTTTTCTCCTACAAAGACGGCTTCCATTCGGGGGTTTTCAGTATTCCCCGACTCCGAGAAGATGAGCTCAGGGGTTAATTTTAGGAATTATTCCGTAATTACCAAAAAGACGCAAAACCCGTTTGTAAGCTGCGGCACTCACCGTCCCCCTGGCAGTCGAGCGGCCCGAGGGTGTAACGGCCGCGCTTGCGGTCCTCCAGGAGAGAGGCCGAGCCGGTGTCCCCGAAGCGCAGCTGGCGCACGGGCAAGTAGTCCCGGTCCGTGAGCTCGCCCCCATCCATGGTCCACTCCTCCAGCCCGGCGTCACAGTTGCAGTAGCGCTGGGGGTCCTTGCAGGTGCCGTACAGGCCGCACTTGCACTTGCGCGAGCCGGGCACCGACCCGCCCCAGTAGTCCATCTTCTGATTGCTGCGGCTCACCCACCAGCCGTACGGCGAGAACGTGTCCGGCCCCGTGTCTTGAACTGCGACGGCAAAGGGGAGTTCATGGTTGCCCTCAAAACGGAAGGACGGACAAATGACGTCCCTCTTCGTGGGAGTGCCACTACTATGCCAGTGATGCGTCTCTGACTCGCACATTCATGCGTCCTCGAAAGTGGCCCTTCGATTTCCTCCGAATGACGTCACAGCGACGTCGCAAAGTTTCCTGCCACGACCCTGGCAGTGGCACGGCGCCAGAAATAGATGCGGCTGCCGTCCGTTTTGCCGCAAGCTGCGGCGGAACGAACGCCTCCATTGTGTCTCTTTATTCATTTACTGTTCACCATTGAGACAAGCCGCAATGCAAAATCGTGGCGATGCGAGTGTTTTTTTGTAGTACTGTACAGTCGTGTTCTCTGTGCTCAGTGCCTTTGCTTGGAAAATCGTGTTCCGCCGAGACCAGCGCAAGCTTCCTCTACACCGATGCCTTCCCTTCATTTGTTTAGTGGAAATGTCGCAAAATCGTTGTGGTGCGAGCGTTTCTTTGCAGTGAAATGATAATGCCGTAGTCACACCACTATCCATGCGATACCCCGCGTGAAATACTCGAGTGACGAAACAGCCGTGCTACCTCACTGGACTCTGCCTCCTTCCCTACTCGCTTGAATAAATGAGGGATGCCTACTGGTATGGTACCTTCAAAGTGATATTTATTTATCCGTGAGGCTGGCGCCCTCGCCAAGTCTGGTCGTTGGGATCAGTCGCTGGTAAATCAGATAAGCAGCAATTGCTTCGTTCTACCGATGTCACACATGGTCCTGCCTTAACCTTAGACAATGTGAGCTAGGAAATCTACCAGCATATCACTTAGTCGGAGATAACGGAGGTACATTTGCCGCTTCCTGGCGATGTCATCCCATTTGAGGAGCAGCGAGCTCGTGGCCAAAACTGACGTAGCCATACCGGCCAAGTCGCGGGGCAGACGATGTACCGTGACTCCGCCGGCTCCGCAATCTCCCGGTGAAATGTCATAGCCCCTGGGCACTCACTTACCGAAGCAGTAATGCGTCAACGCCACCAAGTGTCAACGCTCATAACTACGGCACGCTTGGCACTAGAGAGGCCAATGACATCGCGGGCAAGTCGCGGGCGCCACGGATATCTTGAGATGCATCGTGCTTTTTGGTGGCTGATTTTAAAACGCTCACCAGAATCAAACATTTAGAACGAAAAATATAGCCATCCGTTTGAAATACAAGCATGCAATTTTCATTAGCAGATAGAGCTGACCGTGTTTAACTTATTTCTGAATATGAGAGATATATTTCAACCTTCAATTCAGTACACCTTTAACACGGTGCTTTTTCATTTCCCCTTAGTGACAGGACAAACTAGAATACCGACATTCCCTAACGGGTTCATTTAACTTGTTTTTTCTTAGTAATAAAAGAATAAAATAAAACACTAGCCTAAAATTTCGAGCATGCGCCCATTCAAGATTTGAAGATAATCACACATAAAACTGGGGGATGGGTGCTTCTTAGGTCAACAATATGAAAAGATATGTTCTGGGTGTATTACACGAAAGTTACAAAATTGAGGAGAGGGCGCTTATCATGGAATGGGCAGACGCCCGGTATGTTGCGGTAAATCCTAACACTCCTTAATGGTAGAAATTTCTAACACCTGTATTCACCAGGCATTAGTAGTGCCTGTTTAACCACCGATTAGAGACGTCACCGACTAAAATGATCCCATGGTGAGATATAGTCGCTGCTAAGCGAGCGCTTGGTATTCACTGGTCGTGTTTAGGACCTCGTCGCCCTACGCGACTAAGAAGTCGACTAACAAATCTTAGTCATGGGACAGGGTTAGTTTAGCCGGTGTTTAGCGGGTGACTAGCGGCTCAGCGCCATGGCCGACTCGTATCACCGCTGACCGCCAGCGCTAACGAAGCACGCTGGGCGACACATCTTGAAAGAATTGGAGCAAAAAATATTGTGTAAATAGCCATGTTCAATGGCCAGAGATACTGCTAAAGCAATCTCAGCAGAGCGCTGACGACTAGAAAAAACAGATTTACAGGCGCTTCCATATTTGTTTATGTTGCTGGCAATGCAACCTCCGTGTTTCTCCCTTGCATTTTTTTTTTCTTTATTTTTCTTTCTGAAACTTTGTCTTGGACAATTAGTCTCTCCTTGTAACTTTTTTTTTTCTTGATAAACATTTAAATACTGCATTTGCTCGCATTATGAACACATTTTTTTCCCCAAAAAATTGACATTGGGGGCATTTATTAAGCAGGGTAAAATTTTGCATTTACACACTTGTACAAATGTCATATTAGGAGCCAATATGACATGGCAAGGTAGTGTGGCACATCTCCACCGACCGCGGCGCACCTACGGCTGGTCGGGGGCGTGCCACAGTAACCATGCTCTATACACTCCGTGCGGGAATTATAGGGGGCGCTTTGAAAAACGCGCGCAGCGCCGCTAGCCGAGGAGCTGGCGTTCGACAGTGAGGCGCGTTCAGCAGCCTGTGGCGCCTTTTCGCATGCGAAGCTGTGGCGGCGGAAGCGCGCACGGACGAAACTTTTGCATTTTGAGCCGATACGTTGAGGGTGACGTTGTATAAGTGCTGGGGCAGACCTAGGAAGGGCATCTAGTTGTTCTCCACTTCTTATATATTGAGTTAGAGTCGTTATTAGGGGTAATTTCTCTAGTTACGGCCGAAAAGGGGGTTGGAGCAATTTTCCGAAAAGCAAGACGGCCACCACCATAATTGCTCTGAGTGGGAAATTTGTTTCACTCGTCGCTGTAAACGGAACTGCTAGAACGATGATATTTGTAGGCAAGTGAGATGTTCACTAAGTTTGTGCACGAAGTGTGCCAAGTTTCATTAAGACAGCAGGTATGAAAGTTATGTTTCAAACGAATAAGGAAATAAAGCTTTACGGCATACCAAATATTGGACCCGAAATGTTGTGGTATAACTGGGCTGTGCGAAGTGCAGGTTTGGGCACACAGGTGCTTGGACTTGACAACAACATGATACAGCACTTATTATACCAAAAAGAGGTGGCGTAAGGAAACAAGGTGGAAATTTGGTTTGGGCGGCGTTAACTCAATGGTAACCGGTTTTGACAATGAAAGAGCTATCAAGAGAATACCACTTGTCGTGGGAGATGGAGACTTTACAGGTAGGAAGGTACTAATGGACTGCACTCCCAATTGAAAGGTGGTTCTAAAGCCTAAAAAACAAAATTAGGCCAACACACGGTTTGGCCGTCAAAGGCTTTTGTGGTCAGCTGTTATGTAATAACCTGTTGCTCGAGATGCTGATTTTCGGCACACAGGTACTTTAACATGACCGTAACTTCACACTACACTTATTATACCAAAAAGAGGCTGCATAGCGAAACCAAGTGGAAATTTAGTTTGGGCGGCGTAACTAAATGGGAACCAGTTTTGACCGTCAAAGGCTGTCAAGACTGACGGTCAAAACCCCTCATCATGGGAGGTGCACACTTTACAGGTCGGAAGGGACCAGTGGACGGTACTTCCAGTTCGAACAACTTTGCTATAGGTGGCTGTAAAGCCGAGAAAAGAAATTGTTGTCTACAGAGCTCGGGGTGTCAGCGCTTCCACATTTAAAAGGAGGCTGATCAAAAAAGAAAGAAAATTACATAGACATCCATACTCAATCGTCGATTCTCCAGTGATTCTCAGTTTCATTGTAGTTTTCCTTAGATTAATACTTGTCACTTTATTTTTTTACCGTTTGGATCTTTCTACCTGAAGTACAGATTGCGTGCCCTACTTGTCCGGAAATATCATCGACACGTACGACGAGGACGAAACTTCTTTGGAGGGCATTCCTTCAACGAAATTGGCCCTGCATACCCCCGAGTGTGGGATGGCATTTCAGTTCGTCCCATCGGCGCTAACACATGTAGGCGTCACTGGTACGAAAACAAACGCAGAGTGCAAAGCGGCAGTGTATAATATGTCAGTCGTGCCGACACAGTGGCAGATATGATCGGAAAACTTAATTTTTCGTGTAGTATGGTACGGGTCCATCCAGGGGCGGATGCAGGAATTTCCTGAGGGGGGGGGGTGTGAGGTGTTGGGTCAGCGTACCATATGTTTAGGAACCCCCTCCCCCTCTCCCTCATTTCACGCCCTAAATTTTATGCATGCAGAAATCAAGAAGGGGGTGAGGGCACCCGAACCCCCCCTCTAAATCCGCCCCTCGGTCCATCGTTGTTGATGTCCCACAAAACATCGGAGAGGCGAAAAACTGTGAAACTTTGTCCGTACGAGATACGACGCATAACTATTGAAGTACTTGACGACGCACCACTGGCAGCACTTCGTGCTGTGAACCCAGCGCAACCGCACCGTTCTGATTCAATGCGTACCAACGTACGTACGTGGCATGGTTTCGGTTTCGTTTTCTTTGGAGTTCTCACTGCCTACCTTCGGTAACGGCCGCGCAACGGCGCGCCAGTCGCGTCGCACGGAGTGTATAAGTTGCAAACCTTCATAAGGCGCTTTCAGGGTGCCTTTTGAGGAAGGAAAAGCGCCCTATGAAGCTCATTCAGCACGGAAAGCTTTCCGCGACCATTCTTAGGTTATATATAGTCCTAGTATCCGGCGGCGTGCCAAGGTATATACCGCGACTACGCGTATAAGAACTCGTACGAAGCCCATCTGCCGACCGCCAAGGTCCGCTTCCACAGATCAAGTTTCGTTCATGGACACGGCTGTTACCAGACACTCTTAACCTACCATGCAGCGTGCACCTCAGCACGCGCCTCGCAGCACCCTTCTGTTACAGATTAAACAAACCCATTTGCCCCCCAGAGTATGCAAAAGTAAGCCCAACGACTTTCACGATTTCTCTGTCCGAAAGCGGACCACAGACAATGGCGTGTTTGTGGACATCAATGCATCCGAGAAGCGAAAAATGTCCTTGGCTGGGCAATTCCTCGACCCAAGCTTCGTCAAGTGTGCGTGCCGCTCAGTCTCACGGTTGAACACTTCCGCAACTACCACAACTACGCATGTGTGGCCATTACGAGAGCGGCTTGGCTTGGCATGACTTGGCCTGACCGCTTGGCGGCAAAAGAAAATTGGCTTGGTGGCTAGCTGAATTGGATGCCATTCGGGACTCGCGGAGTCGAAAATTGGAGGTGCATTGATTACGCGAGGGGAAAAAAAAGTCAAAACTTTGGTGCCTGTTGTGAGATTGCGTTCATTATGCGAATGCATTCACATGCGAGTAAATATGGTACTGTCGAGACTGGTTATAACGAAGCTCACGGGAATCGGAAATCACTTTGCTATATCCGCTATTTCGTTATAACCGACTTCAGTTAACAAAGTGCAAAAGGGAATGGGAAATCGTGATCACTTCGTTGTAGCCGCTATTTCCTTATAACCGACTTCGTTATAACCGATCTCGACAGTATTAGATTTTATACGATAAAATACCTATTTACGCAGTGACATTTAAGTATGCGTATGCAGGACCTAGCTTTTTATGTCACTTCCGTTTGTTAGTTCTGATTAGATAGTCACTTGCTCGCTTCTCACTCGTGAATACCGCAGAACTAGTCGATCCTTAATCGCTGATTTTTTCGCTCAGTTCGCGACTACTTAGACGCGATACTAATTTTAAAACAGCGCTAGTTAGTCATGACTGGTGAATACGGCTGCTACCGTTTCCCCATGTAGCAGGAAAAGATGTGGAAACCCAAGCTTCCCCGAGAGCTGCGAGTTTTCCTCTTTCTTCTTTGAAAACGCGGTTCCAGGAGTAAAGGACCCACCGCTGGTGTCGAAGAGGCGGGCGTTGAAGCACTCGTAGGTGAGGCTCTGGCGGCAGTGGGTGGACCGGTTTACCAGCTGCACCATCTGCTCCAGCGGCGCGTCGTACACTATGTCCTGGATGAAGCTGCCTGGCTCCCGGAACCCCTTCACGTCCGTCGTCAGCTCGTTCTTGTGGTGCACCAGCGTCTCAGTCACGTTGTTTGCTGCACGACAGTCGCACAACATCAACGCGGAAATCTCAGGCGTGAGGAAAAGGAATGCGCCTGAACGAGCGCTTTGTGGTTCAAACACTAAATTCTGAACTAAATGTGCTTCTCCAAATGTACAAAAAAAAAAAAAATTGAGCAAGTTTTGCGTTTATTTGCATCACAGCCACAGCAATAGCTGATACACACCACGGCGAAGCCGCTGGACATTGGCGTCGTGTTCACGCACCGTGGGGTGGGTGAAAAAAAGCATTCGAAACGAAATGGGCATCTGACCAATCTGTTCCCAACGTTTCTTTTTTTTTCTTTTTGTGTGTTTCGGAGTGCGTGAAGGCGCGTCTCCCTGCACAAGCTCTTGACCTTGACAGTGCTGCGACAGCATTTTGTTTTCGGCTATTTTTTTATCTTCTAGAGAGCGCGTGCAGTATAAACTCACAAGTATAAAGAGGGTTGTTAACGCTGTGTCGTAGCTCTGTGGTAATGCCTCCACTTCGCACACGGACCCAGGTTCGATTTCCACGGGCAGCAGGAAACCTTTTCTGAGGATTTGGCAGCGTCGACGACAAACATCCTACGCCCTACTGTACTCATAACAGCTATCGCTGTAAAAATTATACGAACGAACCTGATCAGGCTGACAAAGGCCAGGGAGCCCCAAATGTGTCCTGCACAGACCATACTCAGTGCGTCGTTTGAGCAAGATTTTTCATCAAATTTGATGCCCTGCTGGGATGCCTTTCTTATGTTGATTTTACACGGACCTTTGTCAGCTTTCTGTATAACCCTAACGCCGTGATACACTTCCAGCGTGTCGTCGTTTATGACGATCGCTCTTGACATTCATTCCTGACGCTCGGTCATGGACATTTTCTGATAGAGGACAGCTCATGAAACACATTCTGTGTTAAGAAAGGATGCTCCTCAGGCATACTTTTCTTTTTAATATTGAGATTAGGAGGCCAAAGTTTGAAACAGTTAGTTGAAATTGGGCTCCTCTTTTCATTCATGCAATCCATTTTCTGATAGCTGCTCTAGTTCAATATCTGTGCTGCATGGCATACATAAAAAAAAAACCATCATGTGCACATAATTTTTTCTACGACGTAACTATAAAGATAGCGTAGCCTAAATATATAGGTTGGTTCCCCATGAACTACAGAGATTGAATATCTATTTGAATCAACAATACCTAAAAAAATTCTATAAATAAAAATAAAAAAGTTTGTGTCAATATTTTTAAAATATAACTTTTTGTTTTCTATATATTTTTTTTTAAATGGTAGTATCTATCTTGTAATTAACAAGATTTACTGACTCTGTACACCCCAAAAACTGCTGCATAAAAATTTTTCGTGTGCAGCGACTAAAACCTTTACGCTCCCACCACCGCATGTGCGCAAAGTAAATAACCAAAATACAGTAGAACCTCATTGATACCGTATGTTCTCGGCTGATACGTTTTCCCGGCTGTTACATTCAAAAACGCCAGTCCCGTCTTACTTCCATAGATACATGTATTAGTTTCCTGCTTGTTACAATTGCTCTCCCGGTTGGTACGTCCAAAAGTGTCGGCATCGCAACGCCTCGGCGTGCCGTACGCCAAGCTCCCACGCTTGCTTCAAAGAGAAGCTAGCGGAGCAAAGCATAACCATGCAATGCGGGTCGCACAACACACATAGTCACGCAGACGCCCGTCTTCCCTTTACTCCTTTCCGTCTCTGTCTCCTCGCTGGGCTTTACTGAGCTCTGCCACAGCTTTCCATCTTCCCCGGGTGTGACCTTGGAGCACTGCTCGGACGGGGAGCGAGACTGGCGAGGCGTCAAATGCTCCTTCTCTCTTGCTCTCTCTTTCGTCCGTCCTTCTCTTTCTCTGGCACAAGGTGCACCCGCATGCACACTGCGCTTATAATTTCTGCTCTGCTCGATTGCGTGAACCGTGGCATTTCGAAGTATGTGCGCTTTGCACCCATTAACAACAGTAACGGCATCGCGAAAAAGAAAGGCACTCTCTTTTAAAGGGAAAATTGATATACTTCAGACGGTGGATCGCAATCCCAGCCGGACGAGATCTGACATTGCAAGAGACCTCGGACTCACGCCATCAACCTTGAACAGCATCGTTGCCAAACGAAAGGAGATTGAGGCGAAAGCTCGAAACGGCAGTCAGATATTACAGTCAAACCCCGCTTCAATGAATGCCGCTTCAACGAATTTTCTGGTTCAACTAATATTCTTCGGTTCCCCGTCAACGGTCCATAGGAGTCAATGCATAAGAATTTTCACTACAGCGACCACTGTTTCTTGTGCTGTTCCGCTTGAACGAAATTTCACAGAGCAATTCGAAGTTCGAAAGTTTAATTTTACGTACGGAAAACAAACTTTTGAGCACTGGTGTATTTTAGAACATAAAATATGTCTACTATAAAGTTTAAATCGCGTGTTGAACCACCAGAAACTGCCACTAATAACCGGTAACCGAGCACAACGTTGACCGAACATCAACGTTACCGGGCGTCAACGTTACCGGGCGTGCAGGCCACCATTATTTGATGGTGACGGCGACGAGGCTGGCCTTCCTACGCTGTTGCACCGAATGTTGCTCTAGCTCTTGGCTTGATATCGCTCTGTTGCAGACTATCCAAAGCCAAAGCTCAGTCTTCTTGTTGTTTTTTTTCTCCTTTTTTGTCGGTTGCCATTTTATCAGTACGGTACGACGACAACGATGGTATGCGGGCTTCTTCCAAATGGCACAATGGCACCGCCAAGCAAAACGCAAAAGTTTTTATTCTTACAAGATAAAGCTTGCATCCTGGCCGGAGTTGCCAAGTGGACAGAAGAAAGCTGTCATCGCCGAAAAGTTTGCAATTCCTCCGAGGCAATCAAAAAAGCTCTTGTTCAGTCATCGCCAACCGTTTCACGCACGCGGGCTTCAAGCTCGGACACCCGGACGCCGACTCCGCTGAGGATAACGAAACAGTGCGTCTGCCGGGAGAGGCCGTTACTTCTTGGGCTGCGCTTCAGGATGCCGGAACTGCGCCGTCCGGTGTCGCGCTGGAAGATTGCATCGACGCTGACATGGACGTTATCGCTCATGAAGAAGTGAGTGACGAAGACATTATACGAAGTGTCCGCGACGAGGCGCAGTCAGATGAAGACGACGTGCCGCACCTGCAGCCTCCGCCTTCCATGGCGCGTGCACTGGATGCGTTCGACGTTCTCAAAAGCCAGGTGGCTGCGCATGATGACGACCTCGCCATGAACCTACTCGTCAAATGTGAAAACCGCGTCACAAAGCTCCTAACAAGAAAAAGGAAGCAGGCGACGCTCGATACACTTTGGAAGTAAAGATTTCTGTACTCTATCAGTCCAGGTATGCCATTCTTCTGTAAATTTCATGACAACAAAATTTTTGCTACAACAAATTTTTTCTCGCGCACCGTCAATTTCTTTGTAGCGGGATTTGACTGTACGAGCTTTTGTGAACATGTCTGAGTCCTCAACAGTTCTGTAAGTACACATAAAATAAACCATTGCATAAGAGCTGCTTTCTATCTCATGTAGAGTCCCTCTAAGTGCGTTATCGGTTGTTATGTTTAACCAGATGATACATTTTTTTCCTGCGGTCCCCTGAAAAACGTATCAACGAACTTCTATTGTAAAGTGTTGACGAACGCACGTGCAAGAGGACATTTGTTTTAGGTTTTTGCTTTAAAACAGTTACACTATAGACCACTTACAACGTAACTGCTTATAGTGCAAGACCGGGTATAACGCGGCTTTTTTAAAACACCGGTTTGCCTCCCATAGAACTCCATGTAATTACATACCGCTTAAAATGCAGGCGCGTGAAGGGAAATACCGGTTATAGTGCGGTTTCTGGAACCGGCGCAGCCAGCACGCTTCCCTGTGCGACGCTAGATAACGGCGCTAGCCTGGCTAGCCGCAAGCGGCACTCGCGGGGCAAGGAGGTTGCTCGAAGTCGTGGATCCAAGGAGGGGGGAGAAGTGAAGAGAGAGGCTTCAGTTGCCATACCGACGGAGGGACGCACGCACAAGTCGTTCACGTGTGTGCGTCCCTCCGCTGCGTTGGCGTTGGAAACAACCGCAACGACAGACCAATCGCAGGTCCAGGAGAAGTGTTCGCACGCGTTGCACACCGGTCGCGGGCCGGCTTCTATCCGCAAACATGGCGTCGGTTGCGATCGTTCCGCGTAAAAGCGCTATCCTTGACTGTGAATTTTCGTTGTGTGCCGCTACGATAACCCAGCACGTACTAGAAGGGAAGATCCACCTACTCGTGCGGCGATGTCGTGGCGGCACTCTCAAGACGGCAGAAACGCCCCTGTCGTCATGTTTGTTTACTTCGACTACAGTGGTGCTTTCTAAGCATTTGTGTTTTCGAACATCGCCCGGATTTCTTATTTGGAGCATTTCACGCCTGTGCTAAAGTTGACGGAATTACTGGCGCGTACCGTATAAAGGATGCGAATTTTCACGCGTCTTCATCACCGGAGAAAAGTGATTAGGGTTAGCAATCCTGAACGCTTGCAACGTCCAGTGGCGTACCAACTTGTTTTTGAGTGAGGGGGCAAACCCGACCCTCTTCCCCCCCCCCCCCCCCCCTTAATCGAAAATTCGGCGCAACTTTTGTCGAACTTTTCTAAAGATGTGGCAATGATTCGGCAAAATTACAACGTTACCAGACTTAACATTAATATTTTGTTTTTTTCTCACGAAAAAAATTTTGCTTCTTCTTCTTAAAATAAATACAACTTGTAGTGCCTATTGAAACAGTTATGATTAAAAAAGGTGATATTCTACAAGATAATTGTATCGATGTCGCTTTTGTGTGTTTACTGGCAATTTTTGTGTTTGCTTGCAGAAAGTGGCGTGACAACGAGGCTGGGTAGTAGCCGGAGCAGTCACGAATCACACTACGAGAGTTTTGATTTTGAGGCTTCATCAGCGCACGCCTGCAAGTGTGTTTACATTGTTAAAATAAAGACAATCACTGCGTTCTTACTTTCTCTGGGAGTCACCGTTTCGTGCGCGAAAACGGATGCAACGGTTGTTTAGCCTTCACCAGAAGAGATAACAATACTGTAAATGTGCATGTTTTTCGATTTGAGTCACTTGACGTCAGCTTTGCATGAAAGTGCGCGTTCCATATTCGCATCAACGTGCCGTTTTTAACCTTTAAAATTCCGGTTTCTGGTGTTAGGACACACACGGACGTTTAGGAAGATGGGGAGAGTTAGGAATGTCGGATGTGCAACGTCGAGCATGATAGTTCTGTGTTTAACGAATACTTTTCATCAGTGTTTACTAACGAGTACTTGGACTTCGTCCCCACTCTCCCTGAAGAGCTTTACGAGCGCATGCATCCTATTAACGTTAACTCCGCTGGTATTAAAACATTGATTGATAAACTAAAACTTACTTCGTCCGCTGGAACCGATAACATCAACCCTAAAATTTAAAAGAAACACCCGTGTTATTTCTAGTGAGTATTTGAAACTCATCTTCATTTAGTCCTCATCTCAAAGCTGCCTTCCATCTGACCAAAAGGTGGGAAGGGTAATTCCCAGTCTTTAAACAGGGCAGCCGCTCTTCCGCATCTAATTATCGCCCTAATTCATTGACTTCAATTTCTTGCAAACTACTTGAGCATATCCTCTGCTCCAATATCATGAGGCACCTATCATCCCACTTCTTTTCTTTAAACAGCAGCACGGTTTTCAAAAGGTACTTTCCTGCGAAACGCAACTCTGCGACTTCATCCATGACTTGCACACTAACCTTGAATGTCACGTCCAAACTGAAGCTATCATCTTTTTGCCTCGACCAATAACCGTTTGCATGGATTCGTGACTTTCTTTTTTCCCGTGTACAGGTCACGTCCATGATGATCATGAATCTTCCTTAATAAATGTATCTCCTGGTGTTCCCCTGGGGTTCGTACTTAGGCCCTTACTCTTTTTAATATTTATTAATGACATTCCCATTGGGATTTCTTCAAAAAAACGCTTTTTCGCCGACGACTGCGTCATCCATAACAAAGTAACTTGTGTGCAAAATAATAACCAGCTTCAGGAAGATCTAGATAAAATTAACAATTGGTGCAAAGAGTGGATTATGTCACCAAACAAGTATAAACGCAAACTAATCCACTTCACCAAGAAAAAAAACACTCTGTCATTTAATTACTTCTTGGACTCCGATCTAATTGAGACCGCTACTGTGTATAAATACCTTGGTGTAAGACTAACATCTAACCTTCCCTGGAATAACCACATTGAAGTCATTACCGCCAATTCATCTGGAACTCTTGGACTAAGCAGACGTAACTTAAAAAATCGCTCCACCCTTTGTCCCTAAGCTAACCTTTAACACGTACGTCAGACCAAAAATAGAATATGCTTCAACCATCTGGAATACCCATCGACTGTACCTCATCAATACGCTGTAGAGGCGGTTCAGAACAGAGCTGCTCGCTTCATTTCATCCACTTATGACTTTTCTTTCAGTGTCTCGGCGCTAAAAACTGAACTAACCATGTCCTCTTTGCAGCTTCGCAGGAAAGTCTCTCAGCTGTGCCTTATTCACAAAATCTACTACCACATTCCCGACCTCAAAACCACTTTGTTATTACCCCTCGACCGAACATCTTCTCGCCTCAACAACGTCTGCACCATCAAACACACTTCTGGCTCTACGAACGCTTTCAATTGGTCATTCCTTTCTCAAGCCATCAGCCACTGGAACAGTCCCCCCATCCTCCATTGTCACCATCTTGGACCCTGCTGATTTCTCCTCTGCAGTAAAACTACACCTTTCTTGGCCCATGTGATGGTGTGCGGGGCTAGGCAGATCAGTGAAAACACTTACGCAGAGCGCTTGCCAGGCCAGACTTGTACGTAGTTCAACTACTTTATTCAAGTTACTGTAGTTTAACTACTTTTCTGGGTAGTTTAGTAACTTTTAATTACATTTCTATTCTAGTAATCAGTAGTTTACTTTAACTACTTTTCCGAGTGACTTCCACTCAAATTACAAATTACTTTCTAATTTTAGTGGTTGTTTTGCCTATCAACAGAGAACAGAGGTCGGAAGGTCAGCTGATATTTGCAGAGGGGGAAGCATGCGGAGTAGAAAAGGGGGGGATGGGAAGGAAGAAAGTGATTTAGATAGTCCAAAAAACCCCAAAACTTTAACGAGCCCCCCCACTGTAACAACACTGCTACGAGGCGCGGGGAGCGAACAGACACGACGCAAGAGAGGTCGAGTAACTGTGGGATTAGCTCCGAATAGTGGCGTTTCTTTGTATTCCGAAGCTCAAGGAGACTTGACGCATTTGAAAAAAAGGGCTTGTCCCCGCTTCTCTCCAATGTAGGAATTCTTGCCCACTACAGGAGGTGCACACACTGCTCCTTTTACGGTGCAGGCGATAGAACCCCTAACAACGACGCTCACGCCGGATGGGCTGCTCGTGTATCACTTGAAGCGCGTTAACCCACCCCCGCGCCTGCGTTCACGCCGCTTCGCGGTGACGGTGTGCGGCTGCTAATTACAAATCTATTAACCCACCTAGCCCCCCACCCCCCGTACACGCCGCTTTGCGGCGTCCGGTCGGCAACCCAAGCCCCGCTGCCCCCCCATGCACTTCCGTAAATAGAGTCGATACGATTTAGTTTAGCGATGTTTCGTCAACAACATTCGTTTTTTTAGTGTTAATAGTAAAAAAGAAATGTAAATATCGCCAAATGCCTCGACAAAACAAAATGTTCGAGAAAAAAAATAAAAAGAAGTAAGCCGGCCCACACCATAAATAGAACCCGGGTCTGACACGTATGAGGCAGACATCTCACCACTAAGTTACGCTACCTCTTCGGAAACTCGCATTGCATCCGCTGCCTATTTGACGGCGGCAGCGCCTATCTCCAAGCAAGCAAGCAAAACTTTATTTTGTGTAAGGGCCTACGTCCTGGTCTGGACGGCCCGTCCGGCCCATGTCTCGCGGATGGATTCCGTAAGTTTACCGTGTAGCCTTGTTCGTGGAGCAAGGCTTTACGAACCAGCCAATCCGGCGTGCGTGAGCACCGTTGCTAGGGTTTGTATCGCCTGCGCGTTAAAAATATGCCCGCGCGGGTCGGGGGGCAGTGCCCTTGGTATTCCTTGGGCGCCGCCGGCCTGTGTCTGCTCTGCCCAGTGGCGGCCGTTTCAGGGGGGGCAAAACGCATGCCTTGCCCCCCCACTCTGAGAACTGGGGGGGCAAGTGCCCCCCTTGCCCCCCCGGTTGGTACGCCCATGGCAACGTCCGTCAGCAACCAGCGACGCTGTTAAAAGGCTGTGCCAGGCAAAAGTCACTCATTTCTTTCAAAATTGACACACTTAAAAGAGAAGTGTACTAGTCTGGTGAAATAAAGACTCCTCTTCGTCTAACATTAAATTGTTTTACAAAGGTAAGCTGTCTCATGGTATGTATTTTGGCCTGAAAAATTGATGTTTTGGTTATAACGCGGTACCGCTTATAGTGCAGATTTTCGCGACTCCCGCGACATACATTATATGCGGTCTACGCTGTACTACTGCAGATGCTGGTGCCATACATGCACACCTTCCTTGTATAAAAGATTCAAAGTAAATAACCAAAATAAAGTGTTGACGAATGTGCATGCAATATGCCATTTGTTTTCGGCTTTCGCTTTAGAACAGTTACTACTGCAGACGCCAGCATGTGTGGCACGTGGAACACCATTCCCAGCATTCTTCTTGATGCTCGAGTAATTGAGCAATAGTCACTAGTCACAAGACTAGTTATCAGTAGGCACCATTTTCAAGACCAGTAGACCCTCAGGTAAATAATAAAGGTTTCTCAAAGATTTGCCGCTGTGCGACCCGCGACGGCCATGTTTATGCTCGTACCACCCTCTCTTTGTCGTCGTTCCAAGCGTTTGCGTGCTTAGTTTCCTTTCGTTCCGCTCTCCCGGGATGGTGGTCCCGTCGTGCGTGTCTACTCTCCACGGTCCCATTGTGTGTTTAGTTTCCTTCGGCTCCTCGGGGCGGGTCTGTGTCAAGAGCTTAACAACTTCACTGGTCATCCACCTTTACAGAGTGGAATGGCTCATGGCTCGTGATTACTTTTATGTTATCAGTTTGCGGGAGTGGTGATGCTCCTACTAATACACACACACATCTATTTGTCATGTGTGAATGGGTAACTCTGACCAGCTAGTTGGCCACAAATAAACCCTGCTGAAGAAAAACCAACCAATCGTACCAGACACAGAAAAAAAAAAAACAAGTAGGAGCACAGCCGCTTGAGCAAAGTGAA
Organism: Ixodes scapularis; assembly: GCF_016920785.2. Lineage (NCBI taxonomy): Eukaryota > Metazoa > Arthropoda > Arachnida > Ixodida > Ixodidae > Ixodes > Ixodes scapularis. The sequence continues at coordinate 174,202,721 of NW_024609835.1, forward strand.
ACGATTGTGTGCCACACTCACGTAAGAAGACGCATTCCACCGGTATTGGGGTGAGGGGGCCGCTGCCGTCCACGTCGATCATCATCGCCTTCCTCTGCTCATTCGGCTTCTTCTTCATCTGGTACGCCTCGCAGGACAGCGGGTGCAGTGCTGCACGTTCGCCACAACAGCAGAGGGTCAGCCCACTGACGACTCGCAGTTCAGCACCCTAAAACAAGCTACTGTAGATTGCTGCGCACAGGTCGACTCGAAATATAAATCAACCCCGCAAACTCTACCAAAAAACAAAAAATCTTTGTTTATAAAAAAAAATGTAGATACTTATTTTTAAGTTATTTAAAATTGAGAAACCCATTTCTAAAAAAAAAAAAGTCGACCTGTACATAACAATATACATACATGCTGCAGTGCTGACAAGCCAATTTTGACATTGTTATTTGTGGTGGTTTGCATCCCTAACAATGCGTGCTGCTCCTGAAACACAACACAAAGCACCAGAATTTTTTTTTTTTTTTTTTTTGTGGGTAGCCAGCAGATTGCCACATGAGCGACCAACATAATGCTGAAATGTGATTCTCGGTTTGTGTGTCGTAGCTCGATAAAGAATTCTATACTGGCGGTTCCTGGCAGGACAAGATCACATTTTCCAGCATGTAATTCACTGGTGCCTTTCATTTTCCTAGATTCGTGATAGAGCCCTGCGCGGATAACAGTTTCAGTATCCGCATTCAATCCGCATCTGCAGACTTCGTATTCGCATCCAAACCGCATCTGCAAACTTTTTACATTATTGTAACAATATCTGATCCACATCCACATACTCTGTATCTGTATCCAAACCACATCCGCAAAATGTGGAACCATGTCGATGTTCCTGCTAACCATCGGAGGTTACGATTACATTTAGACTAGCAAAATCAGCGGAAATCACGCCGACCACATTCTTCCCCGCCCCACACAGAATCGGAAACTTTCCCGTGTGGCCCCTTAACTCTCCGAACGCCGCATAAAAAAAATCATAAAAAAAAAAAGAGTTCGGAAAGAGAGGAGGAGAAGCAGTGGTAGGAAAACAAAGTTCTTTCTGTGATGTCACCGAGCGTATGCGACCGCCTCAAGTCTCACGGTGTTTCGTGTCAGCCAGCAAACAGATGCGCCGCTAAGTCAGAGTTCAGGATCTGATCGGATCGACTAACGTGTTGTTCGACAAAGATCGCAGCCTGCAAACACCCCCAAATATATACCGTATATTAAAAGAAAACTTATTTTTTTTAATGTTTTTTTTGTTTGGGGCAGCTACGGAGGTTTTGCACGGCAGTCGCTGGCATTGCTAGTGCCCTGGCGTCGTAACCAGACGAATATGAACTACCAGACTCTCTTGGCTAGAAGTCTAAGCATACAAAAAGAAACTGGCAATCCACGATTTGCAAAAAAGCACATGAGCATGCACCAGCAGAGCGTGTTGCTAGCGCCCCCTGTTTGGTTGGAAAACAAATGGGCGTGCCGGCTATTCTTAGGCTACGACAGAGGTGCGGAAGCGAGGACGAAGAGAACTCGCGAGTCGCTTTGTTTGTCGCCATGCCGGCGCAATGTGTTGCGAACGGTTGCGCGAATTACTTTTACGGTAAAGAGAACGCCAAGTTTCTTTAGATTTCCGTCGGCCATTCTGCACCCTGCGAAGAGAGAGGCTTGGATAGCTGCCGTAAGGAGAAGGAACACGGACGGCTCACCATGGCAGCCGAACGAGCACAGCGGGATCTGTAGCGCGAATTTCGTCACGGGTACGTCGATTTTGTACGCTCCTGGGCAATTTTTCACACTATTCAATCTGGGTCTTGAGGCAACGGTGAGAACAGACTGCGTGCACAAGCTTTACGCCCCACATGTATCAAGCCAAACCATGCATCGCAAAGCCTAGTTGTATTCCAACCACATTCCAGCCTCGCACCCAAAATGTTGAAGTTTCTGGCGTTGCGCGATAGGCGGCGCGCACTATTTTACAAATCGTGGATTTACGGGCTACCTATGTGCGTGCTCTGCCGATTCCGAACTTTGTAAACCGTGACGCCACAGGGTCACGCTTGCTGTCGAAGCACTTTTGTTGTTTTTGGTATAATGACCACACCACTCTCTGCGGAGAGGGGGAGGTTTCTTCTACTTTCTTGCGACTTGTTCGTTTGAGGTTTTCTTTGCCTGGAGAAAGTTTTCCGCTCTTTCCCTGCCAAACAACTAGCTTTCATGGGACGATTGATGCCCTGCATTCTTACCTTTTTCTTTTTCTATAGATAGCATTTTTGACGAGATGACATGCACTAACTCTGAAGCGATCTTCAGTAAGAATCAGATCTTTCTTAGGATCTCTATCATTTCTTTGAAATGCGTTTTGTGGAAATACGCTTCGTGGACAACTTTTCACGGGCATGCATTTCATGGACACACGGTTTGTCGACGTTGTATGTTTTGTGGGCACATGTTCCTGCAACGTTTTGTCGACAACGTATTTCTTCAGTAAGCCGCTAAAAGCTAGCGTGCAATTCACTAGGGCGTGCTTAACCAAACCATGTCCACCTCCCCATTGTAATCCATGCGAGACGCAAAACGTTTGTTATGAAAATAGCAGGGTTGTGTGTGATGAAACAAACACTGAAAGCCTTTTGATCAAACATCGTATATCGACGAAACGATTTGTAGATGAAACGTCAGTCGACGGACTGAATGCCACCGGGCAAAAATTTAGATCCGGATCCATGGATATCCGCATCCGCTGCCCCTGACATCTGCATCCGATCCACAATTCGGCAAAATCCATCCAATTTTTATCCGCGTCCACCAGTTTACTGAGGATATCTGCGGATAAGCAGGGTTCTAATTCATGCTCACAATCAAAATATCTGTCAGTGTCAACGAATGTCAGCGTCGACGAAGTGTAAATTTCAAACCAGGGTAACATGGTCCTAGCTCTCAGTAAACACGAGAATATTAGACACCCTCTCCTAACGTTCCCCCTGAAACATGCTTTCCATAAAGATAAAGTGCAACAAACAAGCTGAAACAAGTAGGAATAGGAAGAAAGGACTCACAGAGGTGGCAGACAGCGCCCGCATATCCGGTGTCGGTGCAGTTGCACACAAACTCCGCCGAGTCCTGCTTGCACACCCCGCCGTGCTCGCACGGGTTTGGCTGGCACCTGCGTAAAATATATAGCCCTTCGCTCAAAATACAAGCACGCGGTTATCGTTTACAGGTATAGCTGATCCTATTAGACTTATTTCTCAATGTTTTTGTATATTTCATGTTTTGATGCAGTATCACTTTAAGGGATTGGCAGAGGAGGAGCGGGGCCCACCTGTCAACCATCTGGCAGGCGTTGAGCAGCAGCTGCCCCTCCTTTTGGTCCGAAGTGAGGGACCCCGCGTCGATGTAGCGGCCCTCCACGAACAGGAAGCGCATGCAGCCGATGAAGCCCCGCATGCCATACACTCCGCCTGTGTAACGACAACGCTCCCCCCCTTAAGTTGTCCGCCAGGGTCTCGAGTCTAGAAGAGCAAAGCTTCTCAACAAGCAAACCAAAGGGCACACATACTGTTGTAGCACCCGCAGATATAAGTAATGTTTTTGCGGGCTTTCTGCAACCATTTGAGGGACAAGAAATAAAATGAAGCAACAAGACCTTCAGCCTTTCTACTCTCATGAAGAAGGAAGACCAGTGGAGCTGTACCTGATACAGTGCCACAACGCACACGCACCCGATTTCCTGCTTCTACTCGTCCGACACGCCGCCGACCATGGATACGTCTCCGGCGAACCAGAGTCGGTCGCACACGGTGCTTGTGACGCCAAATGGGTAATCCACGAACTCCCTCCCGAACCCCCCCCCCCCCCCCCCCGTCGCACCTGGGAACTGTTCAGCCGGCATGGAGTGCAGTCGTCGGCGGGCCTCGCGCTTGCGGTTGGCCTCCGTGGCACGATCGTCGTCTGTGGCGTTGGACCACCGACGCCCTTTACATCGCTGGTTCTGTTCTTGGCGGCGGCTATTCAGGCGAGCGATGTGCTCTTTGGCAAGAAAATCTGAAGCGCTGGACGCAGTGCAAGTCAAGGCGACAGCGGCTTTGCGGCGGTTGCGGACCCATTCGCGCTGCTGCGTACGTTGCCGCTCCTTTCCCCGAAAGGGCGCGCGGCCGACCCATCATGAGTCCAAACCGAAACTGATAAGAGTGTAGGAGCGTAGGAAACAGCGTGCAAAACAGACGAGGACAAAGAGACAAACATGACGAGCGCTGCGCTCGTTACGTGTGCTTCCTCTTCGTCGTAAGTTTTTCGCGCTGTTTCCTACGATGAATTCCCACCAACGCACCCAACTATCAATTCTTCTATGATAGCTGGAAAGGTTGTCGCCATCTTTGAGCGACGGCGGAAACCATACTGGTTGTGTGCTTGTAGCCGTCGCTTTTAGATGGCGGGAGCTGTCTAGGTAGGTTTGTGTCGAGATACCGGACACGATCCTGGCGAACCTAGCCCTTAACAGCTCCGCTGTGAAAAGGATCGGAGCACTACAAAACAAAGACATTTTGTCTCCTCCTCATCCTTTTTGTTGTTTTATGCTTATTTTTATAACGGTACCGGCACGCTCTAGTTCGTCGAGTACTTCGGCAAGAGCCATGAACTAACATGGTGAGTCGAGGATGTCATAACCAAACCTCGTCTTCCCTACAACGGACCGCAGCCAAAGCCACGGGCCACCAGGTCCAATCACGAGCCAGTCGGAAATTATGTGGCGTACTGCTCAGATGATACGCACGTCGGAGCAATATTCCGCACGGTTTTTAGGCGGCTTGATCGGGCCCGGCCGCCCAGAGCTTTGCATGTATAGCCGTACTCAAAAACGAGACCCTTAAGATGGAAATAAGTGCTTGCTCTAAAACAAAAGGGGGAAATCATTTGCACTCGCAGCAAAAAGCGCACCTTCTAAGTTGGCTTTCTGAGTTCCCCGAAGTGGCACGGACGATTGCACCAGAAAAAAACTTCGACCCAAGGCTTCCGCAATGGCAATAAAACAATTTTTAACATAAAACATTCCTTGGCTAGGTTTCCAGCATTTCATGAAGCTCGAAAGTGAAGCCTAGATAAAAGTGTGGCCGCGAGGCTCGACACTGATTGGTTGACGAGTGGGAGAGAAGGTGTGAGGTGCTTGAATGCTTGACGCCGATTGGTTTAAGGGGAGCTCATGTGGCCAGAAGTGGAGTGAGGAGGAGGTAGGAGAGGTGGGAGAGGAGTAGGTTAGAACATTCTGGAAGATCATCAGGTTTATCATTTCAAATGCAAATTGGCAAACGTTAAATTATCTGATGAAGAGCGCCGTGAACGTAAGTGTCTGCCTGAACTGGCTAGACCTGCTGATAAACAATGATATAAACATTTGCAATGCTAGAACATTTCATGTATGCAACACAATTGCCTAGCAATTTGCCATACATTTTTTTTCTATACCTTCAAGAGCCCCTATATGAAGTTCTTTCAACGCATTACAAGTGTAAGCCGCTTTCACAAACCGGCTTTGTATGTGCGCAAATCAAGTTTTCGGCGTCTGGGCACATCTCAAATCTGGTACTGCAATGGCGCAATAGCTTTCTGCTAGGTTATACTTGCTCGGGAAACTTTTAAGCGTCAAAAGGGAAGGACCCAAAGGAGGGGACAGGAACAGACACTCTTTCTCTCCGTCTCTGTTTGCACTTACAAGTTCGCTGGGCATCACACACCAACTAGCCAAATAACAACTCTCCTTAAGCTATGCTAAACTTGGGGCTTACTGAATCGCATAAGGGACACTACCCAGAAAAAAAAAAATTTTGCAAAAAAAGTTGATTTTGAAAAATGACATATTTACATCCACCAATATCTACAGGATGATATTCAAGGAGACGCCAGGCTCTTTAAATCGACCGGAAAATTCGGTTTCTTAACCTATCGCGCTACGACTTTGTGCAGCGTTACCCATAGATGGTGCATTATTTTGTAAAATTTGCAAAGAGCGAACTTACCTGGGGAAAAAGTAAAGAAAGAAAAAGGCTTAGCTCCAATGGAAACGCAGTGATGCCACTGGTCTTCGAACAACAATGCACCGTTTCGCACGAGAGACAAGAGATGGCGCAACGAACGCCGCTTTACGCCAACCAGAGCCGTATATCCGCCAATGAACGAGCATACGGCGCTGAGAGCCGGTGTCTGCAGCAGACAATCTTTTCGACTCCAAAGCGGCGCGCGTTCCGCAGGCGGCGACAGTCGCAGAAACAAAAACAGGCGTGGTAACAACAAGGAGCTGCAGTTCCTTGTCTGCTAAAGACGCCGGCCCTCAGCATCGTATGCTCGTTCGTTGGCGACAGTTGGCGTCGCGACCGCTTGCGCCATCTCTTGGCTCCCGTGCGAAACGGTGCTGTGTTGTTTGAAGACCGGTGGCTTCGCTGCGTTTCCATAGGAGCTAAGCTTTTTTCTTTCTTTACTTTTTCCTCAGGTAAGTTTGCTCTTTGCAAATTTTACAAAGAAATTGCACCATCCGTGGGCAACGCTGCACAGTCGTAGCGCAATAGGTTAAAAAAAACGAATTTTGCGGACGATATAAAGAGCCTGGCGTCTCCTTGAATCCCCCAGTAGAGAGTATTCCCAAAAAGTTTAATTCATTTACACTGCATAGTTAATTTTTTATAAATTATTTTCTGTCCACCAAAGCTAAAGAAAACAAAGTTTGGAGCGGCGTGAAGAAATGCGTTGAAGTGGCGTCGTACAACGCTCAGCGTGCGGCGGCGGCGCACAGGCCTACCACGTGACCAGCAGCGGCTCCCGCGGGCGCCAACTACAAATTCGTTTTGCGCCGTAAATATAGCTCTACATTTTTTTTTTTTTTTGCTTTGTTGTAAATTCATTTTATAATATTTTTTTTCCATCTAGCCTGTTTAAAAACAAAGTTTTTTTCCTTTGCATGTGTCCTTTAAGGGGAAGCTAGCATAGAATCTAAACTTTTTTTATTTTTAGAGCTATCTGTGTGAAATTTTTAGGGTACATTCATAGCACATAGAGTCAAGCCCGGTTATATCACACTTCGGTATTTCGATATATTGTTGATATCAAACAGTCCAAACATTCATTTGAAAATCCCATGTAATACTATAGGAGCGTTGCCTTTTGGTTTCGAACTCCCATGGTAGGGACACTCAATACAGCGAACAAAGCCCGGCCACCCGTTGCTTTTCACGCCATCGAATTGCGCTGTGGCGAGCACGTCACTTGCGTTGCGGGGCTGGCAGACCGCCAAGCCAGCATACAAGCAGCAAGATATGCAACAAAAAAACAGATGTAAAAAAAAAAAAAAAAGAAAAAAGGTGGAGGATGGCAAAAGCAAGGGGAAGGGCACGCACGCGCGCATAGGGAGAGCAGGGAGTGTTTGCTGTCGGAACTAGCGGTAGCTTGCACCCTTTCCCTAAACACTACTGATGCTGCGCGACTCCTTAAACCCAAAATAAAATGAGCAAAAAAAAAAAGTCTTGGGCATGGCAAGTGGAGTGTGTTGACAACAATAGTTGTGCAATTGCACTTCCAATGCCTTATCTTTGTTTACCCTTTCCTTTCTCCGTCATTGCTTGGCCCAATTTTTTTTTTTTGCTTTTTTTTTTTTTTTTAATTACTTTCGTGTTTTGTTGCTCATGCTGTGTGGAGGACCTGGACAGGTGCGCGTGTAAGCACGGCAGTGTATGCGGTCTCCGCCAACTATGCTCTACTGCAGTGGTTCTCAGCCCTTGTGGATCGGCGGACCCCTTGTGGATCAGCGGAGATGATGGAGGACCGTGTTCATGGTGAGGGGAAGGGGAAGCTGTAGGTTAATTATGATAATGATTTAATAAATGGACATATCTGAGAGTTTGTTTAAAGTAAACTTTTCTCAATGACACACATACGAGAAACTTTACCCAAAAACTAGAATGTTTCTTCTCAACCTGAAGAAAAGACAACTTTCTTGCCGGGCCTGACTGATGAAACAGGGCTTCGCAGACCCCTAGACCCCCATTTGAGAATTACTGTTCTACTGTATTTAGTGGCTCTTAAATGCTCTTATTTCAGGGTGGCCAAGCTGCAGCTCTCCGCGTGTTAAAGTGCGCTTGCGGCTCCCTCCCCTCCCCTGCCCCCCCCCCTCCCTCCCAGTCACACGGGCACGTCCCCAAAAAAGGGAAATGGCACGAGTTTTAAATCGAAAGACAGGTTGCAGTTTGGTAGTCTTGTGCTACTGCTATCTTACGTGCAGTTGGACTGCTTTTGACTCGGATAGATTGAAAGTAGTTTGAGTTTTGCTTATGGCTTTGGACAAAAGTTTGACCCCCCCCCCTGCGGCTCTTGGAAGTTTTGTGGTTTTGTCTGCGGCTCTCAGGCCGGCTCAGCCTGACCACCCCTGCTCTCTTTGGTAAGCTCCCATTTGTCGCGACATTCAATATTAGCAGAGATGCCAGGGAATTTCAACTCAAGCTTAATTTTACATATTTTTGTATATTGAATTATCGATATATCAAACTGTTTTACAATCATGTCGTATTACACCTGAGACTGCGGTGGAAGAAATCGGAAGACCTTTCAGTAGAAGGAACAGACACAGAACCAGTTAGCTGAGTTTGAGACATTCTCTGTGTCTGTTCCTTCTACTGAAAGTTCTTCCGATTTCTTCCACCGCAGTCTCAGGTGTAATACGACATGATTAGCTACCACCAGCTCGCCTGCACTCTCACCGTCTTTTCACTATTTTACAATCCCCTTTGAATTCAATATATAAGGGTTCGACTGTAGTTATGCACCAAGCGGAGGTTCAGTTCTTCCTAGAATAGCGCTTAAATGGTAGAAGAACAGCTTATTTAGAAACAGGGATATCCAGGAAATTTGGAAGCTCGGGAACCGAACTGGGGTTCGGTTCCTGAAACAAATTCAACCAAAGGACCCTCTACTCTGCTAGATGGGGGTTGCGAGCGCGTCCGTAAAGGAGGCACTCACCCCCGATGAGGTACTCGCTCCCGGTCTCCATGGAGAAGAGGCGGGTGGTGATGCTGGGCTTGCCGTCGATGTGCAGCTCAATCCGGTTGGTCAGCACCACCAGCATGGTGCGGTGCCAGCGTCCGTCGTTCAGGGGCTCTGCACACGGGGAAGGGCCAGACTTTGAAGCACTTCTTGAGTCTCAATGGGCATTACATTTCAAAACTACCGCGAGTTCAACTCCTGCCACCAACTGCTGCTAAAGAATGCAAAAATGAGGACAGACCTGGCTGAAAAATAAAAACGTGCAACCAACATTTGCAGCCTACCTTTTCCTCGTGGCTGCACTGCCTTCTTATTTTCACTTTTCTCTCTAGGCTTAGCATCATTTTCTCGCGCTATGCTGTCAAAGCTAGCGTAGTTTCCGAGGTGGTGCAGCCCCGTACTGCTGCGAGAGCATGTGGCTCGACCTTGCACCTCACTCATACGAACGTGCGTAAGAGACGTCAAACGAAGCTACACTCTCGCATAAGTAGCTCTGACAGCGTTGGAGCACTCTGGAACAATGCGTAGGATAGTGCCTGAGAAGACCGTCCGGAATTTCTCGCTCCACGTTAAAAGAACCGGGCACGCTGTGGCTTTGCTCAGCTCGTAATTTGAGCGTGTGATCCAAACGCACTCCCCCATTGGTGGCACATTCGCTGTCGGGGTTTCCCCTCCGACTGCTCCAACAATGAGCAAGCCATAGTCAGCCTCCACATGTGCTTTCTACTTCGATTATGCTATCTCTGCCTTTCGTGTCTGCTCGCAATGTTGCATGGCCGTTGCTGCTGCTCGCACTCTGCGGATGCGGGCTTTCGCACACCTTCTTCTCGCCAATCTCACCGTCATAATCAGTGTTTGAACATAGAATACATTTTTGGGCTAAGTTATGCTACATTTTGTTGTCAATAAACATGTTTTCATTCATTTTATTTTATTTTATTTTTTTTTTTTTAATGGTACGAGGTAAAAGCTGCAATGCTGTTTTGATGTGCTTCAAGAACTCCCTAACTGCAAATTTCTCATAACTTTCTTTGGGAATATTAGATTTGTGAGAATCTAATGTGACGTAGAATGGTGAACTGTGCACTGACAATAATGCAGCGGTAGTCCAACGCAGCCAACAAATCTCGAGAACATCCAATTGTAGAGGCCCGAGGTGCTTCCGCAGATTCAACGATAAATTGAGAATGTCTGGGTGCCCAACTCTTATAAATTTGGACATGTGGGATAACAACTGGTTGCGAACGAATGCCATGCAGCACAGCAGGATCCCCCCAAAAGAACTTGCGAGCCTTGTGTGCATCTGCACTCCCACCGCCAAAAAGATGGCTCCGCAACGCTAGTACTCATGTATCCTGAAGTGGCGGGGAGAAATGATGAAGGATACGTAGCAATCCATGTTCCCTGCAATAAAGTTTGCAATGTTTGTCACTCTTTCTCGAGCAAGCGGCTGGACACACGCCACTCCAGGATCCATCGAGGCATACTTGAAAAGCTTTGAAATTGAACCTGAAATACAGGGTCTAGAAGACACCGTATACGACTACTTCCCAAAGCGACGAAGGAACCGAGAATCGGAGGGTTCCTTTCATGACAAAACAGTGTGTCGGGTGAATTTAGCGGGAAAATTTCCCCGCTAAATTTAGCAGAAAAATTTCATTGCTAAATTTAACAGAAAAAAAATTCGGAATGAAACGGAACGAAAAGATAGTGTGCCTAAATTTGGGAGCGATAGCCGCGTTTGAATTACGAACTGCGAGAAGGTGACGAAAAGACAAAAGCTCCATGAGAAGGTGGCAAAAAATACGAAAGCGTCAATCAGGCAGTCCGGACAGTCGTCGAGGCTCTTATGTTTGCTCACGTTCGCCTTCTTTCTGAACGCCAACACATGCGCACTTACGACCAATCTGCACAGGAGCAGCCTCCGTGGTCTCAGTTTCACTTTCTCTCTATAAATCTAGGCTCTCTAAAGCAGGATGGATGGATGGAGGAATGGATGCATAGTAGCAGTTGGACGGCGACTTGCGCCACCTAACCACATTTTTTTTTTTCTTACTTCAGATTATATTGTTTAAGCCTGTTTACTCAGATTTAATAACTGCCTGTTTATTTATATAAAATAAAATCCCGGGTGCCCTTTTTCTCCCATAAAATTGAGACCAAATATCGCAAAATGCCTTTTTTCTGAGGTATATAAATAAAATAAAAAAAAAAAGACATGTCACGGTGTTAGGTCGTGCTTTTAACGAGAAAAAAGGCAGCGCGGCACACATGGCTGTAACTTTTGGTTTTTTGCGACGCTTAGGGTAGATAGATAATGTTTGCGCTATAAAATTGGATCTTTAGTGCCCAACGTCCATCAGCAGCCGATTTTTTTTTTTTTTTTTTTTCACCAGAATTTTTATACATTTGAGCTTTTGTTCCGTACAAGATGCATATTCTGCACCAGGTGCATACTCTGCACATATAATAATCTCATTCACGGCACACTTTGAAAAATTCCTACACATAAAACCACTATTCAATATTCGATTCGATCTTCGGCTTTTTTTTTCTTAATTCGATTCGGTATTCGATTCGATAACTACTATTCGGTATTCGCACACCCCTAATATCGTGTGCTAGCATGCTGGCTCACCAAGAGAAGGGAAGCGTGCCTTCTTGCCCTTTTCACTCCTCCTCATTATGCATGAATGCATTCTCAGAATTTTGACAAAACTGAAAGAAGGTTTTGCCAGAGAATTAATTTAGAAAGCTCTGGTTTTCAATACACTCAACTTGTTTCACGTTCCCGCAGAACCTACAATATTGTTGTGTCACTGGCCGAGTTCGCACTGCACGCGGGCCCCACAAGAAGGCATGGGGTTCAAACCCCACCAACCTAGGTCTTCATTTTATCATTTGCGACTGTTCTTTAACATTCTAGTGGAACCTTGTAATGTGCCACTTGTTCCTGCGCAGAATGTTCTAGACTACGAAGTCTGTTTAAAAGAAGTTGAGGCTGGCCACATCACAGCAGTTGCTCTTTCGCCGCCATCGCACGATGCAAGGTTTCTTTTTGTTCGTGTTTGTAGGCACAAGTTCGCCTCATTAAACATTCATTTTCAGTTTTTACGTTTGTTTACTATCTTCCATCCACGAAAATATCAGTGTGTGGAATGACTTAGCAATATCACACTTCTCGTGCAAGTGTGCTCTGCCTAGCCTCCGAGACGCTGCCCACACAGCTGCCGAGTTCATCGAGCGAATCCGGTTAGCAAGCAAACGTCGACACCACCTCCAAACAGCCCGACGAATGACAACAGCAGCACAGACTTATTAGAACCCCCAACACATTGAGCAGGCAAAAAAAGCACAGGCGAGTTGCATTGTCTCAATACATACCGTCGAAGGGACGAAGAAGTACCACCGGAGTTTTCTTGCCCTGAAGCTCCACGCGGATTCGTCCAGTGTCGAGGAACAACTGGAGGCCGGAGGTAAGAGGAACAATGCATAAGTAAAGTAGAAAAGACTCCCGAAATATTTAAAAAAAGAACATTAATGCATTATTCTTTTGTACACAGAACCTGCAGAATCTATCTCATGGAAATATACTCGGATGCTCGCATGTGGAGGCAACGAAGTACATAATATCATCATTATGCAATATTGGTAGACAGAGCGGTGCAATAACAAAGACAAAAATGTGCACATTGATGAAATGCAAACTTCAGTAAACACACTTATGCAGTGAACAAAACAGGGTGCCTAGCAAAATATTATTTTGAAATTCCCCGACTTTTCCAGCTTTTTCCTGACAGTTTCAGGTGAAATTCCCTGACCACTGAGGCAGTTAAATATGTAAGACCATTACAACACAAGGCATTGAGCACTGTAAGGAGCATTTTGCACACGCTTAAATCCAACTTGCATATTCTGAAATATTCAAATGTGTCCTGTCCGGATTAACCCCTTAAAGGGGTACTCCGCCGATTTCTTCATGGTCCCCGATTTGCTTGAAATTTTGCTAAACTCGTCAATAAACATCACTAAAATAGTATCCCAAATATTAGGTCAAAATAATTTTTTTTCACGAAGTTATTGAATTTACAATTTTGGTCCTCACCGTGTTTTTCAAAGTGAAAGTTTCTACTGGCAACAACGAAAACCTGACGTCAGTGGAAGTGCAGGGGTTCACTCTTTGGACTGTAGAATGTGTTCCCAACTGATTCGAAGCAGTTTCGTGGTGTCAAATGAATGCTTTGGAAGCTCGCTCCAGTCCCCGCGCTCCAGCACGGAACAAATGATTGGCATATTCTATTTTTTAGACTGCTCGCCCGACTGGCAAGCTTGTCTTCCACTGACGGCACTGAAAAGGGCGGGTATATTTGAATGTTGGTTTTTGCCTCATTTTCATTTGCCGATTTCGCAATAACTATTATGAATTTCGCGATACTAAGTAGCATACATGAAAGGGTAAAGGCCGGGGAGTCAGAAAATATAGTTAGTTGAGGTAGCTCAAAAATCGCCGCAGTACCCCTTTAAGTGCCAAACTTTTTCCCCCAAAAGTAACCAAAAAGTGCCATATTCGTTTTTTGTTTTTTTATTTTGAATTGTTATTCCTCTAGTTTTATACATAAAAATTGACAAGTTTATTACGCAAAAATCAGCGGAGGCGAAAAAAATATTTGCCAACTAAAACGAGTGCTGCCATCTATGATCAGCGCCGCAAAACTACTCGGACGAGCCTGGCTCGTCCTCGGAATTGAGGGCTACTGAAAAAACCACTGGACGAGCGGAGCTCGTCCACGGCATTTTGATCCAGAGAGTGGCCGACGAGCTCAGCTCGTCCAAGGCATTTTAATCCAGAGAGTGGCCGACGAGCTCAGCTCGTCCAAGGCACTGAAGGGGTTAAACAAGCACTTTCTTGCCGCCGACATCATCAGTGAAGAGGCGACTTCCGGAAACACAATGAAAACACGACACTCAACCACACACGTCAATAACCGAATGGTAGCATGACCGCCAGATGCACTTTTGGATACTTTTGGCTAGAGGCTCGGATTGGATTGGGGTCTGTGACTTTCCCATCTGTTACTAAATCTAGTAGCTCTAACTGGATCTAGCCTAGTGTCGTGCCCTCAATCCAATGTTACTAAATCTGGTAGCTCTAACTGGATTTGTCGGCTGTTCCCTTTGCATCGGGTAGCACACTCACATCGGGTGAGTAGAGCCTGCACTCCGCTTTAAGCAGAATTTATTGCCTATTTTCCTGCCCCAAGTCCTCAAGTCTTTGCTCAGGGCACTCAATGACGTTTCCAACTAATTTTCCCTACTGGGCTCGGTTTTTGAGAATATTCCTGACAATTCCCTGATTTTTCCCGGTAATTAAAATTTCCCTGACAATTCCTGGTCGCTAGATACCCTGCACAATCATATCACTCACCCAGAAACAACCCAAAACCAGAGTGCAATTGACATATGGTTAAGCAAGAGAACTCACTTCTGCACATTAAAATGGGTCAAATAGAACAGAACCCTCATTGATATGGTCTCGGTTAGTACCGTATTTGCACGAATATAACGCGAGTTTTTTTTCTCGAAATTGTGTGCTCCAAAACGCACCTCGCGTTATATTCGGAATCGAGTACAGTCACGAGGCGCGCGAGTCTGGAGAAAGCCAGAGGAGAAAGCCATCCCTCCGGCTCTATGCAAAAGACCCGGCAGAAAAAAAAAGTTGGGGTGTGGAAAGAAATTTATTAGCTATTGGGCCACGTGAAGGGGTGAATAGAAAACATAAAAAAGCATTTTTATCGCTTTTGTGTTTGTACAACCCGCGCACTCCCGCCAGAAAAACAAGGCGCGCGCGCCATGCGGGAATGCGGGCACTGGCCAATTCAAGCCAAGCCAGGCCAAGTCAAGTCGACACAAGCGAAGCCAAAAGACCACCGACTGCGTTTACGCAATCGTGCAACACGAGGTTTGTTTATGAGGAGGGGCCATAACAAGAAGTGTGATCGTGTATCGGGTTCAGCGGGTTCAGCGGTATTTCCTCTGCCTGCGCATTTTTTAGTTTCTGCTCCAAAGTGGTCTGGTGTTTGTGTGTTGGTGCTTCTGTTTCGTGCCTTGCTTGGATTGTGTTCTGCCGAGGAGCCCACGCCGAAGAAAAAGGAACTACCAGACAAGCGGTGCCGAGCTGCTGCCTATCTGCGTAGTCGCCAAGTGGATTGTAAACGAAGGACTTGAGCAGTCGGGATGAGTGCAGTCAATACATAAACTGATATTTCTTCTTTTTCCATTGACTTTTCACTTCTGTTATGCCTCCACGTGCGAGAAATTGACGCAACCTCAGCTCGCGTTATAATAGTAATAATATATTTTTTTTCTTCTTGAGGGCATCAAAACCTGCCCTCGCGTTATATTTGTGGTCGCGTTATATTCGTGCAAATACGGTACATTTTCCCAGCTGGAAAAATTAAAAAAACATTGGTTGCATGTTTGGTTATTTTTTTAAAATGCATTTCAATATGGTAGCTTTGTAGGGTAGGTGGTGCTCTTAGTTCGGGTGGTGCCTAGGGCAGGGTTTGGCATGAAAACAGATTACATCACACCATTGTCTCTTTGTGATGCAGCATGCGCTTTCCTTCAGCACTACCCAGATGCAAAGCCTTTGCGCTGAATTTTCTGGCTCACCATGGGAGGGGAAGCGAGCCTTCCTGCCCTTTTTTCATTCCTTCTCGTTACACACTTTTTTTACACCGCCCGCTTCTGCTTTTCTTTTTCTTGCCCTTTCCATCCTTCTCCACTCAGCACATATTCTCACACCACCTGCTTCTGCTCCTCTTGTTCCAGCGTGCTGGATCTGTAGCTCATCAGTCAGCTGCACACTCGGCTTCCCCCCCGGTGACAGGGGTTCTAACCCTGACGCCGGTTGCCGTTTTTCTACACAATCGTTTAGATGTTACATCCTCACTGACCTACCCATATCATGCTTACGAGGCTCCCGATGTTGGCTGGCCCTATAAAGTGCTACACATCCAAAAACGGCTATCCAACACGGCATGTGAAATATGTTGCACAGCCCCAGCCACGACTGCCCTCTTCACTTTGCTTTGTTCGCTACCCCTCTTTTCACCTCTTTGCCTCTGCGCCATGCTGATTGCCTGCTCTAGCCCTTGTGGGTATACCCCAGAGCTCGGAAAGATTAAGGCTTTTCCAACAGCCTGTTCATCTCTCTTTACATGGCATACGCACAACCTTTTGCCATTTTAATTCCCCTGGTTGCACTAGTTCAGTGAAGTTCGGAGTTCCTAACCATGCACCGCGCCACCGCGCTTTGTGGTGCGTGCATGTTAAGATTTACCGCTTTGCACCGGACCCCGCATCAAGCTTCACCTCTTTGCACCGGCGTGCAAGGACAAGCATCTGACGCAGGGCAGCATCTGGATTCGCTTGATGGCTTCAGAAATTTTTGCCACCCGTACAGGTCGGCATTTTTTGGTTACTACAGATCAACAGATCAACTCCCAATTTTAAATAATTGTACCGCAAAAATTTTATTTTCTGTATTTGAATAATACGGGAATTTTCCACAGTTGTGAATGTACACATGAAATAAATTGTGGCATAGAGTTGCTTCCTCTCCCATCTGTTGGCCTCTAAATACGTATGCTTTCGGTCGATACATCTTTACGGAACACCTTTTTTTTCATCACCAGTCTCTGAAAAACATATCGGTAAGGTTCTACTGCACCTGCGGTACTTACTCTACCGAGAACAGGTGGGCACACACTGATGCGCACGTCCTGCAATACCACAAATGAACCTCGCAGGCTTTTGTTCCACATTTTTGTCATGCCGCATACATGGATTCACTTCTGTGTAGTGGCCTACAACGTTTTCACATTAAAGTACATCTGGGGTGTTCACGTCCCAAAATCGGGGAAGGACATCTACTCCCCAGCGAAGGACTAAAGGTCAATTCGCGCATTTGCGTTTGACTCTTGACTGAGCGCGTTGCGATCCCTTGTGACGGCTTGCGGCGAGAGAACGCAATACAGATCAGCGGAACACACTACTACCCCAGTCGGGTAGCCCTGGAACCGCACGCAACTATACTCTGTTTCACCTTATGTTGTACCGCAGCGAAGGCTGGAAGTGCGAGCTCATAGCGTTGACAGCTGCCCTTACGGCACAAGAGCTTGTGCCGCCAAGACCTGCCCCAGAGCAAGGAGCTCGCGCTTACAGCCTTTCCTGCGGGACAACTTAAAGGGTAACTGCAAAGAAAAAAAAGTTTTTTTTTAAATAGCCTAATTGGGACAAACATGTCAAAAAACAATTTTTCCGCGAGAAAAAACATTTTTTACAGCAATATTTATTGCGTGAGACTCATTTTAGTTTGCAGCTATTTCGTCCGTTTTAAATCGCGCGCAACGAAGTTGTGATTACGTGACGTCAATCCCAATAGGTTCTCATTGGCTAAGAGTTTGATTGACAGCTTAGATCTTGGTCGTTAAACCTTTGCTATATGTTGCAATTTCCTTTTGAGCGGCATATTTTTATGTTTAAAGAATAACCCATGTGATGAGAGTTATTATTCTTTACAAAAGGTTTACAAGACGGGCACTTCCGTTTGGATGCATACAAACAAAAGCTTCGCCATTCTTTCATGGCCGCCGAAGTCTCTGCTGCCGCCTGTCTCGCCTACCTCGACTAATCGTTTCGCCGAAGTGATCAGTGTTTCGTGCTGACCCAGGTGCTTGAGTGAGACTTCTTGAAGTGAAGTAGTGTGTGTTTAGCAGCTGTCGCAGGTGTTACTGATAGGAAGCGAAGCAGGGTTTTCGCTTTCATAGCGCGGTTCTTTCGTTTTCCTCTTTGCTTGCTTAGCGTGCTTTTTTTTGTGTTTGTTTTGCTTGTTTGCGCGTGCAAATGCTGACTTTTCGGAGATGTCAGATGCCATATCCCGACAGTGAGCCTTCTAGCAGCCATGTCGCCCCGAAAGGAATGATATTTGGCTGGAGGCAATCGGGCGTTCGCGTAGCGACAAACGTGTCCAGTTACGTTCTCGTCATATCGCTCCGGAGGCCATCGAGATTCGCACCGGGTGCACCTAACGTCCACAACTAGACACACAAAATAAAAAAAACACCATGTTCACTACGTAAAAAGTGGTCTCAGTTCATGCATCTGTCGACAGGTATGAAATCTTGCCCAAATTTATTCACACCGCACGACGAGCGCAACACGTCGCTGTGCAAACGCAGTCCAACAACACGAAGCATGAAAACGGCAGATTTAGGAGAACAATTCGGCGTCCATTGTTCAATTAAAACGACGTAATTTATTTGAAAACGCCCGTAGCTTTTTACTCACGGTATGCGTCCGGAATCTTCCACATTTTGAAACAGAACACAGGAAGATTTACTTTTAAAAACGCTCGCTGCGTCCTCCCGGGCCAGTTTTACTGGATCAGCTGACGACAACGGGACTCGACCCGTTGAACGTCAACCCCGCATAACACACATAGCACCGCATTACACACACCACGAACGTTTCAGCTGTCGCATCGCCGTGTTGCACCAAACAGAACGAGATCGCCGAAACCAACACAGCGCTGTCGTGAACCTTGGCTTGTGGTTGCGCACTCGTGGATTCTGTGACTCCCTTCGCTTTCAAAGCGCGCACGACGATTACGAACGATACTTTCCGTCTTCCGGGAACATCACAGGGGCACTTCTCCGGTCACGTCTTCGCTACATGTGCTCGCCCAAACCGCGTCAAACCAAAACAATACCGCGGCCTGGCGTAGTTGCCAGATCTTGTCGGAACTCAAGACGCTGCGTCGTTCAACTCCGCAACGCAAGGAGAGTGAGGGGCGGGGCGTACTCCTCTTCCGCGGGGGTCGAAAGAGCGGGAGTTTCAAATGTGGAGAGGTTCTGACTCTACTAAATTACGTCCTGTGGCGTAAATATTGATAAAAAAAATCATTTTTTTCGCGGAACATTTGTTTTGTGACATGCTTGTCCCAATTAGGCTGTTTAAAAAAAAACTTTTTTTTCTTTGCAGTTACCCTTTAAGGTGAAACAGAATATAGACCAAAAGTTTTTAAATATTTGCAAGATAAAACCTAAGCACTCTCCGAAAGAAATTGTTGCTTATTACGTCGTAAGATTTTCACGCAAACCCAATGATGCAGCAAAAAAAAAAGAGGAATTAAATGCAAATTGCAAGCAATCACAAAAGATTGCGACGCGCTCGGCCGCAGACAAATGTGAACATGCCCTTAAGATTCATTTGGGATTCTGGGGGTTCTGTTGGCAGGCATCCCGAATCCTACAGGGCCTTCCTTGTAACGAGCCACCGTAAAATTAGAGGTCGCGATCAAGACACACGGGTCACCTTGACGTATCCCTCGACGGAAAACTTGTTGTAGAGCAGCAGCCCCTGCTCGTTGAAGGTGCGGAAGTCGAAGCTGCAGTTCATGACGCGCTGCATGTAGCCGCCCACCTTCAGCACCGCCTCGGAGCTGACAAACGTGATGGGGACCACTTGCTCAAACTGCGGAGGAGAGAGTCGCCGGATTAACAACGGACAAGCAAAGGGTAGATGCGAAGACCTTGCTAAGATTTTGTCAGTCTTTGCCGCAGATACGTTGCATGCTACCTCGGCACTCAACAAACACTAGGCGTGCGCAAATATTCATACTTTTGTAATAATAAATTGAATACCGCCCCATTCGATTTGCTATTTGAATCAAACGACAATTTTTCAGTTGAGAATATTTTTCAAATAATTTCCAAATAGTTTTGGCAATGAGTTACCCTTCACGGGTGCCACGCCGCACACCTGTCATATGCCGTAAAATGTCCCTAAGCTCTCGACAACACCTAGGCTTAACTGTGCACTTTCGCACAAAACTACTCTTGCATGCTTTCAGACAGTGTAACATATTAATGCTTCCATCTATAAATCAATGACCAGCTGCTCAGCCGCCCGCGCTCAGAATAAGTGATGCAACAAGTTATTCAGTTCATACTTGACTTGGTGCCACTACTATTCAATTTGTACTCCATTCGATTTCAAAGATCGCTATGTGCACACCCCTAACAAACGGTATAAAACCAGTGCTAATGCAGCAGTCTTCAATATAAATACCAGTGATGCAGTGCTGTACCACCACAGTGCACAGGTAGACCATGAAAACGGCGCTAAGGTCAGAGCACCTTCGAGTACTCAATTAGCGCAGCATTGTATATGTGCAAACAGGCCTTTATGGTAATAGTGTAGCACTCACTTAAATCCTGACAGAACCTTTAAATCCTTAATGTCTGGTCGTGGACCTCAGACATTCCGTTTTTAGATAAGCTGGAACATATAAACCAGAGTATGAAAGGGAGAACTGACCACATACACTGATGTGTATCTGTTCAATTCTTCCATTGAAGTGCGTGTTCATACCTCCAGACTGGCCCTGTTGATCGTGCAATTAACTCACTTGCTAGACTTAGCCATTTTTTTAACACTTTGTCAATAAAAAAATTTTAACCTCCAAAATTCTCAATTTGGACCACTGGATTACTCAATCAAAAGACAACCCCCATTCCATACAAAAAAAAATACAGAAGGTGAGCAAAAGGTATGCTAAGCTACCTCTTTCCTGCACTACTATGCTTACGCTGAATTCACAAACCTCACTCCACTTGAGGCGCCCCTCCACTTCCTCAAAGAAGGCGCGAGGGCCGGCGCTGGCCAATCGCGAAGACAAATAAGCAACCTAGGCTGCTTATCCGTCTACGCAATTGGCCAGCGCCGGCGGCCCTCGTGCCTTCCTTCAGGAAGTAGTGGAGGGGCGCCTTAATTGAAGTAAGGTTCGTGAATTCGGCGGTTGCTTTACTTTTCCAGAGAGAAGGATCACCAAAGTTGAGTAAACGTGCATGAAAAGTTAATCTAACAGATTCTTAGTGGTTAAACCCTTTCCCATTGGTATCCATCCTATGGCCAGCAACATTTCCCCCATGGCATAAGAGATGTCAAAAGCAAGCCAAAAAGCTGAAACTTTCTCCACTCGCTAGTCAAAGCGATAAAGTCCTAGTTCATACAGCAAAGTTTACTTTGATGAGCACGAAGAGAAATTCCCCGGTGTTAATCTGTGTGTAAAGCCAGTGCATTCGTATCTCAGGTATGTCCTTTAAAAGCACCGCAGTGTTTATAATATTCGGAGCAAAATATTCCGCCACCATCCCGCGTATTTCGGCCGTCTCGGAATGGCTAGGCTGGCAAGACTTCGATAAACGATGAGATGCAGCAAACTATCAACTCCACGTTCGTCACCAGTCTTTCTTATCATTTTGTAAGAAACACCGGTGGCGGGCGTTGCAGTAAATCGCAAATTGTCGAGCAATTAAACAACTTCAAAGTGTTCCGTCAAAGTGAACGAGTCCGACCTTTCATCTACTTTCATTTCCTGCTCTTCCGCCACCCTCACTCTCATTCTTTCTTCAGGGATCACTGATGAGAGTGTTCGCGATTCTCCGCTCTCCACCCCCATTTTTGCCGCCTGCTATCGTATTGGCCATGTTCCGAACTTTGCCCGAGGGAATGTGGCTCACCCTGCAGTTGTAGAGGACCTGCCCGAAGCGGGTGTAGACGAGGGAGCGGTCGTCCTGGTGCCTGAGCTCGTGGATGACGTTGGTGTCGTTGAGGAACAGGTTCTCCAGGCAGCCCGAAAAGTTGGCCGCCACTTTGATGCCCTCCTGGTTGAAATTGGGCAGGCCCCCGATGAACAGCTGCAAGAGGAGGGCGACGGACGCCCATTCGTTTCTACCATCTGCCCTCGGGGGCCATTACGAGAGTGGAAGTTGCAACCCGATAATGAAAAAGGAGATGCTAATTAAACGATACAGGTTAACGTAAAATTATATAAAGGAGCTAAATAGTCTCCCCAATTAAAAACACCAACATTGTACCATTAAAAACATAACAAGGGTCCAAACAAATTTTAAAAACTGAAAAAAATAGAGCCCATATTATATTTTTCAGTGTATAAGTGGCGGTTTTCTTCAAAATTTTTCTTTGTGCATTTTATACAACAATGCAAGTTATATGCAGTTTTCTTTTTTTTTTTTTTTAATTTTATTTTTGCGGTGCGACGTTATATTTTGACGCGCCGTGCGCCACCTTGCATAAAGCACCATAACTACATAGCCATAGGTGGTTTTGCCCCTTCCAGGAGGCACTGCTGTTGCCACAGTCTTCTACACTTTTTATGACTGACTCGGAAAGCGAGGAATGCGAGTTTTTTTTGAAGCAGTACAATGTGGATTGGCAAGGCAGTGAGAATAAAACTTTGACAGCATTTGATCGACGTTGCCTAATTCGGCCATGGTTCCGAATACTTCTGCTTCAGTCCAGTAACACTTAAAGGTTAGTGGGCTGGCATACACGCGCTGCGGAAAATTTTCTTGCGTCTTCCTTAGTTTTCGTTTGATGAGCAGTTTCCTTCTGTTGCGCTCCAGCAGTGTTGCTACATGTAAAAGGAAGGACTGCGGATATTCAATTTTTTAGCAGTACCGAAAGAGGTCTGTAAAGATCTATTTTTCTGCCTATGTGTTGATGCTCATGTTGTATCCGTGACTTGGCCTAGGCTAGGCCTAGAGGTTCAAAGCTTGCTTAACGAGTGACCGGCACATTAATTTTTCGTTCGCTTACCATGTGTACACTGAAATAAAACAGACTACATTCTCATTTTGCACGATTTACATCCCTTTGCTGCGAAACACTCAATTGCGCCCGCCAGACAGCGCCGTGCCTTGAGCTTTTCTCGCGAGTCGAAACTTCAAAGTTGTTGCGCATCAAACAGTACCTGTGAACTAGCCGATTGTGCGAAACACCGTATTCAATATACCAGTGCGCGTAAAAAGAAAAAAATTATTTGCATGAACCATGCAAAGAGGTGAGACTTGTATATTAACTTTTCTGCAAAAACGGCTCAATATACGGAAGTGCGACTTATACGAGGGTGCGACTAATAGTCTGGAAAATACAATAATTGCTTCCGTAGATATAAAAATAAAGATTTCACTGCACATTGCTGTAGGCAATAGTAGGAATGCACCCAGTGAACTGCTCAATAGTTTTCGCGTTTACGCCACCAAACGGCAGCCTCCGACGGTGACGTCAGGGGACCCCGAAAAAAACTTGCACTCTTCCACCTTCTACACCATTAAAAACTCGAGTAAATCAGCGCCGGTGGGCGCATCCCAGCAACCGCGGCCAAGGCCTAGGATCGCCAGCCTCGGTCCCGAGAAAATCAGAAACTCCGCGGTATGCCTTTACGACGTTTTCGTCGACGCATGTGTCCGGGTGCCCCGTGCGCCCGTGGTTCCCAACGTCGCTCGCGGTTGGAATTCGTGGCCCACAGTCCGTCGCGGTGGAAGACGAACCTCGTTGTTGAGGTCCAGCTGGAAGGAGTCCCCTCGGAGGACCCGGCGCACCACGACCCGGTCCACGGAGAAGACGAGCTCCCTACGGAAGCGGGATATGTGCACGTCGTGCCAAATGTTGTCGTCCAGCAGGCTGCCGCAAGTCACCTCCGTCACCACGCCCTCGCCGCCTGTCCGTGGGAGAAAGGAGAGAGCTTTGACGCGGACCGCTTTACAGTGAAGCTGTATATGGCTAGGGTTTCATGCATTTTTGGTATCCGTGTGCAGAAACTAAATTGCATGTAAAAGTGCTCCATTGTGGAAATGCATATACGACCAGTCACCTCGATATACATTTTGATAAAGAAAAACGTTGAAACATGCAATAAAAGAGATACAACTTACAACAAGGAGCCTTCTCCTGCTCAAGTCAAGTGACGCCACTGCTTTACATATATAAGAGCAGCAGCTTTTATATATCTAAAGCACTATATGTATAGATTTAACTTTAGCAAAGAATCTCACCAAAGTTGTAATACAACCTATTAGTGTATATCATAGTGATCACAAAACAATTATCACTACCATTTCAAAATGATGTATACTGTAAACGACTTAATTTTCGCAATATTTCGTGAATCGCCTACCATTCGCGAAAAATTTATCCTACGAACAATACCGGTAAAATGTAAACACATTGGAATCTATATGGAGATCCCACCGTGTCGTGAAAATGAGAACCCGCAAATTATTCCAAAACTTCAGCTCTGACCTAAATCGCGAAATATTGAGCCCGCGAAAAATAAGTTGTTTGCAATATATACTGTAAATAAGCATTTAAAGAAGTGCTTGTTTGTGTCTTTTAGGGAAACATGTGTGGTGGTGCTCTACAGCGTTGCTGGCCAACCACCTTCATGGAGCAGAATGGCTCACAATTTTACGCACAATATATTTTTGAGGAGAGAGTGAATAAACATCTTTCAACGGTCTAGTCCGACGCATTAAAATTTTTTCGAGGAAGCGAGGTTCAGATCTGCGTAGCTACGCCACGCCGACAGAAGAAAAATTGTTGGCTAGATTTAGCACTGCAAAACGCCACCATGGGTCACGCGATTAATGCCACGATGCGTCTCATAACACGCATCGGACCATGCCAGGTCACGAAATGCCATGGTGCGACTTGGCGTTATGCGTTGTCACTGCATGCGCGACGTTATTGGTTCTTATAAAGTTGCGTTAAATGACGGTGCGATGTGACAACACGTCACATGACGAGGGGCCTGAGGTTCGTACCCAGGTCGGCACTGAAGAGCAGCTTGTTGTGGACCAGCTGAAGAGCCAGCAGGTCCCTCTGTGCCCCACGGCTGTACAGCAGCAGCCCGTCCGCCTGGTTGGTGCGGAAGCGGAGTCGCAGAGAGTCCTCCGTCGATGTGATGGGCCGCCGGCTCAGGTCCATCGACACGTAGCTCTTCCCGTCTAAGTGCAGTGGCTCCGCCTCTGAAACGCCGCAGCAATCGGATGCATCAGAAAGACCAGCACAAACCGTGAAATTGTGCACTTCTAAAACTGAGATTTTTCGTAGATGGGAGGTTGAGAGTCATGTCCGACTTCTTTTAGCGGTTGAGCTCCTGGAAAATAAAGTATCTTCATCCACTATACTGCGTCTAATCGTAGGCGGGAGTGAAGAAGGGACGAGAGCGAGACTATGACACACGCACTCGTCGAGTTAAAGCATTGGTCGAGACAACATGCTCATGCTTACAGCATTGGCTTTGCTCGCACTTATAGTGAAACAGAGTATGCTGAAGGCTTTTTCGATAAACGGCAAAAAACATCCGCCTCGCACTTAAAATAAAAAAGAAAATGCACTGTTGTTGTTCTTTTGGGTACAGGGGACGATTTGGTTAATTTTATGTAGACATGTAGCACACAAAGGGACACCGATTTTGTCACAGGAGCAGATGAGCTCTTGAATTGTGCTGGTCTGCACTTGAGACAGCAGTCTAAAATAGTTTG
This sequence comes from Ixodes scapularis, assembly GCF_016920785.2. Taxonomy (NCBI): domain Eukaryota; kingdom Metazoa; phylum Arthropoda; class Arachnida; order Ixodida; family Ixodidae; genus Ixodes; species Ixodes scapularis. The sequence continues at coordinate 174,228,181 of NW_024609835.1, forward strand.
AAAGACATTTATCACCATCAGACGTGCGACGGAATGCAGTCGACGACAATGACGTGTCCTGGTGTACAGCAGCGTGCACTCCCTTGCGGGTGACGCACCTCGCGGGTGACGCAACTCGGTAATGGAACTCTGCCCCCTTTGGAGCAGAGTTCCACAACCGAGTTGGTCTAACAACAATGTGCATTACTAAAAAATATACTTTATAGAAAAGCAGCTGGAGGATGGCACACCGTAAATGAATAACAACAACCTCGACATAAACAGTGACTGTTTTGAGAACAGCAGCTCAGGGCATGCCAAAATGTAGAAATTAATAGTAACTAAAGGTGTGCGAATATTCACAATTTTCAATTACCAAATCGAATATTAGCCTATTTGATAAGTTAATCGAATCGAATAATAGTTTTCAAAACTTTCGAATATTTTTCGAATACCTTCTGAATACTGCAAAATCCCGTAAGAACGCCCACCCAAAATGAAGAGATAAAGGGTGAAAAACATGGGGTGGGCTATTTTCTGGGATCACACAGCAAAACTTAATCGAAAATTAATGATACAAGCACCCGTGCACCCGCTATAAACCACATGACACGGGAACTGATATTGCAGATCGCAACCGGGAATTCGCTACAAACTCCTGTGTCGCGGGAAAGGATATTGCAGGTTGTGGATGAGGGAGATTCGCATTTTGTGGTGAAATAAACATGCGGGGACCCGCTACAATCTTGCCTGTCACGGAAACCGATATCGCGCACGCAGATCGCGGAAAAAAACGCAGGAATCTGATACAAACTCGCAAGTCAAGGAAACAAAAACCACAGATCGCGAACACTGCAGATCTGCATTTCACGATGCAATATACACGCGGGAGCAATTTGTGTGTTACGGGAGCCGATGTTTTGCATACTGGTGCTGCAGAGCGAGCCATTGATGCGCGTTTCCCGCCAGACATAGCTTGACATCCAACGAGAATCAGGGGGTGGGCGATGTTTCGAAATTTTTATGTAACAGATATTTTGCCAGAAAAACGAGATGGGCGATCCCTCGGGAGAGGGCGCCTTTACGGGATTTTACAGTACCGTGTCTGCACGATTCTAACTCATCCCTGATTCTAACGCGCAGGCAGATTTAGCTTTCAGATATTCAAGAAGTAAATTCTGGCAAATTCTACCGATTTGGTAAAGTAATGAAGACTTTAAATGACAAATAGCGCTAAGACAAAGACAGACGAAGAAGTGGACAGGACAGGCGCTAACTCACAACTGACGGTTTTATATACAATGAGAAAGAAGAAGGTGAAGGAAGTGCCTGGTGTTGAAAAAAGAAGAAATAATTCTATTTCTAGCTGGGGTATTCTAAGAAAGTAGCTTGTTAGACTAATAAAACTAACAGTAGACCAAAACGAAAATATTAAAATTAAACAAAGGTAATGAATTTGAGCTATATATGATAACATTTTTGAAAGGATAGAAAATGACCTCTAGATTGTGAAAGATGAAAATAAGGTTGAAAAACTAATAAGTGATAGCTCATAAGTCACCAATCAGTGCCTTGTACAGCCTATAATCCGTTTTACACCCAATGGGCACCACAGCCAAAGCTACACCGGTGCGAGAGCGAGGACCCACCCGATGCCCCACCTCACGACCTCTTGTGTAAACGTAATCCCGAAGATTGTCATGTATAATGGCTCAAATACTGAACCTCTTTCTCAGTCAATGCCAAAGATGGTGTGGAGACGCATTTCTCTCCATTGGCTTCTATGGTCTTTGCATCAAAAATTTCCCTGATCCTCTTGTCTTGGAAACGTCTGATCACTTTTGTGTCCGAAGGCGAAGGTGTGCAGGAGCAAACTCGCACGTGCATTGCTAAATGTCCAAAAGGTGTTGACTTCAAAGTCAGAGCATGTTCTCTCAGTCGTGTATTTATGCAGCGTCCAGTGTGTTTTATATACACTTTCCCACATGTGAAGGGGATTTCATACACCACTCCGCTGTTGCAGTCAACATACCGGTGCTTGTGGTTTATGTCACACTCATAATGTTGTTGTTTGACATTTTGACATTGTTGATCTTTGGGCACATTCGTTTTAATTTATCCGGTGCCAATATTACAGCTTGGACATCAAACATAGATGCTTTCTTCTTCATGTTGTGTGAAATCTTGTGGATGTAAGGCGCCACAGCCGGAAGGAGTCTCTTCTCTTTTGATTTTTCTCTTCTGTTGTTCTTTGTCAATAATTTTTCGGCGATGTCAGTCAGAACTGAAAAGAAGTAACCCGAAGCTTTCAAACGAGTCACTTGTGATTCAAAGCTTGATTTTGCTGTGTGCTCACATGATTTGTTTAACACCATGCCCAAACAATTGGACACTATGCCTCACTTAACAAGTTTAGAATGGGATGAGTCATAGTGCAATAGCCGTTTTTTAGAACGTGAGTGGTACATCCAGCAGGTCTGGTTCTTGTTGAAAGTAATCTGCAGGTCTAAAAACTGTATGATGCCGTCCGTTGGTACCTCAATGGTAAAGTTGAGCTGACCGGCTTGTTCCAGAAATGTGGTACGCATACTGTCGATAGGAAGACTGTCACAATTATCGGGACGAATAGAGAGGAGGACCAGGTAATCGTCGACATATCAAAAGATGCAGGAGACTTGGTTGGTTGATAAAGACCTAGTAATAGCCTGATCACAATGTGACAGATAAATGTTGCATAAAACAGGTGCAATGCAGGAACCTATGCAGATTCCTCTCTTTTGTAAGTAGGAATTTTTACTGAAGAAGACTGCAGTGGAACAGAGCTAGAATCTCAAAATTTCTAAAAAGGACTCTACTGATGTTCTACAGTTGTTTTGAAAATTAACCCTCCCATTAGCGTCAATGCAATCGCTTACTGCTGCATATAGTTTATCATGGGGAATAGAATAAAAAAAATCTTCTATGTCCAGCGAAAACCCAAATCTCACACCCGTGGGATTTTCTTTTAAATGCTTGATTACCTCTTCAGAGTTGGGAATTAGAAAAGGATCACCCATTTGAGGATAGACAGATGGCGCAGAAGAAATCGAGACATGTTCCCCTGCCAGCTTCCTTCCTCAGTAACTACTACACGAAACGGGCATGCTGGCTTCTGTGTCTTGGCGGTGAAGAACATCGCTAGCTGGTCCTCTTTTGAAGTAATATAATGCGAGGTGCGTTTTAGAACACGTAATCTTAAAAAAAACTTATGTTATATTCGTGCAAATATGGTAATACCCTTCGCTTTATTCTTGATCCTTAGCTAACTTGGTTCTAATATGGTCACTGGCAGCTTAGAAAGCACAGGGTGTGGCAAACCATGCTCACGCTTCTTGCTTTCCGATTGGTTCTTCGGCATTCTTGCCCACTAATGCCGCAATCTCATTGGTTGCAGGTGGAAAACAAGAACTGGGCATGCCCTGCGTTTGTTACGCTGTCAGTGACCATAGCTTAGCTTTCCTACAAGAACAGCAGCATGAAGCACGGGGTACTGAGCGAGCCCTTAAGCTGCAACGATCACTGCAACAGCCAAGCAATAAAATAGATAACATTTCAAGGCCCAAACACATGACTACGTAAAAAGAATGAAACCATGTCTGCGCGAGACAGAGAAGTACACTTGGCAACTTCACGATCTTCCCTTTTTTTTTCTTTTTTTTTTTTGAGGAGCATAGGCAGGTTAATGTACCCGGCAGTAATACAGGCAAGTGTGATGCACAAGAAAAGCCATTTAATGGCGAAAATAAATGGATTCCCGAGTTTTACTGTGACATGTCTACTACCGAGACGTGTCTTCCTTTTAGTTGCGCATCGATCATGCCCTCAGACATTCAATTATTGGGCCCTTTTTTCGGGTGGGCTCGACATGTTTGAGTGGACGAAAAAGCGGCTGGACTATGAAAATGTCCCCATTTTTTTAGGTATTGAAATGGCTTATCAGTTCTTGCTCATCAAAATGATTTCCCCTATGCAAGAGGATGGCTAATCCAACATAAGGTGTGCGAGAAAATAAAAAAAAACTGAGTCATTTGATTTGTAGAGGTACAGCAAGTGCTGGACCAAAAGGTAGGCATGTATGCAATTCGGCCAAGTAATATGCTCAAACAGTGAAGAAGTCATTTTCTGGCCATTGGTTATTTAATACAATGATCAAGTAAATATGCAGCAGATTCTTTAGGTGTCACACTAACCAAGAAAGTCTCAAATAAAGCAACAAAAAAAGTTTTGGAAGCATTCACCGTCCAGTTTTATAGAATTGATAAGTATGCTAGTGCACTACCTCACGTGCATAGCATGAAATGCACATTATGTATGTGCAGAAGTAGTTTTTATCAATGCCGAATCATCAAATAACATACCATCGAGACCCCCTAACTGGGCGGTCCTCAGATGCGAGAGCGTCGGGCCCTTCCGGGTCCCCGAAGCCTCAGAGTCAGTCAAACCAAGCACTAAGACTTTTTTTTTTTTTTTTTTTTTGCTGGCTGTTTTACAAATTTAAATAGATCAAGCTATGCACACTGAGTGAGCAGGGTTGATTAATCTTTGTTTCAGAGCCTCAGAGTTGGTTTTTACACACATAGTTTCCTTCATTTACATTTTTGTCATTGTAATCATCCAACACCCTTCCCTCCAGAAGGGTGTTGGATGATTACAATGGTTAGCGGTTGAAAGCAAGTGCTTTTTAACCTTTTATAGTTTGCCCCTCTCCTCAAATGAAACGGAACCTGCAGATACAAGGAGAGCCATGGAATGTGACCACTCCGCTGGGACACACGAAAAAGGCATAAGCTCATCCTAGAGTTTGCATCAGCAATGCTCACACCAGCTAGCAAGAATGACAAACGGAGAACCTGGTGTCCCAGGTGCTTCTACGCCTTTGCTGCTACCAGTGTGAGGCATGGCAACAAAAGGAAAGATCCCATCTGTCTCGCGCTTGTGTCCATCCATTTCTCGGTCCCAGGAACCACACCAAAAAACCATCCCTCCAGTCCCCTTAACACTCGATAGACCTTCTTCGAAAGGCCATTGAGCAACGTGCGGTTGCCATTGATAAGTAAGGATCGGACTCCATGTGATCAGATCAAAGTCCTCGCCGAACGCCGACGCACCGCTCGTGTTCGATACAAGCTCGGAGCATATGCCCGAATGATGGTGGACTTGGATAATTGGCACATCGGCTACTAGATGGCGCACACTTTTGAAAAGCGTCCATTGAAAATGCTTTTCTCCGACAATATTATGTGCTACTCGGCCAAGAGTCTCGTTTTAATGGGATGTGACCCCCCCGAATAATCTGCACCTCTGGGATTTCCCTCCCTGAAGCTGCACACTCGACCAAGAAAAAGGGCCCTCACCGTATTCACAGCCGTAGAGCTCCAGGCGGAGGGAGATGCGGTCCCTCCACTTGGTCGGGTTGATGCGGATGTACTGGGCCACGATGGGCGGCGTGAACTTGTTGCTCATCTCCGTGTCCCCATTACGGTTGCCCATGAACAGCTGCAGGGTACACGAGGAACATTGGGAGGGGGTCACTTCCGCTCTGTGCACAAGCCTTTGTGTTCCCTGTCCCTCCCCTGCCCCTGCCCTCCCCCTTAAAAAAAAGAACACCTTTATACATTTATTTATCAGTTTTGGGGTGCCCCTAAACAGCTTGTAGACCTACAAGAGACTGCACCTTTTGTCAGGAATATGCATTCTAACGTAAATAAAAAAACACAAAACCATGAACATAAAACTTTGGGCTTGCTCTGTGCGGAAATAAAACCCCGTAACTGCGACCTCCTGACGTCTTGCAAAAGACAACAAGATGCTTGCTCAGTTTTCTTCGATACCTTGTCAACTGGAAAGACTTGCTCTTTAAAAAAAAGAATGTGCTCAGAAGCTGCATCGGGGTATTCTAAACCTAAGTTGGCAAAACCGTGCAATAAACATTCCCTTGCGAAGGTTGCCCCAACGACATTCCCAATGTATTGTTCAGTTGCCCCGACACTGTCAACATTTCCAGATAGAATAAAAAAACTGAAGAGGTGGGAGCCAAACAGCTGTAAGCCCCAAGAAAGCCCTCCCAAAATAGGAGTATTTGCCCTTCTCCTCGAAAGCACTTCCGAGTATGACACATGTTGCTTCTAAACGTCAATTAAACTCTGTCCGTGTGCGCTCTTCAGAGGCGCTCAATATTTCTAGGCATGCTGTATATCTACGAAGCTATTTTAAATCCCCGCCTCCCATTCGTGCACAAGCCAGCTACCATGCCAACTCAGACCCCGGGTTTCCGGTACAGCTAACCAAGAGGGAGACAGGCGTGCTCACCTTGCTGTTGCCTTCCCGGTCCTTGTACTCTGTGAAGTCTCCACCGTTGAAGCCGTAGTAGATCTTGTACTCCTGCACAAACTCGGGGCTGTACTGCTTGCCCATGGTCACAATGGATGTGATGCTCATCTCAGACTTGAACTCCACCGTGAGGTATTGGTCGAAGTCGGAGTTCTTGGCCGTCCAGGACGATCCACCTGGGGGACGAAAAGGGCGGGCGTTTGGTCCTCGGATGCAATGTGCAATCGAAAATCTCGCTTCAGAATATGCACGATTCAAAGAGAGTAGAAACTCTCACCAAAGACACTTTATGCGTATCTGTGGTGAGAATAAAGCCATGTAAAACAAAGGTCAGCTCGACTAAATCACTCCAAAGTCATATGCCCATACTATGCCAGAACTAACCTTTTTCAGAAGTAATTTTTCCCTAACACAATTGAACAATGGAACTGCTTGCCGTCATTGCTTGTGGAATGTACTGATGTCAACCAATTCGAACATCTATTGACTAAACTCCTTTTGTAACCCTTCCCTGCTTGGGGTATATGTAAATCAATAAATAAATAAATAAATAAATAAATAAATAAAAGTATTGCCATGATGTGATTGGTCTCAGTTATTTTGGAGCATCTTTTGAAGCACCCAAAGGTCTATTCTAGAGTCACAAAAAGTACTTTTGTAGCATAAGCACAAATTTCATTTCCGTTCGTACCAATGAGAATATCTTAAGATTTATGTTTATGTCTACTTTGCCCTCCCGATTTTGTGAAACCTTTTGATGGCATCAATAACACGGCAGGTTTAATTCCCTAGCTATAGTCGGTTACAAGTCAAGAAGGTAGGAGAAGCGCCTGATGCTTGAATACAACAGGCTTGATGTATTCAAGCCTCATGTGCCCGTTTCAAATCCCTCCGCAGTCGAAAGAAGAGTTCACTGGAAACGCCCCTTGTTCTGCTTCAATGGATAGATATTGGCTACAGAGTGATGCCAACTTTCCTCCGACCCCACTTTTTAAGAAAGTGACCTTTGTATTCATCGGAGGGGGAACTGAACCCCTGAAAGCAGCCTTTGTATCCATCGGAGGGGGGAACCTAATCCCCGAAAGTTGTATTTGTTTTCATCAGAGAGGGAAAACTCTAATCTCCCTCTCGTGGCTTTCACAATGCTAAGCCAAAGTCGAAAGATAAGGCAAATACGTACAGCAAGGCAAGACGTGTCAAAATCTCTTAAAGGTCATAGGTGTTATGTACAAATATTGTCATATACCCCCAATAGCAATGCTTCTTATATATCATTCTCTATCTTACATGCATTATAATTACTGCTTTTTGGTTAGGGGAAATACCCTATCCAGAAATCTTAAGCAGATACAAATTCTGCAAAAAAAGAAAGTTGTCTGTATTATATACCAGGGGTGGCCAAGCTGCAGCTCTTGAGCCGCATGCGGCTCTTCGCGTGTTAAAGTGTGGCGTGCGGCTCCCCCCTCCCCCCTCCCTGCCGTCCTTGGAAGTTTCGGGGTTTCAATTGCGGCTCTCAGGCCAGGTCAGCCTGGCCACCCGTGTTATATACCATACTCAGTGATGTGATTGGCCTAAGCCATTTTGGCGCACGTTTCGGAGCAACCAAAACAGTGTTTTGGAGCAGCAAATGTGGCCTTTGGAGCAACCAAAACAGTGTTTTGGAGCAGCAGAAGCGGCTTTTGGAGTATCCAAGACAGTGTTTCGGAGCAGCTAAAGTGAATTTTGGAGCAGATATTCTTAGGAAAATAAAAATATTTGTTTTAAGTGCTGTACAAACGAAGGGCACTTTGTGCTGTGTTGTGTTCTGATGTGACGTGTTGTGACGGAACTTGCTGCTTCTGTTTTTACTTGCTCAGACATCCCACAAGTGTACAGTGCTGTAGGCATTGCCAAGCAATTTCGAAAAACGCATTCCACCGTTTTACTGGTTCCCGACGTGCCAGATTTTCGTCAAAAGTAAGCAAACGTAAAACAATGAATTGCAAGCGTCCCAGCTGGTGCCTCAGCCACGCAACCATGTTCGCATGCACGTGAGGCCAACTTCGGCAGAGTTGCTGTTGGGCATGCTTCGTCGCGCGAGCGCAGACAACGGCTGTCCGATCGAAACCGAAACCATGCCCCTCAGCTCCGCTGCTAACTTATCTCCAAAATTGTACACAAAATGTAACTTTCGAGCATGCGACAAAATCAGCCCAGTGGCGCATGCTTGCCAGGCCGGCAAACAAGGTACGTACAAGCTAAACACACAAAAATAAAGAACCTGAGCGCATCGATGCAAGACATCACGAGCCAGCCTCAAAACGTTCTTGGAGCGCTTTGCGCAACGACTGAACTCAAGACAAACAAGCCCGGTGTGCGGGTTCAGCGTGCAGACATTGCCTTCTTTGCTTTAGCTCACTTCACCAACTTTATTTCACAGCAGATTTTTCACGTACCGAGGTTCCTCTCGAATGAAAGCCCACCGAGAGAAACCTAGGTAATCAATACTTTGACAGAGCAGTCTTTGAATTAAAAATGGATTTTTGTAGTAACGTATGATTTAAACAAGAACAGGAATGTTGATGAACATGCGGCGGTACTTAGTTTCATTTTAGAAAGTACCATATCTGCAGTGATGTGGCGACAACAACATTCGACGTCGCGCGACAACGGTAACTGAAAGGCAGCGACCAAATATAGTTTTCCCGCGGCCGTTGCTTCACCTCACAAAGTAACTCCTGCCGCGCAAAAACGTGGTTTCGTTTCACAGCATGACGGCATGGTACCGGCACGCTAGCGTCGGAGTGTCTGCACACATCCGCGTCTATCGCAGAAAATATAAAAAAAAAAAGAAAGAGACGAGAAACGAGACCCACAAGACCAGAGCGTGAAACGCGAGACGCCGGGAAAACCTTGCAAGACCGGGTGGACAATTGATGCACGTTACTTTGTGCCAGGCGGCCGTTTGCACCACATAACACAGGCCTGCTGAATTACGGTACTCAGTTTAGTTTCGGTTTTGAAAGGCGACCAAAACTGGTACTTTGGCGCAGGCTTGGCGCAGATTGCCCATATTTTGGCAAAATGTAGTAGGATGTAGCAGGGTTGGCCCCTTGGCGCAGTTTGGCGCAATTGGCGCAGCAATCACATCACTGCATACTGCATACAATGCTCATAAGAAACCATTGTTTAAAAATCTTTATATTGTACAGATTTCAAATTACTACAACTATAAACTTTGCATCACCTATAAAAAGTATTTTCATCACAAAGAAAACATATTCCTGTCTATTTCCCAGCTTACATTTAGAGAAACGGTTTATGATACACGCAGCGCAGATACATGGTTAAAGGGGCCCTCCGGAGCGTTCTGCGATGGTCTATTTATGGCGGTAACTAATCTACAGGCCCTAAGGATCCTAAAAATCATAAAATTAGGGTCATGCGTGGCGGATTTCCCTACTAAAATTGCTATCAAAGTCCCCGGCACGCCCCCCTTTCTGAGATGATCCCGGGAAACGGGAGGGGCATCTCTTTATGCGTCAGCCAGTAGCAAGCGAAGGATTCCGGCGTCACTGCGCGTCACCAACGCGGCCGACCGCCGACCTGCGGAGGAATCTCTCGAACACGCGCGGATCGTCGTCAAGGAACCCGGACTTTGTGCTCGGCAGTCGTCGTTTGTCGCACCGCACCGTCGCGCTGCTACTGCAATACGCAGTTGCATCCCACAGATGACAAGGAAAAGTTTGACTTGTTGACATGGAAGGATCGCAAAGCTGGCTTCGGAATCGGGATCCACGGGAAGAAGGAAAATGTGTCCCGCAAACGCACGCCTGCAGACATCCCGGGAAGCAGACGAGCCGACACATCACCCCCTAGCAACAAGCTTGCGGGGAGAAAACATAGTTCGCTTGTTTTGGAGCGATAATTGCCGACTATGTTTTCCGCACCACAATCAGTTTACGTTTTTCTCAAAATCTAATTTACAACAAGCTTAAAAAGTGTTGCATTAATAACGTTCGCATTCACCGCGAGATGCAGAATTTCCATTGGTCAAGTTTTAGCGATGGGCAGGGAATGGGGGATTGTCTTCCAAGAGAAAATAGTCCCGATATATTTCTTTTGCCATCTGCTTAATACACGGTTTTGTAATCTAAAACTTTGTATACATATTAACTTGCACCTACTAGCAATATAACAACATAAACAGACGATCGCAGAAAGCTCCGGAGGGCCCCTTTAATGCCGCATTCCAGAACAAATTATGGAAATCAGATGTTGCAAGTACTCTTCCCCGTCTTTTAAATTGTTAGAGGGAATTAAACACAGAAATTTTGTCTATGATAAATATTTGCTTTCATTTTTTGTTGAGCCTCCAATGTAATTGCATGACGTGTGGCCATTTTCATTGGTTTTATTTTTTTTTTAAATGAATATTACATATACTCTTTTTTTTGTGTGTAAACTGTTTTGTGTTTTGTCTCTACTGCTAAATTACAAATAGCGCTAAGACAAGGACAGACGAAGAAGTGGACAGGATAGGCGCTATTTGTAATTTAATTTAATCTAGCGCCTGTCCTGTCCACTTCTTCGTCTGTTCTTGTCTTAGAGCTATTTGTAATTTGTATAATAATAATTTGTAAAACTTTGTACATAACACCACTTGGGGTTCCTAGATGTCCTTCCAGAAATCGAAATATCAGAGCCTTCGCCGAGTTTAGCTGCAGAATAGATGCTTTTAAGTACTCATTTTTTCCGCGAACGGTGAATGAGTGGAACAAGTTACCCGAGGAAATTGTTAATTCTTGCAGCTCGCCAGAATTTGTAAAACGCTTAAACAACTACCTTTAATTTTATTTTTCCGCTGCTCAGTGTGTGTTATGTTTAGGAGCTGTGATTGTGATATGTAGGCCCTATTCTTTTGTTTCTTTCTTGTGTACCTTGTTGCTCTATTATATGATTGGCGTGGTTGATCTTTGTATTTATGCATTGAGCTGTATCTACATGAGAGCCCATTGTTCATTTTTTTTTAGGCACTGTCGGCTGTTGGACTGTTGTTTTCTGTATATTTGAAGTGTTTCACTCCTACCATGTCTCCAAATTGGAGTATGTAGTATTTATAAATAAATAAAAATAAATAAATAAAAATTTGTAATTTAATATGTATAACCAACTAGCCCACCAGAACATTTTGATACAACTACTGCTGCTGGGGGGAGATGGAGACCTGTCAAGTAACTGTTCTGTTGCTTTTTTTTCTCTGTTTTCCCTCTCCAAATGGAGAAAAATAAAGAATTTTGATTTGACTTGAAGCCAAGCAGCTGCAAGTAATTTATTATTGAGTTTGTCCTACATAGTGGTCTCGTTTTCCATGTCCACGAGCCAGGATCATGCAAGGGCCATTGTGGCGGCCTAGAAAACCACGACGTGGTGGAAGCTCCACCTTCTCCTCTTATTCCAGCACATGTATGGCATGCATGTCACACTTCCTCGAACCCACGGCTTCATTCCACGGTTTGACATCATATTGAGGTCCGAGTTTCCCGCAATGGGAACCGAAATCGGCAGCTTGGCCATCAAAAGCAACAGATCCCCCATCCAGCCCCTTAGCCAAAAATTTTGGAGACCCCTAAACTAGCCCAATCATCAGTACTAGTGTGAATAGACCGATCTCACCAAGCGTTCCACGCATGCGTGACGCCGCCATAACTGTAGTTCGTAGGAGGCAGACGCCAGTTCACGAGACAGCTCATGCCGCCTCGTGCTCTGCTCGCGCAGAGCTCCAGCGGGGTTGTCCCGTGTGCAGAAAGACTACAGCTCCCACGATGCATGTCGGCAGCGGTGGCGTACTCAAACTAGCTGTGAGATCGGTCTATTATCCCAATTTCAATATCTTTTACATTATATTAGCTTTTTGTAATTCAGTTCCATTTTGGGCTGCCTCTATCGTACGGAAAATCTGGCACTTTTCAAAAATATATACCTTCTGCAGTTGTTTGTTTGTCGTTTATTGTCACATTTAAGAGTTTTCTCTATTCTCCCGCTACGCATCACAGTGCTGGATAACCTGGATTCAGATCGTCCGAACATCATCTTCATGATGAAGGATGGCTTGGTTTGTGTTTTTCTTTTTTTATATATAGTAATCCAGTGTAGTTTACACCAAACCCTCTCATTTGTCAATTCTACAAATATGCTGAACCACCAAGAAAGAGGTGCTTCGTTAAAGCGAAGTGAGGCACGTTTTTTTATTCTTCGCTCTATCAAAACAGTTCAGTCACCCGAGGCTCAAAGAAGGCTGCCCGAATGCAGCGCATCCCACTTCCCACGATAAGAGACGTTGATGGTTTACCAAAATGGATGTGAATAGGAGTTTACCAGAAACTAAAAAAAAACACATAAAAAACCAAGAAAACAAACAAACAATATGTTAAACAAAACTTTTTCTCTAAGTCTTAACTCCATATCCCAATGAAAACATTACCGAGGAAGCAATCAAGTGTTAAAATACAGACAGAACACAATAAGAAGACGAAAAGCAAATCATGTGTAGCCATATTTCTCTCCTTATAAATAATTATCATTACTAATTATTGATAATTAATAAAAGACTTACTAAACTTAGTGGTCGCACAGAGATTTTTTGTGACGCTCAATCATAATGTCATGCTTGTCTCACGAGGAACAACCATTAAACCAGGGTTGTATTTTTTTTTCAAATAGATTCAATAAAATTGGAAGAAAAAAAAATTGTTGGTAAAATTTCAGAAAAACTCCCAATTTCAATGTCACAACCCCCCCCCCCCCCTTCCCTAAAAGGAAGTACACTTTACAAATAAGCTGGTCCAGAGGAGAGGCAGACACCGCTGCAATTGGATTCACCGATCCCACTGTAATGTGCAGCTAGTATAGAAGGTGTGGCGTGCTTGTCAGGGGGGGGGGGGGGGGGATATTTGCAGCGAAAATTAGCATCTGCATTGAAGGCTGCCACTTTTCATGCAGTGGTGCTAGGGGCGTGAGGTGCAGGGGTGTGTGGATGAATGGCACTGGATAGCCCCTCCTATCTGACCGCTCAAAAGAGTGGCCGAGCTCCCAGATTAGATTCAGAGGAATGGAGCGTTGAAAAGCGACCAGCCGAATATACCAAAAGGTAGAGTTAATCGGAATGATTGATTATTTCATGCGTGAGGCAAGCACAATCATTTGCCAGCCCTTCGCACTAACAGCCGTTCCAGTTTGCAATTATAAAATCAAAACAACACGCATTATGTGCTGATTGCGCACACGTTGTATATGCAGCACAACCTATTTTACTATTTAACCATTCATAAAATTTTTGTTCAAATGTGTGTTACTGTAAACAAAAACACAAGAAAATTTGAATGTTTTGATTGGGCTTTTTCAAGTATGCCTCGATTTTGAATGCGTGCATATTGCAAAATTTAGACGTCGTCCCTCCCTTTGATGGCAAATGTGTGAGTTATTGATGTAAAAGAGTAGCAACGAGAATAATGCATGGCCATCAGACAGAAGCTAATAGCTTGGGAACACTGAATCTCACCGAATGCTTCCCGTTCGCCAATGTCTACCCGCAGCTTCCCCAATGCCTCTCGGTGCAACGATCGGCCAATATTTTTAATCTTTGTTCTTTTGCTGACTATGTACACCATTTGGCAGGACATTAATGTTTATTTAGGCAAGCTACACTTAGCACACAATTAACACACCACAGCGCAGCTAGCTGTACATAGCACCTGCCGTGAGTCACAGTTTTGACCATGGCAATGGTAGCTGGAAGGCGAATTCCCTTCCCGTGATGCACCCCTTCAAGCCAAGTGAATACCTCAGGTACATCGATGCACGGCTCTGCCGTCATGCCGCTGCGATGTCACTGCTGTCGGAAAAGTGTATGCGCAGACGCGAACCTGGTTTCTGCGCACTCACAGTGCCCATACCAGGTGTGGGCAAATGCAAGCTTCTTTGTAAAACAGTGCATAGGCATATAAACTGTCAACATGGCCCATTTAAATGATGCAGACTTCACCACCAACCAAGTGCCTCCTCACAAACAAACAAAATATTGTTAATGAATAGTGGTAAAGATCCACGAAGCAAGAAAGCACACTCACTGTCCAGAAGGGCCTTGTAGGGTCCCCTATCCTGGGCGAAGCTTGAAGATGCTGATAACCTAGCATTTTTTAGCAGCGCCTTATCGCAATCTGAAAGAGATGTTACGTCCTGAGGTGAGTCAGGAGACAGATAAAGAGTACAACACACTTTCTCCCGCTGAGGAGATAAAACAGCGCGAATGATAAGACCTTATCTTAGACCTGGAAGAACAAGCGTCTAGACTGCACCGGGACCACACACAAGACAAGGTGAGTATGTTCTGTACTGATGCCAACGGTTTGATGTTTTAAAAGTATACATTATCAAAGAGCATGACCAGTGGCAAGCTCGCAGTTACTTCTTCATTTATTTTTTTACATGCAGTTTAACGGTCAGTTTTGCTTACTTAAATGTGGAAGCGCAAATCTTTTTTTTTTTTTTTTTTCGAAAAGTTTAGAACGCACAGCCGTTATCAAACGGCCGGTTGCCGCTTCAGAACGGAATCCGGCTAAATATTCCGGCAAATACTACAACTTAAAACACCTCCTAGGCATATTTCGACTCGCTAGGCGCTAGCTGAAGGCGCACGAGCCACAAATGTAAGGGACAACCCATATATTTTTGTTTTTCGGCCTCGACCCCGAATCACGCTGAGAAAATCGAGGGAATAGTCGCACGTCAGAACGCCAGCATCATCACCGAAGCTGCATGTTTACACAGTTCGAACGCACGTTTCCTGCTAATTAAATGTACATACATAATTTAAAAAAAAAAAAAAAAAAGCGTTACGGGCGTTAGACCGTTGCATCGCGTAACTTGGCGCTCCTGAAGGAGCCAGCTCGTCAGATTGGAATCCACGGAATGCTACGCCCTTCCGTCGTTGGCACTGCCGTGCGTGACTTCATCGCCACCGTCACGCGAGTCAAACTTGGCCCAGAAAAGTATCTGTACGTCAAATGACACGCGCAAACGCTCTGGAGTTTTGTTGCAAATTTGCTGTCCGAAGGAGGGGGTTCAAAGAGAAAGATAACCGAAACCGCGGGCCAAGTTCAAACTTTGAGGTGCCCGTTCAAACACGGTCGTTAGTCCTAGACGCTGCTCTTCGGTAACGCGAAAAAAAGTTTGGAGATTCTGCTAAAGGACTCACCCGATGCCACTCTGGTCACGCACAGAAAGAGCAACAACGAGGGAACGCAACATGGCCATGCCATCATAGCATGTCAGAGCGCCGAGATCACTTTCAAAACATTTAAAAAAACCAACTTCCCCACCCAACTCCACAACGTTGCTGACGGTACAGAGGAAAGCGCGTTTGTTTGACACTTTTTGTTGTCTTTCTTTCGCAGGTGCGTTCGTTTATCCACCTCGAACACCGAAACCGCAAAACGCCAAAAAGCATAATGTTTACGTCACAAAATGTACTGTCACGTGATAAACGCGATGGTGCTGCCCACAGTTGTGCTGCCATCAAAAACGATAAACGCGGATTGGCTAACTGTGGATTGGCTGAAAAAAATGACGTCACTTCTGGTTATTTTGTTGCTTGTTTGATTACTGACGGCCAAGATGGCAGCCCCCAGTCGGTGTCGGAGGGGTCCGAATGAAACAAATGAATTACGACGTTTCTGGTGATCATTGACCTCCTCAGTGGTTTCCGTCACGTGATCCTGCCGGCGGCTCATCCCGGACACAACTTGTCTGAATGACGTTATTAATACCGTGCTTTTTCGTTTTGGAACTCTCTCAGCCGGGAAGGAACCTAACCGGGACCCCGAAACTGCCTTGCGGAGTAAGCGTGCTGCATGGCCGGATTTTTTTATCGCGAATATTTTAGATGTAGTCAGTATCATCGGCGCTCATAACTGGATCGCTCGTTAACTTCTGAAATACTAAATGTGTTTTACTTTTTTAGCCCGAGACATGCATGCGGACGGTACCCCCTGGAAAGAATGGGACCCCGAGGCGATGTTGTTCAGAAACAAAGGTGAAGAATTGCATTCACAAATTATTCTATTCCTTCCCTTTACCTCGGGAACTGCGCACATTCAATGCTTAATTTCTCTGAAAATCGCAGAGTCCAAGAACGCGATTGTGATTCCCAACCAACCGCTGAGCGAAAACACCTGCGTCTTCCTCAAGAGGCATTGGAACCAAGGTATACGAATTCTGGCACATCTAGTGATAATTTATAGCAGTTCTCTGCCGAAGAATGTGAGGTTTATAATAATGATTATGACGGTCACCCGAAGCAAACTTCGCCGCAGTGCTTTCGGGTCATAGGTGGAGCCTATGACCCGGAAGACAGTTTAAGGTGCCATACGTCTGGAACTTTTTTTTTTTTTCCGTTTCTGTATTATTATTTTTTTTTTTTCAGTGAAGGTCAAGCGCGCTGTGTCTACTAAAGGTACACTGACAGGACATTTATGCTTGTTGAGATTTTTATTTTAATATGACTTGTATGGCCAACTACCCAGAGCACAATTTGCAGCTCGAAATTGGTTGTCTTTCCGTCCGGAAACAGCCCATCGAGAATTGGTCGGTTTCGGTCACGCTCACTCTCGTTTCCATGGTCACGCGGCATTCAAACTCTGTGTACCAAGTATTTTCAAAGTCGGGGGTTATCAAGACACACATTCAGTGTCAAAAATAGGAAAGAATATGAACCCCATTTTTTGTGGCTTCCAAAAAGCTACAAATAAGTTGATCGAAAGAAAAAAAAAAAAAAAAGAAGGCGTTGAACAGATCACAGAAAGTATGTGTACACATCCTTTCCAATATGGCGACGTACTGCCTGCTAGACGGCACGATGGTGGCGCGCGACGGACGTGGGGCCGCTACTTAGGAACTGTTGTTCGTATTACTGGCCAATCAATCTTCAAGCACGGACCATCAGGCTGAAGAGATATAAGTGTGAAACAATCTCACAACAAACGGTTCGTGCAAGTTTGACATTGTCGTCGTCTGTTTCAGAGGCTGGAAAAGTAGAGAAAAAGAAGAAAAAAATGCGGTCAGTTGTAGCCACATCACTTCCTGCCATTAGCTTCCATGCTTGGGTTTCGGTTTTGAGCAGTTGAGCTCTTGGCTTGATAAAAAATTTATATATGTGACTCTGCAGCAAAATATTGATTGGGTAGTCTCCTCTCACAATAATAAATCGCGTGGCAAAAAATAGAAACAATTTCTGGGAAGTGTCAATGTCCCTTTAGCAAGGGCTCTATATCATTTTCTTAAACACAAACATACAAAATTTAAATAACAAAAGGTCTCGAAAGCGACAGAGACATATTCACTCGTCTTGTCTTTCCGTGCTCCAGTGACCAGTCTTTTGGTGTACCTCTAAGGAAGGATTAATACACACCGGCGTAAACAAAAATGGTATCATTATAATCTAAATTCAGTAGTACAGTGGTCGAACTGCTGTGCCAGAATTAACGAACAACCTGCTACATGCTGCTCCAAAGGCTGCATTTTGTGCAATTTGCGCCATGTCTGAGCAAAAATGAAACTGTTCTCGAATAGGAAACTGAAAGTGTCTGGCACGTGGCATTGTTGGCGATGCGACTGAAGATTAATACAGTCGTTGTTTCTCGGATGCCTAAGTACTAGGGGCGTCGCAAACTTTTGTCGAATCTCGATTTTGACGTCGAACCTCAAGATCACCTTCGAACTTTCACTGAAGTTAGAAGTTCGCCTTATGGACAGTGTTGCCCGGCTTCTACACAAATGTTTCGAATTTTGGGAAAGAAATAATTTAGAAAGTAGTTTATTTTGTGGGCAGTGTTGCCTGGCTTCTACACAGATATTTTGAATTTTGGGAAACAAATCATTTAGAAAGTAGTTTATTTTATGGACAGTGTTGCCCGGCTTCTACACAAATATTTTGAATTTTGGGAAACAAATCATTTAGAAAATAGTTTGTTTTATGTTTCATAAAATGGTTGACAATGTTTACACCATAAAAAAGCGAAAATATGCGCTTTTAATGTTTCCATTTGTTAGATGTGAACCAGTGATGGGCCAATACACCACACCAATATTGCACTTTTCCTCCGCCAAGTAGAATCAACTTTTTTTTTTTTCTTTTTTTTTTTTTTAAGTTTTTGCGCATGCGTACGAAAGTTGTAGTTCAGTTGAACCTTTGTCAAACTTCACGTTGAAAGTTTGAAAAGGTTAAACAACTCGAACCTGGGCTGGTTCGCGGTATCCCTACTAAGTACTATGTACGAAAAGCAGGGTTGCGCGAATATTTGAATTTTCATATGGTTGTTTCAAATATCACGCTATTTGATAATCTCTTCAAAATGAACTGCGATATTCATACTTCTGGAAGTTTTCATCGCGGCGGGTTAGCCCCCTTGAGTGCGCTTCTCCTCAAGCACCAGTGTACTGTGGAGAGGCAATACCTGCGGAGCTGACACCGCGATCTTGCGGCTCACTTCGTCGCAGCAGGACCGCGCACTTAGGCGAAAAACACCTTCAAAGTGGTATGTTGCACGCGCACGCCTGTTGTATTAAAAACAACCAAAAAAACAAAACAAGAAACGTGATTGTTGATATTTACATTACAGCAAAACCTTCAAAATTTAACTGTGGCTATTATGCAAGCATATATGTTAGGTAGCGATGTTCTGACATGTGTTCATTATCTATGCTTGTTTCCTTTTTTTTTTAATAAGAATAAAAGAAAATGTTCGCATATAGCAAGACGATTTATAAATCCCCTCAATTAGGTATGGCTGTGCTCCTTTATAGGTTTAATTTTATGTAAAATCTGTCATTTACTTGCCATCCCAATGTAGGTATTAAACTTTCTGAGGCCTCAGTCTATAAATGTAGCTAGATTAAATTTAACAAAGCACATAAGTGGGCAGTTGGAAGCTTGGGTACCACCTTCGCAAGTTCAACTGCATTTTTTTTTTTTAAGCATGGTGTGACAGTAGTGAAAGGCGTGGAGAAAGGTGCAGTAGCTATTTAATATTCAATTAAAACATATTTGGCCGAAACCACTACTCACTTTGAAATTGCTTCAAACCCAAAATTCACTATTTGCACATGCCTTGCGAAGAGTTATCAGTTTTCGTTTGATTGGTGCTCACATCGATCGCAGTGAATAGGTAGCACTATTCATTGTGATCAGTTAGAATAGCTATGTGCTCCACTTAGCCACTCTATGAACAGTATCAGGTGGATTATGAGCGAGAGCAACGTGATAAAAACACTACAAAGTGGTCAAAAACATCTTTTTACGTCAAACACAGGCTGAAGACGCCATCGTTACCACTAATACGTTAATTGAGACATCTGCAAAATTACTGCTGTATGATTGTTCAATATATATATAAATATCTAGTAGTCAGGTCCCCTGTAGGTATGACAATTTAAATAGTCTGCCAACACTCAAAGGACCACAGTTTTTTTACAGGCAAACTTTCAGAGTGATAGTATTACATTTTTTTATATGGACGCTTAAAATGTGTTTGCTCCAAAAGGGGGAAGTCTCTGCTCCAAAACCGATTTTTCTCTGCCGCAAGAGCTGCTCACAATCCCCGCTTGTCAGTTCCACCACTGGTAATGGAACGGCATAGTGACTTTCATGCAGTTTTTACTAGCTGCTCCTCAAATGTTTGTGCAGCCGTCTTGAAAATGTGTGTTGACGGGGGTGCGGACAGTCTGCGCAAGGCCATGGGGAGCCAGGCAGAACAGTTTCTCCCGGACTACCTCACAGGCGACTTTGACTCTGTCTCCAAGGAGACCATGGAGTTCTACAAGTCAAGGGTAATGCTTGTTTCACTTTCGTGCTTTGCACCAGTGCATTTTGGCACAGGCAAGCTAGGTTTCAGTTTTCTCTTCTACCTAAGCAAGCTGGTTTTCTAGAAGCTACGAATCAGTATCAGTATGACCTTGTGGGCGTACGAGCTAGCAATCTAGCTTTCTACTACCGTGTTTCTGAGCTATTTCTCATAGTCAGTAGGGAAGCGGCACTAGCACACATATTAATTGTTTGACGCTTTGTTTTGGGTGATCCGTAAATAAAAAATTTAGACTTTTTGGACAGTGATGTGGTTTAGTTCACTGGCAAATGTCCATTGTCAGCCTGACTTCTCTGCTTACAACCGGAGACATGTGAGAAGGCTGGAGGAGGCACATGGATGAGCGTTGGCACCAGTGGACATTGCATGTATACTCTAAGACATCACGAGGATCCAGAGACCAATTACTTATGACAGCACAGGTTTACTCAGTGACAGTGGTGGAACATTCGCAGTAAGATGTGCAAGGTACATTTATGATTGCGCATTTAGGATCTTAGAGGTGGCAAAAATAATCAGTGTAAGGAGTCGCCATGTATATTTCTCGAAAGCATCATGCTCTGCCTTCATGACGCATCGAAAGATTTTGCTTTAGGTTATATGGGGGAATTATTTTTGTGGTATAAACATTGTTTGGTTGGTTTATTTAATTATTTAAAGAAACTGCATTGTGTTCAGTCCCTTGTCTGAAGTCAAGTTGCTCAAGTGCCTTAAGGGGAGACACTACCCAGAAAAAACAATTTCTGCAAAAAAAGTTTATTTTGAAATATTGCCATATTTATATCCACCAACATCCAGGGACTTAACCATTCTGATGTTAGCCTGAGACTGAGGCAGGAAAAGAGGAAGTTTCTAAGTAGAAGAAAAAGGAACAGTCGAGGATACGTCTCTAACACAGCTAAAGACAAGTTTATTCGGTCACCCTCTTATATACACTCCACAATCTTCACCACAGAACCTTCGCGACCTCCAAAGCCAAAAGATAACAAAGAACTCATCTCTTTCCACCACAATAATCAAACGACCTTGACAATCCTACAAAGCCCCCTCACCAACACAACCTATCTCCTCTCTCCCGGAAGACGATCGACCTTCGCGTACATAGCACACCCTCCTCCTCTCCTCCCCGGCCCACAATCCCGAAACAACCCGGCAACAAAAGATACCAATCCACCTGATCAAACCAAAGACACAAAGGAGGAAACCACTTACACCCTTTCACAATCAACAACCACTTAACAAAACTCTCAAATCCGCAAGAAGGTTTTTGCACTGCTGCTAAGCTGTAACGACACTTGACTAATGCAGTTGCCCATTGATTTCATTCTTATTGTTTCCTTTACAACCCTTTTGATGTCGTTTACTTCCCTGTGTATTATTTCTGTTTCGGACCAGCGTGGTATACAATTATTACATTCTTGAACATGTTTCGCTATTTCCGAATCAGTCGCGTTGTTTTTTACATTTCTTTTGTGTTCAGTCAATCTATCATTTATACACCTCGACGTTTGACCCACATACTTAAAACCACATTCTAGGGGAATTTCGTATACCACTCCATTATCACACGGAATAGACTTTTCTCGATGCATTTTTGTGCATTCCCTTACACTCTTGTGGAAGGGCGTGAGCTTACTCAATTTATAGTCGGAACTAAAAACCAGATCAACATCGAACTTTTTTGCACAAGCCTTCAAGTTGTGAGAAATTTTGTGATAGTACGGAATTACAGTAGTTCTATGTTTGGTAAGTAGTTCTATGTTTGGCAGTTTACCATGAATGGTAAACTGCAGTTTTTAGAGCTTATGATTCACAATGAAAAAGGGCTATGTTGGGAATATGGAAAAGAAAGCGCAAAACCGCTGCTATCAAAAAACAGTTGCCATTCAAAAACAGTCAAAGCAGGTATTGTCAGGTCTTTAATCACAAATGCAATGGACAGATCATGTACTCATTTCTTGGCTGAATCAGTGAAAAGGCAGTGGAGAAGGCTAAACAGTGCTGGTTATCAGGATGAATTCGTAGGGAAACAGTTATCCGTAAAATTCGCAGACAAATGTAGAGCAGAACCAAAGCAAAGGCCAAAACATAGAACTACTGTAATTCCGTACTATCACAAAATTTCTCACAACTTGAAGGCTTGTGCAAAAAAGTTCGATGTTGATCTGGTTTTTAGTTCCGACTATAAATTGAGTAAGCTCACGCCCTTCCACAAGAGTGTAAGGGAATGCACAAAAATGCATCGAGAAAAGTCTATTCCGTGTGATAATGGAGTGGTATACGAAATTCCCCTAGAATGTGGTTTTAAGTATGTGGGTCAAACGTCGAGGTGTATAAATGATAGATTGACTGAACACAAAAGAAATGTAAAAAACAACGCGACTGATTCGGAAATAGCGAAACATGTTCAAGAATGTAATAATTGTATACCACGCTGGTCCGAAACAGAAATAATACACAGGGAAGTAAACGACATCAAAAGGGTTGTAAAGGAAACAATAAGAATGAAATCAATGGGCAACTGCATTAGTCAAGTGTCGTTACAGCTTAGCAGCAGTGCAAAAACCTTCTTGCGGATTTGAGAGTTTTGTTAAGTGGTTGTTGATTGTGAAAGGGTGTAAGTGGTTTCCTCCTTTGTGTCTTTGGTTTGATCAGGTGGATTGGTATCTTTTGTTGCCGGGTTGTTTCGGGATTGTGGGCCGGGGAGGAGAGGAGGAGGGTGTGCTATGTACGCGAAGGTCGATCGTCTTCCGGGAGAGAGGAGATAGGTTGTGTTGGTGAGGGGGCTTTGTAGGATTGTCAAGGTCGTTTGATTATTGTGGTGGAAAGAGATGAGTTCTTTGTTATCTTTTGGCTTTGGAGGTCGCGAAGGTTCTGTGGTGAAGATTGTGGAGTGTATATAAGAGGGTGACCGAATAAACTTGTCTTTAGCTGTGTTAGAGACGTATCCTCGACTGTTCCTTTTTCTTCTACTTAGAAACTTCCTCTTTTCCTGCCTCAGTCTCAGGCTAACATCAGAATGGTTAATTTCCACCAGCTCGCCTGCGCACTCACTACAATATCATCCAGGGACTATTCCACTTTCCACTTCGTTCCACTTTTTGGCATAAATTTTACTTTAGGAAAAGTATTGTTTTCCTATTACACAATAGAGAATTATTCTTAGATGGTTTTCTGGGATAGAATTTGGTGAGGAACATGCCTGGCTGGTTAGTTTTTCTACTTTAACATTCCTTTATGCTAAATAAACTACATTTGTAAAACAGCACAGACATGAAAACGATTTGTAATCTTCTTATGGAGTTATATTTATGAAAAACAATGCAATATAGCAAAATAACTACCTGGGTTTGTGCTATGAGTATTCCTATGACTATATTACACATAAAAATCACATATTTTGATTTTATTTTAAAATTATAGTTTTTCTGAGCAAACACGCTGGCTTCCATATTGTAACATTCATAACAAGTTTCAGAATTGACATAGGAGAATGAAATTCGGCAGGGATGGTCCTGCCACTTATATAAACTTCCACTGCAAATTTGATTGAAATCAAGCTTGCGGTACAGAAGTTGACTTTTTTGGGCAGTCCATACTTTCGATTTTGGGATTATGACTGTTTTTAGCGCAGTCAGCGTCCCTGATTTGCAAGGTGTCATTTTTTTCCCGTTATTTTGCATAGTTTTAACGATATCGATGCCTCAGAGTTTTGTTTGCGGCGCGGCCAACAAAATCGAAACTAGCCGCTCGAGGCCTCGGCAACACTGGAAATCAGCCACTATGTGAACGTGACGTCAGGATCGTTTTTGTTCAACGAGTACGCAGGCCGAGCGGCACCTACCTCTGTTGCGCTAGCCGTCTAAAGATAGGAGGTAGGCTGATTTTGTTTTAATTCTGTATACGTGGTAGTTATCCAGCATATGTAGCAAGATTTAGTGCGTACACCCAAAAGCTAGCGACTGGAAAACCCGTGAACTCGTACGGAGCCATACTCGGTGGCCGCCGCTGTGCGTGCGCTATGCCGTACTTGTCGCTTGTATACCCAGAAGCTGGTGACTGGAATACTGGTGGACTCGTTCGGTGCCGTACTCGGCGGCTGTCGCCGTGCGTGGGGTCTTCCGTACTTGTCGCTAGGCCTAAATTGTCATCGAGGCTCCGTGGATGGAGCGGCGTTGCTGTACGCCGCGCTGCCAGTGACAAAAAGTACTTGGCGGGCGGTGGGCAAAGAGCGACGGCACGGCATTCTTTTTAAGCCTTGAGCCCTTCGCTGACAAGCCACAAGCAACCAACACCCATAGGTTTCGTTCGTAACTCTCCGGCGAAAAATGATCAGAGCAGAGCTTTGATCTGGGGGTCGGTGTCCAAGGCTTTCCAAAGTCCACTCAACAAACAGCGTCCACCCACACCTTCTTCAATTTCCGGTCCGTTGGAAACTTGTGAAAAAGCACCTCCGGGTTGCGCAGCGGGTTGTTTGAGCAGCCCACAGCGCTACAAGTTGTACTCAGCATGTTTTGAGGAACAGCTGGGCAGTCTTGGGCGCACCGAGTTGCTCGCTAAAACGAGTCTTGGAGTCCTCACAAGCAAATAAACAAAAGGCTATACTGAAGCTACACGAGCTACAGTTAAAAGCAACGGCTAAACACGCCAATCACAAGCCAAAGCAGTGGCGGTAGCGGCTCAAAGAAGTGCGCTCCGCGCAACTCCCGGACTGGAGGAAAAAAAGAGAAAGATACTGACGTCACGGCCCAATGTTGCTTTAGCGATCGGCAACCCGCTGGCCGCCCGCTAAGGAGCAACGGCTCGCGGCGGGTCGCATTTTTATTATCGGCATTAGTGGAGAATGCGGCGTCCCCCTGATGTAATATTTTGGCTGGGGTCGTATTTTGTGTCACTACAGCAATACCAGTAATTTATTTCATTTTGAGTTTTAGCCGGAGTTGCCCTTAATGATTATCTTAAAATATTTAATTCAATTAATTTATTTAGACACGAGGGGTTGTAATCTCCAGCGAAAAAAGTGTCACAGACAGCTTGTGATCGTCTGAGGCGCGCAACATGTCGCGCGAAAAGAAGCCGTCTGCATGGAAATCACATGAGTGCAGCATTGCCGATGCCAGATTTACTTTTTACGCTGCAGATAGTAAAAAGCGCATCTGTCCAAGCGAAAAAAGATCTGTCAACACATGAGGTGGTGCCTCGCATTCCACTTCAGCCAAGCTTGCCGGAGGTCACTTCTCTTGCACACTTTAATTTCATATTCTAAATTTTACGGAAGACAGATGTCAGACCTCAGTTGACGGGTCTGTCATTTATCTCCTATCCTGAATGTGTCGTCAGGAAAGGTCCGTAAAACAAATAGTTTATTTCCTAAGGCCTACGCTGTGAAATACTGTTAATGAATACCGTAGGAGGGCCACTAGAAAGAATTCTCTACTCAGTCTTGGATGGACCATCGAAACACCTGTTAGTACTTAATTTTTTTGAAGAAAACGAAACAATATCACTTTTCTTTTTACTACATCACTGCAGGGGGGCTTTCCAATCGGAAGTTTTCAGAAAACGTTGGTGTCCTCGAAAATCAAACAGTGAGCACTAAACTCGCTAGTTGATCTGTTCATCGCGATTCAGCATCTCATTAAAAATGTAAGCAAATTAGATTGTCAACCTGTTTTTTCACTATGCCTTTGTGCATTATTCTCTTTATTAGTTTATTCTTATGAAAACTAATGTCAACCGATATGGCCAGTGCGACAACAGATAACGGTGATCTTTCTCCTGCATTAATTATGTTGTTTTGCCGCACAACCTGGCTAAACGACAAGCGCGACCAGACAAAGGTCTTCGTAAAATAACACATCAATTTATGTTCGTGATTACTTTGTACTTGGCCCAGTACAATTGTATCGTCGGTTGTGTACCACAGGGGAGACATTTGCGTCACAAAATTAAGTGAAAACGACATATCGCACCAACACAGCCACAAGCGCGCTGAAAACGAAGCCAACCAAGTTGAAGCCACCTTGGCGCCGAGTACGTCGGCACCCTCTCTCCTCCAATCAAGTACTAACTACTGAGATGAAAAGGTCTATGTTTTTCGGTCGGTAAATCTCAGTGCAATTGTTTATGTATTAACACACTTACCACGACTCTGGATGCTAATCCATATTGCATATGTATGGTGGCACGATGTCTTAAGCCAGGCAATGAGAGTGAGCCGCCACTTGCGAGGAAGCCGTGCTGTAACACTATATATTTAAAAACGGAGCTCTTACGCGCCTGTTTCCGGCTTGAGCGGCGGCGGCGTAACTGCGCGGTGCATTATGGGAAATGTCCCATAATGCACCGCGCGAGCCCCCACCCCCGGGGTCACGTGACCTCGGGGGGGGGGGGGGGGGGGGCACGTGACCCCCCGAAGTCACGCGACTCCCTTGAGGTCACGTGACCCCCTCCCCCCTGATGACATCATCGTTACTGATGACGTCACCGACATCCGCATCGTCATCGTCATCATCACTGATGACGTCATCGGTGACGTCACGGATGATGGCACCGGCATCCGCATCTTCATCGTCATCATCACTGATGACGTCACCGGCATCCGCATCGTCATCGTCACTGATGACGTCATCGGTAACGTCACTGATGACGTTACCGATATCCGCATCGTCATCATCACTGATGACGTCATCAGTGACGTCACTGATGTCGTCACCGGCATCCGCATCGTCATCATCACTGATGACGTCATCAGTGACGTCACTGATGTCGTCACCGGCATCCGCATCGTCATCGTCATCATCACTGGTGACGTCATCAGTGACGTCACTAATGACGTCATCGGTATCCGCATCGTCATCGTCACTGATGACGTCATCAGTGACGTCAGTGATGACATCATCGGCATTGTCCCTCGTAAGGGGGTTACGTGACCCCCCACCCTCCGGTCAGTTGACCCCCCCCAGTACCCTTCCCTCCTCCTCCTCAAGAGCTGCGCTCTAATTCGGCGTTTACAGGGAGTTGTAAACGGCTTTCACTTTTTGGTGTGGTTCCTGGGACCGAGAAATGGATGGACACAAGCGCGAGGCAGATGGGATCTTTCCTTTTGTTGCCATGCCTCACACTGGTAGCAGCAAAGGCGTAGAAGCACCTGGGACACCAGGTTCTCCGTTTGTCATTCTTGCTAGCTGGTGTGAGCATTGCTGATGCAAACTTTAGGATGAGCTTATGCCTTTTTCGTGTGTCCCAGCGGAGTGGTCACATTCCATGGCTCTCCTTGTATCTGCAGGTTCCGTTTCATTTGAGGAGAGGGGCAAACTATAAAAGGTTAAAAAGCACTTGCTTTCAACCGCTAACCATTGTAATCATCCAACACCCTTCTGGAGGGAAGGGTGTTGGATGATTACAATGACAAAAATGTAAATGAGGGAAACTATGTGTGTAAAAACCAACTCTGAGGCTCTGAAACAAAGATTAATCAACCCTGCTCACTCAGTGTGCATAGCTTGATCTATTTAGTTTTGTAAAATAACCAGCATAAAAAAAAAAAAAAAAAAAAAAAAAAATGTCTTAGTGCTTGGTTTGACTGACTCTCTGAGGCTTCGGGGACCCCGAAGGGATTGATGATACGGCATTGATAAAAACTACTTCTGCACATACATAATGTGCATTTCATGCTATGCACGTGAGGTAGTACACTAGCATACTTATCAATTCTATAAAACTGGACGGTGAATGCTTAAAATCTTTTTTTTGTTGCTTTATTTGAGACTTTCTTGGTTAGTGTGACACCTAAAGAATCTGCTGCATATTTACTTGATCATTGTGTTAAATAACCAATGGCCAGAAAATGACTTCTTCACTGTTTGAGCACATTACTTAGCCGAATTGCATACATGCCTACCTTTTGGTCCAGCACTTGCTGTACCTCTACAAATCAAATGACTCAGTTTTTTTCTTTCTGTCTTTAAACTTCTGCCTCTCTGTATTACATATTCGTCAGGTTACCGTCACCAGAGCTTATTCTACAACATTAAAGACCTGGAAAATATAGCTGGGCGTATTTACAAACTCGGTTAGGTGCCACGATTGAGCGGCCGCGAATCTGCAGCATGTCGTGAAGGCCTACGCTCATGTAAACGTGACTATGCCTTTTCGCCAGGGCACCAAGGTGGTGCACACTCCAGACCAGGACAGGACGGACCTTACCAAGGCCCTCATGGTGATTGGAGAGCACTGCCAAGAACATTCCCTCCAGGTAGGTGGGCCTAGAGCCTCGAAAAAAGCTGCGCTTCAGCCATCTTCTTGCATAGAAATCCTTATTGCCACTAGTCTGGAGGTATATATACAAAATCGCTGGAAATTCTTTGTCTTTGTCGAGAATTGTTAAAAGTCCAATACAGAGCAAAACAATCGCCTTAGCTTCCTGACACTATATCTAGAGCTCAGGCGGCTGAGAAAAGCTCACTGCCAAACCGGCAGATGCGGAGGAGACCTCACTGGCCTTTGAGCAAATGTGGAGAAAAGCCCACCGATTTTTTTAACTTGGCGGATTCTGTGTCAGACGTGGCAATTTAACACAATTCAAATTCGTCACTTCATTAAAAATATGCCCTCTTTTTTGTAATATTCTTGAAGTTCATTGGGCATATTTACAAATTCCTCAGAAATTAGTAATCACACATTTTGTATATTAATGAAGCCGCAAGTATAAATTCAGAACATCGTACACCGGTAAAAGAGACAACAATTTATTGACAAATGACAGTGCGCCGTCGGTAGCTCTGTCAAATAAAGAGGTTTGTTCTTTGTGAGATAATATGAATAGCGGTGTGTGAACTGTTTCAGCTCCAAATACTGTGTAGTGCCTAATAGATAAGTAGGTGTGAGTTAATGTAATCAATGTCGGCTATGCTGTTTTCTTTCTGTTAATTTAACTAACAAAACTTTAGTTGCGAGAACAGCTTCGTCCTTTCGTGTTTGTTGTCTTCACCCCGTCGTTGTCGTTTGAGCGGTTTTCATCATGTATAACGTTTACAAACTCACCCTATTCGCTAACTTACAGAAGACTACTACTTATATGGGTCACAAGTAGGGTGTGTACTTCCGGTGTTTATTTGTAAGAAAAATCGGCGGATGTTTTTCGTTGTTTATTTATTTTCAAAACACCGGTGTATTTCGGTGGAACGTCTCACGACGAGGCTAAAATCGGTGATTATCGGTGAAAAAAAAAAACCGATTGATCACAGACAGAGAGTTCCAATTTTATTCACATAGTTCATATACTTCTTTTCTACGAAGCCACTATTTCTCACACTTGGCTATTATAGTAGATGCAAGCGTACTTTCATGCTTGCATCCACACGCAAGGAACGTGCTGCCATCATGGCAGCACGTTCCTTGCGGTTCGCAACCCGCAATTATGAAAACTCACGCTCTTGTACGACACGGACGTTGGCATTGTCTTTCAGGAACCACAGCAACCTCTGAATACGTGGCTTGCACCGACATCACTTGGCCAGACACAATGAGGAAAAGGCACGTGAGAGCCTACCCACCACTGCATTAATTTTTCCCCAAAAGGGGGCTATCGGAGACGCAATGGGGGAAAGGCGTATGAGAGCTTAGCTTCCACTGCGTTCACTAGACGCTTTTGACCCCCAGAAAGGAGGGCGGACTGACGCCACCTGCAAGCCATGTATAAACACTGGAAGAATGCAGGATCCACGAGATAACACGTTTGACGAAACTCTATGGGGAAAGGGTTTCGCTAGGTCGGAAACTAGCAACGGCCGATGTTTTTCGGTTTTAACCAGGGCGAACATGTCCAACCACCGGTGTTTTTCGGTTTTAACCGATTTTATATTTTCGTCACCGACGGATGTTTATCGGTGTTTTTCGGTTAAAACCGGAAAATGCACACCCTAGTCACAAGTAACTACGGTGACAGTGTGCAGCTCTGAAGGTCATGGGTGGCTCACCGTAGAAGGTCACTATCACACAAAGGCAACGTGTCGAAACACCGGCACGAACGGCTAGAAAACGTCCATATCCGTGGAAGAAAAAAGCCTGAATATCCTACTGACTGTTTTATTCTGTTTTCAAAGGTTACCAATAGCTTCAAAGAGAATTTCAGGCACCGCGTTGTTGCGCGTGCACTTTCGGATTTTTGGCATTTACAGTTTGATTTTTAGGTTTTAGGCAGACATTCAAACTTTTTCCTCTTCGTCAAGTTCATAAAGCCTTCAGTTAGGCTTTCGTTACCTAAAGAGTAAGCCACAGAAAACACTTGCCCGTAATTATTAATTTGGGAGCAATATACGCAATAAGCTTACGAATAATACAAAAAATGACATTTTCTTTTTTTTTTACAAAGCTGATGAATTTTAATGAAAATAAATTTTTATGTGTTACTCATGATCCAACAGCCTACATATAAAAAGAAAAAAAAATCAGTGAGCTTATCTCTGGTGACCTTATCTCCGGTGACCTTATCTCGGGTGAGCTTATCTCGGGTGAGCTTATCTCGGGTGAGCTTATCTCGGGTGAGCTTATCTCGGGTGAGCTTATCTCCGGTGAGCTTATCTCCGGTGAGCTTATCTCCGGTGAGCTTATCTCCGGTGAGCTTTTCTCCGGTGAACTTTTCTCCGGGATTCCTAGAGCTCTGTATTGATGCTCTCAAGTGTAGCCTTTTTAGTATTTCGAGATGGGATAAGGCGTCTGCCCTAGTCAGAGCTAAAGGCAAGGTGCAGATGTTGAGCCAAGTTAAGAGTAGCACCAGTTACTAGGGGCGTTTATTCGAAGGAATAAATGCCTGCATGTTGTTTATCTCTCGCGCCGAATTTTGATCTTCAGCTAAGAATTAAATCTGCACTTTGCCTTCCGAGACATGAACCGAGCGTAGCATGTGTGTTGCTTTAAATCGTCTAGAGTTTTAAATTTGAGATTTGTTTGCAAGGCCAGCCCGCCATTAGCAGGCACCAGCAACATACGTTGTCTTAAAAACACATCTTAACTAACAATGGTCTCATCTTTTGTTCATTTTGCTTCTGTAAATGTAAATGTGTCCCCTTGTCTCAGATGAGAGAGAAGTGACTGGCAGTTATTTGCCCTATTGTGAAACACAACGAACCAATGGAATGATTCAAAGGGCCAAGTGTCTGGGACCTTTAGCAGAGCTTGGGTTCACTTCAGTAAGGTAGGCACTCTTTATATGCAGTAAAGCATAGTATTGCTCTTGTTTTGGTGCTACGATTGGTATTTTGATTGGTGAAGTGTATGCCTCTCTTACGTATATATAAAAAATAAATGCCCTCTTTTTTTTTTACCAGAAAGGTTTTTTGTTGTTCGCTTTGACCCGATGTTTGGAGCATTTTTGTGCCATTACCACCAGATTATTCGAAAGCCACAGAAAAGTTGAAGATTTTAACAGGTTCCCTAGCTAGACCATTCCACCTGTTGGACATGACTGTTGGGGTTAAAAAAATGTTCTGGAACCCATAGTTCCATCAAATGCTCGCTGACACGGTTGGCCTACTTGCAATTGACTGTACTAGTTTCACTGTTTTGTGTTTTAGTTGCAGGGCGTTGGGAATTTCAGAGTACTAGGTCACAAGTCAAACTCCCGGATCTCTCCGCTTTAATACAAAGCCGTAGCAGTGCCAGGTGGCCAAACTGGAGGCACAGCCTGGAGACTTATTTTACGTGGAAGTGGAGCATGCTGGTAGATGTAACATACCCTAATAACAAAAAACATGTATAACTATAAGAAACATTGAACCTGTCAAGCTAGTTTTTGCTATGGAATTTACTTTTAGGGAGAATTCTGATGTAAAGAGCCCCCACTAGAGAGAAATGCATGAAACATAATGAAATTAAAAAAAGTAAATGAAGTTACAAACAAACCGACCACTTCTGAGATTCTACAGCAAATGGAAAGAAAACAACAAACCATGGAAGCAAACAGGGCAATAGAAAGCGCTGTGGTTTTCTTTGCTTTTTTTTTTTTTTCATACCTGCCTCTCCTGCCCTTTCAAACCTTACCCCAGGTGGACTATGTGCTGGTCATCTGTGGCAGCTTTGACCGCATGGACCACATGATGGCTGACTTCAACACCCTCTTTGTGAGCAGGGGCTTCTTGGGCAGTGCCACGGCCTGCCTCATGCTCGACAACTCCCTCACTTGGCTGCTCGACACGGTGACTCTCCCGGCATTCGTGCTCTGTGCCTTCCGCGGGAATTCCAATGGGGATTTCTGCTGGATCAATAGGAATATGTTAAGAGGATTCAAAAGTTCCGGATCCGTACAGCAACACGCGTGCATAGCAGACCCACGGTGATTCTGCGATAATATTGCGACATAATGACTTTGTACAGGAAAATGGTACTGTCAAAGTTGGTCACATGGTCACTGCGATACATCCGATCATTGTGGGCGAGGCACCTATGTAGTGCTCGGTGGATATTTATGAAAAATGCCCAAAGGTGTATATATCCTATCCTGAAAACGGAAGTATTTCGTTTCTAATTTATATTTTACAGATAATGTAGCATTTTCTTGTTCATCATCTAGGGGAAAGCATTGTTGGAGATGCTTAATAGCTTGACCTAGAGTGCTATCTTCATTTTATTGTTTCAAGTTGCTGACCACCTTTTGTTTTGTTATTTTGAGAGATCTTGCTCAGAGTGCTTCAATCGTGGGTAGATCTAGCACAAAAGTATAGTACTAAATTGTTTTGATAGAATATTTTATGCACTTAGCATATTTTTAGCTTGTGTTATGCAAATGAAACAAAAAAAGCATACTAACGGCCCTCTTGCTAATGTTTCGGCAGTCTAAATTGATCCTCGTTCGTTCGTCGGCAGTTTTGCCAGCAGAAATTGATCTAGACAAGGTGTACGTGCAAGGAACTTGCACAAAACACCCATGACGTTTACACTTGCCCAGTTTGGAACGGATGACGACTGTTCAAATGGAGTGCAAAAACATTCGCAACATTCCATCCGTTTGAGCACACCTTTCACAAAGACTCGAAAGGTACTTCTCGCAAAGTGGCATCTGTCGTTTTGTTAAAGGAAATGTCCTAGCGGAATTTGGGCTGCCGTACTTTGAGGCTTCCAGGGGGTCGCTTTCAAGTCCTTGCCAGCTCTACCCTTGCTCATTGTTTTTTTTCTTCCAATTGTGTTGTGTGTAAGTTTAGATGGTGTGAAGATAATCAGCGTCAATTGGCGTCTGGTGTCTTTGCTGTAAAAAAGAAATTTAGCCAGCACAGTCAGTGGCGTACCAGCTTGTTTTTGAAGTGGGGGGGGGGGGGGGGGGAGGGCAAACCAGACGCAACCCCCCCCCCCTCAGGGCTGGGGGCGGTGCCCTTGATATCCCTTGGGCGCTGCCGGCCAGTGTTTGCCCTGCCCAGTGGTGGCTTTTTCAGGGGAGACAAAACACATGCATGCCTTGCCTCGCCACTCTGAGAACTGGAGGGGGCAAGTGCCCCCCTTGCCCCCCGGTTGGTACACCCATAAGCACAGTACTGCTGCTAGCCTGGGGTCTTTAACCTGCATCACACAATAGTGAGACAAGACCGCACGCTGGCACGATGCTCATCCAGATCAAAACGAGCAGAAATGGGGGACTGCACCCGGGATACCAGACTTTTGCGGCGCAAGCTTTGGCCTCACATACTCCGAATTGCGTTGCTTGACCACCGATCCCCTTTTTCTTTTGGGGGAGAATAATCTGCAACTGTTCCAGGGCCGGCATCGCGTGCGTACGCCGCTCCACCTGGTGGGCTCTTGGTGTGGTCTCGTGCCTCTGGGTCAACCCAGTCAAAGCGTGACTACGACTGGACTCAAGTGGAACCTCGGTTAGTACTGCCTTATTTAGGCAGCATATCGCGTTTTTGGCCACTGCAGTGGGTTCTTGCCAATAGTTAGAGGGTTGGGTCACTCAATACGAAACTAATACTATTTTATTTTTTAATAGACAAGTCTGCAATGAACTTCGGTGGCCTGATCAGCACCTCCAATATGTTTGATGGACTAGACACCGTCACCGTGGAAACAGATGTGCCCCTCATCTGGACTATGGAGTGTTCGAGTGAAAGCAACAGTGCTTGATGAGTGTAACTAAGCCGGATGGGGACCACAGTTTTGTTCACATTGTTTGGTGCAGTCTGCAGACTGTCTGGCCTGGGTGGTGTAGTGTAGCCAGATGATTTGTCACCTCAACTTTTGTTGCTACCGGTGTTGTCATAGAATGCTATTTTTCATATTGGTGTCAAAAGGCACTCCGATGGAGCTATTGGTGACGAAAAACACATGCAATACCTTTAATTTGTTTCTGGCCTGATAGAGACCCAGCTGGGCTGCTTTTAAAGAAATTACTTTTGGGATAAGAGTTTCGGAGGTCCATTTGCCGGGTGTCACAATACACGTGTAATAAAGGCCCATTCTTTTGTAGTGAGGTGTTTTTGGTTCGCAGCTGACAACTCTGGTGAGCTGAAAGACAGCAAACGGCACAACTGATGTTTAACCAGGAGATGACTGATTCCCAAAAGGCCAATTTAGCCCCAAGTTAGGATCAAGCTGCCTCGTGGACCTCAAGGCAAGGTGCTGGGCTACAGATCCTCCCTTTTAGGATCCGGCCAAGATGCTTCCAGCATAGGCTTTTTGCAGAGGAGGCATCGCATGGCTTGAAATATCAGATGCATGTTATGGGATCCCCAGGTGGTGCCGAGGACAAGTCCTCAAGCAAAGGACTTTATCTTCAGTCCTTTGCTGGGACATGCCATACCGTATTTACTCGAATAATAGCCGCACTGTCTATAAAGAAAACCTGAGGGTTTGCTTTTCCGTGGAGCGTGCGGCTTGCCAATCACCGCGATCGGCAGCATGATTCCAGTGGTTTGCAGGACAGAGATAACGTCTTCGCGTGAAGATACCATCTGTGAAGATTGCATTTGTATGGAGAATCATGTTCTCGATCTAGTTATTCACAATGTTATTTACGGTATGCGCAACGCAATGATTGGCTGTATGTGTTCTGCGGGAAAGCAGACGGAAGGGCCTTGTTCATAAATAGTGCGGCTATTACTCAAGTAAATACGGTATACCCTTTGTTAGTCTCATCTAAAAACCAGTAATTTCATTTTTGGGTATCTGGAAAAAGCTCCAAATCAAATTTCCACCGAAGAGCTAAGAGTAAACCTTGGAAATTGCATTTGAAGAAAAGGGCATATTTTTAACGTCCCCGACAGCACAAACATTTCTTCTAGTTTTGGCACGCACTGCCTTTTGCTTTTGTTTGCGAGTCTTTGTTGCATTAAAAAGTTTGCATTATCTTTGTAAGACTTGCTCAAAAATATTTTTATACATGCAGTGCAACCCTTTCTTAAGTACAAGAAAAAAAACTGTTGGCCAGGTTGAAAGCTTTAGACTACTCTAGCGTATTCCTTCAGTAAGTTTCTAAGGAGTTTGGTTATTTCTTGAGTAGATCTAGCAAAAGCATGCATTTTTTGGGAATGCTCTAGATATCTAACGATAAGTTAAGATCCAATATACAGTGGCAACATTTAAAAGCCTCTGCCATGTTTGTTGGCAAAGATTTTGCCTGGGACCATTTATTGATGGGCTCCACATATATTTATGAGGTTCAAAAAAGGAAAACAGCAATTATGGTTACCGTTCCCCCTCAGCCGTTTGTCACCCTAGTAAGCACACAACCCATTCAGCCAAAAAGCTGTATGAAGTTTGAATAGATTATTTGTCAATGACAGATTGAGTGCACTAGTACATGAAAAGCCTAGCAGGCTTTTCGACAAGCTCTCTTGGCAGCAAAATAATTAAGTCTTCCCACTTCCCCAATCTTTTCTGCAGCGTCCCTAGTATGTTGCCTCTGACCAATATGGCTTGCCCCCGCTAGACCCTATCTTCCATTTTTTACAATTACAGTTTAGTCTGCTATGAGCAGTTGAAGCAATTGTGTAAGATAAAAGTTACTGCCTTAATAAAAGTTGTACCTACAAATTGGTGTGTGAACTAGGCATCCACAATGAAGTAATGCAAGTGTGCAGGCGAGCTGTTTAAGAACTGACATTTTTAACTCTGGAGAGTGGGGAAACAAAAGGACAGGACAACACAAGTCTCCCAAATTCGTGTTGTCCTGTCCTTTTTCCCCACTCTTCAAGTTTAAAAATGTAAAAATCTGCAAATGTTCAGAAACTTTTGCTGGGGTATGTGCAAATATTTGAAACTTAAAATAATTTGCAAATAGGGTTTGCTGGTCCATTCCATTTGCAACACACCCTTTCTGTTTGCAGTATTCTAGTTTTTTAGAGTAGAAATTGAAAATCGCGAATAATGCGACTGTAAAATCCCCCCAATTCCTCACGCAAAGTTTCACCACACCACACCAACGCTGCGGCATTAAGCTTCACTACTTTGCACCGACACGCTCCGAGAAACGGCTGATGCCATGAATCGTCTCGTTCGGTTCGATGGGCTCTGAAATTTGTTCACTATTGTAGGTCAGCCTTCTGTATAATGATAGGTCGGCCTTTATTAAAGGACTGTGGCAGAGAAAGATCTTCAGCATATATTAAAACGTATGAATAGGGTAGTTTGCATGCCATGCTATATTGTTTTACCCGACTGGTTTTTAGAGACTTTCTTTATTAAACAAAAGTATGTGAAATGTTTCTCATTCAATAAATTTGTTTCTTTTGATGGTTATGCTTGGTGAAAAATACTTCCAGTTGCGATTTAATTAGAAGTATTCATGCATTTCTTATTAAATGTTGAATATTATCAAAAGCATTTAAATCTATAATTCACAGTGAATGCTTAATTGACTGCGAATCTTCATTATTAAGTATGAGCTCAGTCCTCTGACTTTCCCGCACACTCTCATTTCCTCCTCTACCTCAGTTTCTGCCTGTATATTGCTCGAAGGGTATTATGCTAAAAAATCTTTCCGTCAGTTTGAGAGGCTTTATCACTAAAATTTGATGCAAATTACACTTTTTCCACAACTTTCAGTGAATAAGATAATATGTTTCACTTTCAGGTGCTGCATGTCCAAGAAATTTTAACTTTTCTTGTACTATATCCTGTACACACTAGGTTGTCTTTTTTTTACGACGTCCCACATTGCTTGCTCGCTCCAATTTTTTGTCTCGTGACACACGCACAAAAAGCCCAGAATATCTCACACTGATTTCAGTACAGCATCAGGCCAGCTAGTCCCCTTTCTAAGCTCCAGGGAATGACACACAAACAAAATATACTTTGGTCATACCTGACCTTATGGACATATGCTCTGCCTGTGATGTTACATTACACTGGTGCCCAAGTGTGAACTATGATTGCATGCTTCATGCTGCTGCAAAGTGCCTATACCCGTTTTCACCTCAAGAAACGCAGTAAAAAAAGTTTGGCTCCTCACGGAGCATTACTACTTTTCCCTTTTATGAGGGGAATTAATACGTATGTAGGTGCATTTTAGATTAGATATATGTAACCTTACCAAGACGTATACGTTTCAAGTGCCAAAAGCATTGCGTCTTGCTCCCACAACCAAATCTTGATAGATTAGATAGTGATGGCTAAGGGATGAATTAAGGGCAGCTCCGATTGGTTATTTCAATTAATACAAAACAATTAAGTTATCTTCTTCAGTGATTAGGATTAGTTTCTTTTAATTGCAACTGTTTATAAAATTAAAATAGTTCTTTGCATAAAAAATGAAAGCCGTTTACAACTCCCTGTAACGCCGGATTAGAGCGCAGCTCTTGAGGAGAAGGATGTAAGGGTACTGAGAGATAGGATGGTAGTAAAGTCCCTTGATACTTCTTATACAAGTAACGACAACCCATACAAATGACAAAGCAGATTCCACTGGAAGCGAATGGCGGCATTCAGTTCAAACCTCTGCTGTGCGCCGCCATTCGCTTCCTAAAACCTGCACCGTCACGCAGTCGGCGCTTCAAAGAATGTCGCTACTTGTAGGAAGGTCTTATCTAGGGACTTTAGATGGTAGGGAACTGAGGGATAGGTGACTCCCTGAGGTCACGTGACCTCGGCGGGGGGGTCACGTGACATCAGGGGGTCACATGACCCTCGTGAGGGTAACCCTCGTGAGGTTAACTCTCATAACCCTCGTGACCATCGTGAAGGTAACCCTCGTGAGGGAAACTCTCGTAACCCTCGCGAGGATTACGAGGGTTGCTACCCTCACGAGGATCACGAGGGTTACCTTCGTAACCCTCGCGAGAGTAACCCCGTAACCCTCGTGAGAGTAATCCTCGTAACCCTCACGAGGGTTACGAGGGTTACGCGTGGTTACGCCGAAGGCGACGGCGCTCAAGCCGGAAACGGGCGCCCAAGAGCTGCGCTCTAAAAAAAATATTCTCCAAACTTAAACATGCTTGTACCAAGGTCTGGCCAAATCGTCCACAAAGTCGAACCGGTTGAATCTGTTGAAAAGTTTGAAGGTTCGTCGAACCAGTTCCACCCAGTCGAACCCGGGAAGTTCAACCTAAAAATCCGGTTTGACAAAAGGTAGTGACGCCCCTAGCTAAAACCGTGATATTAACAGAACTTGCAAAAGGAAGTATGCAGTTTTTTTTTTTATGCAAGTAGAAGCTACGATTTCGTAGATTTCTAGCAAGTTTAAAAAATAAAGCGGCTCATATCTTGTGACGAGTTTGCGCAAATATTTATTTTTATGAATGTTAAAAAAGTTCTCAAAATTCCATGATTCGCGTAAAAGACAGGATTTGTTCCGGAAACATTCAGATTTGTGATGGATATTGCAGTTTTTTTCTTTGTTATACTAGCATGCTATTTTATTCTAAACTCTTTCCTTTTTGCATGTGATGGTGGGCACGTTTGCTTTTTTGTTCCTTCCCATAAACTAACAATGCGGAGTGCTGGCATTTGAACAGTTAGTGACCACCACGGTGGAGACAAAGACAGCTAGCTACCTTTGCATTTATGCACCAATTGGTGCAATGGTAGAACGTCGAGCTCACCGAGCTCAAAACCATAGGGTCGATTCCAGTTGGGATGTATATAAAATTTAATTCTTCTCAATTTACCACTCTTTTGTACAGGTTGTCCTCTGAAGAGCGTCCCCCATTTCATAACGGTTTCCATTACATTCTGTTACACTTTCCTTGGGGATTCCCAGCTCTTGGAACACATTCTGTGTTAATGTAACAAAATTATGTGGATAATCCCAAATTTCAAGAAAATGGAGAAAAAAAAGTATCCTAAAAACTCCCTCAAAATCTAAAAGAAATTGATCCCTACTTAACACAGAGCCAAGAAAATCAGACGTTCCCTTCTCACTTTGGAATGCTTTATTCCACGAACACATTCTTGGATAACATCATTTGGGTAAGACAGCAATGCTGCTAAAAGCCTACAGCAGTTTCATTACTCAACACACAGATCTGAACAGACCGTGTAGAGAGCTTGGCTAAATTAAATGTTAATGCGCACATCACCTTATCTACCTGGGGAGAACACCGTCGAAAAGCGTGACTTGCTAACTCGCAGATGACCTGGAGGGCAGAGGGGCATCAGTCTTCGGCACCGGAGGTCTCCAGGATGACGTCAAAGGCAAAGGGCAGGAACATGTAGCCTTCCCCCTTGTAGAACTTGCTTTGAAACTCCACCCTGGGCGAGAGCAAGATGGGAGAGGTCGGATTAAAAGCTAGACCGGTAGATCTCAACCCCAAATGTTTAGGCGGCCCCTCTGGATCGGGGGAAGCGATGGGGGATCTGGCGGGGGGCGGGGGCGGTATTCAACGACTGCAAGGACGCAAGGGTAAATAAAAGAAACTAAATGTGTGCAAACCAACTTTGCAGCCTTGAAACAGAATAATCAACCCTACTAACTCATCAATGAAAAAAATGTTTTAGTTCTCCAATTTGACCGACGATCTAACGCTTCAGGGACCCCAAGAAGGCCTTCAGGGACCCAACCACTGAGCTAGACCATGGAGTTTTAAAGCAAGATTTCTAGGAATCTGGTTTTGCCAATGATGGACCTTAGGACTTGAATGCAAACATTCAAATGAGATTAGCCTGGTTGGATGGAATAACAAAAAAAAAAAAAAGAAGACGTCCAATTAAGCCCAACCCAACAAAGGACCCTAGAAGTACATCGATGCCTTAAACACCCTCGATCAAACAAACCACTATACTGGGCATCAACTATTTTGAGCTACGTCGTCAAGGCTGGCTAGCTCCGGCTGTGCTGCAGCACTGCAAGGCCGCCAGAAAGCGTAGAGTCATCTTGTCTCATTTGCACGCGCTCTACTGCAAAAATATTTTGTCCAAATATAGTCTCGTGCACGTGCAAGTAGCGCTGACAGTATTCGAGTACTGCAGAAGCGACGCTAGCCTTTTAGAAATACCGTAGTACCCCGGCGTTTTACGGCAATAGCTGTTAGTGACGCTTCCTGGCAAAAATGCTCATGTACGAACACAAAACCCTCTACAGCAGAGGCACTGCTCTCCCTCTCCCCATCATTACTTACACATACACGTCAGGTGCAACCTCAACGGGACTTCAATTAAGGCGAAAGTTTTACTTATCCCATTGAGCAAAAAAGCGGCGTATATATAGCCATAAAAATATGATTGAGCGGCATGCGCCGGTCAATCGTATGCTCAAGGACGAGGCTGTCTTTGGTGTCGTCCTAGACCTCATTGATGTAATCGACATCGACAGCAGAGTCTACATCTAAGGCGGCTTCCGCAGGCAAATGTGGCCGCCCATGCAAATACGCCACAGCCTCCTCAAATGTCCTCCTCTAGACATCGTCCTCTAGGCATCGTTCGATGTCGTCCTAGGGGTTGTCCTAGAAGTCGTTCTTGACGTCATCCTAGATGCTGTACTTGGCGTCGAACTCCAGGACATTGTCTTAAACTTTAATGTGTAGAAACATCACTTGAAAACATTTCTCCCGTGTGACTATAACGCTTTCGCCTTTTTACACGTAAACAGTCCCGAGGATTCTCCTGCAATTTTTTTAAGCTTATTGCGAGACAACAGCTTTGTGTTCAGTTACTTCGCCGTCCTGTAGTACCCCGCGAGCGCACAAAACGTCACCGTACTTGGGGCCATGTAAACAAACTCGGACGTGATGAAATCCGGACAGTCTTGATATCGCAAAGGCTTGCCTGTACCGTCGGTATGTTAGAAACATCTCTTTGAATTCGGCAAGTTTATGAACCTTCAACAAAGTGGGAACTGCAAACAGGAGAGTTCCTGGTTGGTTGCCAAGGGGTTCCGTCGGTTCTGTCGCCGTAAGGCTTGAATCCATTTTGCACGTTTTAATTGTTATGCCAGTGACCAATATTTTCTTTTAAGTTTTAACTTTTAACATTTCAAGACGTGAATGTGTATAGCGCACGCCTGAATAATAGAAAGCTTTATTCAGTTATTCTTGAGTACTGGGCACGGCATGACTACGTCACACAAGCTCACTAGCAGAATTACTGTCTTGAACATCCCAGCGTCGTGTTGAGTACTTTCTGAAACAGGGGCTTTTGAAAGCGGGGCAAAAGGGCGTGGTGTTTGACATCGGGTGCTTTCGTGCATTACTCGCAAAAGGCTGCTAGAGCCCTACAAAATCTTGCATTTGAACCATTTTTGTTACTATTTGTGCAACTAAACAGCTGTGCAGTGGTGAGGTATGACAACTATAAAGCTAAGCTGTGAAAAAAGCAGAAAGTGTAAAGCCGAACCAGCACTGTCCGAGCAACTGAGCAGACGAGACAGGCCCCAAAAAATGGTGCCTTTCCCTTTCCTCCCCTCTCTCAGAGTCGGTGTGCATGCACCCAACGATCTCTGGAAAAGGTCCACTGACATCTGACCATTTTGTTCTAAATGCTTTTCATTTCTTTTTTTTTTTTTTTTTTTTTTTTTGTTCCAAAGTGTGTGAAAGCACATCTTCCGGCACAAGCTCTTCATGACAGTGCTACATACAATTTTTGGTGTCGGCCATTTTTTTCTTTCAGAGAGTGTGTCCGGCGAGCATCGGGTACTACAGTTGAACCTCAATTTAACGAAACCCGATTTTACGAGTTTCCTGATTTAACGAACAAATTCGGATTCCCCGCGCAGCCTATCCCGAAGAATGTCTTTCTCGACTTTACGAAGTTCCCGATTTAACGAAATAATTAGGGGGTCCCGGTGACTTCGCTAAATCGAGGTTCAACTGTACAAAAACCCCAAGTATAGAGCTGGTTCTTAACGTTGTGGCGTAGCTCAGTGGAAACGCCCCCACTTCACACGCAACGACCCCAGGTTCGATTCCCACAGGTGGCGGGCAATCTTTTAGGGGCGCAGCTTCTTAGGGTCTAGCCTTGTCCGGCGTCCGTGCTCACATCAATCTTGCTGGTGCTCAAGCTCGTGCTCATGTAAAGCAAAAAAAAAAAAAAAAAAAAAGATGAAAAAAAAAAAAAAAAAGTGAAAGCCGTTTACAACTTCCTGTAACGCCGAATCGGAGCGCAGCTCTTGAGGAGGAGGAGGGAAGGGTACTGAGGTTGCATGCAACGCGTGGTTATGCCGACGCCAACGGCGACGCCGCTCAAGCTGGAAACGGGCACCTAAGAGCGGCGCTCTAAAAAATGTTTGCGCAGTCGACAGGATTCGAACCTGTGCGGGGAGACCCCAATGGATTTTTAGTCCATCGCTTTAACCACTCGACCACGACTGTGGGACCAATAGGGGGCTCTGAGATGTGGTAGTAACTCAAGGGCTGGGGATGTCATGGATGAAACATTCCATGTAGCCGCTTAACGTCTATACAGGAGAGGGTGTTGCGGTCAAATGCGTATATAATCGCGTTAAACTTTGCATGCCGCTCAACGTTTATAGACGAGAGGGCACTGCGGTCAAATGCTCAAATGCGTATATAACCATGTTCTATACCACACATTCTCTTTCCGACATGGATGAAAACGAACGAAAGGCTCGGCATGCTGCGGCTCGGCGTCTGCGCAGACAAGCACCACCAGAGCTTCGCCCCCATCAACATCATTCACCACGTGGAAATGCGGTCATTTTTTCAAAGATTGGGCAACATCGACGACAGAAGCCCTACATTGCCAACTGCAACATCAACAACTACTACAGCATTGACAACTACATCAACAACGGATGCCATTTCCAGTAGTGGGTCGTCGTCGTCCCACTACTGGAATGATGTACTGGAATGATGATCTCGGACGACCGGGTCGTCGTCGTCCGAGATACCGCCGCGTGCCACAACCACGAAATCGCTTGGCGGTCCCATCTGGAGAGTGCAACACACTCACCAGTGCAGACGGAGGGCGTGGAGGAAGGCCGAGAGTCCCTCCATGACCAGCAGGACGGCCACAGTGAGGCAGGCCCAGGCGGCAAAGGTCAGGTAGAGGAACAGGCCCCCGGCCAGGCTGTCCATTTGCAGGCCAAAACGCAGCACCATGTTC
Organism: Ixodes scapularis; assembly: GCF_016920785.2. Classification (NCBI taxonomy): domain Eukaryota; kingdom Metazoa; phylum Arthropoda; class Arachnida; order Ixodida; family Ixodidae; genus Ixodes; species Ixodes scapularis. The sequence continues at coordinate 174,271,908 of NW_024609835.1, forward strand.
CACAGCACTTCGGACAGCTCTGCACGGGGAACCGACAGACGTCATTTGGGAACAAGGGACGGTGTTCGAAAACAGATGGTGTTTGGGACCAGACTGATACTGCATTGCACCCTTTAGCAACAAAAAGTAAAAAGTATGCTTACCATGGCAGATCCCAGGCCGTGAAATTAGGCACAATATATGAAACCATTTTCTTGCAAGATTTTGATTAGATAGAGGAACATTGCATCCTGACCATAAGCAATTGCCAGCTGGACATTACGTCTAGGCTCCACTGTGTGCAACTGAGCTGGATGTTACACATAGGCTTAAAGGGGCGGTGCAACGATATTCCATTGGAATGAAAAATTTACACGAGCTTACTGGCACTAGTGGGACTCAAGGATAGTCGCACGTGATGCCACTGGCAAAGAAACTCCTTTGTTGCGGTGTAATTTCAAGGACAAAAGTGATCATTTTCATTCAATCTTTCCTTCGCGAAATTCGATAACGTAACGTGGGGATCGCAGTACACCCCAATGACGATATTTTAATGCAGTTCATAGATTGGACCCGCACATTGCGTGGGCACTCGATTTGGGCTCGTGATAATTACTAGCCCGAGAAGCATTTGGGTAGTGGCCAGTGTCCAATCGTGTAATGTGCTTTGCCAATCCCAGCGCGTGGCTATGATCAACGTTGGCGGCTATAATAGACTCCAGATCACATGGCCGCTTGTTCTGGCTGCGAGTTCAGGGGGCGAACGTTGCTCGTTTCACTTTCATTTTTTTTTCTGGGACTTTTATTGTGTGGGGTGAAAAACGAACGAGTGTTTCATAGGTCATTAACGTCAGGGATCCGTTCTAAGCGGTATATGCGCAAAGTACTAAAATTGTTGCATCGCCCCGTTAACCGAGCACAACTGTGGTGGACATTACACCTGGGCAGGGGATTTGTGTCCGAGCAGGCTAGCACACACCAGCTCAGAGCACATGGAGTGAAAGTTCACGCTTCAGAACCGAGGGATCCTGGGTTGAATTCCCACCCCTGCCTGTTTCGATCTGAACGAGAATTGTACTGGCATGCGGTCGTGTATCGCTACTGCGTGGTGCACATTAAAGACCTTAGGCTAGCGGCTGTACAGCACTAGATAAATTTCTCTTGTACAGCTGAGACAGCAGACGGTCATTAAGGCTGACCAACTTCTGGCCGTATTATTTATTATTACACTTAGGCCTAACTGCGGACAAACATTGGGTGGACATTACAACTAAGCCGGACTGTGCACCTAGGCCTAACCATGGATAGTCATACCAGATGTTATATCTACAGGCCCAACCCAACGTCTGTTCACAACTTTCGGCGATAGTGAAACCGCGGTGCGAGAATCGTGCTCCCTAGCTCCTGAATGATCGGCCTCAGAGTGAAGGTGCTTACACCTTCCTGTCATGGAAGTACGAGGTAAGGATCTGATATTGCTCGTACCATATATATACTGCTGTTTAACGGTGATCATCCAAATAACACCTATTTTGATAAGAATTAGTGCACCCCCTATAGACCGACACGCTGTTTACAAACAAGCCCACGTTTGCCCACGCCAGGTGTGGGCACTGCACGTGCACAGAAACCGAATTCGCGTGAAACATCTGCGCATGCGCAGTGCCGTCGACAGCGCCACAGCAGCTGCGTGACGTCAGGGCTGCGTGTTGGTCTGAAGGCAGTGAAAGTTGCAAATACTCAATGTTGCACATAGGCCTAACTGAGAGTCCATACTGGACATTGCGTCTACAGGGTGCGGTCGTAGGGTTTGCCTTGCAAAACTCGAATTCCAAACATACATGTACCCGAAATTGGGCATGCCACCATAGTTCCACAAGAAGCTCTATGTCTATTTTTTTAGAGCTCAAACTCAAAGTAATAAAATAATAATAAAGCGAAATTGGAGGCCATGTATTTCATAGGTCCTATAAAAGCCTGTTTGTCATCTGCACGCTGGTTTATTAGCTCGCTCCCGGGTGGCTTCTTGGACACCAAAATGCCAAGAACCAATAGAAGAGGCTGGCGATGAGCGCAATAATTGCAATTAATACTTTTAACAAAATATATGAACCATTTGAGAGCAAGCTCACAAACCCGATAAACAACCAGAATAGGGCACAGGAAATGCGCGGCCGCCGTTGTTGATCTATTTCTAATATCTGACCACCTCCGATTGAGCTATAAAAAGAGTAGACATAAAACTTCTCACGAAGCTATGTTCGCGTGCCCGATTTCAGGTACTACGCACGTTCAGAATTGGAATTTTTCAAGTCGTGCCAAATGCAAATGTGTTCGACCTTATGGCTGCACCCCGTAGGTGTAACCGCTCGCACCCATTCCGGGCGTTACGTCCAGACCCAATTGCGTAGGAAACCGCGTCAGACGATGCGAGACTGCGAGGTGCCGTCAGCAGACTGTGCACTCACGTGCGTGTGCCAGGCTGAGGGCCCAGAGCCGCAGGTAAGATGCCGTGTGGGACACGGAGCCCAGGCAGTACTCAATGGTGTGGATCGTCTGGTTGATGAAGGTGTCCCCAAAGTCGAACTCCCCGTCTCCCCCGTCGTGGCCCCCATGGCCTCCGGCCGGCTTCACCACCTCCGCCACGGGCACAGAGTTGGCGGCCCCGTCCTCCGCATCCTTGAGCGCCGCCGCCCCAGAAGAAGCGATGCCGCCCGCATTGCTGGCGCCCGTGGCGCTGCGGCCCCGGCCGCTCTTGAGGTGGCGGTGGCGGAGCAGCAGCGGCTTGGCTAGCAGGATCCAGGGGATGCAGATGACTGCCAGCACCACCAGGAAACACTGGAGCCCTTGCTGCGAGCGGGCCAAGCAAAACAAAGCCCCGGGGATAAAGTCAGAAAACGGAGAATGCGCAATGCGATCTAAGAGGGGTCCCCGACATATTGGTGGGTGGGAACCGCCAGTGCATCAGTGATGAGACTGGGAGGAGTTGTTTGTTTATCATTCGAGACTGATTAACATTCCTCAAGATCAGAAAGTTTCAGCCTCTCCGAGCTAGACAAAAAGAGTTAATGGATGAGGACGGGGTAGTAAGCAATTTAGGTTCTTCAATAGTGACCGTTTCCTATACTTTTATTTTTCCTTCCATTCTTATTTACCTTTGCATTAATAAACTGAGTAATCAACTTTTTTTTCTGAGTGTTTTGAATAGCAAACTACTTAGCATTTGCTTTGAGCGTGACAATGACTAGTGGGCATTTTGAGGCGTTGAATTATTATAACTGAGTGTCTATTTGGCAAAGAGGGCTTTTGCAATCTCTCTTCAAAGAAATATTTACCGTATTTTCCAGACTATAGTCCGCACCCAGTGTATAGTCCGCAGAGGCAAATTTGGGGTCAAAAATGAAAGTATTTGCTTAGATAGTCCGCACCCGCTGCATAGTCCGCACCCAGTGCATAGTCCGCACCTGGTGCTTAGTCGACACGCAATTCCTCTCATATGCGGCACACCTTGACATATGTATGTTTTCTTAGCTCACAAAAAAAGCCTATAATATACATAAATTATCAATAACATACTCTTTTATTCACAAAATCCTTCCCGTCTCGTCATAATCAACGATATTGAAAAACGTAATTCCTGTATAGTTTGCACGCGTAGATAGTCCGCACAGCCAGAAATTTCAACTTTTAAACATGTATAGTCCGCGGACTATAGCCCGGAAAATACGGTAAGTCTCTTTTGTACCTACAAGAACTGGTGAAGTTTTATTCGGGACTTTACAGAAATATGTCTGTCGATTCGTCTTACTAAAAGTGAAAACTCAAAATCCAGCTTGCTAAAAGTATGCAGCCCAGCCATAATAATATAACCACTGCCAAGGTGAGCGATGAGATTGCTTTTTTATACTACACATATCCTGCACTTGGCTACCTGAGTCTTGAGACACATTCCCTTTTGACTATTTGCTAGAGAAAACATAAGGACATAAAAAGAAAACAAAACAAAAAAAAGACTAGCAGACACAAAAGTGAGACTCCTCTTGCAAATCCTTGGTCGAAATACGCCCTTATTCTAATTAGACCTGTTTCAAACCTAGATTTCAATATGTTGATAAGCCCATGATCACTTCATAAACTGGATTATCTTCCTCCTTCCCATGGGTAAAAACCCCCTGTATCATCATAAGAGTTTTTGATGGCTCATCTAGTGTCACAAGTTGTTTTGTTTACTCCGAGAAAGAAGGGCACCTTTGGTCAGATCCGAGGAGCTTGAGTTCATGCTTTATTATACATCCCGAGGTAATAATAAACGGTTATACGTAATTTCTTTCCGAAAAGGTGTAATATTCAATTGCGAAATCTTCATTTAAAGTTTATCACAAACCGAAACTTTGCTTGTGGCGAGCAACATTGCTCCTGTGTCGTCACGTACATACTCAGACTGCATCGTACAAATCGCGACGTCACATACCAGGCAGCCGGCTGCAGCTCGGCGCTAGGGCGAAAGTGTTGTCTGCCATGATTGGCAGCCTGCTACACCCGCCAATGCCTGCACTACCTCAGCAGCAGCTTGTCTTCTAGCGCAGAAAAAGACGTTTTCCCAAGAGCTTGTTTTGGAAACATTACCACAGTATCCAGAGAGATGCCGCAAAGACGACCGTCCTTCCCAGTCAGTAATGTTCGCTTATCTCACGTTGCGGTTAAGCAACACTGTTTTTGCCGATGTCATCATTGGCCAAGGTACTGCAATTACCAGAAGTAGTCTACCTTTCTGCATAAAAAAGAAAGGCAAATCATGTCAAAAGTAGGATTAGGTTACCATCTTTCGGGGGTGGGGCATTCCTCTGGATATTACGGTAATGTCCATACTTTTGTTGACGTATGTGCTAGCCGGAGTAAACCTTTAATTGTTAATGATCTCGGATTTTGAACCATTTTTTGGAAAGAAGGGCAGCTCCGCACCTGTCCGCTGTAGAACTGAGCCTGGTAGCAGGGCTCCTTGGGGTACGAGAACAGGAACATGTTGATGAGGGTGATGAGCAGGCTCGGGGCGCAGAAGGTGCCCTTGCCGAAGTTGATGGTCCACTTGGCAAAGATGATCACCACCAGGTACCCGAAGATGGCACACAGGAATATGAGCTGCGGGATGAACTCGCAGAAGATGTTCACAGAGTTGTGGAAGAACCTGCAGTGGGGCGAGAGGCCTTTCAGCTCCTCTCCAGTTTCCAGGATTTCTTTGAGCGAAGCAGGTGCAAGAGGTACCAACACCCTGCTTGAAGTTAATGAGGCCAGTACTACTGTACGGAAATAAGCATTCAAACCTGTTTTAACAGAAGCTTCTTTGTTCCCTCCTTTCCTAAAAATAGAGCAAGAATGCGACATAACAAACTTCGTTAAACCAAAGTTAATCATACAGTCGAAAACCTTTATAACGAACGCCTGTATACTATGAAAACGCCCATTTAACGAAGTAAAATAATGTCCCAGTCAATCACCTATTTGTTCAGTAAATTTTTCGGACTACTACAACAAATCTCTATTTCACAAATACTATATCTGTTTAATGAAGCAATTCTGCGGCCCCGGGAAGCAAAAATGACCGGCATTACAAATTTTCTAGGCAAAAACCAATTGATTTCATGTAAATTGTCACTCTCAAGTGATGCATGTAGAGAAAGAAAAGGCGTATTTATTTGCATAACGAACGCACCCCCAACAACGGGCATCAATATTTGAACATTGTTTTCTCTCACGTAATAAACGCTCCTCCGATTTTCGGCTCCGGAAGTCTCGAACTGCGTCCAAAGTTCTTAGCTAACTACCAAGCACACCAAGTCAATTTTTGTTTTTTGCCACCAAGCGGCCAGGCCAAGCCAAGTCAGGTCAAGTCAAGTCAAGCCAAGCCAAGCCACTCTCGCAATGGCTGCAAGTGCGTAGTTGAGGAAGTGATCAACCGTGAAAGCGAGCAGTGCGCACACCTAACGAAGCTGGGGTCAAGGAATTGCCCAGCCCCGGACGTGCACCGCCCATCGGATGCACTGATGTCATGGATGGATGGGTGGTAATGGCTATACCCTTTGTAACGGGCGGCAGCTAGCGCCACTTAGCCTCCCATTTCGTCATCCCTTTTATTTTAAAATTTGTATAAAATTTGTTTTAACACAACCCCCCCCCCCTTTTAAAGCGTTTCCATCGCTTATTTTTATCTGTATTTTTACCCCTCCCTAGATCTTTTCCATCAATTTTCCAATCTCCCCTTGTTTACCGCAACTCTTTCCCTATCCATTCATCCATCCATATCTGCAAAATCCAGTGCCCTCATAAAATCCGTAGTCATTCCCCCCAAGAGGGTAAGACTAAGTCCCGTGCACCTTAAAATTACATGTTCTATAATTTCCCATTCGCAGTTGCATATGTCGCATGTAGTGTATTTCTTGGTATTTAGTTTTATATGTTTTCGTTCTTAGCACCCCTGTTCTAGCTTCAAACAGCAATGAACTCCCCAATGAATTATCATAGAACTGTTCCTTCTTTATTTCTTGTTTTTGTGCCCTGTATATTTTTTGAAGCTGATTTTCCTTGCATTCTCTCGCCCCACAATTTCCTCTCTATTTCCTTTACTCCGTTTTCTACTAATATGCTCCGATTGGTCCCATCTCGTTGAATTTATTTAGATCTCAGCTTGCGGGTTCGGCTTGTCCGCTTAGTGTTTAGACTTTTCATATATATACACTCTTACACTTTCGCTGCCCACCGTGTATCCTCAATTTCAGCCAGTCTTTGTTAAAATTTTACTTTATTAATCGCTTTTCTACAATCGAAAGATGCCCAACCGATATCCCCCTGTGCTCCCTTAATTTGGTGTATTTCCATGTGCCCCAATGCCAATTTACCCACACTCCTTTGCTGTATCTCTAAACCTGCCTGGATTGCTGACCTCATACACAATAGTGCATGCCCAAATGACAGTCCTGGCTAGGGTTGTGCGAATATTTGGAATTTCGAATAGTAGTTCCGAATAATACACTATTCGATATTCGCTTCGAGAAGAACTCCACTATTCGCCTTTTTCGAAGTGTTGATTGCGGTGGGTTAGCCCCGTTGAGTGCGCTTCTTTCTGAACAGCGGTGCGCTGCGGAGAAGCAATAGCCGCGGAAGCAAGCTCCGCGGGTGTTGCTTCTCCGCATTACATCGGTGCTCGGTAAGAAGCGCACTCAACGGAGTAACCCGCCGCGATAAACATTAGGAAAGTATGAATATAAGCAGTTGCGTGCTTGGATGAAAACCATACATTCAAAGCGGGATGGTGCACGCGTGCCGGCTGTATATAAAAAAAAATGGAAACTTTGTGGATGTGTATATTGTAAAACAAAACATTTTATTTTCGGGGCCCCTATTTTTCGCGAATCGGTTACAGGGGACATATCGCAGCCACTAAAGATTGTGAATACCAGAGACCTGCATTGAAATTCTTGAAGACTGAAATTTTCGCGTGCCTTTAAGTTTCGTGGATTTTTCAATTCGGGATATTCGCGAAAATTAAGGGCTCGCGAACATTAAGGGTTTTACAGTATCTACATTGTAGTAGAAGTTTTAAAATTAAACTGACTGTTTTGCAAGAGTATGTTGGGCAGAGATGCCCTTACAACCTGCGTGCATCATGCGGGTGTCATTCTTTTTGAACTCGAAATGAAAGAAGAAATATTTAAGATGTGTAAATTCACTCAATTGCGTATAGTTTGCCATTTCCATTGGATTGATTTTATGTCAAGCTTGTTGTTTACTTACCATCCCAAGACATCAGACCTTCTGAGGTCACAGTTCATAAATATAGATTAAACTTGGCTTATAAATGAACAGGTGGAACAACCTTCACAAGTTTCGCTGGGGTTCTGTCTAAGCATTATATTATGGTAATGGAAGGCGTGGAAAAACTATTCAATATTCAATTCGAAAATATTCAGCCAAAATCACCATTCGCTTCGAATTCGCTTCGAACTCAAAATCCACTATTCGCACAAGACTAGTCCTGGCACAATGACTCTTTTCCATACACCCCTAACAACTTCATACCTATTATAGTTCCATAGTGCCCTCTGTTTCATGATAGCCGAATCTCGTTTCCCCTTCTTTATTACATTATCTTCATGTTCTTTTAGATACATTTTTCCCTCACTTAACCATACTCTAAGATATTTGCATTTTTCTATGTGTTTTATCACCGTTTCCTGTATCTGCAGGGGTTCCCCGTTCTCGTCGTTGAAAACTATTATACCCGACTTGTCCCCACTGAATTTTAGGCCTAAATTGTCCCCTTCCCTGCTGCCAATCCTAATCAGTTCCTGTACTGTCTCGTGACTTTCTGATACGAGTACACTGTCGTCTGCATACATTAACCCTGGCAATACTTGATTTACATTAAGTCCTTCCTCCGTGTAAGTCAGGTCAAAACCTAGATTGCACTTCTTGAATTTTTTTTCCATCTCACTGAGGTATATCAACAGACGCCGTCATTTGCGGTCCGCTTTCGAACAGAAATCATCAAAGTGGTAAAGCGCGAAACACATGTACGACGAAACCGTCCGATCCGACGTCCGACCGCGCAATACGACGGTCGGAGGCGAGGGTTTTCAACGCTCTCCAATGCTACGAAAACCCTCTCCCCCCCAAGGTCATTCCGGCAGTCCGCACGTCGGATCGGAAGGTTTTCGTCGTACATGTGTTTCGCGCTTTAGGCCTAAGGACTCGCGTTGCTCTCTGTGCTGAGTGAGCTTCGTAGGATGCTTCTCCTTCGGCGAAAGGCACGCCGAAAGCGCCCTAAAAAGGTTTGCAATTTAAAGAGCATGGTTACTCTGGCATGCCCACGACCAGCCATGGGTGCGCATCCATCAGTGGGGACGTGCCACAGTACCCTGCCGTGCCATATTGGCTGCTAAAATGACATTTGCACAAAGTGTGTAAATGCAAATATTTTACCCCGCGTAATGAACGCACCCTCCAAATATGTGTATATTTTTTGGTAAAAAACTGCATTCGTTATGCGAGTAAATACGAGTCTCTGGCATCGGCGACTGCTGAAACCGCCACAGCGCCATCTCCGCCGTGCCGCACATTCTCGATTTTGAGTCCAAGAACTTGTTAGTGTGCAATCTTGTGTCTAGATGGTGCTACATAACTATGTTGCTATGTCGGAAGCCTGTAGGTAGCAACGTAGTCACCGTAGTCACATAGCACCATCAAGACACAAGGTTGCACGCTAACAAATTATTTAGACCCAAAACCGAGAATGAGCAACAAGGCAGCGGAAACAGCACGACGGAGGAGGCGCTGTAGGCCGTGGCAGAACCGTATATAAAGAGTCTGGTCAATAGGAGGAACGGGCAGGGCCAGGGCATGCACTAGACGCTGATAGAGGGCTTGACACCTCTTGGCCAACCAGAAGCAGAAAATAATCCCCCAGCGGACGTAGCGAGAAACAGTTTGAATAAGTGCGTAGCGTTAAGTGTAGTAACTCTTCATGGTTGAAAGTATGGTGTACGTGAACTTTCGATAATTATGCAAAATGACGGAAGAAACTAATTTGCCACTCAAACTGTATTGCTCAGATGGAAGATTCCTAGCCCTCGACGCCTGGCGCACAGATTGCATTGATCATTCTGCTAGCTGCACACACTTTTTTTTAGCTTCTATATCTTTATAAATCTTCCACCATGATTTTGCATGACTCTGATTGAAACATCACGTGCATCATATTCTCAGTCACCGAGAGTTACTCTGATGCACCTATTGTTTCTCGCGACCACAAACAGAATATTATGCGTGGCCTCTGGTTGGCCATATTCTAATTTGTGAAGATGCCCTGGAACATGCCCAGGTCGCTTTCAGCCAATGCTGCCTCCTCATTTGCCCCCTATACTTCCCAATGAATGGCTAAACTCTCCATGTACAGCTGTGGCCCATGTTTTTTTTTTTTCTGGCTCTTGTTTAGTTTTTGTTTTGCTCGTGACATTGAGTATGTGCCACTAGGCTCCAAAATGAGTTTTTTTTTTGTATTTTTATCGGCACTCCAACTTTTTTTTTTACGCAGTCTTGGCATGTGTTCAACTGAAGCGTCAATCTTCGTCAGGATCCAAAATTTTTTATCTTGCTCAATCAAAGTCCCAAATTGTACCGCCTTGGAGCTATGTATCTGCGGTCTAAAAAATTATCTACGACTACCCGTGATGCCAAAATCTAAGCGAAATCAGTAGAGCCGCACAGAAAGAAATGTGCCCCCCTTTTTGTGCTGGACATGTGTGAAAAAAAGCTGTTGGCTCGGTTGTGCGATTTTCGTTATCCTCGCTATGCTGCACGCTGCACATGCGACGTGCCGAGTGCTTGGCCAATTCTGCCGTGCTGCCGTGCCAGCTCCTACGTTACCTTGTTAGGAGAGGCATGCAGTTGCATGCCTCGCCACAAGATGGTGCCAGAGCGGCGTAGCGAGGACATCTTCCGCAAGACTCAAGAGATGGCGCGCAGGATGCGCGGTTGGGGGGAACATTGCAAGAGAGCGAGGAAGTGCACGCAAATGAGGGACGCAAGTGGAAACGCGCGTGCAGCGCGAAGGTTCACAAGTAAAGGAGTTCCGTTTACGCGACCGTCCCCGAGCTGTCGTGAAAAGCTCGCTGGACCCTGACAAACTAGTGACTATATACGCGATCGAGAGCAGCGCAGCCGCTTTGAGAGCCTCCTCCGAACGACACGTGGCGGTGCAAGCCGCCCCCCAATTTAGCAAAGGCCAAACTTACACATGCAATGAATGCCTTTGCTGCGTGATCGGAGGTCGGTGTCGGTGGTCGGTGTCAATTTATATTTCGATAAGCCAGTTAAGTTTGTTGTGTGGAAGTTTGGACATTGGGAAATTAGTCTGCAGCAAGGAGCACCTGGTGTCTCAACTGCAGATGACAAACTTTGCCAGCGGCAGCACTGGCAGCACAACCGCTAGGCTGTTGTCTTTAAACTGCGTCAAGCAATCGCGAGCACAAAGACATGTGGCAAAACAATTTTCATTTAGAAAAAAAAAAAAAAGATTTGGTAATCAAGCCTAACGAAGCTGTCCGGATTCTACAGCACGAGCTTCCAGATGCTCCGTTTCCCCTTTTCATAAGTCAATTGTCAATGTACAGATCCTCATTTCTGATGTCGCTCGCACTATATTTGGAGCTATAGTCTTTCCCAAAGCACCTCGAATGTCGCACAGATACGTCAATATGCAATAACACAAATTCGGCTTCACCATAATCAATCTTTTGCGCTCAGCTACTACATTGAAGTTGCCTGCACTACTGAGAATTTCGCCAGGGTTGTGGTGGACTTCGTTATAAAGGTGACTGTAGAAAAATTGCAGCGTATTTTCCCATTTTTAGGCTGATTGTAAGTGAGCTCGGCTGATGCTACTTCAGACAAGAGATGTAACGTCCCAGTTTTAACTCCTCTAAGCAGTGCTAAAATGTCCGTTGAAGGTTAGGTGAGAAAACTTTTCGTCGTAATATACCTGTATAGCTGGACATTTGAGCAGTCAATCTCCCAACATTGCACATATGTATCCTTCATTCACTCAAAACGCATTTGAACTCCATTTCACTGAAAAAACACTAATCTTAGTGCTTTTCTTGTTATTGTTTAACCAAACCCATTGATAATGGACAAGCTCGTTCAGTTTATCTCGCTGATTGCAAATATCTGGTCAGCCTTTCAATCAGTAGATCAGTCCTCAAAATAATTAACTCACCTGCCTTTGTTTTCAGGAACCATAAGCAAACATCTACTCAACAGAAAATTATGTTTAACGCATGTTTAGATACTACAAAGTTGGAAGTATTTTTGAGATTTAACCGTAACTACCTAGTGATTTTACAACACACTGGAGGTCAGTGTTCAATGTGGGGTGACCAGGTAATAAAACAATAGATAAAAATTTTCTAGGCTTATAGGGAAGAACCTGCACTCAATGTTGCACGCTCCACATATTAAGTTTCCCAGTGCAAAAAAAGTTATATTTTTATCTGCCCTAGATGTTGAGATATCCTCCTGCAAATCTGCAAGGAGCCCAAAATTTGTGCTTTGAGAAAATGAGGTTTTAGCATAAACTTTAGTGAGAATTCAACCCGCAGACATTATAAATTGACATTACGGCACCAATATTGATGCACAAAATTACGACACTTGGCAAGAAAGCTGTCAGTTTCAAAATCGCTATAATTAAATAAATAAATTTTTGAGGATATTTCTTTTAGTTAGGTTAGCCAATTTAGCGTGCAGTGCAAGCCACTTGAATTCACACTCTGAGCATCATTCCGCCCATCTGGAAGGCCACGTGACATGCTCCAAGCCTAAAATGACTCCGGTGATTCATAGCATCAGTTGAGGCCCATTGTATGGCAAAGCAGAGAAAAGTGTCCTTAGTTTGGTTCCGGAAATAGGCAGAGAAAAAGGCGCCCCTCATGGCCTTCTGTACCTGTGGTTCCAGAGGCTGAGGAAGACGCCGAAGAGCATCTGCATCACCCCAAGCACGATGGACATCTTCATCTTGTAGGAGTTGGTGAAAGGGATCTTGTTGGTGGACAGCTGCCACACCTGCAGCGTTGAAGAGTAAGCGACAGCCACCGTCAACCGGGTCACACTGATTCACAGCTGCTGCCGATGCGCCGAACCAAAAGCGTTCCTGCAGTTGGCTTTTCATTTATTTGTTTATTCACGTTACCTCGAGGGTGCACGGAGGGCCTTACATCATCATCATCATCATCATTTATTATTCCTTGAAGGCCCAGGGGGCATTACACAAGGGAGTGAACACTTAAAAAACAAACAAGTAACAAAACTATTTATCTACGAAAACACGCTGTAATCTAGTTATGGGTTAGAAAAAATAAGCTAACGGCTGCAGAAAATTTCTTAGTATCAGATAAGGTAACAATGAGCACAAACAAGTGGAGGGCCAGATATTGCCGCGTGCAGAGTCGAACAAGCAATGCTCGATCGCAGAATTCTGGAATATTCACATTTGTTCTTGCTCGGGGCGTGTCTTATCATTTCGTCCTGTTCTCGAAAGTGCCCGCTCATTCTCGCCTCGAGCGTGCAATGCTCAAACCTTCTTCGCCAAATTTGAGATAGCGACGCACGCTAGATAAGGAGCTGCACAGGGACCTTGTTGAGTCAGTCTCACCCACTATAACATTGCCAAATAGTCGCCTGCTTTTCTGCTGCCTCGACGCTCTTTCTTTATTCTGTTTGGCAGAAGTTCGCCGATTAAACCTTTATTTTCAATTCACTGTTCATCCTCTCGTCACCTTCATTAGTGACAATATCAGTAATGAATTTGCAAGAAAATTACTGACACTCGAACTAGGCAAAAAAAGTGATAAAAAAAGTATCCCAATCCATGGAATATATACTAGATACCAGCCACGAGCTAGAAATAAATGTTAAAAAGCACTATAATAGGGACGTTAAAACCGAGTGTTTACTAAATGGACTATGTGGAAGGTTGTATGAGGCGAAAATGCCGTGTAACGTGACTGATTGGAAATGTTTATATTGCAGGTTCTCTCCCCATGAATATGTCTTTCTGGAGCAGAGCCGTGTCACATGAGAGGCAAGTATCAGCAGTGAATTAAAATTGCCATACGCTGGTGCATTGTCATTTGGCAGACAACCGTAGCTCTACTACCAGACACCTATGTTATTTGCGTGGGGAACTTGCCCAAAGCACTGCTCTCTAAAGCCACGTGCTTAAGCCCGTGCCTCACACTATCTAGCACAGAAATCATTCCATCGCCTCGAATGAGGCACGCCGGTAAAGCGCCTTACCGGGTCAACGCCGAAGGGGTATGGATATCCCGCAAAATTGTCCACAGGATCCAGCTGCTCCTGCTCGGTGTATATGGCTCTGGGAATGGAGAGGGGGAACGCCTCGGTCACAATTTCTGCTAGATGCACTTTATACATACATGGCTCGTACTAACATCACATCAGCTGCCACTGTGGTAGCTATGCTGCTGAGTGTGGATTATTTTAAATTTATGTTTTGCACCATAGTACTATTTGGTTTTCTAGCCTGATGTGACGAAGCATGCATGCCATCCATGCATCTACAGGTTGTTATGCCACCCAACAGCCCTTCTTAGAAAGGAAAGAAGCACATTCAATGCAGTTCATTGCGTACTATATTTCCCACGACAAAACGCGGAGGAAAAAGGGTAGCTTCGGAGCGATTTACGGAATTGTTCCTAGCCACGCTGAAGCATTTTCAAGGTACGAGCAACAACTGCGGCATTAACTGCAGGGAAAGCACCAACCAAACTTAGTGAAGATTCTATATAAAAAAAATGTTCAGCCTTTCCACTCTCGTGAAGAAGGAAGACCAGCAGAGCTGTATTTTTCTTTCCCGTAACGGGCGCGCAGCTGACCCATCGTGAGTCCAAACCGAAACAGATAAGAGCGTAAGAGCGTAAAAAAAAGCACGCAAAACAGACGAGGACGAAGAAACAAACGTGATGAGCGCCGCGCTCATTACGTGTGCTTTTTCGTTGTCGTCTGTTTTTCGCGCTGTTTCCTACGATGAATTCCCACCAACGCGCCCAACTATCCATTCTTCTACTATAGCTGGAAAGGTAGCCACCATCTACGAGCGACGGCGGAAACCATACTGGTTGTGTGCTTGCCGCCGTTGCTTATAGATGGCGGTAGCTGTTAGGTAGGTTTGTGTAGACATACACGGACACGATCCTGGGGAACCTAGCCTTTAACAGCTCCGCTGTAAAACAAGAGGGAGTCTGTGCTGCTACAAGCATGATGTACATGCATCATGTATTTCGGCCCAGTTCCTAAATGTATGGAAAGCAAAAGAAGCTCTGTTGCTGTTTGGAGACTGATGTGCCCCGCTCGTTCGTCTTAGTTACAGAAGAATGAAGGTGACAATGATTCGGTGCAAACGGAATTGGCCTAGCATCTCAATTACCGAGTCGTTGACAAAGTTCAGTTTGGAAACTTCACACACTGCAGTTCAACATGCACACATTACACACACTCCAGAGTCGTCTTAGGGTTGGCATTTCGGTTGATTATTGCGTCAGCCACTAGTCAACTGACACAAACTTTAGAGCTTGTGTGACATTTCGCATTGATCTCCAAAAGAGGTTTGCACCACTCATTCAGAGTGCGACACTATGAATGCTTGTGGCAGTTAAAAGATTGACCCGAGGTTTCCCCATGCTGTGTTCCTTAAAAACCTTAAACCCTGCCCAGTTATATAAGTTATTAAATTTTGTCCAGGTCAGTTAGATGAGATGAAAAAACCAGTTTCATGCCGGACAAGCTCCCGAAACAATTTGTTCCTAAACGGTTTTCAGTTTCAACCACTTTGGAACAATGTTGAATCGGGAAAGCGAGACTCCCCAGACAACACTCGCCTCTTGGTGACGTTCCAGGAAGATCCAAAGATGTTGAAAGACTTGGAGAAGGTGTCGTTGTAGATCAGTCCAGTGTAGATGCTGAACAGGCCCATGAGCAAGATGATGTAGCGGCCACCGAAGAATGTGTTCCAGATCTGCGACGTAAGGACGACTAATGCAGTCTGCCTTCCGACAAGTCATTTCCTTCCCTCTGCTTCTGCTTGCTGGATTAGTTTAAAATTCTAAAGTGTTTTGAAATTCAAAGGGGTGCAAAACGCCAGTTAGCCTAAGCTTATCTTTTTGTCTTTCTCTATAGAATGCTTTTTCCATCAAAAATTCTATCAGCTGCAAGTCACTGAGCATCATTAAGAGCCCATATGCACATACCACAACTGGAATAACTTCTTTAAACATTATTTTTGAAATCCCATTTCAGAAACGAAACGTGAAACAGTACAGTTGACTTGGAAGTACTGGAAAGAACGGCGACAACCAAAAGACGCTCGTTTGCGATTACTTGTTTGTGACTCCTGACGAAGTTAGAGGTATCCGGAGACAAACGCGGGCTGGCTAACCTCATTGTCGGACTTCTGTGACATGAGTCCCTTCTCCTTGAGGACCATCCAGAGGGCAAACAGGAACATGATGGTGCCATGCCCCGAGTCCCCAAACATCACCGCAAACAGGAACGGGAAAGTGATGATGGTGAAAGGCGCTAATTAGGGATGGCGGGAAGGAAGAAACACCATAAGTGGCAGACAGCTTCTACTTACTCAAAAACTTGCAAAGGGAGTTAAGAAGAAACACTGAAAAAACGCAGGGACAAAGGCGAGCTGTACCACACAAAGTGCATCTGCAACTAATAAAAATCGTCCTAAAAAAATAATGAAATTGCGTTTTTTTTATTATCGACAGGCATTTATCTTGTCCCAAAGTATTTTCATGAAACAAGTCTTGTCTTGAAATTTGACTCGAAGGGTCTGTGCATGTTTTCTTGCTATTATTCCAGAATAAGCTATTCACACACTAATATTTTATGGAAGCCTTATCTCAACTTGCACATATCCAATCTTCACAATATTTTGCTTCTCCAACATAAATCTCTTCATCATGGCATCAGGCTTTTGTAAATGCTGCAATAAATAATTTTGAAACTGGAAAATACTTCCTGCAATAAACAATTTTGAAATTGGAAAATTCAAAAGTGTCATTAGAAAAAAGTTTACAGTAAAATCCCGAGAGATGGCCCACCTAACATCAAGAGCAAATCGGCTGAAAATATGGACTGGGCTAACTCGGGTGTACAATAAAGAAAAGTTTAAAAAATAGCTATTTTTAGGTCTTGCCCCTTCCAAGCTTGTTGGCGGGGGGCAATGAAGCAAAGACGAGTGCACTTCCCAGTCAGCAAAGTTTGCTTACATCCCACCATAGCTAATGGTCTCAACACTGCTGTTACTAGGAGTTGGCTATCTTTCGGTGTTTAAAAAGATATAGCAAATCAAGCCAAAAATAGGGGGTGGGTATCTTTCGGGGGTAGAGCATCTCTTGAGATTTTACAATATAAAACATTTTAGAGTTTTCATTTACAGCTTACTGGATTCCAGACCTTTCAGCTTACTGGGATATGTTTGTTTTCTGATTTCAGTACTTAATTTCTATTAACCCTTCCCATAGTCTTTGCAAATCAAACTTTCACTACTAACAAAACTAATTAGGCTAATTAAAACCAAGTACATATTTGTAATGAGATTGTAGAGGCAAAGAAGCTACGTAAATTTAATTTGAATTGGATCACAATCCATGTACCTGCCTACACAGGATTTGCACTGACGAGCAAATAACGAACGTAATGTTCTAAAAGAGAGCCCACCTAAAAGCGGGAGCAAATTGGGTGAAAACTAAAAGTGGGCTAACTTTGGATTTGCAATCGAGAAGATAAAAAGAAAATGTTACTTAAATATTTTGTGACCTGCCAAGCTTGTCTTCAGATTGATGGGCAATGGAGCATAGAAAACTGTCCTTCCCAGTAAGCAATGTTTGCTTATCTCCCCTGTGGCTTAGGAACACCATTACCACCAAGGTCACCATTGGCCAGAACCCTGCAGTTACTGCAGGGTTCTAGGCATTGGAACACCATTTCCACAGAGTTCACCATTGGCCAGAACCCTGGAGTTACTGCAGGGCTCTCGGTGGTTTTAAACGAACAGCGAATTGTGCCAAAAATAGGGGTGGGTTATTTTTCGGGAGTGGCTGATCTCTTGGACATTACACGAGGCACTTCAGGACGGCTTAGATAGCACATTTTTTCGAATTAAACTTCAATTGCCGGGTGACTCGCATGCTACCCGACCTCGGTTATCTCGCGCCTCCAAGTCTTTCCTTTGCACGGTGCTAGTCTCTGGCTCAGAATGTTGGGGTCCTGGGCTCGACTATCACTGGGGGATTTTTACTGCTTCTCACCGACACATTCTTTCTTATTAATTTCCGTCGCACATTTTCGTAACGTCACATGGCACTTTTGTGGGACTCCGCCCATCGTCGCACGTGATGCGTGAAACGAACAGGTGTTGCAGCAGCCCGCCGGCACTTACCGGGGTTCACCTCCCTGTAGCTGGCCACGCCGTAGGCATCCACAATGTTCTGGAAGCCAGAGGTGAACTTGTTGGTCCGGTTGTAGGTGGGTGGAGTCTCCTTTGTATCCATGCGGTTCAGGATCGAAGGCACCGTGCTCCCGCTCCGCTCCTGCCAGCCGAAGGGAGGAGAGGGACGCGGCAACCATGAGTGGTGCACGATTGCCTTCGGGAAATGCGTGTAGGCCGTCGGTCCGAAGCAGTGGGGTCGGCACTTAATGGTAAGCATATCATTCTGCACTGAATTTTACAGCTAAGGCTGCTGGATACCGTGACTGCAAGTAGACTCTACTGTTGGTTGACCCCCCATCCCCCTTGCTGCACGTATAGGCATGCAGATGCTGAAGACGATTCGAGACATTGCGACTAAGGCTCAGGAAGCTGACAGAAACCAATGCAGGGAAGATATTTTTCATGTACTGTAAGAGCTGGCCCTAATCGCAAGCGCAGAGCTGATCCCACCTTCCTGTCCTTGTCTTCCCTCGGAGCTATTTGCGTTTAATATGATCAAGTGCCCTCCTCTTAAAGGACAAAAGCCCAACTCAAAGGAGGCTGAGAGGCCACTCACGGTGCCCCTGCGCAGTGCGAGCTGGATCTTCTCGAGATCCGAGACTGCGCACCAGCACTCTGCGATGAGGCACTTCTGGGTGACGTCCAGGTTGAGCAGGTTCAGGGTGTGGTAGATGGCCTTGATCTTGCGCACCTTCACAAACCAGTTCTTGATGTTCTTGGCCGCAGCCACCAGCACCCGGTGACGGTGGTCCTGGGTCTGGCCCAGCACCTGTGTTGCCACACCCACGCCGCTCACAAGCCGCCCGCCGCGAGACATTGAGGAAAAACGAGCAAGCGCGTGCTTGCTCTTTTTGACGGTCAGGAAACGTCGACGTGAGACGTTGGGAAAAAAGAGCAAGCGCATATAGAGTGTGGGCCTCAAGCTGGGTTCACTAGAGATTCCCCGGAATACCCTCTAGGGAACTTCACGTGTACCCCAAGCTCCTGAATTTTCTTTACTGTCCTTGCCCTTGAAGCGACAGTGAAATGAAAAAAATTACTGTGCTTTCAGAGAGCTCATTTAAAACAACTTTTTTAATTGTTTAAGGGGGGACACGGGCTCCAATTCCCGATTTTTTTTTTAAAAAGTGCATTTTTCAAATTTGTTATATCTGATTTCAGAAACTAATAATGCACCCTTCCATAAAATTTCATGCCCGTACGTCGAGTATTTAAGCAGATATAAAAGATTTTCGACAGGTCGGCGACGCGCCTCCTATCCCCGAGTCGTTCCGTCGAGCGATCGGTTGACAATATTCGCCATTTTCAAATGCCGACCGCTCCGCGCCCATTTGGCCTACCGCGATGTTGATACCCTCGTTGGAAGCGTCGCTTCTTCGGGCTTTTATGACGATAGTAAACTTCGTTCGAGAGTAAGCATGAACAAAGCCAGAGCCCTCTAGTTGTCGGCAATAATTGGCTTAAAAACGAAACTCAAGCCGGGATTGGTCCGTGACACCCCACGTGATCCGCTCGCCCGAATTGTTGTTTCGTCTCGTTGCTTCGGCCGAACGTTCGCTTCTTTTGCTTGCTCGTTATATATTTCTCACAGTTTTATCGTTTTATCTACGGTCTCGTCGCCGCGATGCCGGCCGTTAAACGGCATTCCCTCCAAGCCTTTGGAGCTCGCCGCCGTTCTGTGAAACCAAGAGGCTCGTCAGGTGGACGCGTACGATGCGCTAACCCTAACGGAACCACGTCGGACGCGTCAGCTGCTTCGCTCCCGAGCGCGTCACCATCTCCCGGTTCGTCGCTTCAGGACCTGACCTCTGAACAACCAGCCGACGTTTCTTCGTCTCTTCCTGAAGATTATGAGGTTGTGGAGGAGCTCACGGCGATAGAGCGCAAGATCTCGCTACTGCAAGAGAGCGATCCCGCTGCGGATCCCACGGACGCTCCCGCTGCTCCCGACGGTGCCCCAACCGAAGGTTATCGTCTGGTTGCTTTATCTGCCATCGAGACACTGGTGTCCGCTCTTCTGTGCCCAGTGTGCCGTGGATCAGACCTTCAGCTAAGCGAGAGTGGCAAGGGAGTTCAGGCGCAATTCGTCGTCGTCTGCCCAGACTGCGGGGACGTTGCTCGGACGCCGCACTCGTCGACCATCGGACACTCGCGGCAGAATGAATTGGCAGCACGGATTTCTCTTGCGTCTCGTGAATGTGGAATTGGATACACGAAGCTTACGAACTTTTTTGCCGGTATCAATGCTCCTTCGCCCATGCATCTCCGATCTTATCAAGATCTGGGAGAAAAGGTCCACGACGCCTCAGTGAGAGCAGCCAGCAACGTAATGAGCAAGGCAGCAGAAGCTGTACGAGAAACACGCGAGTCAGATAGCGGCGATTTGATGGACGTTTGTGTGACATACGATGGCACTTGGCATAAGCGTGGGCACACTTCACACTTTGGTGTTGGAGTTGCCATCGAGCTTGAGACTGGACTAGTTTTGGACTATTCTGTCCAGAGCAATTATTGCCATGGATGTAGCCTTGGACCTGCGCAGGGATCTGACAGCCATGAAGACTGGGCCGAAAATCACAGGGCAGTATGCCAGAAGAATTTTGCTGGGTCTGCAAATGCGATGGAGCTGCAAGCAGCAGACGAGATCTTCCGTCGGTCCGTCCAACTCCACAACCTGCAGTATGTGACAGTGCTGTGCGACGGGGACAGTAAAGCCTTCAACCATGTTGCGGGACTTGATCTTTACGACAAGGGCATGAGGAAAGAAGACTGTGTGAACCACGTCGCCAAAAGAATGTATGCTGGCATGGAGGCCCTAAAGAAAACAAAAAAAGGTCTCGGTGGAAGGGGCAAACTAACGAACCTTGTCATGAAGAAATTGACCAGCTACTATGCATCTGCGCTGAAGACCAGTGCCCCAGACGTTCCAGCCATGCAGAAGGCAGTGTTTGCCAGCCTCCTCCACAGCTACTCCACCGATGAAGAGCCCCGGCATCAGGCCTGCCCTCATGGAGAACATTCCTGGTGTCACTTCAATCGCCAGAAAGCGCTGGAGGCAGCAGGAGAGCCGACGAAGCCACAGCCACACCGCCCTGCCTTCTCCAGAGACATCGCAAAGGAGTTGGTGCCCCTCTACAATAGGCTCTCAAGGCGGGACCTACTCGAGAGGTGTGCTAGGATGGGAACGCAGAACAACAACGAGTCGTTCAATGCTCTGGTGTGGAGGCGGTGTCCCAAGACGGATTTCGCCTCTCGAAGAACTGTGGAAACTGCCGTGGCTCTTGCCGTCCTGGAATTCAACCTGGGCCCCAAGGGCTTTGAGAGGGCCCTTCATGAAATGGGAATCGAGCCCGGAAGCCACCAGGTTCAGCACGCTGACAAGGCCCTCCAAGCCAAGGTCTCCAAGGCGAAGCAGAAGGCCCTCAACTCTTCGAAAGTGGCCCATAAGCAAAGGAAGCTGGCAGCAATCGCCAAGGCACAGAGGGACCAGGCAGCCGAAGGGGAGACCTACTCTGCCGGCGCCTTTTAGTGGACACAGACTGGGCCAAACTAATAAAGTAAAGGTGCTCAATGTTTGAATGCGTTTTTCTCAGTTTCACTTTTTTGCTGCAAACTTTGTAGCAAGGAATCTATCGTTTGATGGTAAACATATCCAGGTGCCTCGTTCAAAGTGTTTCTGAACTAAAATTTACTGGGGAATTGGGCTATCTACTTCATTTTGTTTTAAGTTAAAGTCATCACTGAGAAAAAGTGACATTTTGGCAAAATGGCATTCAAAGAAAGTGCATATCATTTTTGGAGACAGAATTTCTCTTCGAAATATTTACATTTTAATCATACAAATTAGATAGCCCAAAGCCACATACCCTCTACTTCATATCCAAGCAATAAAAACAGTGGTTTAACATTTCATTTTCATACGATAGATTTCCTAAGGAAAGGTGCCACAGCCTCATACACAAATATGTAACTTTTTACATAATTTTCCTATAGAAGTCAAAGTTTGCACAGTGCCCCTGCATCTGCTCATAAATGCACTCTCCAAATTTCGTTAAAATCGGACGAGGAGTTCAAAAGTTAATAATTACGCCAGTGTCTCCCCTTAAATAAGCTCCCCCCACCCCAAAATCTTCAATTTTTCTGGGGCTTCCCTCCCCCTCATACAACATACAACAACCTCATACAACGGCGTCATGGTCGTGGCTACCCACCGTATTGAGATCTTCAATCCTCGTCATCACTCCGATGGACATTTCTCGGCGGTCAGCGGGAGTCTCGGGGCACGGGTACAAGGTGGCCCGAAATCTGAGGGGTACACAGAAAGCGTCACATGAACCCTTTCTCTCGACAGTCTCTTTCCTCCTTCAAAAGTCGCATTCGCTGAGACAGTGACGGGACTCACCCCTCGCAAATTTTCTTGACCCTGGTCTTCAGCTGTTCTCCTTGGAAGAAGATGATGAAGACGGTCTTGTACACCTGATCACCCTGAAAGAGTCACGCCAGACGAGTTTGCAGTCGTTACAAGCGACAAATCCACCCTGCAATCATCTACCTAGAAGATTGGGTCAATTAAAGCTCCGCAAAATGTTTTGCTGCAATGTGGTATTGAACCCAATATCGCGTATGGAAACAGTTTGTTATAAAGAGCAAATGGACAATGCCCTGCACAGTTCGAGCTCGCAGAATAAATCCAAAATGTTACTCTCACGGAGTTGTGTTACCATGGTATCTTTCTAAAAGGTGAGAAGCATAAATACACAAACAAACCAATATATGCACGAGCACATAAAGAACACTTTCACCTGAAAGTAGCACAAAGTATAAAATAAAGGACTGGACAAAATTAATAAAAACTTTTAAGGCATTCTTAGCCATTTTTCAAGCACACTATTGGCCTAGTACACCTGCTATGCTTGCATCAGATCGTAAGTGGTCAAAATCTTTTTGTATTGAATTTGCAGAGGCTTCGAATAGTTAGTCTCAATCGTTGGAATTTCAGCTTGCGCATGTTACTTAAAAAACAAAAATGGCGTAATCCATACAAGAGCCAGTTTTCTCTGACCGCAATCAGGGAATCCTAGGTTATCCATCTTCATGGTCAGCAATAGGTTAACGGAGGACACTACCTAAAAGGGTAAACTTTTGAACCTTCGGCTTAATATGAATCAAATTTATGGTATATACTGGCAGTTACGAGGCAGAATGCAGTGCAAAGTTTAATCGGTGTACATGAAATGTGAAAGAAATTATAGTGGTTTTTATCAGGAACACACTGACATTGTTTAGGAAAACTTTTGTTAGAAAACTAATGTGATAAACATTTTTCTTCACTTGATATGCAGCAGAATGCCTAAAGAGTGCAGCTGTGAAAACAGTTTCCAGAAAGTAATTAATTGTATGCTAACATCACGCTAAAAAATCTAATAAATTTCTTGCCTTTTAACTTGTCGACAAAAACTTGACAGACATCCACAAAGTAGCGCCATTTCAAGGCTGCCAAATTCTCCATAGCACCATTTATTTTCTTCTTCTTCCACAAACTAAAAACCAATGTCACAGCTACACTGCCCATTAAATTTCCCTTAAAAAGAATGAGTGAGCCTTTCTTGTTGTCCCTTTACCAAACGATAGCTTTCCTAAAGTGATTTTTATGTCAAAAAGTGGAACGGTGAAAAACACAATCAAAATGCTCGAACCTCTTACCTTTTCTTCAGCATTGGTGGACAGAAAAAAATTTGCAATAAAATAACTGTGCTGTGTAAACAAACAAAACTTATTGTGAATATTCTCTAGATGTTGATGGATGTTAATATACCCAACTATCTTCAAAATCAACTTTTTTTGGCACAAATTTTTTCTGGGTGGTGTCCCCCCCTTAAAGATGCAGTAAAAGCTCCACCTCCCCAGTGTGAGCTTTCTTCGAACTACACGTCAGCACCTTGTGAACACACCAAAGCATTACAGAAGGCAACGATTGAATGCCTGCTGGAGGGACTTCTACTGCATCCTTAACCTGTCACAGACTATGGTAGCCATCTAGACTGAACAGACTCCTCATCTTTAAATAACAGCAAAAAAGAAACGTGCAAGCGTTTATTTCATCCGTGTTTCAGTTTGCGCTTTTAACCTTTTAAAAGGAACATGTTGCTATGATGCCTTCCTTACTGTTCATGGTCGCTCCTTTTGCACCTTACGTCTTTTAACAGCATGCTTTACCAACTTGCCTGAGACTCAATCTTAATGTTTGACAGGGACCGTCTAAATGCTCTCGTGTGCTGCATGGAAGTGGAGGCGGCGAGAATGAACACCAAAAGTGAGGAGCAGTCACAAACAGCGAAGAGAAGAAAGCGCACAATCGCCGCTTACCGTGACGGGGTCCTCGAGGGGCGTCTCGATGGCAGCCTGGCGGAGGAACACGTTGCCCCGGCAGACGCGCCACAGCATGCGCTCGAATGAGGGCAGGCGCTCCCGCAGGACCACGCCGGCCACAAACCTGGCCACCGCACGGCACGCACACGTCGTTCGCGCTTACTGCTCCCGCAACAGGCAAGGTTACACTCACGGCCAACGCGGTGTTGCCGTAGAAAAACTTGCCGGACAAAGGCTGACCACTTCTCTCGCGAACTTGAGCAAAGGCTCACTTTTTTTTTTTCCTCGTGTGTCCGAACGAAAGCTAAGTGAAACGTTATTGGCCTTAATAGATGTGAACACAAGCTCCGAATATAGGTTTTCGTAATTCAAAAAGTATAGGCGGCGTAACTATGTAAGGCCCATCTTCGTATAGTACAATCACAATAAAACTTGATAGAAAGCTGGAACGGCGGCAGATTCCCCAACAACCATGCCGTTGTGTAGCACAGAATGGAATAAACCAAGCACACTGCATCTGAGCTGCTGGTTCAGAACTGGCATCTCCACAAGGTAGGGGCTAATGAACACTGTTTACGCTTTGCCATTGCGCCTATACACCTTTCTTCCAAGGTACTGAAACATCTCGATTAACACACACACAAAAAAAAACTAGTATTTACATTTTAATAGTTGCACCACGGTTGACTCGCTAACCTCCACTCGTAAGACAGCAAACAGGGACGATAGCCACAAGGCACTAGAAAGCCGAAAATGCATATCAGCAGTGCCATTAGAATAGTGCTCCAATGAAAAGTCGCAGCTTGCACAATTTATGTCCGACGGCATTTACGAGGAGACCAGTCAAAGTCAAAGAGACAAAAAGTTTGCCTTATCGATTGGTCAGATAATGTGGGCCTCTTCCCCATCATTGGGGCTTCTTGAGCCTGTGGTATATAACTACCTCCTGCACTTCGGCCTGCCAGTCTTTTGTCCGAGTCCTTAGAAGAATCAAGTATTGGTGGGCTTGTGTGCGGTAAGCCTTTGTCCGGTGGCCCCCAACATTCTTCCCTCTCTGCAGCACCGTCATTTCCGCATAAGAAGCACACAATGTTGGATCCACGTGGGCCCCACACAACGAAGAAGTGGCATTCCACTAGGGCAGTGCCTGCCATAGCTGTGTACGAGTTCGCAATATGCCAGAAGCTCTGCTTCCAATGCAAACTACCTTCGGTAAGATTGCGGGAGGGGCCTCGTGAACTTGTGCAGGAGGTTGAGCTTATGGCACATTTTTAACTGGTATCCGACTATAGGCTCCTTGCACATGACGTCCTTTCCGATACCCTCCAGAGAAGAGGGGGAGAAGGAGCTCCCCTCTTATCAGGACCCTCCTTTGTGCCTTCCGGATTTGCACAGGCGTCGCTATTCTCCTCCCAGAAGATTATAGAAGATTAACCCGTCACTCAAAATTCTTACAAAAGCAGCTTCCCTCTCCTCCTTTTACTTGGTGTGCAAATGTCTGCGATGTGACGTCAATGCAAGGAGCCTATAGCAATGCATGTCGGGTGAGCATATTTAGCCCCATATTGCACGTTGCATACCCGAGGAAACGTGCAAATCGGACGTTTTATGCCACCAGCGCCACACTTTTCGCTGGCAAAGGACCTTTTTCCAGTAGGCTTCTGCGCGTGCGTACAGCCCCTCTCACGGCCTTGCTTTCCACTGTTGCCATTTTTGCAGGGCAAAGTTCCGGACGACCAACGTATTCAGCACCTATCTTTGCACGTATTTTGTCTTTTTTTGCAATTCCTGTTTGATTATACGGTAGTTTCGGTCATAGAAGGCAACGACGATACAAAAGCACAGTATTCTGACGGGCGGAGGCAAGTTGGGCTGCCCTTTATTTGTAGTTTGAAGACAACTCTGCAGACGGCAGTCGTTACGTGAAAAAGGTCCATTTCCCATAACAGATCCTAGACCACAAGTTCAAGGCGGAAAAGCGCCTCTTCTTTACTGTATGCAATGGGGTAATTGTGCACTTTTTCTCAGGCATCACGTAACGAAGGGTGAAAGGAAAGGTTTTCTTGCAAGGAAGACACATGCATACCTTCACTGATAATACAATACCAACTTAAAAAGAAAAACGATTCCTTTTTTTTAGGTATAATGTTTTAGATGATGTGTATGAGCAACGTATCACCTTAAATGTATCCAGATAATTGCATAACATTGTAGGAAGCCTGTAACATATGTGTACAAATTGTACAGATGAACAAGATTTTCTTTTCTGCATGACCACTGTTGTGTTTTTGCTTAAAAGGTCTGTAAAACTTTTTATTTAGATTTATTAAGATCTCAATACTATAGAGTTAAATACTCAACCTTCACTGTTAAAACAATAAGAAAGAGGAGACATAGGGTTCTGAACCCGTCTGTGTCGTTCTCCAAGTCTCCTCTTTCGAATTGTTTAAAAGCCACCAACATTCTTGAATAGTACAACTTCACTGTTTAATGGCATAATTTGAAAATGAAACACATGCAAACAAGGCCACATAAAGAAAAAAGTTAATTACTCTCGGTGAGCACAGCCTTTTCATAACTACCCACGAGCAGAACCACGGTCCTTAGATGTCTCTAGACTAGAAACTATCACTATCTGCCCTCGTAACTGATGCTCAAAAGGATGGCTGGGGATTAAGAAACTTGCACAAAACTAGTTAGCCTAAAAAAAAAAAAATGGGACAACCATTTTCTAGCACTGATGTACAGCAGTTTGCACACATCGTGCAACTGGATTAAAAGAAAGAAATATATAACATTAGTTACAGGTTATTGCGCTAGGTCAGTGGTTCTCAAATGGAGGTCCGCAAAGCCCTGCCTCATCAGTCAAGCCCAGCGATAAAAACTGTATGTTTTCAGATCGAGAAGAAATTTTTTCATTTTTGTACAAGTTTTATTGTGTGTATGTCTACAAGAGAAGTCTACTTCACATTAGCCCTTAGTTATATCATCATTATATTTAACCTATACCTTTCCCCTCTCCTTACTTCCATCATCTTGACGGATCCACGAGGGTTCTGCAAAAATCAATGGTTGAGAACCACTGCGCTAGGTGGCTTCAATAGCCTTTCATTCCCACTTGTTGCGGCTGCTTGTAAGGATTGTTATGTGGCTGCTTGTAAGGATTATTACGCAAAGCCACCTTTGTGTGGCATCTTCCGACAGCAGCCTCGCGTGCACCTGTGCCTCAGACTTGTTCCTGGAGACTCTGGCATATATGTTAGCTATCAACACTGCCCCTTGAAATGCTAGAAAAGCTGCAAAACCCTTTTGAGTGCAAAGGGAAAAGCTTCAGGCAAACTGTGGACATTGATCTAGGCACTTTGCCTCATCCGAAAGGTTCTTTTGTAGAGTGAAATTGACATCTGTTTGTCCTCAAGAGAAACTCCCCCACAACATGAGGGAGATATTTCCAGACCAGGGGCATCTAAGGAGCGTGGCAGGGCTCATGACCTTCTAATGGTATACTTTAAAGGTCAAATTTTGTTTGGACATTGTAGAAACCTTCTCCTCAAAGTAAACTGAATAGACACTTCTTTCAAATGTCAGCCATGTGGGCAGTTAGGAAAATGAGCATTAGCAAACGGCTAGCATGCTTGCAATATCCCACATGCGCATGCAAATTCTCGAAGTTACGCCAACACCAAACATGCGCATTGCAACCTATGACACACTTGCCCACTAGAGGCCCTAGGGAAAGGGCACTGGGTTCCCAACCGAACCCAGTCTCTTGCAAGAGGTCACGGATGCCGTAACAGCATTGAGGACACCGAAGCCTCAAATCGCTAAAAGCGGCACGGTCCACTGCAATACACTCTCAGATACAGATATGTATAAAAGGTTAGGTCATATTCTTGGCCTTGGGCAAATTATAGCGGGAGACATCCTAGGTGACGAGGAAAAGCCCGACAATTGTAAGTTGGTGCAGTAGACGGCACCGACGAAAGCTAGAAAGGAAACTTCACATTTTCCCATCTGACAAGTTTCTCGGGAGCAAATACGCTTTCTTTAGACATGAGCTAATTCTAGAAGAAATTGTCGCAAAAGTTGAGTAAGTCGTCCTTGGTAATTGATTTAAGGAGCTTCCCACCCCGGCCTCAAACCGCCGACGGTTCAAGCAACCCAAAATTTAAGGTCGTTGTCCACATTCTTTTAGCGCACGACCGCATGACCGTCTGTCCGTCCCGAAACGGCCCGGACGCTTTCGCTGAGGCACATACCCGAGCTGCATGGACGAAGAGGCCGTCATTTCGCTAGGCACCAAATGGAGATGCATGTGCTCAAGGTCCGCAGTCCGAGCATGCTCTTGCTACGAGGCGTCGGGGAGGGAATTAAAAATCAGAATGACCGTCACGGGAAGACCAGGCTTGGAGGGGAACAAAAAAAAATGTGTACATGGGAGGGAACTGAAGTTCGAGCCACCCGAGGCCATGCAACATGGGTTAGTTTAGTAGGAGATGTCGTCTGCTCGGGGAAAGCACCAAGAAACACAAAAGAGGAGGAGGGGTGCAAGCGAAAAGGGGAATATGCCGAGGGTGCTTACGCAAGCGCCGCTGCATCAAAGGAAGGCAGGACACGAGCCAAAGGCAAGGCATCCTGCCATGTCGGGCGACGTGCTTTCAACACCTACCGCCGGTGCATACACCACATACAACCAGACTACCCAAGAGCACCGATGCAGAGGCATTTTGATGCAACCCGGGGCGCAGCACCCGTTAGTTTGACCAAAGCCTCTGATGCATTTGGGTTGAAACTCAAAAGCCATACAAGCATTTGATTGCAACTCAAAAGCCATACAAGCATTTGAATCAGCAAGATGCACGTAGCTGACCTATACGCAAACCAGACACTCTCGAAAATAGAAAAAAGAAAACAATGATGCCCAAACGGTAGCTCGGGGGCGACGTTCGGAACAAAATTACTTCTCGAGGTTCTGCTGAAGACCAGAATGAGCCGATGCAACGAGGGTAGAGATTTAAGTCTCGACACCCCGAACCATAGGTCAGCTTGACGAAAACGGACCGAGCCTTGGTCTCCTGTGCAGTGGTCGTCGCCGAGACCACTTGGAAGTCTGGCAAACGAGGAAAACAGCTTGTGGAAGCCGATACAACCACACAGCAGTGCCAGCGGTCTTGGTAAGACCGCCGCAGACGAGACCGAGGCTCATCTCGTTCTCGGTTCGCCACAGTCTGCCCTAGCTTCCGAGAAGCAGTCTGTTCGGACCGTTGCGAGAGTACGAGGCAACCGTCGTGGCAACACGTGGCACTGCCGCACTCGACCCAAATTGGCACGTCCTTTCCCCCCCTTCCCCCTCTGCGGGGCTCCGCGCTCACCCCAGCTTGAGGGCCTGGCCTCCCGCCCTGAGCCCTTCTTCTCCCAGCAGCATCACGTGCTCTTCCTGGGCGCTCGGGTCGTGCATCTGTGCACGGTGATGAAATTCAACCTGGTGAACAGAGGGTTGTTCCCAGCCGCTGTACTCCCCCGGCCGTGTCTCTCTCTTGGAAGGAGGGGAATGGGAAGGGGAGGGGCAACACCTTCTCTTGGCACCAACCCGGAACAGAAGCCTCCTCATCGTCAAGTCGCCTCCCACGAGCGTGCATCGAGATTCAGAGAAGACTTGGCTCAAAGCCAACGCCACCTAGATGCTTTGCGCAGTTCCCTTGTTTCCTCTACAAAGTACTAAACGTAATGCCGTGTGTCATGGAATCATGATAACAAGCGTTGCAGCAGAGGGAACGCATCAACGGTCGTGTTGCCCGTTGTCGGACTTTGCGTGACGTCATGGGAGAAAGTAAGTAGGCCTTGTCAGCATCTAGGTGCTGTTGTCTAAGCACTCTGCTTGGAGTGTTTTAAAGGGGCACTGACATGTCAAATCATTTTTTTTTTTTATTATCTGGATTCATTGAAAATTATGCCTGGTCATTACCTTCTAAGTTCGAAACTTGGGAATTCAGTATTTGTGAAGTAAAAAACAAGGTGCAAATGCCGAATTTGAACTTCCCGCGCAATCCGCGCCAGTGCAGCGACGTCAAATATTGGGCCGTCTTGTCTCTTCGACGCCTCCAAACCGCCGCCACCCGAAGTGTCATGTTCGTCGGCATCCCGCAAAGAATCTGTCTCCTCCTCATGTGCCGCCTATCGCTGCGAGCAGACAATGCTTAACTTCCGAGTCTGAAGTTCTTTTCAGCGCCCTTTCAGCTATTTCAAATTCTTTGAAACGGTGTGAGGTTGAAGAGAATGCGCACTGGACTTTTGTGAGCGACCTGACGGACCACATCACGCCGGTTCTGCGTGAAAGGATGCCCTGGCGGAGTGACAACCAGAACTATGATAGACATATCAAACCCAGTTGTTTTGATCGTTTGACGATTTTCTTTTTGAAGCCTGAGAGGTCGTCGGGCGCCTAAAAAAGACCACTCCGTCAGATTTCCCGACTCACCGATCATCCTCTGCTACATGCGTCGAGCGCCGCCATGTTTTCCGAGGGAGGAGAAAAAGCCAGAAGGCGACATCACATTGGATTCCGATTTGCAGTATTTCAGAAAGGGCAGTAGTGTGTTTGCAGTTACGTTAAAAAACATGTTTTACGATTGCCGTTATTGAATGTTATAAAAATATCGCTTACAAAGCTTCCAAATCTCATAATATTTGACATCACGAATCAAAGGCGAGGAGATGAGGAACGGGAGAGAAAAGTGGCAAAAATAAAAAAAGTGTGCATGCGCATAGGGAACTATTTATTTGCGTTGTGGTTATTTCTTTTGCGTGTCTATGACTGCAATTTGCATCGTTTCAGACAACAAAAAAAAATATATGCCGTTTGGGGTGTCAGTCCTCCTTTAAAGGGGCACTGACACGTCAAAATCATATTTTTTTTTATTATCCGAAACGACTGAAAACGATGCCGGGACATTACCCTCAAAATTTGAAATTTGGAAATTCAGTATTCGTGAAGTAAAAAAACAATTTCCAAATGCCGAATTCGAAGTTCCCGCGCAATCGGCGCTGGTGCCTTGACGTCAAAAATTGCGGAGACCTGAGAGTCCCCTTTCTTTCACCACTCCCTGCTGTTGCCATGGCGACCCAAAGCGAGGGGGAAAGGAGCAAGCGGCGGCGTTCCGGCGGACCGGTTTTGAGCGGTATCGCCTGTTTTCCGTTGGAGGATACAAATCCAGGAGACGGCACCACAACAAACTCCCGATTTTTGGTATTTCAAAAAGAAGGGCCGTAGTGCGTTCGCAATTGCGTTAAAAAACATGTTTTAGGATTGCCGTAATTAAATGTTATAGAGATGTCGCCTACAAAGGTTCTAAATTTCATGATTCTTGACGTCACCGATCAAAAGAAGCGAGGAGGCGAGAGGCGGGAAAATCAAACGCCAAAAATAAAAAGGCGCGCGGGGGAAAATTTTTTTTCGCGATGCGGTTTTTTTTTTGAGTGTCTATGACTGCAACTTGCATCGTTTTAGACAATAAAAATAAATACGACCTTTGGGGTGTCAGTGCCCCTTTAAAGACCCAGAGAATCTTACCTCGCACTTTAAAGCAAATGATTAATTATTGACCCAACAATTTGGTCCCACGAGGAGGCTTACGATGAGGTCTTTTGTTCCGAGTGGCGCAAAGAAGTAAGTGTTGGAAAGGAGGGTGGCTTTTCCTTAGAATGCAAGGCCTTCACGCTCCTCATAATATTTTTTGTCAGGAGGACGTGACTCTGAACAACATTTGTGCCTTGACTGGCAATGAATAAAACATTCCAATGCCACACCTGATATCGTCTATAAGACTACAAGACCTTCAGGCTGCCATGGAGCAAGAGTACAACAGCCAACATTGTTTCTGCTAAAAACTTTCCAAATACTAGCATAAAACTTAAGAAAAACAATCTGGTTTGCTAGGACTGTGGCAGTTGCAGAAGCCAGGAGTTGAATGCAGGCCTTGCATTGTCAGGACATGTAAAGACCAGTGCCACACCAGTGCAACAAAGACTAGGCATAAATATGGGCAAGTATTTTTTCATCCCCCTAAACAAATTTTCTTTTCTAATTTGTACATCTTGAGAGATTTTAGCACAGTTTTGCCCAGAGAAAGTTAAGTCCAATTCAGGTACAAATTACCGAGTTCATCTTTCGTCCAACATTTTCTGGTGGGAACTGCCCTTGGGTGGAAAGCGAGACAAGGAGAATAGGAGAGGTTTCTACGAGGAAAAAGGAGTTTCTGCCGCAAGGAAAACAAGAAAGCAAACAAAAAAGTGAAAGCGGAACGGAAAAAAGGCTTCACAGTGTGCATAGAAGGGAAAGGAAGCAGAAATATCAGCAACAGCACAGTGAAGTAACCTGCACTGTGAGGAGAAAAGCGGAAGTGGTACGGCTAAAACACTCTTTGGGAAGACTGTTTTTAAAACGCGATTTCCTTTTCTAAGGCAGACAGTTAAAGTAAAATTTAAGTTATCTAGTTTTCATTACTCTTTCCAACCTAATTCTCATCCTAAAGCCCAAGCCACCATGTCGCTGCTTGCACTGCAGAAAATTATAAGAAAACTAAGCTAACACACGACTTGCGCATTCTACAAATACTCCGCAACAAATCAAATTGTAAAAAGAAAAAAAAGGGGCAGGTTAAGTGCAGGGCTAGTGCAGGAGTTGCGATGTGAATGACAACAGGTTGATGGAAATACCACGAGAACCTCAGTCCTAATGAAAATACCACAAGCATAAAAAAGAAATGGTTTAAATCTCTTCTCGCAAGGAAAGGCTAAGAAATTAAAAGAAAAAAAGAAAAAAAAGAAAAAAGAAAAAAAAAAGACACCAGAAAAAGTTTTTGTACTTTGCCTCACCCTAGGATGCATCACCAAGGCTGTGGGCTGTTACGTTCAATCTCGAGTTAGAAACTGGAGTTATTTCTCCTCAGACAGGTGTATCACATCGTAGCAATATACAGTAATGCCTCATTTATAGGAAAACCGCCGTTCCCACCAAAACTATTCATAATGTGAGTTGTCCACAACAACGAGACAAAAATGCAAGTATTTACCCAATTCGTCCCCAAAACCTTTGCATATAGAGTGTCCCAAGCAGACCTTCCACTGTAATACGAGCCGGAAATATTGGCGCCTACGCATAGAAAGCAAAAGCTTTCACAGAATGTGCACTGAGGAGGTCAGTGTTCCCATGTGAAACTTCAAGGCACAGATCTTTCTGCACAAAATGAGAGCAAAACACATGCCAAAGTCAAGGTTGGGCTGTTTGCGGACATCCCAGTTACCATTTGTAGTGGCAACTCCCAATATGAGCAGCGAGTAGGCAACAAAGGACGTTGTCTGCTCGCTGCGCCCATTGGAAGAAAGCACTGCTACTAAATAGCGTCACTATACTCCCTTCCACCTTCAGTCCGAGCGCAGTGGACGCCACGAGCTATCCCAGCCGATCCAGCGCCGGGAGAAAATCGCGTGACCTGCCGGTTGGGCGGAGCGACGCAGGGAGCTCAAGGTCACATGACACTCTCCACGCTGGATTGGCTGGGATGGCTCCTAGCATCCGCTGCGCTCGGACTGAAGGTGAAACGGAGTATAACTCTGAACGCGCTTAACGTCAACTTTGGCAAGGTTTTTGCTCTCGTTTTTTACAGAAAGAAAACTGTGCCTTGAAGTTTCAAGCGGTAAAACTGACCTGCTCGATGGACATTGGGTGAAAATTCAAGCTTTCTATGCACAAGGCAGATTTTTCTGGTTCGTTTATGGCGGAAGGTCAGTTTGGGGCACCCTACATGATCGAGTATCCCAATTACCATGAGACATGACTGTACTCCATAGTTTGAACTGGTTCATGATTGGACCTGAAGGTCTATAGCATTGGCTATAATCATCCATAGGGCAATACAGAGTAGAGCTTGACTGCGGCACTTGTCTCCTTTGGAAGGGATTCTAAGGATTCTAAGGAAGTCTAGAAAGAAAAAGAGGGGGGAGAGAGAGAGAGCCCAGAGGTATATGTGTCTTGCTGCTGCAGAATGACAATACAAGTGCTCAATTTCAATCTGGCACCCATGGGGGCGCCCTTCCAACCTCTGCACAAACAAGACATTCCTCACTTTCTCCAAACCAGCAGAAACATTTCTACCCCATAGCCAAGTGAGTACCCAATGCCCGGACGGATTGCGGTTGTTATACTCTATTCACCCATAGGCTGACAGCACAGCAGGAGCTACGCGCTCGCTGAATCAAATAAGTGCTTCACTGTCGCCACCAGACACCGGTTTTTGCTTGTGGGTGAGGCCAGGAGTCTGATCATGTGGCGAAAAATAGACGCATGTCTTGTTTAATGAGCCCGTAGCTTCCATTGTACCATCAGGTAAGGGGTGAATGAAGTATAGTTGATACATGAATGTGAAGTTTAAACCACTCTCCAGCAGCCCAAGAGGAGCACCCCTAAAGCTGCGCTTCGTTTTCGAGTGATGCTGAAATGAAAAAGGTGACAGCACAAACTGCACAAACCATGTACAGAAGGAACACTCTGCACTCCACTTCAGAGATGTTTTGCAGGTGTTCCTATTACTGCTACAGCTGCTGCTGAGCATGGCAAACAGCTGTGAACATCCGCCACAGAACTAAAAATTATATTGCAATTAAATTTCGACAAGGTGATACAGTACCCAGAAATATTGATTATAGGTTTTCGTGGCCACGGGTTCCCATGGCAACCGTGCCCTAACAAGTGAAAATGAAGCGCACAATTCTCTGCAAAACAAAATTGGTTCAGGGCTCACTGGATTATGACGACATGTGTTGAAGGTCCACTCCA
Source organism: Ixodes scapularis (assembly GCF_016920785.2). Classification (NCBI taxonomy): domain Eukaryota; kingdom Metazoa; phylum Arthropoda; class Arachnida; order Ixodida; family Ixodidae; genus Ixodes; species Ixodes scapularis. Next base: position 174,307,163 of record NW_024609835.1, read on the forward strand.
GTGAAACAGATGATGTTTAACTTTAAATTTTACAGCGAGGTTTGAAAACCAAATGCTCTGGTATCATCCCTTGGGGCCTCATGCAACCATTACCGCCACCCAGTGGGAGGACTTGGGAAAGGAACCAAATTGCCTACGACATCAATGACACACGGCTATCTTCTCTGGTAACTTATGGTACCAGTTCGACCAGTTTTCAAACCAGTTTAGCTCCTTTGCATGCGCATGCATTAAAGCTGAAACCCTCAAAGCAAACAACTGGCTGGTTAAGCACCAAGTAGTTTTCAACAATTGTTGAACACTGCAAGCTGTAGTTTGATAAACAACAAACTGAAGTTTTCAACAACTTCAGTTCTAAGACCAGGAAGCAGAAGGTGGCCTAGAGTACAACCTTGAGAGCTTACTGAAAATCAAACAAGTTTCCACAAACCTCTCCAAGAAATTTGGAGTTTCAAACTGTGATTACAGGGGGGAACCTTTGCATAATCCAACACTGCACCAACCCTGTTAGTAGTAACCAGTCTAACGTCTAAGGGTGAGTATCACTTTTTTTGAGTGCTGAAAGGGGTATGCTAGCAATGGTAAAGAACCATTTGAGTGGTGAAAGGGGTATGCTGGCAATGGAACAGAAATTCCACAAGCATCACAAAAGTCGTACAGATGAGTGTTAGTCACAGGACAAACACAATGTGCAGAAAAGAAGAGAAGCAGGGGACAATGAGAAAGATAGTTGAAAACATCTGAAAGGCTCTGAACCAATATGCATACAATAGATTCTCTGATACAAGTCAAATGCTCAGCTGAGGACTGACCCGCAGAACCTACATCTTTTGCTAGGCAACAAACACTTGAATCCTCTTTGGCAAACCAGTCCAGAGGTTGGAAGATAGCCCTGAAGTATGAACTTTGCAAAAGGTTACAGCCATTTGCCAAAAATGCAGCCAAAAAATAAAAAAAAGGAAAAAGAAAAAAAAAACGGTGTAGAGTTTGCAGGTCATTCCTCTAGCCCCTCAACCATTTTCTAATGCACTGCACTGTCTGACAATACCCTCCCTGATAATTTACTTTGATGAAGTTACGGCACAACAAAGGCTACAAAGTACAAGCTGATAGCCTTACCAGGTGCTTCCAGCACACAAGCATTCATATAGAGTTTACATTCCCATCTCGAAACACTAGCTAAAAATAGAAAGAACAAAGAGCTGCATCTCACCAAAGGCCTGGTTGTGTAGGGCAAGCTAGACACCTTGAAATTGTGGAGGGGCTAAACAGAAAGCTGCCCTGTATATCTATATATTCATGCATGCTTGTCTCAGACCTGTACAAGCTGAAAGTCTGCCAAGTCTCCTAGAACAAGCGAACTCGCCATGTTTATGAAGCAGTTGGTTTTAAGGCCTTATGATTATACTGGTTTCAACCAACTGCCAGCTAGGGGAACCATGGAATCAACAAATGTGATTGCAGTGATCTGGTTTCCGTTTTCCACACAGAGCCAGGTTGAGTTTCTTTGAAATGTAATTTAAGATGAGGCAAGCCACAGCCGATTCTTGGTGACCTGGCACTACTAACACACACTGCTACAAGTTGGTATGACACTCCCAGCAAGGAACAATTGGCTCTGCACCATCGAGGAAGAGTGATGAGATTTGTTACACTTGCATTGCTAGCGTCTTGCATCAAAAAGGACAACTGGAACAGAAGTTGGGAACTTAAAGGCTCATCAAGTGGTTTATCACAAAGAATGAAATTACACTGGCAAAAGGCTTAGATTTCTTCCTCTGCATCAAGCTATCCACAAAAAAAAAAAAAAAACATTTTGTAATACAATAAAGCTTAAGTTGAAACTTTTGCATGCTCTTTAGTGACAACGCGTAATTTTCATGCTATATGTCGACTCAGTATGTTGGTTACTGAGAACAGGCAAAATAAAAGGTAAAGAAAAAGGGGTGCCTTCTTTCCCCACAACGTGCGAATAAGTGAAATGCGGGTAAAATGGCGTCGTCACAAACCTGAGGACAGGTATACAACGCCATTTTCGCTGCATTGTGCAGACGTGCCACGGCTATCGCCTTTACTTGTTTGCATGTTGACGGGAAAGCCTGGGCCGATGCAAGCAAAGGCACAGGTTTTCCCAGCGTTGTTGAGTGGTGAAGGGAGGGGGCATTGTCGGTGTTCAGCAATCAGTGTAGAGTAGGACGCACGCAGAGAAATAAGGCAGAGCCCTGCTAGAGGCGGGCGCAAGGCGACGAGTTTTGGCAAAAAACAGAACTTGCGCTTGGAGTTGCGTTCGAGAAGTAGACATGCTATAGTGAAAGTGAAGGCAGTGGAAGTTTACAAGCCCTCCAACATTATCCATAGCAAATAGAACACTGCCAAACTGGGATTTCATATAACACGAATAATGTTTGAAAACACCTGTGTTGAAGTTATCTTTAGCAAACTATTTCTCGTCGTCATGCCATCATCGAAGGGTCGTCAGGGCTTGCCTCTCTTCCCTCAGCACAACCAACAGGAGCACCCGATTTGTCTCTCCTCACGCCAAGCGGGGAGAGAAGGGTTTTTCTATCTCCACTACGACAACAGACTACAAACAGTGACACCGAAATCTCTGCAAAGCGTCACCGGTAAAGCTAGCGCATTAAAAATACACCAACAGTGCAGGGTATTTACAATTAGGTTGAAATGGTGGGAACTAAAAGCTAAATAAAGCCCAAAGTAAGAAAAAAAAACCTCAAGGTCTTGAGACAGCCTTTTTAATACTACCGAGTGCACTCTCAGATTATATTTAGGTAAGAGGGTCAATCAGGGGATATATGCACTAATATTTTTTAATCTTTTTATTCAATTTTTAAGAAAGTGTCAATTAATCCTTCCTGAACCACACAACAGCATGGTTTGTTTGCCACTTTACTCGTGTGTGTGAACAAAGTGAAAGTAACCGCTGTCTGTTTTCTCAGCTTCCCCCACTACACGAGCACCACAAGACAGCCTCCTTCCAAAAGCCATAGTCTTGCGCTCCCAGCTTCGACAGATTCGTTTGGACAAAGAGTTTAAGAAATTATCAAGACTCAAGGCCTGTAATCAGACAAGAAACTTGAGACGTGTTGAGGCAGAGAGAGAGGAGGTGAAGTACCTCCATGCCTGCCTTTACTTCTACATCTTAGTGTTTTGTTTTTTCTTCCTTTCTAATTTGGTTGGTCGCACTAAAGCAGATTTCCAAACATTTTTATTGCTCTAAGCTAACCTCCGTGCCCCGAGGATTCTAGAAATCTAAAAATTGTTGTTGATATAAAAAATGAATTCAAAGTGAAGCCTCTGATGCGAGCATTGTGAAGTGGCGGCGGAGCAAGAGACAATAAGAAAAGCAAAGCAGGACGTGCTTGGACCGCACCGAAAGTGTGAAAACTGCGGGGGAGACCTCTTCAAGGTTGCCAAAAACCAGCTTGTATGCGAGACCTTAGAGATTTCAAGCACAGCTAGTTAACAGGGTCCAAGAGTGGACCAAACATGAGTCTGATCTACTGATCTTCTATATCAAAGTGGGGCACATGTAACAACAATTTTAGATCTCTAAAGTCATCTTAGATTAAAAAAAAACAAAAACAGGTGAAAGAAGAAATAGCTTCACTACACCTTTAGGCAGCCAGTCCCATCTCATCTGTTAGAAGCCTGCTGAAGAGAGGCTCCATGATCAACTACCTCCCCTCCCCCAAAAGACCAGCATGGCACTAAAGACAATGGCGGTGCCACAATCGACACCCTGACAGCTGCTTTTATGGTAGTGGGAACTGACCCAAGTTATAAGCGTTTCACAAGTTTTGAATCAATTGTCAAACAAATCGCTTCTACTTTTTTATCGCTGAGAATGCTCCAGCTCTTCTCGGCACCCCATAAGGTAGTGTCCGGTCGTGTGCACGACCGGAGCGGGCTAAGTCCCGCACAGCAGTGCCGCTATCGCTGGTGCTCGATAGAAAGCCTATATTGCAGAGTTTTTCGAAATGATCGATCGGGGTCATGTAGATTATGGGCCATGTTTGCAGTACGAAATGAGAGGAGGTGACATTTGTAAGAGTCTCCGCCTTTTCGCCCGCTTTACTCCTCGCCACACAACAATGCAGCTCATGCGCACTTGCGCCCAATCTCCACACGAAGCGTCTGCCATTAAGCTGCAAACGCTCCCCATCGTCCGAATTGCTCCCTTCCTGAAATCAAGACAATAGCTCACTGGCTTCGAGGGTATCTCTTGCGTCGTGCTCGCCTTGATAAACGACTTTGGTATCAAGGCAAGTGCGACGCAAGAGTGAAGTTCTCTCCCACTCTTGCAACCCTCGCACACAGCAAGCGGTGCCCTATGCAATCTGCTCCGGCCAGACGCGTGGCGGGCTCTGAACTTTTGAGAAATACTGTACATGATTGTGACACTGCTCACAAACAAAATGTCACAATAGATATACACTATTTTATTGGATATGTTTATAATGTGAAGACTGATGTTTACTCCTTCCTATGATGTCTAATTAATCTGTTGCCCCGATAATGAGTGCCCGCCTCTGGAGTAGCTATTTCCCCCATGATAATCAGGAACTGGAAACAGCGTGCACTTTCAGAAACGCCCCTATAGGGCAGGAAAGGGGCGGGCACAAACAACACCCAGGGGTCACCTCGGGTGCAGAGCCAATTCTGATGCCGCCTCGGAGTTGCCCCCTTCACGGACCTCCTTCCCGAGATGCCAAACCAACGTACGCACCTCATCGAAGAAGGCCTGGGTCTTGCGCAGGATGTGCTTCAGCTCCGTCAGCTCGAGAAAGGTCTTCTTGAGGGCCTCTGCATTGGTGTTCACCTCCTTTAACTCATTCTCCAGCTTCTCAAACGTCGCCTGGGGGTTTGCACACACCGCAAACGTTGTAGACTTCATTTCTCCAAACGTCTCGGGCAAGATGCATGCAAATGACTGCGCCCCAACACGAGGCAAGTGGTCTTGCCACCTGAGTAAGTGGATGGCAGCCTTCTAATAATGCTCTGTTCTTCACCGCGAGAAGGACACGGCATTACTGAAATGCTGCACAAATGTATCTGTGATCTACAGCTCGTGTAAAGTTCTATTTGTGCATCCCTCATGATACTTCAGAGACTGATAAAAGACTACCTATCTTTGAAGATAATCTAACTTGCATGGTTAATGCCACAATGCCAGACGATAATATGTTTATGAAAGAACTTTCTTGCTTTGTTTAGCTTCCTGCGCGACACTTGCATTTGAATGTAGGAAGGTCTTACTGTAATGACAACGGACCCTGAAACGTGCAGATTACAAACAAAATAAAAGATGAGACTCACCTCTAAATCAATCATTTCTCGAGGCTGTGGTGCCTCAGGATTGTCACCGATGTCCAGCATAGGGATACCATCCTTCTTAATTTCCTTTTCCAGAAAACCTAAAAAAAAAATTGGTTGTGGAGCCAGGAAAGCACTTGGCAAACAAGGGCACAGACAAGAATCCAGAGCACCATTGGAGCGCATTCCAGGTGTGGAGAGGCATCACATGGTTTATTCCGTTGCTCCGATTCACTTATAAAAGCGTAGCTTAAAGGGGCCCTGCAATGACTTTTTTTACTAATTTTTAATTTGCACCGAACCTGAGTGCACTGAACGTAGTAACTTAGTGAAACTTCTTTTCACGAAATTCCCTTTATTTTAAAAGTTATAGGCAAATTAAAATCACAAAAACGAGCAAAAAATAACCCCCTTCATGACATCCTTGGTTGCTTGAGAGGGACAGCGAACTAGAGGAGAAGTAGTGAGCTCATTGAGCGCTCACGGCTGCCGCACTCCACGTCGACGGCGCGAGAGGGGCAACCAGAGCGGCTCTCATTGCATTTGCTCCGCGATTAAACACTAATTCGGCTTGACACGTCATTGGCCACAAACAACAGCAAACACGGGGTAAAGATCAGTGGTAAAGATCAGTTCAGAATGGGAGCTACTTCGCGCTGCCATACCATGAAACGGCCAAACCGCAAGACAAAGCTTCTCGCCGAAGGCCTTCGGAACGCTCGAAGCCGGTCGGATCCTCCTGCCCATACGAGCACAGCGCCGCCGCATACATCCGGGACCTTTCCGTGTCGGTGCCTGATCCCACTACTCCTTTCTAGTATGCGCCGCCTTTTACACCGCTTGGTGGCGGGTAAGTCGAAGGGTCATATCTTGTTTCCGTACTTTATAAACTGCATTCGTTTCTTTTTTGATCAAAAATACTGAACAAAAACTACTTTTATGAATAATTGAAACGGTTCACGCCACTTATATTTTGTATTTCGACTAAAAAGAAGCTTTTAGTGGCTCTGACCAGTAGTAAGCCCAGGACCAAAGACGTCACATTTTGTGCGCTTTCGGTACCGCGGGTCGCCCTCGTTGGAGGAGGTTTCCGCGTCGTCTGGTTAATATATGAAGCACTGACATTTAGTCACTCTCTCTGTGCCCGCTGGCTTGCCCGAACCCCAACAGACGTGGGCACGCAGGCACACTCACAAAATATATTGATGTATTTATTAATACTACCCCCCCAAAAAGAAAAACAATTTTTGCAGTGGAAAGAGTTAAATGCATTGGGTCAAAGTGAAATATTTTTGAGAATGGCCGTTTTCAAAAGGGACAAGTGAGAAGGGAGAGACGAGAACGAGCTAAAATGATAACCACCCGTGGAAAGTGGAGGGGGGCAACAATTATTTGAATTTTGGAAATGCCTATTTGGGAATCTAACTAGTTCTGGAGTGCTGAATCTGACGTCACCAAGTGCTTTTGTGGTGGGTGCAAGCTCGACCAGGTTCTAGGTGTATGCAAGGTTTGTATGGCGCAGATGTGGCACATCAAACCTGGGACCGCTCGATTTAAACATACAGTCGACAGCAAATGCTTGTGGGGCATGGGAGCGCTAGCCGAAATGACTGGCTGCGTCTTCCAACAGCGTACGGCCGCTCTTGAGACTCGTGCTTCGGGAATGCGCTTCCTTTTGTGTTCACAGTCATGCTTGTTTCACTCGCCTCCGCCCGACGTGCACGAGATAACCGGGACCAGCGCTTTGTGAGTCTTCATGCAGCGCATCTGCCTCGGCCACCGTGATGGGTGATGGTGCTTGGATGCTTCAGATAACATTCCGCGGCACCTTGTGCCAGTCACTGCTATCTCAAACGCGTCAAACAAATGCAAGCAAAAAAAAAAAAAAAAAAACATTTACGAGAACACGATAGGAAGCACTTGAGCAAAGCTCAAGTCTTGAGGGCACCAACACGCCATCAGGAGGCACAACCAGTCATCTTGGCTGGAGCTCCCGTGCCCAGCAAACTTTTGCTGCCACTAAAATCTGGGATTGGCCATAAACTCCGAGAAACCCATATTGCCACTCGTCCAGAGCCTAGTCTTCTGGGTAGATGAGAGGCAACTCAGAATGCCAGTGCAAACCACGCTGAAGACTGAGCCAGTTAAGCCAGCTGCTTTCAATTATTAGACTCCGGTTTTGCGTGTCTTTCTCAACGTAATGTCTAGAGTACCGTCCGACGGCACTCTTGCAGAGTGTTCAAGTGCCATCCGACGGTACTCCACTCACACCTTCAAGAGCCGTTCGAAAAGTCTCATATAAAACACATTGTCAAAACGCATTTTTCGAAGCGGTAACGTAGCGTAATGGTAAGATGTCCGTTTCATCCGCAAGCTGTCCTGGGCTCGATCCACAGTGCAGGCTTACATTTTTTTTTTCTCTGACATTTATTTATTTGTCGAGGCATCTGGCGATATTTACGACATTTCTTTTTGTGCGATTAACACTGAAAGAAAAAAAAAAAACGAATGTTGTCGACGAAACTTCGTTGAACAAAATGGCATGAGACTTTCTTTCCGGAGGTGCATGGGGGACGGCGGGTCTTGGGTTGCCGGCTGGACGCCGCGAAGCGGCGTGTACGACGGGGGCAAATGGATTAATAGATTTGTAATTAGCAGCCGAATTCTGACGCCGCAAAGCGGCGTGAACGCAGGCGGGGGGATGTGTTAACGAGCTCCCCAGTGATACACGCCTCGCCGTTCGACTCTCGGACGGCACTCGTAGGCGCGAGTGGAGTGCCGTCGGACGGCCTTGTAGACCACGACCAACTCTAAGTGCTGTAGACACAGTCTTTTCCCAAAGCATTGAAAGGGGTGTGTGTTGCCAAATGTCAGAAGGCGACCCGAGAATGTCACATGATTTCCCCTTTCTGCTCATGCTGTCTAGGACGGCAATAAAACAAACGAAAAAAAAAAATCATCGCGTTTAGAAGTACTTTAATGAAAGCGGACTCACGAAGTTTTCGTTCCATTTCATCACAACGGCGGACTTCGTTGACGAACTTCCGTTGGAACGCGTTGACGTCCGGGTTGAGCTGAGGGACGGTCGCGAGAATCAATTTAAACCCAAAAGAATGAGCAGCCGGTTTTAGAACTTATACAAAGATACAGAAAAGGTTCCAATACTCACGTCCCTGAACTGGACCAAGCCCAATTCTCCCAATTCGGAAACGCAGGCATACGCCGCTTCGGACTGCAGGAACAGCTGACAAAGCGTCATTTCTTCGCTGCGAAAAAGGCCCCCCATCTTGTCCCGGACTCGGCCTGTTCACGCAGGATTTTCGGAGAAATATTTCTGTTCAGGGAGCGGCGCGTACAGCTCAGAACATGGCGAAGTCAGGTGACGATCAATAAAACTGCGGCGGAAAAGGGCAGCTGCGGTCGGTGTAACGACTGGAAATAAAACGAGACGGTCCGCGACCTTGTAGTTGTGTGCGAAGAAATGTGTTTCCCCACTGTTGCAGTAGTGGCGCTAGTAGGCGACTACTTTAAATCAAACGAGGTGGTTGTAATTTCTAGTTTCATATGTTCATACAATAATTAATAGCAATGCGCATTTAAACAACAAAATGATCATTTTAAGTCAAATATTGTGCTTTTTATATTAACGAAAATTAACATTCTTACACACAGTTCATTGTGTAGTTTCAGTTTCGCTTACCAACGGGTAATGACACAGTGGGATATGCTATGAATCTCAGAAATATGCGGTTTCCACCATGGTTTCAGCTAAATAAATGGCAATGTTGGGTAAAGTACATCTAAAAGGTACTTCAAGTGAAGTACAAAGTAAATGAGACGTGATGTACTTCAAGTCATAGGCGTAGAGTTCGGGAAGGGGGGGGGGCAAAGCTCTTCCTTTTTTCCCGGGCCTGGGCCATGATCCTTACCGAGACGCTGTTTACGTACCATGTAGCGAGCTTCTAGTAGTGGCACGTAAACAAGAGAACGCCCACGTTGCCTTTATTGACAAAATACATGGGAAATAGAATCCCAGCATGCTTTCGCTAGCTTCAATGTCCAGTTCTGGCGAAAAGGTAACGCTCAGCAGTAGACGCCACGCAGTAGACGTTGCGCTCACACTTGAAAGGCCCGTTTCAAAAGAAAGGGATATTTCGTAGAACGGTTTCTTACCTCCAAAACTTCTAGCGGTGGTAGACGCTGCTACTGGGCATGCACACTGCTCGCTTTGTCTGCAGGATTCCAGGAATCATTTCCGGTCGCCGTAAGCTAGCGGGATGGCGGGTTTGGTTGCTGCTCACTGAACTCTATGTTGCTACTTGTCAGCTTACAGGAGAAAACGGAGTGCACCTAGATTCTTTTTCTTAAATGTCACATTTATTTTTTACAAGGACTATCATAATGCGGGCGTATGGGAAATAGAAAGTAGTGTTGCAAAACATTTCTGAAAAAAAAAAATCAAAATTGTTTATATTGCTTTCTTGATAAGAGCACGGGAAAAGTAACGTGAAAGTAATTTGTAACGTAACGAGTTAAGTAATTCGTTACTTCTCAGCGAAATTAACTAATCTTTAATTTAATTACAAATACTGCTGATCCCTTATGAGGGATCGTAGCTGGGTAAAAAAATATAAAACAAAGCAAAAAAAAAAAAAAAAAAAAAAAGGTGCAAATGAGTTACATCAATCGGAACACAAGGGAGAGACAAATGCACTGACGAAGTCTTGACTGGTAGTTTTGTAAGGAAGCTTGTCTCATTCTACAATCGTTCGGGAAAAAAAAAAAAAAAATAAAAATAAAAGAAAATTTGAAGCTATTGATAAGATGTAATGGTAAGCGGGTTTCTTCCATGGGTGGCCCTGTAGAAAAAGTTATACATTCATCTACGTTAATTTTATACTGCCCCTTAATTAATTTAAAAATAAAATCGAAGACTGCATGTGCGGTTTCTTTTTTGCATTGAGACAAACCCCAGCGTTTTGGTAAGCTCTAAAGTGGAAGCTTTTCTATAGGAATTAAAAACGATTCTGACAGCTTCGTTTTGTATTCGTTGCCTGTGGTTAAAGGGATGGTGAACCAAAATCTGGATTCCACAAAACACGGCGGCAAAAGCGTGCGACGGGATACTACAAACACCAAAACATCACTCATACAGCGATATCTCAAACGGATTACCGTATTTTTCAAAAAAAGAAAGGAGGCGCATTTGACAGATTTACGTCATGTTTCTCCGAGAAGAAAAGGGAACGGCGTCGCGCCTTCTCCGTCTCGCCGCCTTGAGGGGCAAAGCGAAGAAAGGAGGTCACGCGCCTCGTCGGCCTGATTCAATCTCGACTTCTTTTTTCAAAAATACGGCCTTACGAGTAGTGTTGTAGGGATTGTAGCGTCCCGCCTACACCCTCCTGCATTTCTTTTTTAATCAGAATTTCGATTCACCATCTCTTTAATAGTTATTTGAGCGAATGCGTCCCAAATAATGATGGTATATTTCGTAACAGGGCGAATTAGAGTTTTGTATGGTAGAAGCCGAGTGCCTGTAGTCGCTGATTGTAGCGCTCGTCTGAGAAAAAAGAGTCTACGGAAGGCGTTAGAGGAAACGAAACTAACGTGTTTATTCCACCCAAGATTACAGCGGGTCCAGAGACCCAGGTAGTACTTGAATTCATTCACCTTTGTAGGATCTACTTATTAAGACGATAGGGGAATGCAAGTGGCTTCTTTTTTTATAGTAACTGACATACAGACACTTTTATCATAGTTTACACACATCTGCCAGGTATTACGCTACTTAAAATTTTTGTCTAAATCATCATTATGCCTAATTTGGTCAACACATGTAACTTCGTTACAGCACATAGTCGTCGGCATAAAGACGCATTTTAAAAGAAATGTTCGTCAGGAATATCGTTGATAAATAACAAAAAAACAACAACAAAGTAGCAAGTACCAAACCTTGGGGTACACCAGAATCAACCGAGAGCAAGGAAGAACACTCATTAACGACTACATATCGATAACGGTTTGTAAAGTACGCTTATAACCAACCGACGATCTGGTAATTTTTAAAGTAAATATTTAACGTTTCTATGAGCTTTACCTGTACACTTTGTCGAACGCTTTCGCGAAGTCGAACAATATTACGCCTACCTGATATTTTTTGTTCAAGGCGGTAGCTAGGTCGTGAACTGTTTCAAGCAACTGGGTTGTTGTGGAAAATCCTTTTTGTGAATCCACGCTGACTGCTAGATAGTACGTCATGTTTGAAGAAATTCAAGCATATGTTTATTCATAGTGTATTCAATGAGTTTGCAGACAGAATAACTTAACAATATAGGTCTGTAGTTAGCCGATGCCTGTTTATTTCGAGTTTTATCTCGGGGTTTCATTCTCTCCTGATTCCAATCAGTCGGCAATTCGCCTTCTCATAATGATACATTGAATATAATGATTAAGTACTTAAAGATCACTCTGCATATCGTTTCAAAAACACGTTTGTCAATCCATCTGAACTACTGAATTTCCGTGGGTCTAGATTCAAGAGCAAGTTAAGAATTCTTTGTATATTAAAATGTACATTTTTAAGAGGTGGTAGGTGGTCAAACGTGTTACAACTGGTGTAATTCCAACATCAGGTGTAAACACCGATTTAAACTGTAGATTGAAGAGATTAGGTATTTTTCTGGGGTCCGTTTCAAGAGCATCGTCGACTGTAAAAGTGCTAGGGTTTGTAGTGGTTGCTAGGATGTGTCTCCAGAACTTTCAAGTTGAAGACGCCATAAACTTGGGTACGGAAACATCGTAAAACTTATTTTTATCTGCCATCATTTCTTTTTTGGGCTTACTAAAAAGATCTACAAAATTATCTTTTAGAGTCTGATTTGTAACTTTTTTATAATTAGCTTTTAATCGCCTTAGTTGACGATTTAAATTAATGGGCTCACGAGATATCCACGTGTTATTCCGGCTTCGCTTTATAGTTTCGATTGGTACGTATTTTTTAATGAAGTGATTCACAATGTTCTTAAATCTAAGCCACAGTTTGTTAACATCGGAGGAAGACTCCGATGAGAGCAAAATGAACTCATCAAGCTGTAAATCAAGCGTGTTTAAAATTGAAGTGTCATCAGCATGAGCGAAATCTCGCACATTGGGGACCATATAATGTCACATTTAGATGATTTCGTTCGATAGCGATAGAAAACAGTATTGTGGCCGGAAATTCCTGCAACCCCTTCACAAGTAGGGAACTTTGCTATAGAATTTTTGATAAAAGCAAGATCTAGAATAGATTTTGAGTTATCTTGCACTCTCCTGAAAGATTTCACTTCCTGTGATAAATCCCAAACGTAGGTAGTGCCGTTTATAATCATCTTATCGTACCGAAAGCTCTTTTCTTTCTTTCTTTTTTTTGATCACGCTTAGCTGTTGCGTTGTTATATACAGGATGTCTCAAAGAGCGGCCAGGCTTTTTATATCGACCGCAAAAATCGGTTTCTTTACCTATCGCGCTACGATTTTGTGCAGCGCTTCCCACAGGTGGTGCATTTTTTCTATAAAATTTGGAAAAAGCGAACTGCGAACTCACCTGCTTCAAACAATAGGGTGCCGTTTGGCACGGGAGACAAGAGAGGGCGCAAGCGATCGCGACGCCAACTGCTGCCAACGAACGAGCATACGGCGCCGAGAGCCGGCGTCATTAGCAGACGATATTTTCGACTCAAAAGCGACTTTTTCGCCAAGTGTCCAGATAAGGGCCCCCAGATCAGTGTTCCTCTAGCTCTCAACCGCGCTGCCTCGCCTACATCGGCGCGCCCATTACTGGACTTTTAATTTTGTCAAAAGTTGGCCGCATAAAGCATTCAGTTTCCACATTCATTCATCGCTTCGCACTCGTCGTCGGTAACATTCTGGTGGAGGAGCGGGATGCTTTACCGTATGTCCTTTTCTCGTACGTCTGTGAGTAGCCTTGAACCAGGTCCAATCGCGAGCCCGGTAGAACAACCGCAAAAAGAGCTAGTCCCGCGAGAAGAGCGAATCCCACAAGTAGACCGCGCGGAACCTGAACTCCGAGCCAGTCACCGCAACCAGGGAGAGCCATCGGAATTTGACCTTCTGCCGGAAAAGTCGAAGAGGACTGTCGATGATGAGCAACACGTTAAAGCAGGCCTCGGCAGCTCCCACCGTTGTTTACCTGCACGTCGCACTTCGCGCTCCGACGCCCTTCAATGACGAGGTTCATAAAAACGTTCAGGTCTGGCTACAACACTTGGATTGCGTGACCCGCCACAATGAATGGACGCCTTAACAGTACTTCCAGAACGTCTATTTGTCACTTGAAGGAACTGCGAGGCACTGGTTTGTGAACCACGAGGCTTGGCTCATGTTGTGGGAGACCTGCGTAGAGGAACTGAAGCGGACGTTCATGAACCAACGCCTCCGGCAACGTTCCGAGGACCTGCTTCAAACAAGATGTCAAGGTCCCAACGAGAGCGTCACAAGCTTAATTTTAGATGTGCTATACATATTCGCATCCGCACTGACTGTCACCTGTTCGGGTTAAGAAAAAAAAAAAAAAAAAACAAAACATTGATCGATTCGGACCGCCGACCAAGAGCTCGGTCCCCGCCCTGGTGAACGGACTCTCTGTCTGTGAGGCGGAAGGAAACGAGAAAGAGGCTGCTTGTGCTTGCAAACGCAACGAAAATGATTTTTTTTTACACGATAAACAAGAATTTGTTTCGTTAGTGTTAAGGTGATACTTCAGACAGCAACAATATACATCAAATACTTTGTGTGCGTTCAGATACGCCCTACACAGTACAACGACGAAAAAAATTGCTAGGCGGGGAGGGGGCGATCCTGAGTCCAAAGGTGTCGGAGATGACGCGGCCTCTTGCGTCGCCAGTCGAGACAGAGAAGACGTAACGTGCTTGAGTGCTCTTTGTTTCGAACAACTCACCCACGAGCACACACACACACAGTCGGGGACATCCTCGAGCCTAGGTCGGGGCCCTCGACGTTTTTCCCCGTCCCGACAACACTACCGTGGTCCCACCGAACTCGCAGATGCTAGCACCTCGGACCCAGTCTTTGGTCACACTCTCTGTTCGACCAATCATACTTCTCCCCTTTTGACCCCCCCCCCCCCCCTTCCCCGCTTATTCCGACATTCCACCTTTTCATGAGGGCGAGCAAAATCAGTAACCAATAGACAAAGAAACACAATATAGGCAGTGGCTTACCAACTTGTCTTGAGTGAAAGGGAAAACCAGACTCCCCCCTTTCCTCCCCCCCCCCCCCCCCCAAGACCGGGCAGCGGTGCCCTTGGTATCCCTTGGGCGACGCCGGCCAGTGTTTGCCCTTCCCAGTGGCGGCTGTGTCGAAGGGGGGGGGGGGGGTGCACATTACATGCCTTGCCCCCCCCCCTTTACACACACACACACACTCTGGAAACTTGGTGGGGGGAAAGCAAGCGCCTCCCTTGCCCCCCCCCCGGCCTGGTATGCCCATGAATATAGATAGGACACCCCTTGCAGTTGGCCACTCGTACAAAAATGTCAGATAGGAGCGGTTCCAGTTCGGATCCGCGCAGTTCTAAACTTGTGGACAGTTCAGATCCGCGCGAATCCAATCTGGTATCGCGCGGTTCTGAGTCTAACCAGTCGAATTCAGTGAGACGCAACCCACTGGAACCGCACAGTGATGGGTGGAGGTCTGGTCCCAGCCAGCGGGCGCGCACATGCGTGACTGGAGATGGGGGAAGGGGGGGGGGGGGGGGCGGCGGGGAGCTTCCGCGGTTTCTCGTAGGTCACATGTTAGGGACAGGCGCATCCGGTACGCAGGCGCTGCGAGCGGGCGTTCTTCGAGCGCGAGTCTCGCTTTGTTTGTTGCAGTCGGCGTAAGCGCTCCGAGAGTTTAGGCTGTTCGCTCCCGTCGGACTGTCGGTCGGCGCTCGCCCGGCGGCGACGTTCGCGCTGCGGGCGCACGGATACTGCCGCGCTCATCGTTGCCCTGGATGGATACCCACTGACCTCGTCTCTTGAATCTTCATACAGTGTGAAGCTGCCGACCCATTGCACTTCGGGTCGTCATCTGGTTGCGCTTGGCGCTGGTGTGCTTGGTGACAGGAATGGGCAGTATTTCAAATACAAGTATTTGAAATACGTATTTCAAATACTTTGTGTATTTTGTATTTGTATTTAATTACAAATTCGGTAATGTATTTGACGTGTGTATTTAAATACTAAAATGTGGGTGTTTCAAATACAATTGTAATTAAATACCATTTTTTGGGCGAAAATACATCCCTCAAATTTATTGTCACTGTCCAGAGCAGGAAGAAAACTACGTTCTGCACCGAATGAGCGTTTAGTGACTTTGTGATTACGGTGCTTGTCCAGGGCAAGAATAGTGACGAAATCGACGTTCACAGGCAGACTGGCTAAATAAGTGCCTGTGACAACTTGTGGTGCTTTCCAGCCTGATTTCCATCCACATTTTTGCCTGGAACATTCTAAATGCGCGGGTCGTCCAGATTTTCGTAACTGGTGCGAGTTGCAACAATAAAAAAATTTCTAGCTAGTGCTGCGCGTCTTGGTCGTCTCGGTTCTTTGTTGGTCTATACCAAAATGTAATCGACCAAAAAAGCTGCATGAAGCTCTGTACTTTTTTCACCTATTACGTCCAAGTTGATTGCATTTTTTGTGATTATATTTCTATTACGTTACTAGAGCCTCGCACACTAACTCCCGAGTGTGCAATGCAAAATTAAAATGAGATACCCAGAAACCGGTTGCAGTTGCCCTGACTCGCTGACGCACATTTTGAAGAATGTATTTGGAAAAGTATTTCAAGGAGACCAAACACATTTGGTTGTATTTGTATCTTGCACTCAAATGCTTTTTTGGAAATGTAATTAGATTTGTAATTAAATACATTTTTGACGAAGCATTTCGTAGTTGTATTTCAATACATATTTGCATGTATTTTGCCCATCCCTGCTTGGTGACAATACTTGGACAACTCGGATGCCGCTTGCCCGCCGGAACTTCCCGATGCGCTCAACACTGGATACTGTGCTTGTGCGTGCAGTCACTGCTGTGTGTGTGTTCTGTGCATCATGTTTGGTGACGACGCCTGGACGACGATGTGCGCCTCCGGAATTAGAGCTGCGCTCACCACTGGACTCTACAAAAGTATTTCGCGCGATGCCCTTAGCCGTTACAAGCGAGAGATCGTCGCGATTTCATGACCCAGGTGAAAGAGCCTGGGTCTGAAATCGCGACGATATCGCTTGCAACGGCTCAGGGCATCGCACGAAATACTTTTGTAGAGGCCAGTGGTGAGCGCAGCGGGAGTTCCGACGGCGCAACACCTGGGTCTGAAATTAGGGCACCGGTTTGTATACCGTCTGGAACTGCGCGGTTCCAGGTTGGATAAAACTGGTGCCCCAATTTTAGGTCCAGGCGGAACCGGCATTTTTCATTCCGGCCTCTATCTGACATTTTCGTACGGGCATCCCCAGCGCGTCTGAACCACAACCTACTGTAATCTTGACCTGCTCACAGAAAAATGGGCCAGCGCGCACATTGTAGTTTCGTCAGGAATGACTTCACGGTGCTGCACAAAGGATTTTTTGTTTCCTAGGGTTTCCGCATATCAATTGAAGGCGCTTGAAGAGAAACTCTGAGAGGCGTTATCTGGTCCTGACCTGCTCTCTTCGCGGGGCTCGCTGCAGTACCAATACGGTATACTTATGATAAAACAATTCTCAATATCTTTTTAATGTAATTAATAGGGATTGTAATTAATAGGTTAGATGTAATTAATAGGTTAGAATTCGAAAGGTTTCGATATTTTTGAACCAAACGCATGTTCGAATTCGAAAGGTTTCGATATTTTCGAACCGAGCGGATGTTCGAATTCGAAAGGTTTCGATATTTTCGACCGTACAGAAATTCGAATTCGAAAAATTCGCAACTTTCAAAAATTGTGGAGTTTCGAATTCGAGAAGTTCGAAGTTTTCACGGTTTCTAAAAGTTCAGGTTCGATTATTTCGAATATTTTTTTCACTTGAGGTCTGAGAAATTCGAGGAGTTCGAAATTTCCTAACTTGAAATTTAAGAGATTCGAATGTTTCGATTTTCTTTGAATCTGAAATTCGAAAAATCGAACTTTTCGAATTCTTATAGACATAAAGTTTGATAAATTCGAAGATCTCGAATTTTTTCTACACTAAGGTCGGAAAGTTCGAAGGTTTCAATTCTCTTTTAAAAATAAACTTAAAAAAACTTTGAAGGTTTTGAATTTCTTCTACGTCCAAGTGCGCAAAAGTTCGAAGTCCGGTTTTCATGTTCTGCCACCAGTTTCAGTTTCAAATAACGTTTTCACGCCTCACTAGTTTTCACGAAATCAGGTTTAGAAAATTCGGGTGTGATATTTAGATTGCGCGACGTTGGTTAGGCAATTAAATGAGACGACGAGTGTCCCGGATATGCTGGAATATTTGCCAGTGCGGAGTGACGTGTGACCATAGATCAGTAATTGTGACCGCCAGCCCGGGGGGTCATTAACGTGCATCACGAAGTAGTGATCACACGAACGCACTGGTTAACGATATCATCCAGTTCGAAACGGCCAGGGGAAGGCAGGTGGTCGAGGCTCAAAAAAACCTTGAAGCAATCTGGCAAACTGCCTCCCTACCCCCTCGCACGCTGGTAGTAATTCGATCGAACGCCGCCCGAGTGACGCTGGCATATAATAAGTTTAGTTTGTACATGATGCAAAATCCTGAGACTGGGAAAGAAATTGGAAAGAAAAAGTGTAAGAAGGCAGAAAAAAGGGGACAGGACAACGTCTCAAACTCGGCTCTGGGGATGAAATTTGAAAGAAAAAGTCCAAGAAGAAAGAAAAAGGGGGACAGGACAACGTCTCAAACTCAGCTCAGGACAACGTCTCAAAACTCAACTCAGCTGAGTTTGAGATGTTGTCCTGTCCCCTTTTTTCTTTCTTCTTACACTATTTCTTTCGAATTTCATTCCCGGTCTCGGGATTTTGCATCATGATCAACATACACCAGCTTGCCTGCACCTTGACAATTTTTTAGTTTGTAATTGCCTTAAAGGCTTATTTTCTGAGGCGGAAGAAACGCTGAGCAAAGAGCACAGAAGCTGACATAACTTGAGGTCGAGGAGCGTTCTACCATTGACGTCGGAAGAGAAAAAACCGGGGGGGGGGGGGGGGGGGGGAGGGCTCTCGTCTCCCCACCCCCCCACAGATATTTCGGACTGTTAAAGAAAACAATACCGGGAAAGAGGACATGGTCGAGCTTATTTTAATCTGAAATTATTCATGCATATGTATAGCTATTGTTGCTCTTCACTGCATAAAGGATCGCGTAGATGGTCATTGCTAGAAACTAGTTGTCAGGATGCACTACTTGTCACAATCTCGATGGTTCGAAAGTTTAAAGCTATGTTTTTTTTTTACCTAAATAACTGTGCCATTGGTAAAAAAATAATAAATAAATAAACATAACAATAAATGAAAAAAAAAACTTTCAAGAGCCCGCCGGAAGTGTTGTATTCTTGCATATTCAGAGGCCCAGAACTACGAAACAAGTTTCTCTCCTACCAAAATCTGTACAGGCTAAAAGGAACGCGTTCCAAAAACGTAAAAAAAAAAAAAAAAAAATTAAAAATGTTTTTTTTTTTTTTTTTATGAGCTGCTGAACTTGGAACAATTTTAGTAATCTTCCCCCATGAGTTAATTTATTCCTCAACGTGAAAAAACAAACAATAAATACATTATTTTGTATTCTGCAGATGGTAATGGTATGTACTGTCTGTGGTGTTAATTTAAATGCGATACCTCAAACAATTTAGGCGAAAACAATTACCAAGTTTAGGGCATAATTGCCCGTAGATACATGTTTAGATATTTCTTCGAAACTCGTCTTGAATAACAATAATCATACCTTAAGACGACACTTAACAAGGCTATATATAGATCATTCTTAAAAAGTTTAACATCTCTACCTTGGCAGAAAGACAGCCAATTGATTTCTCTGGAAGTGATACTGGTTACAACCGGCCGTTCACAATGTGTGAGCTTGAAATAGCCCTTGCAGTAAGGAAGCAGTCAGCACCTGGTCCAGATATGAATCATTATGAACTACTGAGGCACTTGTCGGCTGAATCCTTGGTGAATTTGTTGTCTTTCTTAATCATTTATGGGAAGCTTCATGTTTTCCACAGTGCTGGAAGCGAGCACATATAATTCCCATCTTGAAGCCTGGCAAAGACCCTTCCCTACCAGCAAGTTATCGGCCTATAGCATTGACTAGTTGTCTAGGAAAAACTTATGAAAGGCTTATTAACAGAAGGCTAGTATACATTCTAGAACAAAAGAAAATCTTCGATAAAAACCAGTGTGGTTTTAGAAAAGGTCGCTCAACCTTAGATCACCTTGTCCGTTTGGAGACTTTTGTGCGTGAGGCTTTCGTGAACCGGTAGCATTGCCTTTCTGTCTTTTTTTATTTACAGAAAGCTTACGATACGGCATGGCGGTACGGAATACTTCAGGACCTGTATAGGTGCGGTGCTCGTGGTCGCATGCTGCGTTGCATAAAGGACTTCTTGACAGACCATTTTTTTTAGGTCCGCCTTGGATCCACGCTCTCGGATGTTTTTACACAGGAAAACGGCGTCCCACAAGGAGGTGTCTTGAGTGTTACCTTGTTTGCAATTAAGATCAACAGCCTCGCTGCAGTTATACCACCATCAGCTTTTTATTCATTGTACGTAGACGATGTCCAGATCGCTTTCTCCTCATGCAACTTGTCAAATTGTGAGCGTCAATCGCAGATAGCAATAAATAGGATGAGTAAGTGGGCCGGTGAAAATGGTTGATGGATGGATGAAAAACTGTGTGTGTGCCTTTTTCATTACGTCGAGGGTTGCCGCTAGATCCCAGCTTGCAGATGAATGGTACTGACGTAACCGTTAGGCATGAGCACAAGTTCTTGGGCATTATTTTTGATAAGAAGCTCACTTTTCAGACCCATCTAAAGGAACTGAAGCGAAAGTGTCTTAAATCTGCTAATGTTCTCAAGGTGCTTGCACACATGTCCGGGGGTTCTGACAGGAGGTGCCTCCTGCGACTCTACAACTCGCTGGTTCGTTCCCGTTTCGACTATGGTGCGGTTGTATATGGCTCGGCACGACCGTCATCTTTAAAAATGCTAGATCCTGTGCATCACCTTGGACTTCGACTTGCCACGGGGGCCTTCCGAACGTCACCTGTTCCGAGTTTGTATACAGAGACGTACCAAATGCCACTAGAAAAGCGAAGACAGTACCTCAGCATGCTATAGTTATAAAGTCAAATCCGACCCTGAACACCCACCCTTCCGTTGTTTGCAGGTATCTCCTTTTTTACGTCTTTTTGAGAACAAGCCAAGTATAGTACAGCCTTTAAGCCTCCGCATTCAATGCATGTCTGAAGCCCTGCAGCTTGCACTTCCTGAGCGTAGCTTGATGACGAGAGTTCGAAGCATTGCTCCTTGGAAGGCGGTGCACCTGTGACTGGTCGCTGGCGAAATACAATAAGCGATCTGTTGCACCACTAGTTCTTCAGCAAGAGTTTATGACCTTGCAAGCTAAGTATAAGGACTATGCACAATTCTTCACTGATGGTGCAAAAGCTCCACACTTTGTCGGTTCGGCTGTATATTCAGAACACTTTGTGAAAGCTCGACGGCTTCACTCTGTTGCCAGCATTTTTACTGCAGAACTTTATGGTGTGCTCATGGTTATTGAATATATATTAGGCAACAATATCAGGAAAGCTATTTTGTTTGTGGACTCCCAGAGTGCTATCCTCTCTCTCTGTTCCCTCAATGATTCTAAGAATCGGCTCGTGCAACAAGCACGGGTAGAGTTAAACCTGGCTTTCCAAATGGGATATAATATCAAGCTGTGCTGGGCACCAAGCCATGTGGGAATTTTAGATAATGATCAAATTTCAGATAATTAACAGAAGCGACTAGCCGCTTCTGTTAAGGATGCTCTGGAAACACCCATTCAGCTGCCTCAAGAAGATTTTAAACCAGTTCTCAAAAAAACAATTTATTGTGCCTGGCAGCAAGACTGGGACAAAGAAATAAATAATAAGCTACATGTCATCAAACCGCGTTTGGAGGTATGGGAGAGTTCGCACCATAGAGACCGTCGCCACGAAGTTTTAATGTGTCGTTTGAGAATTGGACATTCACGTGTCACCCATCGACATCTTTTTTGTGGTGAGGACAGTCCAGTCTGTGAGCATTGCGGTGAATGCTAACTATACTGCATATTCTATGGCACTGCAAATTCTTTGATCAAGAACGTCGAACAAGTTTCCCTTCACTTTCTGGATATTGTCACGGATGGTGACCAAAAAAAAAAAAAAAAACAGGAAATGAACAGGAAGAAATAAACGTTTAATGTGGCGAACTTGTGTCAAAAATAAAAGGGTAGAAAGATAATAACAGAGCGTGGCGGGCGTCGAAGTCGGCGTAGCAGCACAGTCGAACGCTGGGGCGAAACTGACTGTGGCTCGCCACGCGGAAGCCCTTATGTACATGCGTGGTCTTCTGGAATAATCGGCGTAAAACTTCGACAATTCGGGCCTGGAACAAGCAACATGATTCTCGAATTCTCCAGAACACTAAATTGCAGGAATAAACAAAAGACAAGTCACTCCCAGGATTCGAACCCTAGCTTTTCGCGTGGGAGGCAAGCGCGATAACCGTTAGGCCACGCGCGCGCTGCCTACTTAGCAAGCTGCGCGCGCGGCATTACTCCCCCTTTTAAAAAGTGCATCGTCCCGATGCAACCCAAAAAAACAAAACGAAGCAAACAAAACAAAACGGTAAACTAAAGAGTCATTTGGAACACATAAGGTCCACAGTCCTATCGAGCGTAGTACGGCTTCAGTCGCACGACGTGGACGACTTCCGGTCGTGGAGGGCGGCGTGACGAAGTCGGTGTTCCGTCGGGCATCACCCCGTAGTTCAGATCTCCGAGTTGACGAAGCACTTTGTAAGGTCCAAAGTAACGTTTCAGGAGTTTCTCGCTGAGACCGCGGCGGCGAATCGGTGTCCACACCCACACCCTCTCTCCGGGCTGGAAGTGGACGTCCCGACGACGAAGGTTGTAGCGGCCAGTGTCGACACGTTGTTGAGCCTGAATCCGAAGTCTGGCGAGCTGACGGACTTCTTCTGCCCTTTGGGCAACCACCTGGGCGTCGTCGCTTGCGTCGACAGCCGCTTCGTGGGGTAACATGGCGTCCAGCATTGTCGTTACCTTGCGCCCATGCACCAGCTGAAAGGGTGTCATTCCGGTGGTCTCTTGTACGGCCGTGTTGTAGGTAAATGTGACGTACGGCAGCACCTCGTCCCATGTCTTGTGCTCCACGTCGACGTACATGGAGATCATGTCGGCAATGGTCTTGTTGAGTCTCTCCGTTAGCCCGTTGGTCTGCGGGTGGTACGCCGTGGTGCGGCGATGGCTGGTGTGGCTGAGACGAAGGACTTCTTGCGTCAGCTGGGCCATGAATGATGATCCACGGTCTGAGATCAGGACCTCGGGAGCGCCGTGCCGGAGGACTATGGATTCAATGAAAAACTTGGCAACTTCCACAGCAGTTCCGGAAGGAAGGGCTTTCGTTTCAGCATACCGCGTGAGATAATCTGTGGCGACGATGATCCAGCGATTTCCCGACGTCGACGGCGGAAAAGGGCCAAGTAGATCCATTCCGATCTGCTGGAAGGGTGCTGTTGGCGGAGGAATTGACGGCAAGAGTCCGGCCGGCCTCGTCGGAGGTTTCTTTCGTCGCTGGCATTCATGACATGAACGTGTGTACAGGTGGACGGTTTTGGGGAGCTTGGGCCAGTAATACTTTTCACGAATACGGGCCAGGGTCCGGCTGTAACCAAGGTGTCCGGACGTCGGGTCGTCGTGGCAGGCTTGAAAGATCTCCTCCCGAAGGTCGGTCGGGATTACCAGTAGCCATGGCGAGTTGTTGTTCCCGAAGTTCTCTTTGTAGAGTACACCTTGTCTAATGGCGAAGGTCGGCAGCGCTCGTGAAAAAACACGTGGCATGGCACTCTCGCGCCCTTCCAGGTGCTCTATTAGTGCGCGCAGCTCAGGATCGTCTCGTTGACGCCGGGCCATGTCGTCGATGTTCACTGCGCCCAGAAAACACTCGTCGTCATCGTCGTCGCTGCTGCCGGAAGGTGTTGCGACGGGAGCTCTGGACAGGCAGTCGGCGTCGCTGTGCTTGCGGCCTGACTTGTAGACGACGGTCATGTTGAACTCTTGAAGTCGGAGACTCCACCGCGCGAGGCGTCCTGACGGGTCCTTGAGGTTCGCAAGCCAGCAGAGAGAGTGGTGGTCCGTGACTACCCGGAACGGGCTCCCGTAT
This sequence comes from Ixodes scapularis, assembly GCF_016920785.2. Taxonomy (NCBI): domain Eukaryota; kingdom Metazoa; phylum Arthropoda; class Arachnida; order Ixodida; family Ixodidae; genus Ixodes; species Ixodes scapularis. The sequence goes on from NW_024609835.1 coordinate 174,330,962, forward strand.
AAGTACGGACGAAACTTCGTGATTGCCCAGACGACCGTAAGGCATTCTTTCTCAGTCGTGGAGTAATTTCTCTCCGCTTTGGTCAATGTCCGACTTCCGTAGGCGATGACTCGCTCGGTGCCTTCCTGTACTTGAACCAAAACCGCGCCAAGCCCTGCGTTACTTGCGTCCGTGTGAATCTCGGTTTCCGCATCCTGGTCGAAATGTCCAAGAACAGGAGGAGTCTGCAGTCGTCGCTTCAGCTCGTCAAATGCCTGCTCCTGTTCATCGGCCCATTCGAACTTCTCGGCGTCCTTCGTGAGGTGTGTGAGCGGTGCGGAAATTCTTGCGAAATCTCGAACGAAGCGCCGATAGTAGGCACATAGCCCAAGGAACCTCCGGACGGCCTTCTTGTCTCTTGGCGCTGGAAATGCTGCGACGGCACGAGTCTTCTCGGGGTCTGGGCGGACACCTTCGTTACTAACCACGTGGCCGAGGAACTTCAGTTCGTCATAAGCGAACCGACACTTTGACGGCTTCAGGGTGAGTCCGGCGGTCCGTATGGCTTGGAGAACTGCTCGGAGTCGTCGCAAGTGCTCGTCGAAGTCGCTGGAAAACACGACGACGTCGTCGAGGTAGACGAGACAGCTCTGCCACTTCAGTCCTGCCAGTACGGTGTCCATGACACGTTGGAAAGTTGCTGGCGCCGTGCACAGTCCGAAGGGCATCACTTTGAACTCGTACAGTCCATCCGGCGTGACGAAGGCTGTCTTTTCTCGGTCCCTTTCGTCGACTTCGATCTGCCAGTAGCCGCTCTTCAGGTCCATCGATGAGAAATATCGAGAGTGGCGCAGCCGGTCTAGAGTGTAGTCAATGCGGGGGAGTGGGTAGACGTCTTTCTTCGTCACCGTGTTCAGCTGCCGGTAGTCTACACAGAACCTAAGCGTCCCGTCTTTCTTCTTAACCAGTACGACTGGAGAGGCCCAAGGACTGCTTGAAGGTTGAATTATGTCGTCGTTCAGCATTTCTTGAACTTGCTCCTGGATCGCCTGCCTTTCTTTAACGGAGACTCTGTATGGCGATCGATGCACAGGGCGCGCGTCGTCCTCGGTAACGATGCGGTGCTTCGCAACGGTGGTTTGGCGCACCTTCGACGACGTGGCAAAGCAGTCGCGGTATTCGGCGAGAAGGTTAATCAACTGTCGTCGTTTCGGGCCCGGGAGTTTAGGGTCAATGTCGAGCTGCGCTGGCGACGCACTGTCTTGCTGAGGTGGCGAGAATCCGTCAGTAATGGCGGCGACAGCGGCGGAGTTTTGGAGTTCCTCGACCTGGCCCACGGCTGCACCTTTTGTGAGGTGTTGCGCTTCATTTCGGAAGTTCGTGACGAGGACCACGGTGCGGCCATCCTGAAGTTCAGCAACTCCTTTTGCGACGCCTATTCCTCTTCCCAGAAGCAACAGGAGGCTTCCTTCGAGCAGAACTTCGCCGCAGAAATCTTCGGTGATCCCGACGGGTACGAAAACACTCGACCGCGGCGGTAAGTTCACGTGGCTGGCGAGGACTCGGACCGCAGATGACGTCGCTATGGGTTCCTCCGGTGGTGAAACAGGCTTTCGCAGCGTCAACCGGTTTGCTCCGAGGTCGATGACGGCGCCATACTCGCAGAGGAAGTCCATTCCGAGGATAACGTCCCTCGAACAGTCTTGCAGAACGACGAACTTTACAGGGCACGTCTCACCGTGGATCTCGACGCGAGCGGTGCATCGCCCGACTGGTGTGATGAGGTGCCCACCGGCGGTTCGTATTTGAGGGCCCTCCCACGGCGTTGTCACTTTTCGCAGGCGACGGGAGAGCCTCCCACTCAAGACTGAGTAGTCTGCTCCGTGGCCGTCGATGATGACGTTTAGGTTGTTGGACACCGTTTCAGGAGCGTCGTTTCGGTCTCCGGTAGCGTTCGAGTGGGGGCCCTCCGGCGTTCGTGGAAAATCTTGGCGTCGGTCGTCTTCGGCAACTCCACCTCCAGGGGTTGCCGCGCCTAGTTTCCCCGGCGAGGAGCGAGGGGTGACAGGCTTTCACGTCGGGGTCGGTGCATCGGCGAAGCTGGACGTCGCGGTGACGGCGACCGGAACTCTCGGCGGGACGCAGGCTCGGGGGACTGATCGTCGCAGGTACTCGTCGATCTCCCGAGGGCGTTCACCATACCGGGGGCGCGGGTCGTTTGGGTGGAATCCACGCAGCCCGAGTTGTCGGTATGGGCATCGGCGGTACACATGATCAGCTTCCCCGCAGTGGTAACACAGCGGGCGTCGGTCGGCCGTCCTCCAGACGTCTGTCTTCCTCGGCGCAGGTCGGTCTGGGTGAACGTGCGCCTGATCTTCCTGTCGTTGGGGATAGTGCGGCGTTGGGGCGTCTCTTCGGGGTGGCGCCGCGGCTTGGCGGGGAGCTTGCGGCGGTCGTCGGGCTATGGCAGCGTAGCTCAACGTCGGTTCCTCCGGTGCCACCGTGGTGACGGGAACCTCTGGTTGGAGCGCCCGTTGTACTTCCTCGCGCACAGCCTCGGCAATGGAGAGCGTCGCTGGTCGACTTGCGGCTGGCAGCAACTGGCGGAGTTCCTCCCGGACGACCTCCCGGATAATTTCGCGGATGTCCGTACCAGGAGCGTTCTCGCCGCCAAGCAGCGCGGTTGCAGCGACACTTGGATGTCGCTGGTAGTGGGAAGCGCGCGCTCGGAGGGCGCGCTCGATGTTTGTCGCCTCGGTGACGAAGGCTTCGACGGTGCCCGGTGGGTTGCGCACGAGGCCTCCAAAGATATCGTCTCTCACCCCGCGCATGAGGACCCGCAGCTTCTTGTCGTCTGTGGCTCGTGGGTCGGCACGGGCGCTCAGGCGGAGGACATCTTCTACGAAGCTTGTGACGCTTTCGTCGGGGCCCTGCGTTCGAATTCGGAGGAGATCTTCTGCCTTCTCCCGTCGGTGTAGGGTGGCGAACGTCCGCTGCAACTAGGCCACACAGATGTCCCACGACGTAAGCGAAGCCTCGTGATTCTCGAACCAATACCTCGCAGTACCCTCCAGCGAAAAGTAGAGGTTCTGGAGGCACTGCTCCGCAGTCCATCCGTTGTGCCGCGCCACACGCTCGTAGTGCTTGATCCAGTCTTCGACATCCTCATGGATCTCACCGTGGAAGGGAGTCGGCGTACGGGGGGCGGCGGGCAGGTAGACGACGGCAGGAGCGGCGGGGGTCGGCGACTGGTTGGCCATCGTCGGCTTCGTTGGCTGCTTGGTCCTGGGCGGCAGAAGTCCGAATTCCGGGTGTAGGCCTTGGGTGCGACGACTGAACCGGATCTCGGTAGTGCCTTCGTTGGTTCTTCGTGGGCTTGGCGTCGGACTTGCACTGCGGTCCCTCGGAGGGGTACGCGGCAGGGGCATGCGTTACCCCGCACCTCCACCAAAATGTCACGGATGGTGACCAAAAACAAACAGGAAACGAACAGGAAGAAATAAACGTTTAATGTGGCGAACTTGTGCCGAAAATAAAAGGGTAGAACGATAATAACAGAGCGTCGCGGGCGTCGAAGTCGGCGTAGCAGCACAGTCGAACGCTGGGGCGAAACTGACTGTGGCTCGCCACGCGGAGCCCCTTATGTACATACATGCGTGGTCTTCTGGAATAATCGGCGTAGAAACTTCGACGCGTAGAACATTCGGGCCTGGAACAAACAACATGATTCTCGAATTCTCCAGGACACTAAATTGCAGGAATAAACAAAAGACAAGTCACTCCCAGGATTCAAACCCTAGCTTTTCGCGTGGGAGGCAAGCGCGATAACCGTTAGGCCACGCGCGCGCTGCCTACTTGGCCAGCTGCGCGCGCGGCATTTCATCCAGCCTTCTTACTGGGAGATGAACTTTTAGTTCCTTTTGGTCATATTTTAGATTTTCTTAAAAAAACTGGCTACTTGCACTTGTTATAGATCCTCTGCATAGTAATTCCTTCCTTTTACTATAGAGTATTTTAATTATTTCTTTGGCGCAGCATGGCCTATGTTGCTTTTTGCGCCATTAAACACCTAATAATAAATCAATCAATCAGCCAGCAAAGTATAGGAGAAGACGAGACCACGGCGTCCTTGTTCTCTCCCAGTGGTGCACGGGGGCCTGAGGGGGATCTGGTCTCGATGCCTGGCATGCACCGCACGCGTTTACCTTGTGCTCAATGTCAGAGTCCATCTTTGGCCACCACACGTAACTGCGGCCGAGGGCCTTCATGCGGACGATCCCTGGATGCGCACTATGCAGTGCCTCCAGTACCTGAGCTCGTCCTCCAGTGGGGATCACAACTCTATTACCCCACAGAACACACCCCTTTTACACCGAGATCTCAAGGCCCGTTCACCCTCTTGCGACCGACTCCGACCGAGAGAGACCAGACCGGTTTTTAAGCCTCTTGCGACTTCTTAGGACCGGATGCGATGCAGCGGAGCTGGTCCTAAGAAGTCGCAAAAGGCTTAAAAACCGGTCTGGTCTCTCTCGGTCGAAGTCAGTCGCAAGATTGTGAACGGGCCTTCATGCTGTCTCTGCTCATAGGCCTTAAACTCGCCACCCAGATGCTCCGAAGGCCAACCCCCAGTGCCCAGCTCAGAACACGAGACAGCACAGGGTCTCGCCGCGTCAAAACAGCAATGTCTGTGGCCTGCAGAGGAGGCTTTGTAGACAACTCCAGCATGAAGACCTCTAGTAACGGTAGTGGTGCACAGACAGTTGCAGGCGAAGGCAGTCTGCTGAGTGCATCAGCGTTGGCGACCTCCTTCACCGGACGATGGACCAGTGTGTAGCTGAAGGCATTCAAAAGGATGAACTATCGGAGCATTCGAGGGGACAGAATAGGTGGGGTCACCTTGTTAGGCACAAAGATTCCCAGGAGAGGCTTGTGATCGGTTACAATCACAAACTCACTACCGTAGTGATAGTCATGAAATTTCTTCACGCTCGATACTATGGCCAGCGCCTCACGATTGATCTGCGCATAGTTGCGCTCCGCCTCCGATAGGCTACGTGAGTAAAATGCAATGGGCACCTCCCTGGAGTCGTCCAGCCTGTGGCTAAGCACTGCCCCAGTACCCACAGGGCTAGCATCGCATGTCAGGACCACAGGCTTGGTTGGGTCGTAGTGTCACAACTGTGTTTGAGGAAAGGAGGCTCTTCACCGCATTAAATGCCTTTTGCTGCCTCATTTCCCAGGTCCACACTGTCTTCTCGTCCAGGAGTCGATGGAGAGGCTCCGCAACTGTAGCCTTGCCCTTCAAGAAAGTGTGGTAGAAATTGAGCAAGCCGAGGAACGCTTTAAACTCTTGCTTGTTTTTTGGAAGAGGTGCCTCGTGGATCGCTGCAACTTTTGCCTCTGTGGGGAAGATGCCGGCAGCAATCGCACGAAAACCCAGGAAGTCAACCTCAGGCACGTTGACTATGCATTTTTCTCTCTTTACCTGGAGGCCTGCATCCTTGAAATGCTGAAGCACCTCGCGAAGTCGAGAGGCCAGCTCCCCTTGTGTAGCAGCAGCAATGAGAATGTCGTCAAAGTATGTAACTGATCCGGGAATGTTCTTGAGGAGGCCATCCATTAACATCTGGAAAATTCCAGGAGCACTGTTTACACCATACTGCAGCCTCTTCACCCGGTATGCCCCACGATGCGTGGCGATTGTCTGAGCATCAGCTGACACTTCATCAACTGATAGTTGTTGATAGGCCTGCACAAGGTCTAATTTTGCAAAGCACTTGCCCCCAGACAATGATGAACGCAAATTCCTCACGGCGGGAATCCGATACGGGTATTGCTTGAGAGCCTTGTTTATTGTGGACTTATAGTCTCCGCATATCCTAACGTCGCCATTACTCTTGAGTACGGTCACTATGGGGGTTTCCACGTCGGCTGCGTCACAGGCTCCAGCACTCCTTGCCGAACGAGGCAATCCAACTCCTCCTCCACCTTCGGCTGAATCGCAAAAGACAGACTTCGAGCTTTCAGCCGGATTGGCGGAACGCTGGTATCCAGGTGCAGGGAGACTGGTGGTCCCACATAGTTCCCCAAATCGTCTTCAAACACCTCACTGAACTCCGAGAAAACGGTGTCGACTGTCAATTTTCCGATCTGGGAGACATCTGTGATGACATTGCCCAGTGGTCGAAACCGGTCAACCCCCAGCAGGTTGGTGCGGGTGCCTCTTGCTACCAGTACCGTCAGCGAGCCCGCAAACTTCTTGTATTCCACGTGCGCGCTGCAGGCCCCGACAACGTTGACTGGGTTCAGATGATAATCAAGCACCGTCGAAGAAAATTCAGTCAGCACCAGCCTTCCACCGCACTGCTGGAGACGGCGGAATGTCTCCTCGGTGAGGATCGAGGAATCCGATCCAGAGTCCACCTCCATATCGCAAATCTGGCCTTCAATGGAATTTTCGTTCGTAGCTTGCAAGGCGCCTGTGATCCTTTTGCGCCGACGTGGCTGCTGTAGTAGCACTCGTCATGAGGCAGAGCGGTTACGTTGTATGCCGCTCTTGAATTCCGTGACTTTTAAAACGGCAGGTTTCGCTGCTCACCACTCGAGCTGCCGGCGCGCAGACTCGTTCGATGTGGCCGGTTCTTTTGCATGCCCTGCACTGCGTGTTCTTGAATCGGCAGTCGGCGCGGAGGTGCGCACCTCCACATCCGTAGCACGTGCCGTAAATCGTAGCCTGCGTTTCCGTCTGCCCGAGTGCGGCCGGTTTCTGACATTTCACTTGGTTAGTCGCGGGAATGGTTGCGGCAGGGTCATTCTCTTCGGATTGTCGAACAACCCTCGTGCTTTTCGCGGCCGCTTCTGCCACCAGAGCCTCCTCCTGGGCCACGCAAAAACTGTTTCTTTGCGAACAGTCGGTTCTGCAGATGCTCATCGCGGAGTCCGCAAACGAGACGGTCCCTGAGCATTTCTTCCAGGTTGGAGAAATTGCAGTGCTGGGCCAGGCGTCGGAGCTCGGCGATTTAAGAAGATACTATCTCCTCCGGGGCTCGATTCCGCTTGTAAAATGTGTTTCTGTGGACTATTTCCGAAGGCTGCGGTGAGAAATGGGCCTTGAGCACCTCGAACACCTCAGCAAGCGTCTTCGACTGGGGCGCCTCCGGGGCTACGAGCAATTGCAGTAAGTCAAACGTGTCCGCGCCACACACGCTGAAGAACACCGCCAACCGACGCTTGTCTCCTGCCACTGTGTTTGCATCTAGGAAGAAGCTGAACCTCGAGACGTAGGAGTCCCATTTATCTGGCGTGGGCGTATCGAAAGGCTGATCTGGCCTAGCGTGGACGTCATTGCCCTTTGAACTTTTAACTATGCTTGAACGTAAGCACTTAGACGATACCGTGCATCCTCGTCGCCACTGTTGTGTCCTGCTCGTGCCGTTACTTGGATGGAGAGCAGGGCAATGGACTTGTATGCGAGAAGGTTTCCAGTAGTGATTTAATGTTGCAGCCGCGCAAAAGACGGGAGCCGGAAAAGTCTTCAGTAGCAACACACAAAACATGGCGCGCATACTATTCTCGAACAGGGGGTCGCTCCGAAAGTGGCACACCCCTGGTGGGTACACAACACCGGTCCGAATCTAGAATTTTTTGAAGAAGTAATTTCTAGTTGTTTATGCATAGCTTGTATTTTTCACTCTTCTGAATTTTCCACTACTAGGTGAAAGTTACATACAACTGCACACCTCATGCATACAATTAAAAAGAATGCCCACGCCTCTACTGTGCCAATAACACAAGAAAACAATATTTTGCAATCGCTGGCTGAAGTTTGGCCTATGGAGAGGCCAATAAAAAAAAAGTGGGCTGTATACGCGATACGGCCCCAAGTTTTAGGCGTGAAACCTCGACGTGCCGAGTTCAGTGATATAAAATGCGTGTATGAAATGTAAGGAAATCATTTCTAAGTCACAAAATAAAAAATAAAACTCAGGTTTCAAATGAAACACATTTATTTGTTAGTCACAAAATCAACCAACCAAAACACACGTGAGGTAAACTTACACTGATGAGCCAAAACGTTATGACCACACACCTAGTATATCGCGTTGATAGACCTTTGGAACATAGAAAAAAAGTTGCCAACCATCTGGACATAGATTTTACGTGTCTTTTGTAAGAGCCTTGAGTAAAATTGTACCAGATTAATAATCAAAGGACGCACAACTCCTGTGAATTACGAGGAGGTGGTTCGTGAGCTCTGAGCTGGCGCCTCATCACATCCCAAAATGTGATCTATATGATCGATATCTGATTAGGTAGATGCCCAGGACATCAACTGAAATTCACCTTCATGTTCTTCAATTCAATGTAGCACAATTCTGGCCTTATGACATGGACTGTCGCCCTGTCGGAGGATTTCAGCTCCCGTCGGTGAGACAGGCCACGAACTGGTGTAACTGATCAGCAGGGATTTTGACATCACTATTTGCCCTTTGTCAAAGTCGCTTAAATCAGCAGCCTTTCTTATTATACGCACACGGAGCCGACGCGATGGCACCTTCGCTAGGCGCGCTCATTCTGATATTGTAGCGGTAGCCATAAATAATGTCTTGGCTGATCATTCTGTTCAACTAAACGATACACAAGAAACCGAACCTCTGCGAGGTCGCTTTCGCTTCTGTGCATTGTTTTCTTTCTTGTGTTGTAAACGTTTTAGCTTGATTGATGCCTCGTTCGCTCTGGATCACTGCATCACCGCGGCCGCAGAGCACAAGCGCTCGAGGAGTGTCAGAGGATGGCGGCACGGGTGCGTCATGTTAGCATGGAGCGTTTTATGATCATCTTGTTGGGTGCATATATCTTGAGCGGATTGAGATATATTGATGATTCTTTCCCCTTCACGTTTCACTTGATGATGCCTATTTACGTTCGACATTTCAGGGATATGTGTTCTAAAGAAAATGAGACAGAGGCCTCGACGGTCCATTTTATTCTCAAGTTTAACTTTCGCGGAAAATAATGGCATAGTTACATTTAGCACTTATTGTGGAGTGTGTGTCTATTCAACTTTGAAACGACACCAGTAAAAAATAAATCGAAAGAGAATTCTGCTAGCAACAGCGAGTCGAACTGTACTGAGCGCGCACTCGACGGCTCATCGAAAGCGCCGCTTCACCCCGCTCCTGCGTATAAGGGGAAAGAATGGGCTTGTTTCAAAGGAGTGAGACATTGAGTCCAGGACAGTAGCTTCGTGACAACTTGAGAAAAATTGCTTTCTGGTTCCTAGTCACAAAGCAATAGGCGGTTATGATGAGGTCTGTTTTCGTTGCACACTGTTTCTGTGCTTACACGATGCACACCTTCGCGTGAGGCGTTCTCATGTCAAAACATACCGACGAACAAACTAAAAGTTTGAGGGCTTACAGTCAGAATGGGGTTTCAAACGCTTGCGTTGTAGTGAATGTGACGTTGAAGACTTCAGATGGAGGTGAAGCATTTTTCAACCTCAACATTTGTGTAACTTAGATTCTATACTTCGTTTGACTGCGAGTTTGACCGCAGCCAACGATACGTAAGGGACCAACGGAGCAGTGCCGAAAGTGCCATGTCATGGTGTTAGCCGTCTTTCTATTTGTGCTTATCTGCCAGCTCATCCAATCAAGTGCGGAGAGCGCTCAATGACTTTACGCTTTTAGTTTGTGTCTCGTGTGTGTGCACTTGTTTGTACTCTAGGTCCTGACCACGCACAGGATGCACTCGCACATCCACACTTCCGCCCAAGCTACGAAGCATTTATTGGTTTGAGTTAAGCTAGTTGGATCACGGTCCATGGTGGTGGTGAAACAACTTCAACATTAAACGATTACACAAATGCACAAACTTTAATGATTACACAGAGACGAAGCAATCACTCAATTTACAAATGACACGCTGTTGTCGCGCTGACATCAATGATTGCGTCGTAAACCATTCATAAGATAAAGTGTTAACTCGAAATTTCCGCCGTCGTATTAACAGTGAGCGGCGTCGTGAGCCTCACGACGGATGCTGTCGTTATTCATAGACGACCAACGATACTTGTTTCTGCAGCCAATCTGTTATTTTCACTTCAGACGTGCGTGCACTATATGGAAAAGTCAATAGCTCCTACTTCAGAAAAAAAAAATGGATGTCAGTTGAGAGTATGTACGCTGCGTTCAGTTCGATGGCGTCGCATTGTTTGTCAAACCGTCACTTGTTTGTGAAATAATCACGGTGTAGGTTATCATCGTTCCTGCCATCTGAAACAAAAAAGATTATCACGTAAGTTGTTTCGTTATCAGCACCCCGAAACCCGCATAGCTTCACAAATGGGCTTTTGAGTCCCAAGCGTAAATGGAACAAATTTCAGGCATGAATTGGCAGAAATTCCAGCTTTGGTTTCGGGCGAGTGTGTTCCGCACCGTAATTTTTCCTTTTTCTTTTTTTTTCTGTGGTGAGCCCTGGTTGCCTTAGTGTTCATGTTAAAGGAGCTCGTGAGCTTATTTGTTATGCATTGGGCGCTCCGGGGAAATGTCCAGATGTGTTTCTTCACTACAGAAATTAAATGCGCATTGTCGCAAGTTCAATCTTCGGTGGAGTGTATACCACTAGCAATTCAGTAGAAATTTTGAAATCGGGAGAGGTTAGCGTTATTTGACTAAAAATTATGAGCAATTTTCGCACATCACTATATGCTATCCATCTCAATCTACGTGCCTTCATTTGCTGCCGTGTTTTTGTTAAAAATTGCCAAATATTGCGTATAAATTCTTCATCAAGGACACGTCCTGCGAAATTGGCATCTTATTACAACCGCTAGCACTGACCCCGGCGGAGGCTAAGCGTGCGGCGATATATCTTTGTTTTTTTATTTGGCAAAGAAAAACTTACGGGTTACATTTTTACCGGACACCCATTATACCCCTTCCGCGCTCGACACGTGAGAGAGCAACTATAGTCACTCCATAAACTGCACGTTTCCTTCGACATGTTCAGAAACTGCCATGCAAACGAAGGATGCTGGCATATTTTATGGCTATCTTAATTTTTTTTTGTCTTCTCTCTGGTACCCCTCTTTCCGCGGGATCACGATTACTTGTGCAGTTTGTCGTTAAATACACCCGCCGATACTGAATTCAGGGTCAATTACACAAAAAAGTCATTAGTTTTACTCCTAAAACAAACGCAGGACCTTGAGCACTTTTTGCACTATTCTGCTAGAGTTATGCTTCAAAGTCATACATATCCGTAACAAATAGTACACGATTATTTGTAAACAATAAATAGTACACTGCTTCCTAGCCTCTTGGTTCAGTCGTACTAAAAAGACTTCGGTTTATGGTGCTTACATGTATTTCAGTTATTACTCATCGTTACAGCCCTGTCAGTTTGTTGAATTCTTAAATGTAGAGCCTACTTTACATTGTGACACTTTAAATTTTAAGCGATAAAGGTTATAATCACTACTATAACTTTATAACCTACTCAAAAGCAACGAATTGACAAATTGCGTTTATCGATGGGGCCTTTCAAATTACCTATGCCATTTCACTTATTTTGCAGTGTTTCAGAATAATGCGCAAAAACACTTTAAAATATTTAACAGTTAGAATGACTCGTTAAATAAATAGATAGGAATGTAAGTTCACCTGCATTCGCAACATCTGTAACTTACCGACACAAGCAGAGACTTGTTGAGACGGAAGAATCCACCGCCGCTGAGGCACATGTCGTCGGGATCAATGGTCTCGTGCAAATACCGGAGCTGCCGAACACATCGCACATAATGCTCAATGTACATATTCAGACATGTGAAATATTACTAGTAATGAGAATGGCGAATGAAGTCGACCTCGCTAACGTTGACCCCAATCGTTCTTAGCTACTTTAAGAAAACCGCATAAGCCAGTTTCTTAAGGAATCGCACTACGATTTAGAAATTCTTGTAAATGGCGCATTTTGGGCATGAACCATTTTAACAATGACCTTGTTCAGTTAGGTAAAGAAAGAAACAAAAATAAGAACCCTTTTTTTCTAAGCGTACTGTGTCCATCTGTGACGGGCACAGATCTGACTGGCGCAATATACAGTGAAACTGCAGCAGCTGCTTGATCGCGCAGATAGCGAGCCTAGAGAACGAGAAATAAATTAAGAAGGAAAGAAAAAAAAAAGAATGAAGAGAAAGAGAGGGCTAGAGAGGGCTAGAGAGAGAGAGAGACAGCGACTCTAATCATGGGGTGTTTGGAATTTAATCACGGACACCTGCTTCACAGATTGGTTGCTCATGCGCGTGCACTCGTCTCCGTGTGGCGAGGTGGGAAAGCAAGCGTAGAGGCTGAGAATGAGCTAAATACTTTACCGAAGAATACATCTTACTTCGCGAAAATCCAATGGCTTTGGCGCCGACACCTTCTGCATCATATAAGGGACGTGCCATCATCAGGGTTTCCTCCTTTGAATCGGAAGGGCTGGCTGCCGCCATGTATTATAGTGGACAGACTTTGAAAGAGTGAAGATAGCCGTCTCTATTACCTTGGCGAATCCCGTATCTCGGTGCGCCTTACACCGCGAAAATGCAATGGCCTTGGAAGCTTTTGCGTAGTCGGAACGGCTGGAGGCGCGCAGCCTCTGGGTTTTTTCCTTTGAACTGGGAAGCTGCTGCGATCTATTGTCGTGCAAAAACTTGGAGACAACGGAAATAGACGTTTTTTCTATCTTGTCAAATCCGGTGTCTCGGCGCGTCGGCGGCAGCCTTGTCTCTCGGCTGAGCGCGAAAGCTTGGACAGCGCGATGCTCATGGGTTCTCTTGGACGCGGGCTGTCCACGCCGACAAGGGAAGATTTTATGCTAAAGGCGCACTGTCCAATGCAAATGACCGGTGTAGAATGTGTTCGACTATACTTCGTTTCCCCTTAAGTCCTGGCGAAACCGGTGCCACGAACTGATGAGGCCAATAAGATAGCATCAAGAGCGTACCTTCGTGGTGTTCGTAATATTTCTGCACGTGTTATATCATTGCTGAGCCAAACATAAACAGAAAAGGTTCAGTGACTTGCGCTTTTAATAGTACCTGATTGGTCCCATTAGATCGTCGTGTAGGCTGAATCTGGACTTGAGCTGAAAGGAGGTATAGTCAAGTATTTGAGTAAAATGTCACGGACCCTCAGTATCCTTCACAGTAAATCCAATCTACTCTAGAAAATGTACCATAATAACGCGCTTTTAGTTTGCGTGTATTCGTTTCTGTGTTTTTTATCGTTAGACTGCGCTCTGACTTATGATCAAACCAAGTGTAAAAATGCTGCTTACTAATACGGGATAATGATGATGGTGGTGACTGCGAGAGAGCAAACAACAAAGAAAAATGTCTGTGCCTGATAGGCGAAGGTAGACGTTCCTACCTTTCTGATTCAGGAGCTCTAAGTCACCCCAGATATTAAACTGCCCGCAAAAAGCAACAGGACGTAGTAGTGCGTTGCGTTTTCTCAGGTAATAGCCTCGTGTACAGAAGCGATGAAGTTGAAAGCTACGCGTTTTTTATATCTTAGTTCAGCATTTGTACGTCTAAAATATATGTTAGCGACTCCATAAAATGCTTCATATTGACATGATGAACAGATCAGCGCACACAAAGACAAGGACAGAGAAAAGGAACATGCAGGACACACAAGCGCTGTCATCATACCAACTCGCCCAACTTACACTTCTGCTCCATATTGGCTCTGCATGTTGGGGAAAGTCTTTGTGTGTACACTCTTTATTCTTCAAACGACCTTTATACCTGTTGCGTGTATCCATCCGTTACTTCAAACGTGAACGCAATTTTTGTGACGTTCTTGAGTTTCTGTGCCTGAAAAAGAGCAGGAAAACATGTATTTTTGTTTTTAGAACGCAGTTGTCACTGTCTTACCTCATCAGTCAGAGCTTGGCTGACGCAGGCCATGTCTATGAAGGCGAACGAAGAATACAGGCAGTACGATGCGGACAACGTAATTTGTGGCGCGAAGAGCCCTTCGTAAAATATCGCATACCAGACGACGCAGACAAGAAGAATAAGGCCTGCAGACATCGCTGCCAGGGGTACATGCCAGATGGCGTTAAAGGAATCTTTCAGATCCCGGATGACTCCAAGGTTGTACCGAATGACCTCAAGTTGTCGAGGCAACTGCCTGTCACATCGAGCAGACCGGGATTTGCAGCAACTTTCAAAGCTTTTAAGCTGAGCCTGAAGATAATCCACGAAGACGGCAGAGCAGGACCTCAGGACGATGTAGGGGAGAGCATCATATAGGATGTAGTTCACTCCAAACAAGACACCACTGGGTATACCCAGAAAACGTAAATTTGCGGGGAGCAGTTCCATTACGCTGACCGTGAAATATATTGTCAACATTACATAAGTGCTTATCACCCCCAAAACAACGAGGGATCGACAAAAGAATGACCACCGGTGCCTCCAGAGGCCTCGGACGCCTCGACTAGCTGGCGAGAACCCTGAGATGGTTTCGTATGTTGACGATTTTCTGAAGAACTCGAGAAGCCTGCTCGACCCAGTGGCCATGGTGGCAGTATTAACCAAGATCTTCAAGCAGAGCATACAGCGCAAAAGGAGCATGAGAGACGCGGTAAAGGCACGGGAGAGGTCTCTGAATACGAAAGAAATTTTTATGATGGAGAACATTTCAAACGCAAAGAAAAAGGACACGATTAACGCCGAGTAAATGGTGTATAATGTCTTCCACGTGACCTCTGCATTTTCCAGTGGCTTCCGAAAGTTCTGAATATAAAAGCATCCTCCGAGTCGGCACAGTATTGCGTACGGAACAAATTGCCGCTGCATGAACGAACTCATTCCGTCCTCAAACTGTAAAAAAGAGGCACACGCCAACGTTAATAGAGAATATTTGGACGTACTTTCTGCGTAATTTCTGATTGATTTTCGTTAGATTTAGCAACAGAGTCTGGCAGTAAGCATAAGAAAAGTTATCTGTTAAAATGAAAAGAACTCTTGTCATACATTACTTTTTTTTCTAATTTGACAAAGTTATCTTCCCGAATTGGCCGCCAGACTTGACGGCATGCGAAATAGATAACATAAGCGTAACGACATGTAAGGATTCTACGCGCCTAAAAAACAAAAGTATTTTCCTCTCCCTTATCCGCATGGCCTTCCCGCCACCTCTCTTATTGAGAATGAATTCACGCCACTTGGAGGTCTTGTATATGTGCAGACCATATCTCAGCTACAAAGTAAAACAAAGCGGTATGACGATCTTTTCTTCGATTTCGGGCACCTCTGGAGACAAATCAACCCTATTGATGGGGTAAAAATAAAAAAAAAATACATATAATTTTAATAGCATTTTAGGGAAGCTTACTCACTTGGATAACCTTCAGAAAAGTGGATCGTTTTTCTGTATGATTCAGGAAGTACTGGCACAAAAATGTTGCAAGATGCGAAAGTCTGTTGTCGCATCCAATTGAGTGAAAACGTGGCGTATATTATTGACCTTACGTCGATTCGGCCCAAGGCTCTCACTCTCAAGTCGGACACGTGGAGTTCCAATCGTGACCTGGCATCATCATGGGGTGTTTCACATTCGTTATTTACGAATTTGTGAAGGTGGCTCAAAATATTATGGCGATGGCTGGCTCAACGGAATGACAAAAATATTGAACCGCTCTATTTCATTCTTCCGTGATTGGTGTGGCAATATATTGATCAAAGCGCTTGTTCAAAAAGTTTAAACTTGAAGAGCTGACAATGTTTTTGTTTTGCCTGGGTCATCTTTTTTTTTTTTTTTTTTTTTTTAAGTTAGGAATAAACAGAGACCGGCTTAAAGGCCCGTTCACACTCTTGCAACCGAGTGCGACCGAGAGAGACCAAACCGGTTTTTAAGCCTCTTGCGATCTCTTAGGACCAGCTCCGCTCAGTGCATCCGGTCCCAAGAAGTCTTTCTCGGTCGTACTCGGTTGCAAGAGTGTGAACGCGCCTTTAGAAGCATAGCGGGGTGATTTCAGATAAGATCGAACAGGGGGTGGCTGGTCGACCTTTTTAATTTGTTTCATAATTTTATATGTTGTTTCCCGATGTCCAAAATGAACAAAATCAGAATTATTTTCACCCAGAAAAAAAATTGTCGAACGCAAAAAATCGTACATCACGTAGAGGTGGAAAGTCGCATTTGCTTGCATAGCCGGAGGGGGCAACTTTGGTGATTAATAACTAAAGTTATACTTCTTAGGTGAGTTTCATAATATTTTAGTATAATCTGTATGTACTTAGCAATGCGAAAAAAAATATTGTTATTGTTTAGTATGTTTAAAAAAATTAATAAAAAACATAAATTTCGGCTTCTTGACCGTTTTTCCCCCCAATTTGCAGGCCTGTATCTTAGGAAATAATTTAGTCACAAACGTCATATTTTCATTTAATACGCTACTCATAAATGGAAGTACATTAACTAAAATTCAAATTTATTTAGGTGCGGGTTGGGGAGATTTTGGCAAGCAAACACGAGACAAGCACCAAAATAAAAAAAAAATTTAAGGGCGATTTAAAAAAAAAAAAACCCGTTCTCGATTTTTTTTAAACTCTGACCGGTCAGTCTACTCTATTTGGGGGTTAATATCCATTAAAAAAGATGTCGCATTATATTGATGGTGTAATAGATACAGCACCTCTACCGAGCCCCTTCTGCGAAGCTCGGCACGGTGTATCCCTGTGGTGCGACGCAGTTATTGCGACTTCTTACTTTGAGAGAAAAGTAATTTTTTTATTCATTCGAGTATAGCCAGTAATAGTTTGTCACATCTTTGTCACGTTATAATAAATTGAACATTAAATATAAGAAATTGCACATAATATACAACAGATTCCTGCCTTCATAGGTTTCAAAATTAACAGATTTTGGCGCAAACATTTTCTGACGGTGTGCACTTAGAGTTTCTTCCAAGGGGATCCGACAGTCTGTGCCACTTGCAAGTCGCAGGTCGAAGCTTCTGATGTTTTGCATAGCCACACATGCCACGACTGAATACCAGGAAAGGCGCGCGCTCCCACCCACTCTTCATTTTTGCGCTGACGGAATTCAACAACCTCGTCTTTGTCCAAAAGTGTGAAATTCACTCCTTTTAGTTATTGGGAAAGACTGTTCACCATGCATTTTGCAGACTGTATGGCCTTTCCTGGGAGCTGTCTCAAGTTGTGAAGCGTTGCTTGGTGTTTGACGAGTCCTCCAACTCCGTCACACGCGTTTTTTCCGTGCCCAGTGGCTGAGAATAGCCATTGTGCTTTGGGAAAAACATTTTTTTGGAATTCATGAAGTTGGAAGCGATTCTTGAAGTGACTGGCGGCTCCGTCACTTACACAAGTCAAATGAGAGTAGACAGCAAGGTTGTCATCGACCCACTTTCTCACTTTTTGTACAGCCAGACAGGCATGAGCGGAGTTATGGTGCAAGTCGTCACTGATGACGGCAAAACTGTATGTCGACTTTCTAGTAGTCACCACACACGTAAATATTGAGACCTGTTTTTTTTTTCCAGTGGTACGCTTGAATCACTTCAGGAAGGATAACAGTCCAGTTTTCAGCGAAGTCGAAGTGGAAGACAATGCTACCACGCTGCGCGCACTGCTTTGCTTCATAGATGGCTTTGCCTTGCGTCTGTCTGATATGGTTGTGAATGATCCACCTTGAGACAGACACACGAAGCTCCTCCAGAAAAGTGACCGGATCTAAAGTCTTCACGAGCTCGCCTGACTCCCATGCTGCCAAAACTATCTCTTCATCCTCGGAAATGTTGAGTTTTTCAAGTGTGAGAGACTGGCCTTTGGGACAATGGTCACATTCGCCTAAAAGGCACTGGCGCGATGGCGGGTTGCAAATGAATGCAGAGTTCAATTCCGCTGCGTCAAGTTGTGAGCCAGAAGCGTTTTGTAGAGAGGCGACACAGAGGTTGTAGTTTGCGCAGTACACACAAACGCACGCTTCTTGCTGGGGATTGCATTTAACCCATCGGGGTCGCAGGGAGTAAAACTTCGTCAATCCGATGCCGGAGTCGGGATGGTCACTTTTATGAATCCCGGAGAAAAGCTCACCGGAGAAAAGCTCACCGAAAAACCGGCGGATGCGGAGAAAAGCTCACCGGCCATTGAGCGTATGCGGAGGAAAGCTCATCGATATTTTTTTCTTCTTTTTATATGAAGGCTGCGTGATTATGCGCAAAATGTATAAATTTCTTGTCATTAAAATTCGTCAGCTTTGTAAAAAAAGAAAACGTCATTTAATATAATATTTGATAAACATTTTTAGGTATACTGCTCCCAAATTAATAATTGCGGGCGAGTGTTTTCTATGGCTTACTTTCTTGGCAACTAAAGCCTAACTGAAAACTTTATAAACTTGAAGAACAGGAAAAAGTTCGAAAACTCAATAATGTCTGCCTAAGACCTAAAAATCAAAACTGTAAATGCCCAAAATTCGAAAGTGCATGCGCAACAACTCTGTGCCTGAAATTCTCTTTGAGGCTTTTGTTAACCTTTGAAAGCAGGATAAAACAGACAGTAGGATATCGAGGCTTCTTTCTTGTACGGACATGAACGTTTTCTAGCCGTTCGTGCTGGTGTTTTCACACGTTGCCTTTGCGTGAAAGTGCCCTTCTGCAGCGAACCACCCATGACCTTCAGAGCTGCACACTGGCACCGTTGTTACTCTTGACCTATATAAGAAGTTGTCTTCTTATATAGGTCAAACACGACAGGACGAAGCTGTTCTCGAAACTAAAGGTTTGTTAGTCAAATTAACAGAAAAAGAACAGCTTAGCCGCCACTGATTACATCAACAAACACCTACTTATATATTAGGCACTACATAATATTTGGAGCTGAAACGGTTCACCCCACCGCTATTCATATTAGCTCGCAAAAAAACGCACCTCTTTATCTGACAGAGCTACCGACGGCGCACCCTCAGCTGTCAATAAATTGTTGTCTCGTTTACCGGTGTACGATGTTCTGGTTTTATAACCCCTTGCGGCTTCATTAATGTACAAAATGGGAGATTACCGATTTCTGAGGAATTAGTAAATATGCGCAAGTAGCTTCAAGAATATTACAAAAAGGATGATTTATTTTTAATGAAGTGATGAATGCGAATTCTGTTAAATTGCCACGTTTAACGCAAAATCCGCTAATCTAAAAAAAAGAAAGGTGAGCTTTTTTCCGTATCAGCTCAAAGGCCGGTGAGCTTTTCTCCGTATCTGCCGGTTTTGCGGTGAGCTTATCTCCGGTGAGCTTATCTCCGGTGAGCTTTTCTCCGGTGAGCTTTTCTCCGGTGAGCTTTTCTCCGCCGCCCCACTTGAATATACACGAAACGCTTCTCTGATTGACCGTGTCATAAAACGTTTCGGCTTGAGCGTTTTCTGGCCATCGTGCACAACGGAAATGACGTCTTTCTGATTGGGACTCTGCCTAGAACACTCTAACTCGTCTTTCATGTAGTACTCAACCGCTGCAGATATGTTTTCAGGGCTCACCTTACACCTTGTATAGGGATCGGGCACATACCACACGCCGTGGTCCTCGCTCAGCTTCCGGGACCTATTAATGATGTAGATCGATGCCTCTGGGGTGATTTTCTGGACTTCATTTCTTGTCAAGGTTGATGGCAGGAGGGTCAGCAATTGACAGCGTTCCCGGGGAGAGGCTGTGGTCGCAAAGGCGTGGCGAATGTTGTCCGCCCACTCGGTGCATGTGGAGCACTTTTGCTCCGACGACCCCGATGCCACGTTTTCATCGTACGCAAGACGCATCCTGGAGCGCAAATTCTCAGTCACAACCTGCTCCAACTACGTCTGTTTCCTCTTTACATAGGCAGGCCTGTCTCGACTTCTTACTTCACTTGGTGGTCTTAGTGGTGACACAAACGTTGAACGTTCGCTGCGGTTGAGGTCTTCAATGGCCTCCTCAGGAGGCATAAAGCTGTCACCGCCCAACTCTGAGCTTCGCAAAGATATTTGGTTGGTGAAATGCGTAAAGCAATTGTAGCACAGGTAGTCCAGCTTGCTCACTTCCATGGAGCTGCCAGACGGGAGAATTCGCTTCAAACAGTCCCCATCGAGCTCTCTCACACTGCGAAAATTTCGCTGCATCGGGATCTTCTTTTTGTGCTTTGCAAGGTAATCTGCGCAAAACACTCGCTCCGAGCTGTGTTGTCGCCATAACGAGCTCATTATGAATAAAAAGTCAACACGAAGTAAAGGAACCAAATTGCGGGTTTAAACTGTGGCTCAGCCGGAGTAGCGCAGGTTAGTGACAAGTTGAAACAGGGACGCTCCTTCGTTCGAAGCACACAATTATACACAGAACTACACAAATTACTCCAGCAACGAAGCTCCAATCGTCGCAAAGAAAGAAAGAGAGAAAGTCTCCGGGCAAAGGAAATAGACAGCGGTGAAACTATTCAGTGTCGAATGCAGATATTTATGTTTTCTGCTGAAAGGCGTCCTTGAGTCACACCGTCACTCGTATCGGTTCCCCAAAAGAAACGCCGCCTTTTCGCTATCTGCCCAAAACCCTGCTTCCCACTAATCCCTTTTACTTTGAGGGTTTGTCCACATCCAAGCAGATCCTAATCACCGCCGTCCAACTTCGCGGCAACGTTTATTGCTTCCCAACATTTTGGTAGACTCCGGATGGAGGACGAAGAGGGCAACACAGAACGATCACCAACTCAGCGCCGAAAGATTGTTGTCTCTTCCAGTTTATTAGGAAGCCCTAACCACCGACCTTCAGACGCCCGATAGATAGCCTCGCCTCCCCCCTCCCCTTTGCTGGCTCTCCACATGCCAAGCAGGGTTGCCAGGTAGGTTTAGCTCAAACCGCCAAAATGCCAAACGGTGTAGCCCAAAAGTAGCCAAATGCAAAAAAAATTGTATAGCCAAAAAGTAGCCAAAAACCAGCTGAGTGTCAGGGTCCACAAAATTCAAAATTATGCTCTCGCAAGTAGGAACTGGAGCCGGAACTGCATCTGCATATATTGTGTAGAAGAAGCTTCCAAGAACAGCAACATCTTGAAATGTATATGAAACATTTTATTGGAAAAACACACACAAAAAAGTATCGGCATTTTTAAGTATTGACACACGTTTGTAGAGTCACATAGAGTTAACAATCGCTCGTGCAGGGCTGGCTGACCTCATACATCAGTTGCGAGTTGAAGCGCACAAAAAATTCTTCTGTGGGCTTGAAGTCCTTGCAGCACTCTTTCTTCCCAAGGAATGCGAACTTCACAAACAGGATGCTTTCCAGGGTGGAATGGGACAATCTGTTTCTGAGGTCCGACTTCGTGAGGGACACCTAACTAAACACCCTCTCAACGGCGGCATTTGACATGGGTAGTGTCAAAAGCGCGGTGCCAAGCGCAGAGAGCAACGGGAACATGGCTGCCCCAGAGCTGTTTCTTGCCTCCCTTACATTTTTCCAAAATAGCTCTAAACAATCATCAGACAGATCTCTGATATTCGTCTGGAGAAGCCTGTACTCGGACTCCATGGCCGAGATCACCGAAGTCTGTATAAAAGGCAAAAACGCTTTGTAAAAACTGTCAAAAGAAAACTGTGTGATGCTGCCAGGCTTGAGAAACAACAAATCGTTGACAAGCTGCATGTTCGCAGGGAGGCGTTTCATCACACTTTTGATACACGCAATCACAAACCTCCGACATACTTCCAAGAGCGCAATTCTGTCCTTCTCGCAAAGCGAGGACTGTTCAAGAGTATTCAGAAAAACACTTCCGAAGCCACATGCACGTACATGAAGCACATTCGTTTCCCAGTCCGCGCATTCGGGTGATGCGTAATTCGGCATGATTACTCGTTTCATCATTATCGAAGAGTTGCCCTTGCACGGCTTTGACCTAGATGTAGCCTTCCAATCCACTTCTTTCCTAGGAAATGGTAGGGTGATGAAACGAAAGGTCAGGGAGGAGGATGCAGGGGCAAGGTCCTTCTTTGTGTGAACTTGGAGGCATAAGATAAGCGACAATGAATACAGAAGCGATGCCATTAGAACTGAATCTAGGTCAAAGCCGTGGTCCTGACGTCATGCCTCCGCATCTTCACAGAAAACCTTGAAAGCAGGAATCCGTAAAAAATGGACTGTTGATTTGTGTCCATCCTAAAGTGTCTTTTATCTCTCTACCCTAAAGCAAGCACAATAAAAATAAATAATAGAGACCTCTGTGTCTTCGTGTCCCCTTATATTGCCCGCAGTCTCAATGTTTGTCATGTTGAATTATTTTTCTCCGTCATGATTTGAAATAGCCCAAAAATAGCCACATAGTCAACCGCCACATTTTGACGCCAAATAAAAAAAGAAGTAGCCCAATTTGGCTATTAATAGCCCAATCTGGTAACCCTGATGCCAAGACGCCCATCACTAAGCAAGCCGGCCAACCCCTTTCCCTCCCCGTCCCCAAAACAGTTTTCCGACCGACACAGGCAGCCTTAAGTCCTTTCCCACCTCCCAACTTGCCCTTCCATGAAAATACCGACACCGGATATCTGGAAATGATTCACCCTCTCTGCGATAACAACAACACATTTTTGTATGCTTTAGTTTTTTTTTCTTTTTTTGCCGTTTTTTTTTTTTCATTTTACGCTTTTTTACACTTTACGGCACTGAAGAAAAGCAAAAAGAAAAAAAGAAAACGAAACGTTTAACCAGATTTACATCTAAGCAAACACATGTTGACCCTCCTGCGTCCACAAAACCAAGCAACACCCCACATAATACCCGCCAAAGAGTGGATGCCCAAAGGTTAACTTCAAACACATGAACGTCGAATATATATATATAGCAATGATGATATTTTAGTGTGTACGGCAGAAGAAAAGCTGGGAAGAGATTTGGAAAGAATAGTCAGGAAGTCCGCACCAGAATTGGAATTTACGCTAGAAAGAGAGAAAGCTGGGAGCTTGCAGTTTCTGGATTTGCAGATTCACGTGAAAAATGGTATATGCTGGGAGTACGGAAAACTCATGCCGAAACCTATCCTGCCGCGCTCGAGTTGCCACTCCAGGACAGTTAAATGCGGCATTATTAGATCATTATTAGGCAATGCCTTAAACCGATCTTGCACCCACTACGTTAGTAAGGCAGTGGAGAAGCAGATGTGTCGACTGAGGAATGCTGGGTTTTCGGGTGATAGCATAATTGGACAGATAAAAAAGATAGTTTCGGGAAATAAAGGAAGTCTAGAGCCCCGGCGGGGTCGTTGGGCGGTTATCCCGTACCACCATGACATCTCACACAACCTAAAGGCGTGCGCAAAGAAGTTCGGCGCCGACGTAGTTTTTGAGAGGGATTTCAGATTGGACCGGTTGACCCCATTTTTGAGAACACCCAACCAGTGTAAAAGGGCGCACAGAGAGAAGTCTACAGTATGCGCGATCGGTGTAGTGTACGAGATACCAATGAAATGTGGTGTCATTTATGTAGGTCAAACCAAAAGATGTGTGAATGACAGATTATCGGAACATAAAAGAAATGTAAAAAACGATGATACGAATTCGGAAATAGCTAAACATTTGAATGAATGTGCCGACTGCACTCCAGCCTGGGGAGACGTAAAGATTGTAGAAAAAGAAAACAACGACATGAAAAGATTAGTGAGAGAGACCATTAGAATAAAGACGTCTCCCGAATGCATCAGTCACACGTCCGTCCACTTAAGTTCGGAAGCCGAAAAATTTTTGCGGCTGACTGGTTTGCGAGAACCGGGATGACCTCGGGGTTTCACGGTGTGTGTGGGGGGACAAGGGTTCTGTCGGCGTCTTTGCGACTGTGTTTGGGAGAGCCGGAGTGACCTCGGGATGTCGCGGTGTGGGCTGTTGACACGGGATCTGTCGCGGCAACTTGGAGTTGGCGCCATCAAAATTGTTTTTGACTGGAATGTACGGGGGCTTGGGAAAAGGAAGAGGGAAGGGGTGGAGTTTTGGGAAAAGGAAGGGAAAAAGAGGGGGACGAGGGTGGCGAGTGACATATATGTTTGTCCTGTGAAATAAAGTTTGTAGCTGCGTTTGAGACTTCGTCCCTGTCGTTCTGTGTTTTGTCCCTTGTCCGTATCCCCAGTCTCGGGTTACAACTATGCTCAATATATATATATATATTCTCTCTTTTCGCAAAATAAGAAGTTGCAATCATTGCGTCGCAACACAGGGAGGTAACCGGACAAAAGCTCACCGGACAGAAGCTCACCGGACAAAAGCTCACCGGACAAAAGCTCACCCGTTTTTTGACAGACCCGGACAAAAGCTCACCCGTTTTTTGACAGACCCGGGCAAAAGCTCACCTCGATTTCTTCTTTTTTCTTTTCCTACCCGGGCGAAATACGGGCTGAAATAAAGTGCGGACGCAATATACATTCGACCATTTTTAGGAGGACTTGTACCTCATCCACCATTGAGTTGCGAATTTTTAAAAATACTTCGAAAGAACGGGAGTTGGGCCTTTCGGAAAAAGTACAAGACAGATGACCAATTTAGAAAATTGTGCGGGATTTTAGATTGGTTCGGGTTCCTTCCACCACGGCTTGTTCCACAAGAACTAACCACCAGGGAAAAGTCTACCGGTGACATTGGCTACCTGCTGGACTATTTTGATTGCACGTATGTCAACGGCAGCTTCCGTTATGCTTCTGTTCCATCTGCGGCGGCACCCAGAGCGAATTCTTCCCTTCGCCTGACTCTGCGCCGACGGCGACCGGAGTTTCCCCCGGTACGGTGGAATATGTACGACGTCACTCTTCAAGATAAAGACCGGATGAACAACACCTGCGAAAGATAGAGTACCGGGTTCCAGATGCTCGTCGGCCACGCCCATCCAAGCGTCTTGAGCCTGATTGAATGCCTACAGCAAAATCAGGCGCTCGTTGCCACGGCATTGACAAAAGCCCGGTGAGGAGAGCCCACAGTAAAGCGGGTGCGAAAAACTACTCTGCACCTGCAGAATCGCCTTAGAAATATTTGCGAGGGCTTACATATACATCGAGATCTACCAAGACTGCTGGAGCTAGTGAGGGACTGCATTCGCTTCTAACCAATCGGTAAATAAACTTGTTTCTATTAAAATCAACAAACCAAGCGCCTGTCAGATTTAATTTATCGTTGCCTTTTTGTGTCGCACGCATGCACCTAAGTTGTCCGCACTCCTGTTAAGATTAACATGAAATTTTCTTCTGGTGAGGTTTTGTCCGGGTCTGTAAAAAAATGGGTGAGCTTTTGTCCGGGTCTGTGAAAAAATGGGTGAGCTTTTGTCCGGTGAGCTTTTGTCCGGTGAGCTTCTGCCCGGTGAGCTTTTGTCCGGTGAGCTTTTGTCCGGGATTCCACAGGGACACCCTGTGCTGAGCTTCGGATAAGGGGCTCGGTAGTGGAGCTGTATCCATTGCACCATCAATATGATGCATGTTTTTAATGGATATTAACCGCTAGATAGAGTAAAATGGCTGAGTAGAGTTAAAAAAAATAAAGAACCTTTTTTTTTTGTTTGAGTCGCACTGAAAATATTTTTATTGTGGTGCTTGTCTCGTGTTTGCTTGCCGAAATTCCCCCAACCCACGCAATACAGATTTGAATGTTAGGTAATTTACTTCCATTTATAAGTGTCGTATTGATTTAAAATGTGACTCTTCTGGCTAAAGTATTTCCTAAGATACAGGCCTGCAAAGTTGGGGAAAACAGTCAAACAGCCGAAAATGATGTTTTTTTGTGATTTTTTTAAACATAATAAACAATAACAATATTTCTTTTGTACTGCTAAGTACACATAGATTGTGCCTAAAAATTGTGAAACTCACCTAAGAAGTATAACTTCCGTTATTAATCACCAAATTTTACCCCTCCGGCTACGCAAGCAAATGAGACTTTCCACTTCTACGTAATGTGCGACATTTTGCGTCCGACGATTTTTTTTTCTGGGTGAAAATAATCTTATTTTTTTATTTTATTTTGGACATCAGGAACAAACATATACAATTATGACCCAAATTGAAAAGGTCGACCTGCAGCCACCCTCTTTTCGATCGTGTCTAAAATCACCCTGTATTTGTTGTGTAATTTATTCTATATAATGCGCAATTTATTATAACGTGCAAAAGATGTGACAAACTATTACTGGCTATACTTGAATGAATAAAAAAATTACCTTTCTCTTAAAGTAAGAAGTCGCAATAACTGCGTCGCACCACAGGGGTACACCGTGCCGAGCTTCGCAGAAGGGGCTCGGTAGAGGTGCTGTATCTATTACACCATCAATATAATGCAACATGTTTTTAATGGATATTAACCCCCAAATAGAGTAGACTGACCGGTCAGTTTAAAAAAAATCGAGAACGGTTTTTTTTTTTAAGTCGCCCTTAAAATTTTTTTTTATTTTGGTGCTTGTCTCGTGTTTGCTTGCCAAAATCTCCCCAACCCGCACCTAAATAAATTTGAATTTTAGCGAATGTACTTCTATTTATGAGTAGCGTATTAAATGAAAATATGACGTTTCTGACTAAATTATTTCCTAAGATACAGGCCTGCAAAGTTGGAGAAAAAACGGTCAAGGAGCCGAAATTGATGTTTTTTATTAATTTTTTTAAACATACTAAACAATAACAATATTTTTTTTCGCATTGCTAAATAGATACAGATTATTCCAAAATATTATGAAACTCACCTAAGAAGTATAACTTTAGTTATTAATCACCAAAGTTGCCCCCTCCGGCTATGCAAGCAAATGCCGACTTTCCACCTCTACGTGATGTACGATTTTTTGCGTTTGACAATTTTTTTTCTGGGTGAAAATAATTCTTAAATGTAAACATTTTCGACGGACATCCGTCTGGTTAGGAATGATTAATAAATCTTCAACTTAGAAACTCTAACCAAGCTTTATTAAAAAGCAAAAATCCCGACGTTTCGGAACCAACTCGGTCCCTTGATCACGGGTGACTGTTTTTGTCCCGCGGAACGGCCTGCCCACGAACCCGAACACCCCCGGGTGTTTTCCGGATTATCCCTCTTAACCCCGAAACGTAGCTGCTGGGAAGGGTGCCCGTCGACCGGTTTATGTTGCCACGTGTGCATTGAATGTGCCACGACTCCAACAGGAGGCGCCTCCGCCAGTTTTTCTCCGTTCCGAGGATGGAGCTGTTGTCAAGGTCGATGGAGTGGTTCGTCTTCTCGACGTGTTCGGCCAGCGCGCTTCCCTCCACAGGCCGTTCCGCGGGACAAAAACAGTCACCCGTGATCAAGGGACCGAGTTGGTTCCGAAACGTCGGGATTTTTGCTTTTTAATAAAGCTTGGTTAGAGTTTCTAAGTTGAAGATTTATGAAAATAATTCTGATTTCGTTTATTTTAGACATCGGGAAACAACATATAAAATTATGAAGCAAATTAAAAAGGTCGACCAGCCACCCCCTGTTCGATCTTATCTGAAATCACCCAGCGTACGTCTTGATAATAATTAAGTGAAAGGAACATCTGGGAAAACTGCAGTGTAACAGTTTAGAGAGGACGACACTGAACCCCAATATGGTGAGTGTATGGGTACTGACCACAACCTGAAACCCCGAGAAACCGACATGACGAAGATGATCAGTTTGTCCAGAAGGACCAGACGCTTCGTCTTTACTCCGTTGAGACTGGAGCCGATGCTACAAGCGGGAGAGCACGGATAAAAATACGCCAAAATTCCCCTCTAACTCGTTTTTTTCAAAAACCTCTTCAACTTTTGTTTAAAATAAGATTCAACCCAGTTAATAGTTGTTTGATGTAGCGCAAATGATTTTATTTTTTGACAGTTGCTTTTAAGCGGCACCATATAAAATGCTATAGAATAATTTATGCAGATGACATCGACTTGTTTTTTATGTATTGCAGAGTTAAGTGACCGTAGAAAAACCCACCTGAACCCATGCTGTCTAGGGTAAAGCCACTTACTGGTTTCAAGATAGCTATATATGTGTTTTAATAAGATGTTTTTTTTTTATAATTTGACACCAGTGTTGTTCCAAATATTCAACAAAAGTATTTAAGATAACATGCTAAATACCAATTTGAAGGTGTATTTAGAGTAGTTTTCGAGTTATCTTCACTACGAACTATCTTGAGCAGAGTGCAAATACCTCGAAAAGGTAATTAAATTATATCTTAAGGTACTTGGGCAAGTAAGTTGCAAGCTGGTAATATAAAAATAAAAAAAGAATTCGCTAAAAATCCCATTCTGCTGTGATATTTCTCACTTTCAAGAAACGACATAGTTGCTGAAATCGAAGTCTACTTTGAAATAATTCGGGATATGCAACATAATTGGTACTGAAAGGTTTTAGAATGAAAGGGGACTCACGTATTGCACACATGGCAACTGGCGCGCTGTAGTTTGGCGGCAGGCTGGACTTAGGACGCATTCCTCAATAAGTTCGTAATATGCCCTTACGCGATACGGAATACTTGACATATAGCCCGAAATTGCATGTTCTTAACAGTCGATCTAGAGGTCGAGGAGTCAGACAGACTTGATGATGTGAACGACCAACGTGCACGCTCAGGAGGGAAACACATCGGCACGAGGACAGCAGCAATCAAGAGCAAGTATTTTGACCCCCTAGCAAAGGGCGAGGAGATTCAAACTGTATAAAAGAATAGGAAGTTTAAAGGGGAGGTGAAACGATATTTAATTGGAATGTCTTTCACTTTGCACGCGCTTACTGGCACTGGTGTGACTCAAGGGTAGTCGCACGTGACGCCACAGGCCAAGAAACTCCTTTGTTGCGGTGAAATTTTAAGGACAAAAGCGAGCGTTTTCATTCAATCTCCCCTTCGCAAAACTTGGTGCGGTAGTGGGGCGGTCGCAGAATCACCCTGTGACGATATTTGATTGCAGCTCATAGATTGAACCCGAGCACTGCCTTAGCAATCGATTTGGACTCGTGAGAATCGATAGCTCGAGAAGCGTTAGGGGTTAGTGGCCCGTGTCCAATCGCTGCAACGACGGCAATAGCCGAACCATATCAATATCTAAAACTCAGTGCGTGCCCTGTGCCTTGCCAACACCAGCGCGTGGCTATGATCAACATTGACGACATATAATCGGCTCCAGATCACGTGGCTGCTTGTTCTGGCTGCGAATTGAGGGAGTGAACGCTGCTCGTTTTTCTTAATATTTTTTCTGCGACTTTGATTGAGTGTGATGAAAAATGAGTGGGTGTTTCAGAGGTCATTGACGTCAGGGATCTGTTCTGAGCGGTATTTGCGCAAAATATTGAGAAAAAAAATCATTGCATTGCCTCTTTAAGAGGGAAACACAAGTAACCCAATTGAGAGCGTCGGTGAAACCGCTTCCAATCCCCATTCCCTTGTCCCTCTTCCGCAGAAGCTCAAACCATTCTTGACACATCGAGTTCAAAATTCCAGAATCAGAATCCGCCAGTTTAGAAATAACTGGCTCTTCCTGACGGGAAACAAGGTTTGTGGATTTCGAGAATGAAACAATTCTCGCATTCTAAAGGGGATAAAAGAAGCGAAGCCCAATCTAGGCCACTGTGGCAGCATTCCGCTAAGGCCAATAGTCGCATTACGGCCGAGAGCGCATTATGTCCGAGTGACCCGGCCACTGCAAGGTATCTATAGTTCACTGCAGCTCAAAAAAATCAACAGGGTCTAGCTGCTTTGGCCAAGAGAGTGTCCGCGCTCACTTGAAAAAAAAAAAAAAAAAAGTTCTTGCGCATTTTTATACCAGAAACTCCTGAACCGGCGATTTACGAAAGTTGTTCATTGTGATCGTACCGAGCTTTGCCGTCAGAAATTTTCTTCTAGCTTCAGACGAAAGGTGTGTAATTCTGATGACGACGCCAGCCCTTTGCTAGCTCCAAGCGTAACGTGGCATTCAAAAACAACGGTAAAAACAAATCCGGACAAGGAGACAGATAAAGGCAGGCCTACTTGGTGCTATCCATTTGGACTTTGTTGCCGTTTGCTTGCGCCTTGTTTCGTGTTTGGTGTTCGGTCGTTTGGCTCCAAGTTTGCAAACGGTTGAGCTTTGACTGGGCGACCCCTAGTTCCATAAAGTGTTGCGGCAAAAAAAAAAAGAAATCGAAGGTTGAAAAATATGTTTGAGATACCGAGTAAACAATAGTGAGAAATCTAACTAAGATAGAGTAGCAAGTACTGAAGAAGAAATGTATTTCCCAGATATTAAAATAGTACAAAACGCATTCGAAATACAGTATATAATATATTGAGTAGAGTATTTAAGGTAGGCACAAGAATGACGCAACGTATGTCAAAGAAATAAAAAAAAGTCTATAATTGTAAATGGTCAACTTATCTCCAGGTATAAAAAGGAGTACTCGTGCACAATTCTCAATTAGAGGGGAGACGTGATGATTGGAATGATATTACATATAGTCCATACGGATAGAATACAGCCCACTCAGCACATTTCCTCAGAAAGAAAGTGTATCTTGACTGGACCATACTTTTTTTTTATTAAGATCTAATAATTTCAATAAGATTGCTCCTCTAGTTTTCATTATTTACGGAGTAGGAAAGACCGTTCCACCCTCTTTGCCTGTCCCTGCGCTATTTTTTTTTTTTTATATAACAGTTTTTCTATTACCAACTTTCTGGTAATCAAGGGGTACCTTGCGCGTGTATAGTGACTCCAAAAAAGTTAAAATCGTTTGCTATTACAGTGTTGTTGTAACTGGGTGATTGCAGATGAGATCGACGAAAGGGTGGCTGGTCGACGTTTTGAAATCAACTGATGTTTTTATATGCCATTGTCTAGTGTCTGTTATAAACGAATCCACATTTTGTTTTGACCAGAAGAAGAATTTGGGGGCAGGAAAAATCGTAAGGCATGAAGAGGTGGACAACTGCCTTAAGGCGCACTGATGGAGGGGGCACGTTTGAAAGTGAACAACTAAAAGGATAAACTTATGAGAATTCCAATACTTTTTAGAAACAAGCTATGGGTACAGCTCGCTTGTAATATATAGTACTTATATTTATTTCTATTATATTTCGTTTTCCAAAAATTGCCAAACCTGCCTGTTTGAACGCCAAACGGCAATATTTGGAGGCCTGTATCTATTGAAATAATTTAATGATCATTGTATACTTCTCAGATATTATTCTACTTACATACACCGTTACATTAGGGCCATAGCAGAGAGGGTAACAGAGAGAAAAGATGCCCTCCCCCTCTCACCCCGGATGTCGTCTGCTCCGCCGAGTGGGCTGTACCTAGCATCCGGCTGGCGTGCAAACTCTGTTTAAAATCGCGTCATTTTGGAAATTTCAAGCGCAGATGTGCAGAGTTTGGTATGCCAGTTATCGTGTAATACAATGCTAGATAAAAAGACTAACAGGGTTCAGTTGCGCGGTTACCTGCATGCAAATAAAAAAAAATAGGAAAAACTGTGTCAGATTGGCCGGTCTCTCCGGCGAAAAGTAAATCCGGTTGCTGTACCTTTTTTTACTATGAATGTTTCTACTGGTGTAGGCCTTTAGCGACTATGAGTGGAAGTCTGAAATAATAAATAAAACCGTTCTCTGCTGCCGCAATATACACAGTAGTTGAGGGTAGTACTACCGGCTGACTCAACTGCTATTTAAGTAACGGAAAAAAGATATGCTAGTTCATCATTTACCGAAATAGAACAACAGAGAGCTATAGGCTGATTTTGGAGTAGCCAAAATCAGCCTATAGATCTCTAGTGTTCTAGTGCTCTCTAGTGTTTTATAGCTCTCTAGTGATAGTGCTTTGTGGCTAGCAACGATCATTTCCTCGCGAAGATTACGATTATGGCGCAATAGTTGACGGAAGTATCAGGCGACACTCGTCGCTAGCTCTGGCGAAACAGCCGGTACAATCGTTTTTCGCATTTCCCCGATCGCTGTCAAGGATAAGGGGTTCGCTTCAACCAGAAAAGTATGGCCGCCCGATGCCTGTTTACTGAGCAGTCGTGCTTGTCGCCATCCCACTCGCTGGCGTCACGGGCGATAATATCAGGCACAAAGAGGCACACCGACAGACAGCAGAACTCCAAAATACTCAAACCCCGCCTAAATACAATAGGTTAACACGGCGGCAGTGTTTACGCTCTAGGAAAGGAAAAGCATGGCGTGTGGTATGAGCCGAATCCTTTCACGAGGTGCAAGGTGAGCCTTGAGAACATGCTGCCTTAGAGTACTCGACGAAAGACGAGCTACAATGTTCGGGCCAAGGTCCCAACCAGAAGGACATAATCTCTGTCATGCTCGACGGAGGGAAAACGTTCGTGCCAAAGTGCTTCCTGACACGCTCAATCCGAGAGGCCTTTCGTGTATACAAAGGTAAGCATCCTGGTTCCGGCGTAGGGCTAACGAAATTTTATTCATTGCGCCCTAGATGGGTCAAATGTATTCGTCACTAGGATGGCGCGTTTGTGCGCGCTGTGCCGATTATTACCTTTGTATTGCCGCTGTAGAGAACGTTACAGGCTCAACGTTCAACACAGGTGAAATGAACTCAGCGTTTCTGTGCGACCCACTAACAAGTCTGTGTCTTTAAGGAAACTGTGATCACTGCCCAAAAGGCTCGTCTCTTACATTCGAGGAACTTCATACCCCAGGGGACAAAGAGATTGTGATTACAACCTGGGAGTCCGGCGACCTTGTGAAGAAAAAAACATTGGATCCTGAGACTTTCCTAACAGTCGTTCAGTAACGGTTGAAAGTTGGAAATTTCACAACCATATCCGACAAACTCAAGATAAAGCGATCTGCGATTAAACGCAGTGCATGCAACGCGGGAGCATTGTCTTCCATTTTCACTTTGCTGAAAACTGGACCATCGTGCTTCCTAACAAAGTTCAAGCATACCACTGTAAAAAAAGTGAAAACCGTTTACCACTCCCTGTAACGCCGAATCGGAACGCAGCTCTTGAGGAGGAGAAGGGGAGGGTACTGAGGGCCACGTGTTCTCGGGGGGGGTCAAGTGACCCCCCTGAGGGCACGTGACCTTGGTGGGGTCACGTGGGGGCAAACACGTGCCCCCTCAGAGGTCACGTGACCTCAGGAGGGGGTCACGTGACCTCGGGGTGTCACGTGACCATAATTTTTTCGCTAGATTTAGCGGGGAAATTTTTTCCCCTAGATTTAGCGGGGAAATTTTTCCTCTAGATTTAGCGGGGAAATTTTTCCGCTAGATTTAGCGGGGAAATTTTTTCGTTAGATTTAGCGGGTAAATGTTTTTCGCTAGATTTAGAGGGGAAATTTGTCCGCTAGATCTAGGGGGAAGTTTTTCCGCTAGATTTAGCGGGGAAATTTTTCAGCTAGAGTTTGCGGGAAATTTTGTCGCTAGATCTAGCGGGGAAGTTTTTAGCTACATATAGCAGGGAAATTTTTCCGCTATATTTAGCGGAGAAATTTTTCCGCTAGATTTAGCGGGGAAATTTTTCCGCCAGATTTAGCGGGGAACTTTTTCCGCTAGATTTAGCGGGGAAGTTTTTTCGCTAAAATTAACGGGGAAATTTCTTCCGCTAAATTTAGCGGGGAAATTTTTCCGCTAGATCTAGCGGGGAAAATTTTCCGCTAGATTTAGCGGGGAAATTTTTCCGCTAGATTTAGCGAGACATTTTTTCCGCTAGATTTAGCGGGGAAAATTTTCCGCTAGATCTAGCGGGGAAATTGACCCATAATGCACCGCGCGGTTACGCCGACGGCGACGGCGACGGCGACGCCGCTCAAGCCGGGAACGGGCGCCTGAGAGCTGCGTTTTAAAAAGAAGTTACGATATTTACATGCGTAGTGACGGCAAAAAAAATTTACAAACGGCTTTGGTATCATCGGTGAGGACCTGTGTGACGACGCCGCTCACACGTGCTTGATCTAGAAAAAGTGAAAGAATGGGTTGAAGAAAACGCTATGGTATACTCGCACATGACGTACGTAAGTGACGGGGCCGCCAGTCATTTTAAGAGTCGCTACCAGGCTCACCAGTTTGTACAGAATGATTGCCCACAAACCCAGTGGTCTTTTCGGCATCTGGTCATGGGAAAATGCATGCGACGCAGTTGGCGGACTCGCGAAGCAATAGTCAGCACTGAACAACCTGAGAAAAGGTTCAATAAACGCAATTCAGACGGCCAGAGCATGGTGAGCGTTCTATCCGAGAAACTGGGTGCATGTTATGTATCTGGACGAAAAAAAAAATTGCTCGGTATCGTGAAACAAAAAAGGGAAAGCCGTTTACAACTCCCTGTAACGCCGAATTAGAGCGCAGCTCTTGAGGAGGAGGAGGGAAGGGTACTGGGGGGGGGGGTGAAGTGACCTGGGGGGGGTCACGTGACCTTGAGGGGTCACGTGACGATGCCGATGATGTCATTAGTGATGTCACTGATGACGTCATCAGTGACGTTGACGATGCGGACTCCGATGACGTCATCAGCGATGATGACGATGACGATGTCGGTGACGTCATCAGTGACGTCACTGATGACGTCATCTGTGATGATGACAATGACGATGCGGATGCCGTTGACGTCATCAGTGACGTCACTGGTGACGTCATCAGTGATGATGACGACGACGATGCGGATGCCGGTTAGGTCATCAGTGACGTCACTGATGACGTCATCGGTGATGATGACGATGACGATGCGGATGCCGTTGACGTCATATGGAAGGTCAGGTGACCTCGGCGGGCGGGTCACGTGATCCTGGGGGTGGTCACGTGACCTCGGGGGTCACGTGACTTTGGGGGGTCACGTGACCTCAGGGGGTCACGTGACCTCAGAGGGGGTCACGTGACTTGTGAGGGTCACGTGACCTCGGGGGTCACGTGACTTGGGGGTCACGTTACCCTGGGGAGGGGTCACGTGACCTTGGGGTGACCTTGGGGTCACGTGACCTTGGGGGTCGCGTGACCTTGGGGTAACCTTGGGGGTCATGTGACCTTGGGGTGACCTTGCTTACGCCGACGGCGACGCCAACGGCGACGCCGCTCAAGCCGGGAACGGGCCCCTAAGAGCTGCGCTCTAAAAAGTGAAAGCTGCTTACAACTCCCTGTAACGCCGAATTAGAGCGCAGCTCTTGAGGAGGAGGAGGGAAGGGCACTGGGGGGGGGGCTAAACTAACCAGGGGGGGTCACGTGACCTTGGGGGGTCACGTGACCTTGGGGGTCACGTGACCCCCAATGCCGATGATGTCATCACTGAGGTCACTGATGACGTCATCATTGACGATCACGATGCGGGTACCGATGGCGTCATTAGTGACGTCACTGATGACTTCACCAGTGATGATGACGATGACGATGCGAATGTCGGTGACGTCATCAGTGACGTCGCTGATGACGTCATCAGTGATGATGACGATGACGATGCGGATGTCGGTAACGTCATCAGTGATGATGACGATGACGATGCGGATGCCGGTGACGTCATCAGTGATGATGACGATGCGGATGCCGGTGACGTCATCAGTGACGATGACGATGACGATGACGATGTGGATGCCGGTGACGACATCAGTGACGTCACTGATGACGTCATCAGTGATGATGACGATGACGATGCGGATGTCGGTAACGTCATCAGTGATGATGACGATGACGATGCGGATGCCGGTGACGTCATCAGTGATGATGACGATGACGATGTGGATGCCGGTGACGTCATCAGTGATGATGACGATGACGATGTGGATGCCGGTGACGTCATCAGTGATGATGACGTCATCAGTTATGATGACGATGACGATGTGGATGTCGGTGACGTCATCAGTAACGATGACGTCATTGGGGGTCACGCGACATCGGCGGGGGTCACGTGACCTCAGGGGAGTCACGTGACTTCGGGGGGTCACGTGACCTCGGGGGGTCACGTGCCCCCCCCCGAGGTCACGTGACCCCGGTGGGGGGCTCGCGCGGTGCATTATGGGACATTTCCCATGATGCACCGGGGTCACGTGACCTCGGGGGGGGTCACGTGCCCCCCACGAGGTCACGTGACCCCGGTGGGGGGCTCGCGCGGTGCATTATGTCCCGGCTGAGGACATCAGCGGGGACGTTGTCAACTCCTTTAACGTGCCGAATGTCCGTTGTGAATTCGGCCAAGAAGGCTAGCTGGCGAATCTCACGTGGTGTGTAATGAGACCCGGAATTGCTGATGGCGTAAGTTAGGGGCTTGTGGTCAGTCCATATGGTAAATGGCCGTCCCTGGACGAAATGTCGAAAGTGTCGTACAGCCAAGTAGGCAGCCAAAAGTTCACGTCCGAAAACGCTGTAGCGCGTTTGCGCTGGCTTGAGCTTCTTAGAAAAGAAACCAATCGGCCGCCACTCTCCGTCGACTTTTTGTTGTAGCACCGCTCCTACGGCTGTGGCAGATGCGTCGGTCATCAGCGATGTTGGGGCATCATGCTTAGGATGTACTAGCATTGTTGCTTCTGCCAGTAAGTTCTTTACCTCGCCGAAAGCGCGTTCCGCATCTTCGTTCCAAATAAGGGATGACTTTTTTCGCTCTTGTTTTGTTAGAAGGACCTCAAGATGTTCGAGCAGTTTGGCGCAGTTCGGAACGAAACGTCGGTAAAAATTGACCAAACCGAGAAACTGGCGAAGTTTGGTGGTCGAAGTCGGCCTCGGGAAATCTTTGATGGCTTGTACCTTTGATGGCAATGGGCGAATGCCCGAGGAGTCAAGCCGATGACCAAGAAATTCCAATTCCGGAACTCCGAACACACTTTTCGCGGCGTTGATGACAATGCCGTGGCTGCGCAGTCGTTCCAAGAGGAGGTCCAAGTGGTTCGTGTGCTCTTCCGGTGACTTGCTGGCTATGAGCAAATCGTCTACGTACGCGAAGACAAAAGGTAACCCTCGTGTGACAGCGTCGATGAACCGTTGGAATGACTGAGCCGCATTTCTGAGGCCAAAGGGCATGCGGAGAAATTCAAAAAGTCCAAACGGTGTCGTGATCGCTGTTTTCGGGATATCTTCTTCGGCCACGGAAATTTGGTGGTAGGCCCGCGTCAGATCGATTTTGGAGAAGACCTTCGCGCCTTGTAGGTTCACCGTAAAATCCTGGATGTTAGGTAGAGGATACCTGTCCGGTACAGTGTTCTTATTTAGGGCACGATAATCGCCACACGGCCGCCAGTCTCCATTTTTCTTCGACACCATGTGTAATGGAGACGCCCAGCTGCTAGACGAGGGTCGGATGATGCCAAGGTCCAACATGTGTTCAAACTCTTGGCGAGCATCGCGGAGTTTCTCTGGGGCTAGACGGCGGGGACGACAGTAAACAGGTGGTCCTGTCGTCACGATGTGGTGTTGCACGTCGTGCGAGACGGGTTTGGTCCAATCAGGTGACTGAGTAAGGCTCGGAAACTTACTCAGCGAAGTCTTGAACGCTTCTTCCGGGATCGTGCAGGCAGAGGTGTAGACTGCATTGTCGTCCGTTGCGATACCATGGATGGAAAGTCGCGTGGTGGAGTCTATCAGTCGCCTGCTTCTAACGTCCACGAGGAGCTTGTAGTGGTTGAGAAAGTCCGCGCCGAGAATTCCTTGACTGACGTCGGCCACCAGGAAGATCCACCGGAAAACCCGCCGGAGGCCGAGGTTAAGGGTGATCGACCGTTCTCGGTAGACTGGGATGGCGCTGTTGTTCACTGCGCGCAGAAAATAGATCGGTGTCAAGGAACGGTCGGCACGCGTTGCTGGAACTGCGCTGATCTCGGCTCCGGTGTCAACGAGGTACCGGTTCTTGGTGGCTCGGTCACACACGTAGAAAAGGCGACTTTCGTCGGGGCCCTGACCACTCGTCGCCTCTAGAGGTCGGCCGGCCTGTTTCCCTGCCATGAGCAGGGGCGAAGGCAATGCCGGGCGTTGGCACCGAAGCGGCGGTGGTAGTAGCAGACCCCGGCAGGGATCGGTGATCGCGTGTTTTCGCCGCGTGTCCGACGAGATGTCGATTCGCCGCGTGCCCGACGAGACGTCGAACGTCTTCGATGTGACTCACGAGGGTGCGGGGTGCGGCCTCGTGTAGCTGCGACGACGATCTCCTCCAAACGTTGGCAAAGCTGCTCGATGTTGGCCTGGGGAGGCTGGCTGTTAGTGGCCGATCCAGAGTCCAGAGCTGTTGGTTGCTGTGGAGCCACGGTAACATTGGCGACGGATGGAGTGGTCACCTCCATCACGGCGTCGGCCAGCGCGGCAAGTCCGGTAAGGTCCAACGTTGTTGCTGTTGCCAAAACCATCTGGACATTGGAAGGTAGCCTTTGCAAGAACAGCTCGCGGAGGAATACGTCGTCCAGATTGTTAGAGCGCTCTCCAAGAAGCTGGGTCATGCGTCGCAGCAACTGGCTTGGCCGCCGATCCCCGAGCTCTTCCGCCGAGAGAAGCTGCTGCACGCGGGAGCGTTCCGAAATCTCGGTGCGCTGGAGCAGAGCATTCTTCAGTTGGTCATACGGTGTTGCTGGAGAGGGATTTGCCAGAACGTCGTAGACTTCGTCGGCGGCAGCTGGTGAAAGAGCCGAGACGACGTGGTGGTACTTCCGACCTTGTGTGGTGACCCCAGCGAGGTGGAATTGTGATTCCGCTTGCAGGAACCAAACTCGCGGATTGCGGTCCCAGTATGGTGGAAGGCGGACTGCGGCTGCTGCAACAGTGGCTGGCGGCGGGTCCGAAGGCTCTCCTTGCTGCATTTCACCCGTTCTAGTTGGCGATCACGTCCGGGTCACCAAATGTGGTGAAAGAAACAGGCAGGAGACGGACGTTCCAAAACAACGTTCTATTTCAGTGGTGTCTCGGCAGGAACTGCTCTTCGTGAGCGCGTGAGCGTATAGCTAGCGCGCGCGTCTCTTTTTCTCTTTTTTGCTGTGTCGAGACTGGACTCGCTTGTCGGTGCGTCCAGTCCCTACAAGACATTTCCCATGATGCACCGCGCGGTTACGCCGACGGCGACGCCGACGGCGACGCCAACGGCGACGGCGACGCCGACGCCGCTCAAGCCGGAAACGGGCCCCTAAGAGCTGCACTCTAAAAGTGAAAGCTGCTTACAACTCCCTGTAACGCCGAATTAGAGCGCAGCTCTTGAGGAGGAGGAGGGAAGGGCACTGGGGGGGGGGGGGGGGGGGGGCTAAACTAACCAGGGGGGGTCACGTGACCTTGGGGGGTCACGTGACCTTGGGGGTCACGTGACCCCCAATGCCGATGATGTCATCACTGAGGTCACTGATGACGTCATCATTGACGATCACGATGCGGGTACCGATGGCGTCATTAGTGACGTCACTGATGACTTCACCAGTGATGATGACGATGACGATGCGAATGTCGGTGTCGATGACGATGCGGATGTCGGTAACGTCATCAGTGATGATGACGATGACGATGCGGATGCCGGGGACGTCATCAGTGATGATGACGATGCGGATGCCGGTGACGTCATCAGTGACGATGACGATGACGATGTGGATGCCGGTGACGACATCAGTGACGTCACTGATGACGTCATCAGTGATGATGACGATGACGATGCGGATGTCGGTAACGTCATCAGTGATGATGACGATGACGATGCGGATGCCGGTGACGTCATCAGTGATGATGACGATGATGATGTGGATGCCGGTGACGTCATCAGTGATGATGACGATGACGATGTGGATGCCGGTGACGTCATCAGTGATGATGACGTCATCAGTGATGATGACGATGTGGATGTCGGTGACGTCATCAGTGACGATGACGTCATTGGGGGTCACGCGACATCGGCGGGGGTCACGTGACCTCAGGGGAGTCACGTGATTTCGGGGGGTCACGTGACCTCGGGGGGTCACGTGCCCCCCCCCCCCCCGAGGTCACGTGACCCCGGTGGGGGGCTCGCGCAGTGCATTATGGGACATTTCCCATGATGCACCGGGGTCACGTGACCTCGGGGGGTCACGTGCCCCCCACGAGGTCACGTGACCCCGGTGGGGGGCTCGCGCGGTGCATTATGGGACATTTCCCATGATGCACCGCGCGGTTACGCCGACGGCGACGCCGACGCCGCTCAAGCCGGAAACGGGCCCCTAAGAGCTGCGGTCTAAAAATAAAAAAGAGTGGCTGACGGTGCGCGCCTTTCCTGGCATTCAGTTTGGCACGCGTGGCGGCTGTGCAAGTGATCAACAGAAGGAACTTGCAACATATATGTAGCACGGACAATCGGATCTGGTTAGAATGAACTTTATTAAATGGGTACATCGAGGAAAGCCTTAGCGTAAAGTGCTAAATTTGATTCCCCAACTTCTCATTTTGAATGAAGGGACATCTCATTTATCACAGTTTTCTTCGCGGGGTATTTAACCTACTGTTTTACTTGGTGATAGCTTATAATTTTAGACCGCAGCTCTTAGGCGCCCGTTTCCGGCTTGAGCGGCGTCGGCGTAACCAAAAGTAACCCTCGTGAGGGTTACGAGGGTTACGAGAGTTATTATCACGAGGGCTACGAAGGTTACTCTCATAAGGGTTACCCTCACGAGAATCGCAAGGTTTACCGCGTAATCCTTGTGAGAGTAAACCTGGTAACCCTCGTAACTTTCGTGACCCTCACGAGGGTCACGAGGGTGACGAGGGTTACCCTCACGAGGGTCACGAGGGTTATGAGAGTTACCCTCACGAGGGTCACTAGGGTTACCCGTACAGGGGTTACTAGGGTTACCCTCACGAGAGCCATGAGGGTTACCCCCTGAGGTCACGTGACCCCCTGATGTCACGTGACCCCTCCTGATGTCACGTGACCCCCTAAGGTCACGTGACCTCAGTAAGTCACCTATCTCTCAGTACCCTTCCATCCTCCTCCTCAAGAGCTGCGCTCTAATCCGGCGTTACAGAAATTTGTAAATGGCTATCATATTTTTTATCTGGTCACCATACGAGAATCACGAAACGTTATCCTCGCGCAGGATTAAATATATCTCGGCTCGCCACGATCCATTCGTACACCGAGAGTATTGAAGCTCTTACAGTCCGGCGCGGTGGTGCTCCTCGCCTGAAATGCTTTGTCCCCGGAAATACATACCTAACCTAAACAATTTCAGTATTCTATATTTATTCTTTTGAGCGGAAATGAGGTTATTTCTTTTATTATAAATATAAAATATACCGGAAAGTAAAACCTCACTGCATCATCTTTTCTCGAATCACTAGTCTCTAATATGATACCTCTTTGTACGCTGTATGTAAAATGCTGTATATAGTTTCTCCTCACTTTTACTGTGTGACCGATTGTTCTTGTTGTCGGTGACATCATATAAATTGTGGGGACCCTCTCCCTGGCTCCTCCGCGCTCCGTGACCTTGCCGGTCCCCGCCGCCGTATTGTCGGGCGCTCCTTCGTTCCCTGTGACCTTCCCGTTTCCGGTCGCCGGCCTGTCGCGGAATGTCCGAGCTCTCCGGGAGGAACGGGGCAAGCGCCCCCCTCACCCAGCGCTGACGTCGGAGGATCGGCTCGCGGCAGGTTCCCGATTGGACGGTCGGCGGGACAAGGACTTGGGAAGGTCTTAAGAAGGGCAACGGAGACAAAGGAAGAGGGCTTGGGCTGCCGACTTCACAAGGGACCGGTCACGGAGGCGAGCTCGGACGGCGCTGGACGCTGGCGCGGGGGAGTGCGGGCACTACGTCGAGTGGCGGACTCGACGAGCGGACCGGACAGCGACCCTGGACGACGACGTCCCCATGACGCGGTGTGGACGACCACCGCTGGGACTCAGAGAAGCTGCTGTGGCAGCGGACTCTCCCCCGGCCTCGCTGATGACCGTCCCCCGATCCCGAAACCCCCCAAGGCAATGAGTGAGTGAATAAACCCTTTTGCCGAGAGCGAAGCATTGAAGTGTCATATTCATCCGGAGACAGGGTTTGTGGGAATCGGAGTAGAAGATGCCCGCATAAACTGGCGCCCAACGTGGGGCCTGATGTTTGATCAGGCAGGCATTCCGATTCCTAAACTGTTTCCGGTTGAATTGGGGCACTGTTTCGCGCTCTTTTTGGGGGTCATCTTTGTCGCGGGAGCGCCGCACGAAGTTTCGTTGCGGGAGCGCCGCACGGAGGTCCTGACATTATCGCCTGTCTGACTAGGAGGCGCGGATTTTGACCGCTGTTAAAAGGGATTAACCCTTTTCCCCAGCCTGTCAGTAATACGCCTATTCCCCGTTACGAGAAGCGCTTTGAGTGTTTGCTGTTCAGCGCACCGTTCGATGCCCTGGCAGGTTTATCCTGCTACGCAAAAGCGCTGTGTGCGTCGAAATTACCGCACCCCTCGAGGCATGTAGCGTCGGGCGTCCCCCCACCTACGCCTCCGGCCGTCCGCGTCTGCTGGGAAAGATGCCAGCTCCCGGTTTGGGGAATGTGACGCGCCTGACCGCCTTTGTTCGCGTATCGATGTAATGGTTTGTAACGCTTGTTACGGATCGGACGCGTTAAAGAGGCATCGCTTTGGGTGGAGAACGCTCCCATTGCGGATGGCGGTTGCATGGACTGTGTTTGGAAATTATTCCCGCATTGCATTTTGTCCGTGAGGAGACTAGCGTCTCGGTTTGATCGCATGCTAGCTCCCAGTTTGCCTTGCTTGAGCTGTCGGCGCGGTTTTGAGCGTCGTTAGTTCACAGCGTTTTAAGGTACGGATGCGCTCTTGTGGTTCCGACCGAGATCGCTTTGAACGAGTACCTTGTGGCCAGAGGCTACATTTAGGGGCTGAGCCCACTAAATTGTGCCGGATACGCGATGTCTGGTGCGTAGACATTGGAATCCCGAAAACCACAGAGTTTCCGTTTTCACTTTATCAGTGGCTGTGCGTGTGTAATGCTCCGTGGAGTCCAGTGTGACGCGATGGGCATGACCCGTGCGTATCTGGTTGTAGAGTCGTGAGGTTGATTCCGTTTGATTGTGCGCACAGTGGGTTCCGGATCCTCACACCGCCATATCGAAGGTTGAGCCTCGCGGCGGGAGTTACTCT
Organism: Ixodes scapularis; assembly: GCF_016920785.2. Taxonomy (NCBI): domain Eukaryota; kingdom Metazoa; phylum Arthropoda; class Arachnida; order Ixodida; family Ixodidae; genus Ixodes; species Ixodes scapularis. The sequence goes on from NW_024609835.1 coordinate 174,373,978, forward strand.
TTAATTTCGTTTTCTCCGTTTCCGGAGGAGCGGCGGCAAGCGCGCGCTTCTGCGCTGCCGCCGGATGCAGTACGGTTCTCGGCCGTGCTTGGGTTCGCGTTGGGACGCGAAGGCGTAGAGAACGTAATTGGTCGTGCAGAGGCCTGGATTAGAAATAAATTATAAATTTAGGGGAGAAAAGACAGCTAGGTGAGGAAAGAGCTGGGCTCGTGCAGTGAAAACCTGCACGAGGGGAGTGGCGGTCTTGCGATGATGTGACGAGTTGTTCATAGTTTTATCCTGTACAGATGCGCGGTTGGCCCGGGAAAACGTACGGTTCACGTCGGCGGGTACGTGCCCGGGAAGCCTAGAAATTATGGCAGCGGCATGGCCGTCGGCGGCCTATAACTGTTGTGCGTTGGGTCAGCCCGTCGCTGTACTAACTGCAGCCTTTGCATGAATGGGTAGCGGGTGTTGGAATGCGGCGGTAAATGCTGTAGACACTTCGACGCTGCGGAAACTGTTTATGCAGAGCAAATATAGTTTATTAGCTCGTCCATTTCCAAGACCGGCCGGTTAGATTATTTGGCATTTCGGTATCGCGCTCGTAGCGCGGAAGTTGAGAGGTGCGCGTGTGGGATACTTACATTGTTCGAACCCTGCCTGTCCTCACAGTCGCAACAAGACTTTTCAGTCATGCGGCGTGTTGACTTGGCTGGGGGCGAGCTTTGTGCGCAACCTACTGCGTTTGTATGTGAACACGTTGCTCGATTCGAGAACGTTGAAGAGTCGCGAGACGCGTTGACGGCGTACCTTTATTGCTCGATCCCGGCCGCCTTGACATCAGCTGGAAGACTTTTTAGTTATGCGGTGTCGGGGTTTGGCCGGGGGAGAACTCTAACGTGCGTCGATGCGCTTGTCGCGGTTGTCGAGCCCGTGCGGGGTTCGGTGCGGACCGCCGTTACGCGCTCGTCGCTCCTGTTGGGTGGTCACCTCCGAGCGGTGAAGCGGTAACGTCTGGTAGATGCCCAGACGTTACGGACATAGCCGTGTAAATAGGCTGTTCAATGAGATCTGCTGTTCGCACGATCCAGGTACTGTTCCCTTTGTACTGGTGTAAGTGGCCGGTACCACGGAACAACGGCCTCTCAGTAGGGTGATTACCCCTTCTGATGAAGGCGTGCTGCGTAGCTTGGCTGCAGCGTGTTTGTAGCTCGGGTGTCGCGAACGCCGAGTGCATGGGTGCCTGTTTTGGTTAATTGCTACTGTTGACAGCGTGTTCATTTTCCGTAGATATTTCGAGTCGCACCTCGCGAACGGGGCAGGATTTGTGCCCGTTTCTGTTTTACGGAAGGTTATTCTTAGTTTTTGAGGTTTTGTGCGTTCTTCGCGAGTGTGTTTGAGATTAATATTGTTGTCAGAGGTGTGCGGTTCTGACGCTCTGGTAGATTGTTTTCTGTTTTAAAAGAATGCGGTTGAGTTTGATAGGAGCAAATGTTGTATAGTGGGCGTATGTACGATTTAAGTATGCATTGAGTGCTCATACTTTTTAGTTAAGGAATGGTTTTCCACTTAAGTACCTCATGAACGCGCAGCGTGATGTTCTTGATGATTGCCTGCCTGCTAGTATTGAGATGAAGAGTTTCGTTTTTATTTCGTGGCATGTCCAACGATCGAAAGATTTTGGTTTCGTCGCGCTGTCTGATATAGCGATGCCGCTATTCGTTTTTGCGCGATTCGCTGTCTGCTACATTAGGGACGGAAGCGAACTTTAAGAGCCGGCGTGTTGTGTGTGCCTGAGTGCCCGTCCGTGTTGTGAGCTGTGGTGCTCCGGACCAGTTCGTGGACCGTGCTCCGTCGGTGACGAGCTTCCCAGTGAATGGACGTTCACCGCTGACCTGCTTGGTTTGATGCCATCATCATCATCGAGGGTGCTCGTCGTCATCGATGACACTCAGCTGAACGAGCTCCCTGCCCAGGGTCCTGGGGACCACGCAACCTCAGGCCCCCCGGGGTCCGAGCCTTGAGGGAGGGGAGGTGTGGGGACCCTCTCCCTGGCTCCTCCGCGCTCCGTGACCTTGCCGGTCCCCGCCGCCGTATTGTCGGGCGCTCCTTCGTTCCCTGTGACCTTCCCGTTTCCAGTCGCCGGCCTGTCGCGGAATGTCCGAGCTCTCCGGGAGGAACGGGGCAAGCGCCCCCCTCACCCAGCGCTGACGTCGGAGGATCGGCTCGCGGCAGGTTCCCGATTGGACGGTCGGCGGGACAAGGACTTGGGAAGGTCTTAAGAAGGGCAACGGAGACAAAGGAAGAGGGCTTGGGCTGCCGACTTCACAAGGGACCGGTCACGGAGGCGAGCTCGGACGGCGCTGGACGCTGGCGCGGGGGAGTGCGGGCACTACGTCGAGTGGCGGACTCGACGAGCGGACCGGACAGCGACCCTGGACGACGACGTCCCCATGACGCGGTGTGGACGACCACCGCTGGGACTCAGAGAAGCTGCTGTGGCAGCGGACTCTCCCCCGGCCTCGCTGATGACCGTCCCCCGATCCCGAAACCCCCCAAGGCAATGAGTGAGTGAATAAACCCTTTTGCCGAGAGCGAAGCATTGAAGTGTCATATTCATCCGGAGACAGGGTTTGTGGGAATCGGAGTAGAAGATGCCCGCAAAATAAAAACGTATAAAAGATCTGAGTTAGTTTCCTGAAACTGGAACTGAGAGTCACTTCTCGTATAGGGCATTGCTAAGTGTAGGCTTTGAAAAAGGACCCTAATTTTGGGAGTTGTGTGTTCTTTCTCAATCAAATAATGCAACATGTTTTTAATAAAAATGAATATTGAAATAGAATGTGACAGGGTGCTCAAACTGAAAAAAAATCAATGGTGGTGTTTTCTTTTATTCGCATCGGAATGTTTCGTAGTTTGATTCTTTCCCATGTTTGCCTTAATATATACCGACTATCATATCAATCAGATACTTTATATATTCTTTCAAATAATAATCATATAAAAGTAGAATATTATCTGAAAATTATATGATGCTGATTGAATTATTTCATGAGATACAGGCCTCCAAATTTTGCCATTTGTCGTTCGAGCAGTCATGTAGGGCAATTTTTAGAAAAACAAATTTAACTTAAATAAGTATTATTACTTTATATTACAAGCAAGCTGTACCCATAGCTCGTTTCTAAAAAGTATTAAAATTCTCATAAGTTTATCGTTTTAGTTATTCACTTTCAAACATGCCCCCTCCTTAATGCAACTGTCCACCCCTTCATGCCTTACGATTTTTCCTGCCTTCAAATGTTTTCTTCTGGTCGAAACAAAGTGTGGATTCGTTTATACCAGACACTAGACAATGGCAAATAAAAACATCAGTTGATTTCAAAATGTAGACCAGCACTTTTTGGTCGATCTTATCTGAAATCACCCAACTACCCTTCCGCCCAGAGTGATTTAGTCAATACACTACTTCCGAAAATCCCTGCACGGAACGGTGCGGGGCGTTTAAAATGGGATCCGTTTGATGACGGAGAGAAGTGGCATGGTTTCGGCCTCGATTGCCCCGTAGACGAAATTGAGCATCCCAACACTGCACCGAAATCAGGTCAGCGCTCCCTTGCATGACCCCCACTCATCTCCGTGAGAGCTTCCGTTGAAATAGAAACCTTCAGTGGCCGTAAGTGTACCTTATGTCTTAGCGAGGAGTATTGCTTGCTAATTGAAGTGGCTCGGAGGAACAGGGACCGGATGAAGGAAGACAAAGGCAGCGCTGACTCAGTACTGTCAGCCAGGCCTGTATCTGTGCTTTCTTCATCTGGTCTCTCGTTTTTTGCGCTGTTTGATTTTTCAACTATGTCATACCAACTCATCCAAGGTTCAACTTTAGTAGGAGTATACGGTCAGCCGCGCCCCACAACTTTCGGGGGGCCTAACTACCACTCCAGAGTGCAGCATAAGCCTCCTGGCGCACGGATAATTTAAGAAGCCTAGGGCATGAGGGGAGACAGAGGAGTAGGATTGGCCCAGTGTACGTCTTCGTCTTCCATCTGCTATCGTAGTTCTGTGTTTGCCTCCGCACAGCCCAGAAAAACGTATCACAGGATTCTATCTGTATTGGTAGGCAATGCTTAGAGTATTATAAATGTTAGAAAGGTCACATATCCGAAAGCGCAAACAATGTATTTAGTCGTGACGGGATTTCGTCAAGTGTGCATGGTTTGCCGGTCGGAACCAAAATGTAGTGCCGTAGGTTTCTCAAAATGCTTCGCGCGGCACTACGGCTTTATGATCGCTTCCATTTGGCGAGGGGTCTATTTTTTCTTTTCTAGGGATTAACGGTCGCCATTTTTTTATCTTTCGTAAGAAAATTCTAATGATCTAAGAAAAAAATGTTTTGCTTCTTTTATTATGTTTATAAGTTGTTCCCTTAGTTTTCACACATTGACATTAAACCACACTTTTTTCGACACCGCTTCGCCCTGCGTGTGACTTGTATTAGTTTCTTGCGATCCAGGAATTAAGCCTCTTAATTTTTTTTTTAATTCAGTTCGGGAAGTATTTATTAATGAAATAAGAGACTATTTCCATGAAGCTATTCCGTGCACTCTGAATGTCACCAGTGCTGCATAGCAATTCAAACTCTTTGAACCAATTAGTTAAATGACCAATAACGCTTGTGTCATCGGCACTTTAGAAAAAAATGTAAGGAGTCCTGTAGGGCAGTCGTTCTCAAATGGGGGTCCGCGGACCTTTTAGGGTCCGCGAAGGCATTCTAGGAATCCTCGAAGCCCTGCCTCATTCCTAAAGCCTGGCAATAAAAGTTGTCTTTTGTTTAGATCGAGAAGAAATGTTTTAGTTTTTGTGCGCGTTTTCTAGTGTGTATGTCCGTAAGAGAAATCTACTTCACGCTAGCTCTTAGTTATATCCAATTATTAAATCATTAATATATTAAACCTATACCTTTCCCCTCCCTTCACCCCGAACGGGGTCCTCGATCATCTCTGCCGACCCACAAGGGGTCCGCTAAACATCGGTGGTTAAGAACCACTGCTGTAGGGTATAGACTTGTTGATTTGCTGATTACTGTCTATAGACATAAAATTATCTTATAATCAGTTAGACCGTCGATCACAGGTACGTCGTACTCATTAACAGTATCAATTAGAAAGACTAGGTCCAATACAGATTTGGTTGCTTCAGTTACTCTGGTAAATTCTAGCCGTTCGGGGATGACTGCGGTTGTAGACAATCTCAACCAGTTTTTCATCATTCACCTTGTCTACACTTCCAACTTGCAAAAGTTCCCAATCAACATAGGATAAATTAAAATCTCCTGCTAAAATTATTCTTGTGTAGTCATTAACGCACTTATGCAAGACTGAATTTAGTCTAAATACTCGGCTTGGGTGTACTAGGAACGGTATGCTGCAACTGCGAGAAAATCAAATCCGCCATAATTGATTTTGCAAAGCAGAAATTCATACAAGCAGCGCTCCAATATTGTACAACGCATATCTATCTTAACTGCCATAGCAACGCCGCTTCCCCATGAAAACCTATAACTTCTTATTAATGAATAGTTCGGTGGAATGACAAAGTCACTGGTGACTTCGTTCGTCATCAGTCACACTTCGGTTATGACGACAATCTTTGGTGATTTACAGAGTAATACACTTCCATGGTCAGTGGCTTTATTACAGCCAAGCTGTATATGACTCACAGAGCGGATTTCTGAAAATTTTTTGTGTCGTCGTCCTCACGGGGTAAAAAAAGAAAGAACCCTTCAGTGATTGAAAAGAAAAGTGCATATCACACTTAGAACATACCAGCACAGCATTCGTTTCAATAAAGAACAAGCACACAACAAGCGTCCGGACCACATAATTGATAATAAGGCGCTCCTGATAACAACGCGAAGTACATATAGCGCTCACCGCATATGTTTCCCGATAAAGATTACTGTTGCGCAATTACAGCGTTTCTTGGAACGCCACAAAATGCTGCGCGTGCCTTATATTTTCGGAAGGTGCGTTGATTAGTGTTTTTCGATGGTGCCAAGAGAGTTTATAATTCAAACCCCACCTTTTAATATTTTAAGTAAAAAGTGAAACACTCAAAAGCGGTCAGTGACCCGATTATACCGAAAGTTATTACTTTATTCATCTAGCCCTTGTAGACACGGACTGGATATCAACATTTTTCCTGTGGAATGTGCACTTTTCGCAGGAGCAATATGGGACGCGTTTTGAGAGGCACCCTAATATAATATCTGATTTTAAGGTCATATGAAAATGAAAAGCTTTTCATAAATAAAAAAAATGTTTTTGTTAAAGTTTACATTAACATTTTTATATTTAGAAATGACTCTGGTACTGGAAGTCTTTTTTTTTGCTAAGGTAACTTTACATTACGACGAAGGTATTTTATTTATTTTCACTGGTATACGTTGAGGCATTAATTTGCTATATGATGTTTTTGCCACAGCTTTGAACATAACAAACGTTATCATGATGCGAATAAGCTGGATTATTGTGAGAGACGTTACGGTCTCACTTTGTAAAACAACGTTCAAAATAAAAACGTAATTTTGGGGCCATTTTTTTATGTGTTCAAAAAAGTTTCTATAATGTTTCCTGGTGCGATAGGCGTCTGAGCGTGGCGAAACACCCAAATGCGAGACCCGCCTGTGACAAGCACCCATATGTAAAAAATCTGCGTTCGGTCCTTTTGGAGTAAAAACTTCATAAGCGGATTTCAGATTTGTTCTAGTGAAATGGCGGACCACCATATATAAATTCTTCGAACCTTTTTAAACCATGACCCCCACCCTCCCACCCTTTATTGTTTTGCTCGATTTAAGGCCCAAGTAGGAGACGTCACCGCAAAATGTTGATTTTAAGTTTCCAGCGCACTAAAGTGTTAAGTTTTAAATACACGTGACATTCTTGTCGGATACTCGCTCTCTTAAATAAACCATTTCAAACAAGCCAAACCCGCTCGCTCGCTCGTATGAACTTGGGACTCCCGGGCGTTTCTCGAGAGCAGCGAACAATGGACCGAGGGGGAGGCATCGAGCACAATACGATCGACTCTCGTAGCCAAGTGGGCGTCTCTCCCTCCGACTCACGTCTCGAGATTAGATAAACGCCGCGGAGCGCGACCGAAGGGGAAGCAGCATTCGATCTCAGAACGTCCTCGTATACGTAGCACATCGAAACGCGCGGTTCCCGCACGACGTTCTATCGAGTGAAAATTCCATTCCGGAGTGCTTTCATCGACATCCGCCATGGGCTCACTGTTCCGAAGTGAACCTATGACGCTGTGTCAGCTGTTCATCCAGTCCGAGGCGGCGTTCAACTGCGTCGCCGAGCTGGGGGAACTCGGTCTCGTGCAGTTCAGAGACGTAAGTGCGCCTGACTCGTTCACTCGCTTATAGGCTTTCCATGTACACATAGCTCGATACCGCTAGCGCGAACGAGCGATCGCCCGCACTTACAGTTTTACTTTCTTTAGAATCGAAAGGCTGTCTTCGAACGCTACACTCTGAAGATCCCAGTGCGTCTACTTCCACGCAGAGCACTTGAAAGAGCCCATCGCTGAAATCTATCGAGGGAGCTGGCCCATTGACGAGGCTGAACATGTGCTTAGACACTCTGGCACTGAGCAAGATGAAACGTCACACTCACAGCGGCAGCAATTGGCTCTATCAAGTACTTTACGGAAAAGTAGACCCTACAGACTCTTTCAAGTGTACGCTCAAAGAAAACGTGCATTATTCGTTCAGACGCAGTCGATGCTACGAGCTGATGAACCAATAGGACAGCGTCAAAGGTGCACCATCATGGAATGGTGTTCTTCGTGTTTCTATATACGTTTTCTATCATCGCTAAACTAATCATAAATAGAAAAGGCCCAGTGACTTCCGCTTTTGAGGCTGCCAGATCAGTCCAGTTAGCTCGCAGCCTCGGCAGCGCCTGAAACGTAGTATGCGGAGAGCAAGTCGTCTGCTTCTTTTGCGGGGGTCGCGAGGACGTCAGAACGACGCCGAGTTCTGATTGGCTCTGATTGAAGGATAGTGGGTGGAGCTCAAAGCAAGCTGCCTTGGGGTCTACCCACTATTCTTCCATCAGAGCCAATCAGAACTCGACGTTGTTCTGACGTCACCGCAACCCCTGCAAAAGAAGCAGACGAACTTGCGCTCCGCATAAGAGTTCACTTTCCTGCACTTCGGACAGATGCAACGAATCACGTCAAACAGTACAAAAATCCCAGCGAATGAGGAAGTTCAAAATACGAACAGACGAAAGATACAATCGACACCCAGAGACCATGAGAATGGCGTTTCACTCGCTCATTGTGGCAGCCCACATTGCGATTTTGAGATCTAATCGTCTGATGAGCTGATCGTCGTCTGCTCGGATCTTATCCCTTTTATTTTTCGCCTTGATTGACTGTCTGAGTGTTGTCCGGAAAAGCGAACTCGCAGATTGTTTTTTGTCAGTGCGTGGTTACGGGCAGCGTTAGTATCTCATTATCGTTCTACATTAAATGAGATTTGACATATGCGGATAAAAACGCCGAAGAATGAGCCATGAGGCAAGAGAAGTGAAGATAATAACACACGCCCTGCTGTTCTTACGCTGACGGTGACCTAAATGTGGCTGAAAATACCTATTTGCGGCATCAACATTGCCGGTAAAATGTTATACCAGTCCATTCACTTTATAGAAAGGAAATGTGAAAAAGATTCGCAGTCGCGTTCGCGCTAACACGGTCACACAGTGCTCGGACTGTAATGTCCCGCTTATTCGACACTCGTTGAACCAATTTCCTGCCGAACGGAACGAGTGTCTGGTGAGAAATAACAGTTTGAACTTTTTTCGTCGGGGGATATTTCTACCGCAGTCGTTGCAAAAGTCGTTTGAGCGACCAATAGATTACTTCGACCATTCGGGGTAAGGCTGCACATCCGCTCAGAGTGATCCTGTTAATGCATCCTAAGTATTTAATCAGCATAAAATTTGAGATGTAGGAAAAGTTCGTTGTGTTTTCGCATTTTTTTCGCATCATGGGGGCGCAATTTCACGTGACAAAAGCTTTGTAGGTGAAACGTCGATTTATGGTTACATGACACGAGCATATTTGAATAATCTTATGTGTAAAATTTAATTTTGTTGTCCTACTATCTTGCAAACAATTTTTTCGTCTCCATATACTACAATATCTTAATCACTTGACTTTCTGGTTATGTTCTTTTAACTTCTCTTTTTTTTTACTGGTTAACGAAATTAACGAGAAAAGACTAACAAAATTTCAACCTTGTGCTTGCTTCGCTTTTGAGGCACGTAATCAAACGACCTTGCTAGATAACTTTCGAGCAAAAACAACATTTTTGAGACTTCACCCTTCCAATCTAGTTTCTGGGTAGTATCATTCTGCTTTAATAGTCATGTCGAGCTTCGAGCAAAAATATATGAATAATTATTTCAGAATTACTACATATTCAAGCAAATATAACCTGAATGACATCTGGAGCGTTGTTGTGATACTTGTGGAGAGATGCGTAAAAGTGATTAACTTTAATAGGGTGAACAAAAATCGCACTGTTAAGGCAACTTCCTAATTGCGAGATAGTAACTCGGGCAGAAAAATTGACAGGAAGATTCATTGGTGGATTCTTAGCGAATGCGTTAGCATCACCGGTGGATGATGGGTCAGCCCTAATGCCGACTCCTTCACTTTTCACTTTTGGCTTTCTTTTTGGCCTTTCTCTTTTGCTTCCTCTATTTTTTGCTGCCCCTTTTTGGCCTCATTAGGGGGTCAGTGTTAGCGTTTCCCAAAGCAAGACGCCTGTGGTGTTTCCCAACGGTCATACTAACGGATTCTCTAAGAATTCACCAATGGCCTTTCCTGTAATTTTTTACCCCTTTTTGTACTCTGCCTGTCAAAGTATGCCGACGCCCTTGGCTGCGGTCATCCATATCACTCGTGGAAAGAACCGCATCCATATCACTTGTAGAAAGAACTGCATCCATCGTTTTAACTACAGACACACATCACAGCGAAGAACAACCGGCGATGGCAGAGCGGCAACTGAGCACGTCCGTATTCCACCACGCCGCGGTGCAACACCTCCTAGATAACAAAGCATTAAGGCTGAATGAGACGGAGTTATCAGAGACACAGATTGGACACGACGATTGCGTTAAGGTTCAGCTCAAACTTGACTCGAAGCTGAGCGCTGACGCAGCACTCGTTTCCAATCTGTGCCCAGCGTTGGCCTTCTCTGAAGACGCCATCCTATTCAGCACTATGGCTTTGTTACCTAGGAGGTGTTGTAGGGCGCCTCTTCCTCTCTGGCTGCGTGCCAGCTGTGCCGCTGTGCCGCTGTGCGCATGAATTTGACGAAAGGAGAGGGCTTGTTTTGAAGAAAACACGGCGGTGTCAGTCAGTCTGTCAGCGCCGGGGAGAGGGGGAGTGGTTGACGCGTGCTGACGTCAGCACTTCGGACCAATCAGAACATAGCGCGCGTTACCCTTTCCCCCTCTTCTCCTTCTCTCTCCGGCTCCGACAAGCGAAAGACACCGCCGGGTTTTCGTCAAAACAAGCATTCTAATGCTAAGGCATTAAAACGTTCCGCCGATGACTCCTTGTTTCTGCAGTGAAGAAAGTGTTAAGTACTGTTTGTTCTCTTGCCAGTTTTAAAAAAAGTGACGTATAATTTAATCGCGCCTGATGGAAATTTGCCTTCATTTAAAGATGACATTAAATCTGCTCTCCGCATGGCAAAGTTTTGCATTAACTTATAAAATTACACAAAAGAAATTGTAAGCTCTCGAAACGCTTAAAGCTTTACTTTGCAAGTAGACTTTTAAAAGTTTCATTTACTTTTAGGATTTCTTTTGATTAGAGGAAGACCATTTTTCTTTTCCCAGGAAAAATGCTGATACAGCTCAATCATGGTCATAACATAATGATAAAAGAAACGAGAATAAACTGTGAAAAATATTTTATATTGAATCCAGTTAAAATACAAAAGATTGAGTTGAAACCACATCTATTCTGAAGGCATTATAAACATTCCTTTGAGCAATTTATGAATGTGATCGGAATATTTTTCTCAGGTTATAAGCCAGAGCAGTAGCTTTTCCACGATAAGCATAGTTTCACATGCAAGAGTTTGTTAGCATATACATTACAGTATAGTGAAAAACCTTTCCTTTTCAAGCATTATATAAAAAAAAAGCTGCAAGCAAAAGTTACGAAATTCGGTGGACGAGGCATCACCCACCCAGTTCAGCGTATTTTGTTGACGTTGTAGATCTGTCATTTAGGGTTTATTGCAATAGTGTCACCACTACACCTGGCGTGCTTGGTGGTAGTGCCTCACTCCCACTTGCTGGTTCAAGCGATCACGTGACGAAAGCGGCGATGAGTGGTTTTTCCGTCGGAAGCCGGTGTACAGTTTCGGAATATAAATAATTGAACAAGATTTGGCAACCAAAAACCGTGTTCTACATATGACAATTTTGTCAGGTAAGACCAAAGTACTGCTTTATTTTTGTAAGGGATTTAATTTTAATTGTTTGGCTTTCGTCCAAGCATAGTTTGCCGCAGTCTGAATTTATGGCCCGGTAAATGTATACTGGTCGAATAAGAGGAAAAAAGACATCAATGGGTTTGGAGTGCATTGATCTTTCGTAAAGAAGTTACAGCGAACTTAGTTCAAAGCAATTTTTTCTAAGCTGGTGAGTTTGTAATTATAAAGATTTGAGAGAAGCCTACAAACTCGGTCTCTTCCACACTGCCTCTTGTACGAGGCACGAAGTGCACTAGACGCAGCAGGTGGTCGACGCAGAGGAGTTGAGTGAAGCAACTGCATTCTCCAAAAATTAAAAAAAAGTGAAAGAAAGCTTAGTAAGGAAAGGACTTTTTCCCCGATTTAGTCTCAACGTTAGCGAAAAGAAAGCCATGCAAAGTTAAATCCGCATACGAGCACTTAATATCTAACCGCCCCCCCCCCCCCCCCATTGTGCATCAAAAATACCTGGAGTGATGCAAGCAAAGCTTAGGTAAGCACAGCCAATATGAGGCGCGGTAAAATAAAATCTGCTGCACACGCGGCAGAAAAGCATCCACGTCCCATTCACATCTGTCATTCTTGGACGTAAATTTCTGTGCGGTTTACGTGTGCGTTCGGCGGAATATTCCAGCTTGCCTTAGAGATTCAGTTCTGTCTGAGACTGTCTGTTTAGCTAAAAGGTTTACTTGTATGCGTTCAGACTGTTCTAAACTTTGGTAAAAAATTCAAATTTTGATCAAGTTGTATATTCTAAACTTTTTAAAAACGTTCCTGTGCATTTTTAAAATGTCATGACTAATGAAACCCAAAGAATACTAGCTCAGATTGAACACTGAAAAAATACCCGGAAAACGTTAAAGATAACAACCATTTGCGACAAACAACACTTCCATTATTACGTTTTTTGTGAAATAAAATTGAAAAACCATGTAATCTCCCATTTTCTTCTCCCAAATTCCAGAAAAAATATCAGAGAGCATTTACAAGCTAGTGATATGGTTTCTCTAAAACAAATGTAGACATTAGAGTGAGACGTTAACTATTATAGCGTCCCTATTAATTACGTTTAGGATTGCTTTAAACGGACCTAATGTTGTACAACATATTTGATATTTTTGTTAATTTTGCGCTCTCATTTTACCGATGTCCCGCTCCAGCCCCACACTCTAAGGGGAGGCGGAAGCCTCGTCAAGCTGTGATAGTTCCCTACGCCTGCCTTGTTTCTTTCTCGCGATGAAAGCAAAACGCAAAAGAGTATACAGTCAACGACAGCTCAAGCCCAAGGCGCGTCTTGAGAATCACGTTATTTCTCCGTAGCCAACGAGACGGCGGCGTCGGCCGATAACAACGTGTAAGAACAAATCACGAAGCATCAACATAATTAACCACGCCCTGCGTTTCTCCCGCTGTCAGTACCAAGGATGCATCGATTCGATTTTTCGATTGAACGTATCGAATCGAGATATCACGAATGTGATCGGGAGGAAGAGAAAGAAGGAGAGGAACCGTGGGCGTATGGGGTCTGGTTCCCTATAGGTTAGATGTGCTACTGTCGCATCCATGTGAACGCAGCCGGGGGGAAGGGGGAGGGGGACGGACTCCAGCGTAAATAATCAAATGCAATTTTTGCGTATTTATTAAACTGCACGTGATAGTACAGGCTCTTTCAGGTGTCATGTCTTTATCTCTGCTTCTATGCGGTAAAAAATATCATTAAACACAAATACGTGCGCACAAAGATGCGGTTCTGAATACGAATGCATCTGGTATGACATAATTACTTGAATTTGTGTCAGATAGGACCAGTGCAAAAAGCATTAGGACTGAAGTTTATAACGAGATTTTACTGTACGCAACGATTTATATATAGTGTGGTTCACAGTCGTACATATAAAACGTCATCATTGCAAGTGCAGCGACCTCGGCCCTTGATTTTTTTTGTGTGTCGCGAAAAGGGCAGTATACACCAACTCATGTTTACAAACAAACCGGAGCGCCCCTAGCGGACGCCACCGGCGCCGCGCATGCGCGGTGGATGGTGGGCAAAAAGCCCGCCGTCGCCCATAAACAAACCATTGAATTGCGTTGTTGTCGGCGTCGGTGGGAGTCCCCGTGCTCTTTTTTACGTTAGAATTGTTGATTCTACGTCCTCCTAACAATGTCTGACTACTTGAGCGGCTTCAGAAAAACTATCGAGGCAAAACTTTGCGTGAATAATGTGACGTGGGGCGATTCATTTCACGTGGACGCCGCAGAATGGGCGCTAAAGCCTGACTCCCACGATGAGATTCTGCTCGCTATTTTCAGTCGCGACGTCGCTCGGACTGCAAAAGCGTGGACCGTAGCCGAGATGGTGGACATCGATACTGAAAACCGCAAGTAGAATCGGGCATTACAAGTCGGTGATGGCCACTGGTAACAATGATCAACAACTTCTTGTATCTGTTTACACCTTAGCCGACTTACCCCAACCAACCTTCAAAAGTGTTTTGAGGCCTGCACTTAGTTCTTATCGCAATTACCGGGTCAACGTTTGGTTTACGGGCCGCTGTCGTTTGAACGAGCTGACGACAAAAAGCAGCCAAGTTTGAAAGAGCAGACGACAGTTCGAACCCACGCGCAATGGAGTACGGGCAAGAAGCACCGCGTCCCGCGTCAACAAACCATTCGAATGTCACGTTGTCGGCGTCCTGTGTGAGTCTGCATACTCTTGTCGCGTTGGCGTTGTCGATTCTACGTCCTCATCGCAGTGTCTTACCACTTTAATCGCCTGAGCGAAATTATCAAGGCTCGTTACGTCGCTAAACTTTCCGTAAATAATTTAACGTGCGGAGATTCATTCGCATGAACGCCGCAGAATGGACGCCAAAACCATGATGAGATTCTTGTAGCTATTTTCGGTCGCGACGTCGCTCGTGCTGCAAAAGTGTATAAGGTAGCGGCGATGATCGACGTCGATACTGAAACTCGAAAGCGGGAACAGACCAAGCGTAACAAGTAGGTGATGGCCACCGGTACCAATAATTAACATCTTGTATCTACTGTTTACACCGAACCTACCTAAGCCTCTTGAGGCCTGCAATTACTTCTTATTGCAATCACCGGGTCAAAGTTTGGTCTACGGGCCGCTTTTGTTTGAACGAGCAGACGACAAAAAGCAGACAACTTTGAAAGAGCAGACGAAAGTTCGAACGATCAGGCGGCGTGTGAATTTGAAGACGCACTGAACCCGTGGGTGGTCCGGAACACTCGGGTGTTTTCTCTCGTTCATGTTGGAACAAAGCAAATACATCTGGCGACCACAAATTGTGGCCCGCACACGCAATCATAGTTCGAAAGCGTCTGGTTTGCCCTTTTCACGGCTACTATCCACGTTCTCGGACGAACGGAGGGTGCAAAAACACATGAAAACTGATCTTCAAACCTTTACAGACTCTATTGGTAAAGCCCCCATCGCAGCATTTTGACGAGATGGCAGGTTTTTTGTCTCGTTCCTTCCAAAGGAACACGGGAATGCATGCCTGGCACGGCGACTTCTGCCCACCGCCCCAGACCGGAAGTGCGTCCGGCGCGCCACCACCGCGGCGTGACGTAGGAGAGTTGAGTTGGTGTATAAGGCGAGCAATTTCAGAGAAAAAACGCAGACTGAGTTGTGACATTAAGCAATGCAAGCGTGACGTTTTGCATTGGTTAACGTCACAAGTCAGACTGCGTTTTTTGGTCTAAACATATGTTTCGACATCGTCATACGCTGAGCTGCCTCCGTAAGTTGCGCTGATTGGCTCTCCGAGTGTTGTGCGGGAAAGTAGATGCACGGAATTCTTTTAGAGTGTAGGCGTTCCCTTCTTAGTGTTCATATGCGCGAAGAACGCATTATAGAACACTTGCTCGCCGTATAAAGAATACAGAAAGTTCCCGAAAAAAGAGAACCGCGTTTCTCGGCCTGAATAAGTAAACCAATGCACTGCAGAAAACTCAAACTCCATGAGAATATGAAGTTACGTTTTGAAATAGAACGCGAAAGTTTGAGAGCATGAAGTTAACCGGATAAAAATATAATTGAAAACAAAACGAAATTTTTATTAGACGACGTTTAGCTAAGCCTAATATCATACAAACAAGAAACGATATTGTGAACGCCTGTTGAATTTTTACCGGTGAAACACACTTCTCAACAAGAAAGAGAATTCATTATTTTTGTTTTCTTGCTGACAATTGTTTTCCACTAACACGAATCTCACATGCGTCCACGATTTAAGTTTCTCCTTTGACAATATTAGGCCTAGGTGGACGACGATGATGATATTACAAGTAATGCAAAGGTGTAAGTGAGCTATACACGAACTCAACTCTGTGACGTCACGGCGCAGTGGTGGCGCGTCGGTCGCACTTCCGGTCTGGAGCTGTGGGCAGAAGTCCCCGTGCCAGACGTGTATTCCTGCGTTGTTTTGAAAGGAACCAGACAGAAACCTGCCTTCTCGTCAAAACGCCGCAACTGGGGCCATTCCAAAAGTGTCGAGAAAGGTTTGAAGGTCACTTTTCATGTGCTCGGTTCGTCCGAGAATCTGGATATGTGCCGTGAAAAGGGAAAGGCAGACGCCGTCGGACAACGATTGCTTGGGCGGGAAGCACTTTGTGTTGAATTCACATATACTTGTGGTCATCAGATTTATTTGTTTGTTCCAATATGAGCGCCAGAAAACCGTCAAGTTGTGCGGACCACTTGCAGACTACGTTTAGTGCGTCTTCAAGTTCAAACGGCCGTCTGTTCGCTCGAACTGTCGTCTGCTCTTTCAAACGTTTCTGCTAGTCGTCCGCTCTTTTAGACAACACCGGCCCGTAGACCAAACGTGGGCCCGGTACTTGACATAAGAAGTAAGTGCAGGCCTCATAAGCCTTAAAGTTTGAAGGTTGGTAAGCAGGCTCGATGTAAACAGTAGGTACAAGGAGGTGTTGATCATTGTTACCAGTGGCCATCGCCGGCTCGTTATGCCTGATTCACACGGTCCGACTCTGCTTTAAATTTTCAGTATCGACGTCGACCATCTCAGCTACGGTTCACGCCTTTGCAGACCGAGGGACGTCACGACTGAAAATTGCGAGCGAAATCAAATCATGCGAATCAGGGTTTAGCGTACATACTGCGGCGTCCACGCGGAATGAATCGCTGCATGTCACATTATTCACGCCAAGTTTTGCGGTGTAACGAGCCTCGTTAATCTCGCTGAGGCCGCTCAAGTAGCCAGACAGTGCCCCAGGAAGACGAGAATCAATAATTCTAACGCGAAAAAGGGCAGGGGGACTCACACCGACGCCGATAGCATCGCATTTCAATGGTTTGTTTATGGGCGACGGCGAGCTTCTTGCCCACACCCCTGTCGCGCATGCGCGGCGCCGGTGGCGTCCGCTAGGGGCGCTCCGGTTTGTTTGTAAACATGAGTTTGTGTATACGAGAACGACGAAAATAATCACTGGAGAAGGAAACAAAGGCGGTAACGGTCAAACACAAATCCCTAAACACGGCTAGGTTACTTGTGCGCGACCGAAAAAATCCACCTGGTCCTGGTATCCAACCAGGCACCTCTCTATTTCCAGTGGAGCGCTCTACCAACTGAGCTAATCAGGAGTTAGACGTCAGTAGAGCAAACGGGATTTATCAGCGTCGGCTTGTAGACGTCAGACGTTGGCTCATTGAAAAATTTCGTTTCTCAAAATTACCCTTTGATTCAGGTAACTTTATGTTTACAAAGTTTCACGTTCCATTCCAACGGCTAAACTGCCATTATCATCTTCTCACGGAGTTTGGTCTCTCTGCGATGCGTAGTATATTTACCTGGGCCAAAAAACACGATTCGCTTTTCTCGGTAACTACCTGTACTCTATTATAAAAGAAACATTTTAATGTTTTAGAAGGAACTCGTTTCCAGCGTAGTAGCGGAAACGAGTTTATTTTTTTTTTCTCATCATTTGGTTTCCTTTGATAATCTTTCCTGAAAATCAAGAACCGTTTCGTACCCCCCCCCCCCCCCCCCCCCCCGCTGAATTTCATTGTCGTGTTATATTTTTATAAAATAATTTCGCAATTGTTTTCTAGATGAACTGTGAGCGTAATGAATTTTAAACATTCAGTTCAGAAACACGATTCACATGCAGGATGCTCTGAAACCTTCTTGAAGCAAATTTGTTTTTGTTCCAGTATGTTTTTTATGAATGAGTTATAAGGCCATTTTTGTGTTAATTTGCTTGCTACAGGGTGCTTTTTGGTGCGCTATATAAGCGTAAAGGTTTCGTATAAGTAAATAAGTGAACTAAGTGCAATTAAGCTTTTAAAAATGTGTTTTTAGGCGGTACATTTATTTTACTAAAATATCAAAGGTGTCTCTAAAAGATGCAAGTAAAGTACGGTGTTTTTTATAGTAGGGAGTAAAACAGAAACAAACAGCCTGGTTGACGCTGCTGCTAAGAGATGGCGCAGCACATACTTGAATCTGATAGATCTGCATTCGGTTGGTCATACCGAAGAGGCTTTCAAGTTTTTGCTTGATGTTGTACCCTCTGCGGGTGGCAGCGTCAACCAGGCGGGGTGCTTTCATTTTCCTTCCCATGCATCGGAATAACAAGATTTATTGGCTTGACTTTTTCCAAGAAACCGACACCTACACAAGTTGTGTATGATTGTTACGCCACCTAAAGATGCATCCGCTAAAAGATTATATTACACTCCGCACCTAAGTTTGTCAATACGATATTTGTGCGTCTCAACTGCGTTCAGAAACACCGTGTAAGTTTATTATTTATCTTCGTGCATTTGGCACGCCCACTGATTTCTTTTTGTTGTATTTTCGAACGGTTCGGTTGTTAACTAACATTCGCGTTTCTAAAAACAACCTGTTTGTTTTCCTTGCTTCCTTTAGCTGAACCCGGACGTGAACGCCTTCCAGCGGAAGTTTGTCAACGAGATTCGACGATGCGACGAGATGGAACGAAAACTAAGTAAAGCAGAATCATGTCCTTGCCGCCAACTGAAACAGAGTATAATTCTCTCTGCCTTTGTAACGCGAAAGCATTGTTCCGCGCCCAAATAGAATCTGAATGTGATGCACCGTGACGTTCGCGTTGATATGGGCCTTCAAAGGTTCCCGGGAGGGGGGCGTTTAAAACCTTTCAGTCGATGTGGAAATTAAAAACAGGAGTCTTCTTAGTTGAGACAAGAATTTGTATTTTCTAATCTTGTACGTTGTGACTCATGAAACATGTGTGTGCGTTCGATCGCAGGTACTCTGTTCCACCACGTATGTGCATCGATTCTCAAAAAACCCGAAATAAGAACGAAGAGCCCACTAACGAATCTTTTTTTGAGAGCGCAGCTCTTAGGCGCCCGTTTCCGGCTTGAGCGGCGCCGCCGTCGGCGTCGTTGTCGCCGTTGCCGTCTGCGTCACCGTCGGCGTAACCACGCGTTGCATCCTGGGACATTTCCCATAATGACGTAACACGTGACGTCACGCCCGATGTCACGAGGGTGACGAGTGACGTCACATGGCGCATAAAGTTGGCGGGAAATTTTTTCGCTAAATTTAGGGGGGAAATTTTCCGCCAAACTTAGTGGGCGGTTTTTCCCGCTACATTTAGTGGGGCAATTTGCCGGGAAATTGTGGGACAATTTTCCGTTAAATTCCCCTCCGTAGCCTTCCCTCCTCCTCCTCAAGAAATACGCTCTAATTCGGCATCACATAAAATTGTAAACGTCTTCCATCCCCCCCTTCATTTAATTTCTTCCGCATTCTGGAGAGACTTTGTAATAAAGATTGACCAGCACGTCTGCTTGCTTGGAGGTCATTCATCTTTAATTATTGCTCACTATATTTTTAACATTGACTCGCGCTCTCTGGCTTCACACGTGCACTTGTCACCGCAGGGTTTGTGGAGCGGGAGATAAAGAATGACCAGCTCCCACTTCCTGAAGACGGCGATGAGGTGGGGAATCTGCCCCAAGCAAGGGACATGGTGGACCTCGAGGTCTGACAGAGTAACAGTTCTTATTTTTGGGGAAGCGGCCGGAACGGAATTGTGTCTCGTTTGTGGAGAGGCGACGAAGCTCGCTAATGCATTAATTTTTATCAGTGTAGCCAACAACACTACTTGATTACCCATTTCAGGTGCCTCGCTTACTCGCGGAATATCCGCAGATTTTGATGGGTATTTAAAATAATACCGGCCGATGCAGGAATAGCCTAGTTCAATTTTGTGTATAGTTGATAGTATTTAATACATAAGTTTGATGCAATTTCCAGAAGGCATTAGATGATAAAGGATATGTATACTCTAAAAAAGTATCAGCTTACACCCTTTTGTCTCATATAATGCACCCCAAAAAAATTCAGTTCGACGTACAGCCCACAATAGTCGAACAGACAGCCCTAAATTTTACGAGGGGCTCGATAGCGGTGCGATATACCTTATTAAATAGCTAAAGCACGTATCAAAGACCGCAGAAAGAAAACACTGAGGTTTTGCAGGAGTGCCGAGAAAACCCCGACTATTTTTTTTTGTAGTCAGTAAAATGTACATTAGCTACTTTAATAAGTTGTACCACACGGCTATGAAGCCTCTTGTAAAAGTTAGTACCGTCAGGTCGACGTCAGTGCGCCGTTCGTCGAACTGAAATTTTGGGGTGTCTTATATCGGACAGAGTGTGTAAGAATATACCCTTTTTTGCAGTGTAAGAACGCATTCGCTAGAGACAAGATTAGCAGATAAAGTGAGGAATCTGACTTTCATCTGGCTAAGCAATCATGGCTTGCTTCGACTTTTAAAAAAAGTTGAATTTCTGATTTTATTCTATTGCAGTGAAAAGTTGAGAGTGCTTCAAATTTTGTGAAAAGCTGTGCTGGGTATAGATTGTATTTTTCTGTTGGTCTCTTTTTGCCTCTTGGTGGATGACAACGAGGTATTCGGCAAGCTTTTTGTTTATACCTTAGCCTTACTTATTTGAAGCCTCCTGAAGCACGCACTGCCTATAACTTCGGCAGCAATTTGTTTATGGAATTTAAATGGTGTGTTTTACGAAGTGTGGGCGATTGGGAAGGCGTAGTTTCCAGATGAGCCCGTATAAAGCAATAGTGATGTTCAAGACTATCACGCAAAAATATATTGCGAATGGTGCGTATTCACCTACAACTGTGAATATGCGGCTTTCGGATAGGATGCATACGCCCTTGTAAATTATGCAGACACGGGACAGATGGGGATATAAAAATCAATCAAAGCAAGCATTTATATTACTCTCGGAGATGAGCACAGCCATAGCCTCCTCTATACGGAGAGGAGGCTATGGCACAGCATCATGGTACGTTTACACCTGAGAAGAAATCCGCTGCCGCGGGAGCGGATCCGCTCCTGGCGGCGGCGGCGACAACCGGGTTGCGTTTACATCTATTTCCTTCGAGCGGCGGCGGCGCCGTCGGCTACGGCAGCTATTCTCGTAACATGCCGTAACATGCCGTCATGAGTAGGCTCCCGCAAGAACGGCTACTCATGACGTAGGCAGCGTCGCGCTGCGCAAGAATGTCACTTCCGGTCAGCGAAATGCCTCGTTCGGCGGCAAAAACAGATCCCGGACCTATACGCCTCGCCGCCGCGTTTTCCGCCCAGCGTTTCGCCCCAGCGGCAAAAGCTGGGATGATTCGCTGACGGATCCGCAAGTGTAAACGTACCATTAGAGGGGCACTAAACCACTTTCTGCAGTAGCCCTCTCATTGTCCGATGGTGAGCAAATCTATATGGCACTAAGTTTGCCATCCTTAAGCGTTAATCTGGTACTTAATATTCCAACCCTTTCAGCTAAAATACGGCGTTGAAATATTATTCATGCAAACTTTTTTGTATTTCCGATAGGTGAATGAAGACTTCACATTTTATCGTGCGTTATTTCTCTGACATGAGTATGCATTTGTTTCAAAATAGCTATTTTTATGTTCCAGATACAATGCACAGGCCAAAACGAGCATCTTATTGTGCACACGTCGCGCATGGTAAAAGAAAAAGAAATTAAATTACACTAATCTACTTTTTGTCAAACCACTAAATGCAATGAATAACAAAAGCGATATGGCGATACCTATTTTACTTTAAAATAATTGGAAGTCACAAAAATTCATCTTAAAAGGGAGAAAAGTACTTACTTAAAGATAGTTTTATTTATAAATACATATGTGTATTGTGACCAATACTCTATAGTGGTATTATACGTATCCTAAAGCGTATGCATGCCAAATTTAGTTGTGGTGGGATCCCCTGTGTCCCTACATATCACCATAGATGTGAAGGGTAACGGAAAAAAACATGAATTTTTTTTTTTTTCTGTGTGTAAGAAGTGAAATCTAGCGAAGAGTGCGATGGTGAAAAGATAGCTAAGCCTTTATAAAACAAATGCAATGGTGGGTGGTGTCACAATTTGGAGAAATTCCCACCCAAAATGGTCCAAATTTACGCCATTTCGGGTCACCAGGAGTACTTTAAAAGCATATTTGACTAAATTTGCAATCGCGTAAAAACGCAAAAAGCATTGCATTTGATCGTTCACATTCATGAACAGTTCTTGCCGGATTAATGGAAAGCTGAAACGTTAAGCATATTTGAGACCACACTACAATTTTGTGCTCCCTGTTAAAGAGGACCTTGCCTGGGATATAGCGAAAAATTGGGGAAAAAAGAAACGCGTATTCCTGTTTTTAGTTTACCATTGTAGTGCCTTGTGAAATTCCTAGAGTGTGACACCAACAGTGGTTCACAGGCAAGACAACACTTACAGCAAGGATCCACGTAGTACGTTCGTGTGTTAAACAGCTAAGTGAACACAGACCATACTAACTTATCCATTTTGACAAAAAAAAAAACCAAAGCCCTAGTGTAGCGATAGTTACTGCTGCTCTAGATGAGCATTGGAACGAAGAGGAACGAACATGGGCAAAGAAAGGAAGAGGAAACTTCTGCGTTGTCGTACCTGTTCGTTTTTGTGCATATATTTTTAGTTTTAACACACTATTCACGGGTTCTGTAGATTCACTATTCGAACAGGAAGAAATGCACCATGCGAACGTCACACAAAGCGCAAAGGTAGGGATGAGTGATTTATGGGTGTGGTTAAGGGAGTGTACGCGGAGCCGAGACATCATGGCACCCAGGGAGTTGGGACTAAGCAGTGCTGTCTCCAAAACTCGTAGGCCAACGTAGACCGCTTGGAGTGTGAACTGCGAGAGATCAACGAGAACAACCGGCTGCTCCAGAAGAACTACGTTGAGCTGACCGAGATAAAGCTCCTGCTCAGGACCATCGACGACTTCTTCGACCAGGTGAGCGATCACGATGCCTGAGCAGTCACTCCTTCGAATTTCTGCGATCATACACACACAGCATGAGCAAGGCTTTAACTACAAACAGTACAACACAATAAGTTGCACAGAAGAATGCCAAAATGACTAGTTTCTTTCAATAACTTCATGTTTTTTTGTTTTTAAAAAAAAATATTTTACATATATTAATTTTAGAGATTAAATATCAATGAATCCTAAGCTCCGATTCAGTACGAAAACTTGAAAGTATAAAACAGCGAAGACGAGGACGGGAACAGGACGTCTTTTATTTAGCAACAACATAGAATGGCACATCGATAAAACCGCCCCCAAAAAGTTTCAACGTTCTCAAAGAGGGAAAGAAGATAATTGTTATAAAGGAAAGGGAATTTACTGTAAATAATAAAAGTTTAAAAAGCGCTGGCGTCACGACGAGGTATCACTAATCTAGTTATCTCTGATTACTTAGACTTCGACCTTTGTCGTTGTCAATGATAATGAAGGTGCAGAAATGTTGTTGTGTACAGTCCCAAAGGGAAATGTACTATAAATATAGAAGCTTGAAAAGCTCTAGCGTCACGACGAGGTGTCACTAATCTAGTTATTTCGGACTACTTAGACTTCGACCTTTGTCGTTGTCAATGATAATGAAGGTGCAGAAATGTTGTTGTTTACAGTCCCAAAGGGAAATGTACTATAAATATAGAAGCTTGAAAAGCTCTAGCGTCACGACGAGGTATCACTAATCTAGTTATCTCTGATTACTTAGACTTCGACCTTTGTCATTGTCAATGATAATGAAGGTGCAGAAATGTTGTTGCTTACAGTCCCAAAGGGAAATGTACTATAAATATAGAAGCTTGAAAAGCTCTAGCGTCACGACGAGGTGTCACTAATCTAGTTATTTCGGATTACTTAGACTTCGACCTTTGTCATTGTCAATGATAATGAAGGTGCAGAAATGTTGTTGTTTACAGTCCCAAAGGGAAATGTACTATAAATATAGTAGCTTGAAAAGCTCTAGCGTCACGACGAGGTGTCACTAATCTAGTTATTTCGGATTACTTAGACTTCGACCTTTGTCATTGTCAATGATAATGAAGGTGCAGAAATGTTGTTGTTTACAGTCCCAAAGGGAAATGTACTATAAATATAAAAGCTTGAAAAGCTCTAGCGTCACGACGAGGTGTCAGTAATCTAGTTATTTCGGATTACTTAGACTTCGACCTTTGTCATTGTCAATGATAATTAAGGTGTCAAAATATTTTTGTTTACAGCCACAAAGGGAAATGTACTATAAATATAAAAGCTTGAAAAGCTCTAGCGTCACGACGAGTAATCACTAATCTAGTTATCTCTGATTACTTAGAATTCGACCTTTTTCATTGCCAATGCTAATGAAGGTGCAGAAATATTGCTGTTTACAGTCCCAAAGAGAAATGTACTATAAATATAAAAGCTTGAAAAGCTCTAGCGTCACGACGAGGTATCACTAATCTAGTTATCTCTGATTACTAAAATTCGACCTTTTTCATTGCCAATGCTAATGAAGGTGCAGAAATATTGCTGTTTACAGTCCCAAAGAGAAATGTACCATAAATATAAAAGCTTGAAAAGCTCTAGCGTCACGACGAGGTATCACTAATCTAGTTATCTCCGATTACTTAGAATTCGACCTTTTTCATTGCCAATGATAATGAAGGTGCAGAAATATTGCTGTTTACTGTCCCAAAGAGAAATTTACTATAAATATAAAAGCTTCAAAAGCTCTAGCGTCACGACGAGGTATCACTAATCTAGTTATCTCTGATTACTTAGAATTCGACCTTTTTCATTGCCAATGATAATGAAGGTGCAGAAATATTGCTGTTTACTGTCCCGAAGAGAAATGTACTATAAATATAAAAACTTGAAAAGCTCTAGCGTCACGACGAGGTATCACTAATCTAGTTATCTCTGATTACTTAGAATTCGACCTTTTTCATTGCCAATGCTAATAAAGGTGCAGAAATATTGCTTTTTACAGTCCCAAAGAGAAATGTACTATACATATAAAAGCTTGAAAAGCTCTAGCGTCACGACGAGGTATCACTAATCTAGTTATCTCTGATTACTTAGGATTCGACCTTTTTCATTGCCAATGATAATGAAGGTGCATAAATATTGCTGTTTACAGTCCCAAAGACAAATGTACTATAAATATAAAAGCTTGAAAAGCTCTAGCGTCACGACGAGGTATCACTAATCTAGTTATCTCTGATTACTTAGAATTCGACCTTTCTCATTGCCAATGATAATGAAGGTGCAGAAATATTGCTGTTTACTGTCCCAAAGAGAAATGTACTATAAATATAAAAGCTTGAAAAGCTCTAGCGTCACGACGAGGTATTACTAATCTAGTTATCTCTGATTACTTAGAATTCGACCTTTTTCATTGCCAATGATAATGAAGGTGCAGAAATATTGCTGTTTACAGTCCCAAAGAGAAATGTACTATAAATATAAAAGCTTGAAAAGCTCTAGCGTCACGACGAGGTATCACTAATCTAGTTATCTCTGATTACTTAGAATTCGACCTTTTTCATTGCCAATGCTAATGAAGGTGCAGAAATATTGCTGTTTACAGTCCCAAAGAGAAATGTACTATAAATATAAAACCTTGAAAAGCTCTAGCGTCACGACGAGGTATCACTAATCTAGTTATCTCTGATTACTTAGAATTCGACCTTTTTCATTGCCAATGATAATGAAGGTGCAGAAATATTGCTGTTTACAGTCCCAAAGAGAAATGTACTATAAATATAAAAGCTTGAAAAGCTCTAGCGTCACGACGAGGTATCACTAATCTAGTTATCTCTGATTACTTAGAATTCGACCTTTTTCATTGCCAATGATAATGAAGGTGCAGAAATATTGCTGTTTTCTGTCCCAAAGAGAAATGTACTATAAATATAAAAGCTTGAAAAGCTCTAGCGTCACGACGAGGTATCACTAATCTAGTTATCTCTGATTACTTAGAATTCGACCTTTTTCATTGCCAATGATAATGAAGGTGCAGAAATATTGCTGTTTACTGTCCCAAAGAGAAATGTACTATAAATATAAAAACTTGAAAAGGTCTAGCGTCACGACGAGGTATCACTAATCTAGTTATCTCTGATTACTTAGAATTCGACCTTTTTCATTGCCAATGCTAATGAAGGTGCAGAAATATTGCTCTTTACAGTCCCAAAGAGAAATGTACTATAAATATAAAAGCTTGAAAAGCTCTAGCGTCACGACGAGGTATCACTAATCTAGTTATCTCTGATTACTTAGAATTCGACCTTTTTCATTGCCAATGATAATGAAGGTGCAGAAATATTGCTGTTTACAGTCCCAAAGACAAATGTACTATAAATATAAAAGCTTGAAAAGCTCTAGCGTCACGACGAGGTATCACTAATCTAGTTATCTCTGATTACTTAGAATTCAACCTTTCTCATTGCCAATGATAATGAAGGTGCAGAAATATTGCTGTTTACTGTCCCAAAGAGAAATGTACTATAAATATAAAAGCTTGAAAAGCTCTAGCGTCACGACGAGGTATTACTAATCTAGTTATCTCTGATTACTTAGAATTCGACCTTTTTCATTGCTAATGATAATGAAGGTGCAGAAATATTGCTGTTTACAGTCCCAAAGAGAAATGTACTATAAATATAAAAGCTTGAAAAGCTCTAGCGTCACGACGAGGTATCACTAATCTAGTTATCTCTGATTACTTAGAATTCGACCTTTTTCATTGCCAATGGTAATGAAGGTGCATAAATATTGCTGTTTACAGTCCCAAAGAGAAATGTACTATAAATATAAAAGCTTGAAAAGCTCTAGCGTCACGACGAGGTATCACTAATCTAGTTATCTCTGATTACTTAGAATTCGACCTTTTTCATTGCGAATGATAATGAAGGTGCAGAAATATTGCTGTTTACAGTCCCAAAGAGAAATGTACTATAAATATAAAAGCTTGAAAAGCTCTAGCGTCACGACGAGGTATCACTAATCTAGTTATCTCTGATTACTTAGTATTCGACCTTTTTCATTGCCAATGATAATGAAGGTGCAGAAATATTGCTGTTTACAGTCCCAAAGAGAAATGTACTATAAATATAAAAGCTTGAAAAGCTCTAGCGTCACGACGAGGTACCACTAATCTAGTTATCTCTGATTACTTAGAATTCGACCTTTTTCATTGCCAATGATAATGAAGGTGCAGAAATATTGCTGTTTACAGTCCCAAAGAGAAATGTACTTTAAATATAGAAGCTTGAAAAGCTCTAGCGTCACGACGAGGTATCACTAATATACTTATCTCTGATTACTTAGAATTTGACCTTTTTCATTGCCAATGATAATGAAGGTGCAGAAATATTGCTGTTTACAGTCCCAAAGAGAAATGTACTATAAATATAAAAGCTTGAAAAGCTCTAGCGTCACGACGAGGTATCACTAATCTAGTTATCTCTGATTACTTAGAATTCGACCTTTTTCATTGCCAATGATAATGAAGGTGCAGAAATATTGCTGTTTACAGTCCCAAAGAGAAATGTAATATAAATATAAAAGCTTGAAAAGCTCTAGCGTCACGACGAGGTATCACTAATATACTTATCTCTGATTACTTAGAATTTGACCTTTTTCATTGCCAATGATAATGAAGGTGCAGAAATATTGCTGTTTACAGTCCCAAAGAGAAATGTACTATAAATATAAAAGCTTGAAAAGCTCTAGCGTCACGACGAGGTATCACTAATCTAGTTATCTCGGATTACTTAGAATTCGACCTTTTTCATTGCCAATGATAATGAACCCAGGTAGCACGCCAGAGGAATGCCCAACTTGGGCAAAGGTCTGGCAAACATAAGGGCCCAACTTTGGCGCAGTTAGGTTTTTGCACCATGGCATTCATCAGTGCCAAAGTACGGTGCCTAACTATAGCCTAAGTTGGGCGATCCTATGGCATGCCAAAGTTTGGCTCTTCTCCGGTACGCCAGAGGAGTGCCAAAGTTGGTGCCATACTTGAGCCATAACTGCCATAGTAAATCCTAATCTGGGAGTTCGGGGCATGCCAAGGTTTGGCATTTCTCTGGTCTGCCAGAGGAGCGCCAAAGTTGGTGCCATACTTCAGCCATAACTGCCAGAGCAACGCCTAATTTCGGTATTTGGGACGTGCCAAGGTTTGGCGTTTCTCTGGTCCGCCAGAGGAGCGCCAAAGTTGGTGCCATACTTCAGCCATAGCTGCCAGAGCAACGCCTAATTTCGGTATTTGGGACGTGCCAAAGTTTGGCTTTTCTCGGGTCCGCCACAGGATTGCCGAAGTAGTGCAATACTAGAGCTATAACTGCCACAGCAATGCCCAATTTGGGTATTTTGGACATGCCAAAGTTTAGCGTTGCTCTGGTCCGCCAGAGGAGCGCTAAAGTTGGTGCCAGATTTGAGCCATAACTGCCATAATAAAACCTAAACTGGGAATTCGGGGCATGCCAAGGTTTGGCGCTTCTCTGGTCCGCCAGAGGAGCGCCAAAGTTGGTGCCATACTTCAGCCATAACTGCCAGAGCAACGCCTAATTTCGGTATTTGGGACGTGCCAAGGTTTGGCGTTTCTCTGGTCCGCCAGAGGAGCGCCAAAGTTGGTGCCATACTTCAGCCATAGCTGCCAGAGCAACGCCTCATTTCGGTATTTGGGACGTGCTAAGGTTTGGCGTTTCTCTGGTCCGCCAGAGGAGCGCCAAAGTTGATGCAATAATTCAGCCATAACTGCCAGAGCAACGCCTAATTTGGGTATTTCGGACACGCCAAAATTTGGCGTTTCTCTGATACGCCACAGGAGTGCCGAAGTGTGCCATACTTGAGCCATAACTACCAAAGCAACGCCTAATTTCGGTATTTCAGCCTCGCCGAGTTTGGCTTTTCTCTGGTCCGCCACAGTTGTGCCAAAGTAAGTGCCAGACTTGAGCCATAACTGCCGCAGTAAATGTTAATTTGTCGATTCGGGGCATGCCGAAGTTTGGCTCTTTTCTGGCTACCCACTGAAGTGCCAAATAAGTGCCAAAAGTGGCAAAGAAAGCCGAGAGGCCAGCCCAAGTTTCGAATATCTCTGGTGTGTCACAGAAGTGCTCTTTTACGCGTCCCAGGAGAGAAATAAAATAAATAAGCGTTGGAAGCACGATAGTAAGATGTCATCACCTCCGTTCCCAAGCAGCACGGCAATACTTTGCAGTATCGTGCCAGTGCCGGCCGAAAGTCGGTTACAATATCCCTCAACTGTCCAGTTTTGCACCACCGTTTGATACCCGGCAGGTATTGCCGTACAGCTGTTTCGCCCCGGCCTAGCGTTCGCGTAATATTGTGCGAAAACTCTACGATGCGTCTGCTTCGTATTGGCCGAACGTCGTGCAAGTATGTGTACGTTACATGTCATTTGTTGCATATCCAATCACTTATACGGACAAACAAATTTTTTCGATCGCTCCCAGAAGTTTATTAAACAACTATCATTACACACAGTGTATTCTCAACATATTTACAAAGGTCACACTTCTCTGTAAAACGAAAAGCAAATTATAAAATACAATTAACACTGTCCTCATGCCAGGCAAAACTCATCACACGTAAAACCGCGGAAAATGAAAGGAAAGCAGGGCGACTATCAGAATCATGCTTGCAGTGCACTTACTAATAAAAGAGCGATATCATGTAATCCTTGATAGATGCATAATCCAACTCAGGCACCCCACAAACACATTCGAGGAAGAACGTTGCGCACATTCAACTGACGTCTCGTCGTCGGCGAAGAGCAGTTTTTGTCGAAGCGTGTCCAACAAACACATCACAAGTATTCCACGAACTCCGGTGCAAAAAATGACTGTTACCGAAAAATTGGCATGGACGTATTCCGACCGTTTACGACGAAAAAACACGGCCGCGTCTGCAACGCACGAAAGCAACAGAACACTGAAGAGCCCAGTTCGAAAACCGGACCTACGTGGCCTGCTTATTTCTATAACTAGCCAAACGGCGAAAACGACAGCCCCAGAGATCCCATCAGCGTGACAGAAAACGTCACGTGACAAATTTTCGTCCAAACTTTTTTGTCCTACGCGTCCTATGTAGAGAGGTCACGCTGAGTAACGCGTTTCGCTTCATCCTTTTGATTTGCTTAAAGCGGCTGTCGCGCTCGCTGACAGCCACACGAAGACGCAAAAGCAGGTGGGGAGGATTTGCAAAAGGCGAGGTCGAAGGGGCATCAAAAACGCATAAAAGGAAAGGCCGCTTCTGCCGGTGACCTTGTCGCCTTGCCTAGTCTGTCAGCGTTCGGCTTCCATTAAAGGGCTCATGAAACGCTTTTCCAACTTTTTCCTGTTTCGCTTTCCTCCTGAACTCATAAATCGCGCATTCCACCAAACAGTTGAAGAAGACGAAAAGGGGTAGTCCCCTCTTGCTCGCACTCCCGTTTGTGTAATCCCGGACACATCCATTCTCCCCCTAGAAGATTAGCCCGTCGCTCAAAATTCAGACAAAAGTCGCTTTCCCCACCCCGTTCATTCCGAAGCTGACAGTGCTGTTGAAGCTACGTGCTCGTTGGGCCAGCCACACTTGCCACGTGAGCGTGGCAAATGTGGCTGCAGAGAATGAAGTCAGGTGATGAAAGGGAGGCGGCTGATTGGTCCGGCAAGCGTGTAGCTTCCACCACAGTGTCAGCTTAGGGGTGAAGGGAATAAGTGAGGTCCGGTTGCGTGTGACGTCAGTTTGGACCCGATAACGCGCTTTTGGGACCGCGGTTGTATCACAGTGAAAAGGCAGAGAGGTTGCGAAGGGGAGGAGGTACGAAATAGTCCGCTCTGTTTTCAAATTTTCGCACTGAAAGTCAGGCTTTTGACTTTCTACCTTTTTCTTTTGGTCCACTGAACGATGTGCTATTAGTAAAATCCCAATCTAAAATGATTTATCCCAACCCAAAAATCGTTTCATGGGCCCTTTAAGGGCCTAAGAAAGATAATCTCCTTTCTTGAGAGCGAAATGGACGGGGTGGTTATGTTTTCCGGGCTTGTCGCCATCCGATAGGCCTCAATTATTTCTCTCCCCATTTGCTCGCAGTGGCCTCCCATGGCTGTCGTGCCGGTGAAATTAGGAGCGCAAAAATACTCCACAAGCCGGGCGAAGACGTGATAAATGTAATAACAAAAACGGCTTGACATCACAAAAATAACAATTTAATTAAACGTTTCGCCTCCCATGCGGGAGGCATCTTCAGTAGAGCGCAGAGCGAGTGAGAGTCGCACAAAAAAGTTCGGTTATTTAGGCATAAAGTTTGTGTACACGTCCGGCAGGGGGCCACGGTTCTTGTTTACCAGCGATGAATCACTTCCGCGTTTGTCGTTCTGGATGAACCAAGATTCCAGCAGCTTCCTCGGTTCCCACCTTTTATCCCCCTCCAAGGTGGATGCGTTGTCAATGTCAAATTGGTGTCCTGACGTCCATGCGTGGTCGAAGTGTTCGGACATGAAGCGGGTGGCGGTCCCGTGCGTGTTCTTTTAGTCTTGCTTTTCTTTTTCGTCTCGTCGCTCCAATGTAGGAAGCGTCACATTCCTTGCACTGTACCTGGTAAATCACGACCCTTTCTGCCTCTGGCAGGGTCGGATCTTTTGGCTTGGAGATAACATTGGCGATTGTTCTGTAGGGTTTGTATACGGTTCGTACCCCCAACGGCCCAAGGCCGCGTCCCAATGCCTCCGAAACCCTTAACGTAACGTGTTCGTTCGGCTCGATCCAGGCGCCGATGGGACATTTGTTTGTTGGTCAACAAGAACGGTCTTAATGAGTTGAAGTCAGACAGCTCCATCATGATTTTAAAGGCCGACAAAGGAAAAAGAACCGTTGTGCTTGATAGGGATGACTACATGAAGAAGATGTATGAAGTTATAAACGACAGTCACTATTTCGTGAGGCTATCAAGAGATCCCGCTGCTAAGTCCGAAAGAGAGTTAGTTGACCACCTTCGAGAGCTGAAAAAGAAAGGACGCATCAGTGACGACCTATATCGTCGTCTCTTCTCCTTTGACGCCGCGACACCCAAGATGTATGAACTCCCCAAAATTCACAAACCGGGTTGCCCCCTACGCCCGATTGTATCTTTTATTAGTTCATCCACTTACAGCCTTTCCAAATATCTGGTTATGATTCTGAGCGCTCTTACAAGAAAAAATGAGTTTAGCCTCCGGAATTCCCGTGACTTTGTTGAACTTATACGCGCTCAGACCCTGCTACCGCACGAGGCTATGGTATCCTTTGATGTGATTTCATTATTTACGAATGTCCCCAACGCCCTGGTGGTTGATGTCGCCCGTGACCGGTTGTTGGCAGACCAGTCGTTGTCCACTCGCACAACCCTCCTTGTTGAAGACGTTATACTCCTTTTGCGTTTTTGTCTCAACCAGTGTAATCTTAGTTTTAATCGGGACATATATCATCAGGTCAGCGGATGCCCTATGGGGAGTTCAGTTTCCGTCACCGTCTCGAATCTCGTCGTGGAATATGTTGAGGAAAGGTAATGTCTGGCATTGATTTCCCCGTGAAGTTCTACCGTCGTTATGTCGATGACACTTTTGTAATGGTTAACAGAGAGAACGTAACTGATTTTCACCGCAATTTGAATAGTGTCCACCCCTCAATTCAGTTCACCTGTGAACATGAAACCGATAGTACCTTGCCGTATTTAGATGTACGTGTCCATAGAACTAGTGAACCTTTTTTTAAGATGGAGACATCCGTATATCGTAAACCATGTGACAGACAAAACTTTCTTGACTACCACTCTCATCACCCTACTCAACACAAAAGCTCAGTTGTAAGATCGTTACTTCATCGTTCAGAAACTGTCCCATCTAAGTCAACACTTAGCATTCAAGAACTTAGCCATGTGCGGGAGGCTTTGAAAAAACCTAACTACCCCGACTGGTTTGTCAATCGCGTTAAGAAACAAATGTCCCATCGGCGCCCGGATCGAGCCGAACGCACACGTGACGTCGTGTGCATCCCGGAGGCATTGGGACGCGCCCTTAGGCCGTTGGGGGTACGAAAGAACAATTGTCAATGTTATCTCCATGCCAAAAGACCCGACCCCGCCAGAGGCAGAAAGGGGCGTGATCTACCAGGTGCACTGCAAGGAATGTGACGCTTCCTACATTGGAGAGACGGGACGAAAAAGAATAACAAGACTAAAAGAACACGCACGGGATGTCGCCAATTCCACGAACGCCACCCGCTTCAAGCCCGAACTCGTCGACCACGCATCGACGTGAGGACACCAATTTGACTTTGTCAAGGCATCGACCTTGGCGAGAGATATAAGGTGGGGACCGAGGAAGCTGCTGGAATCTTGGTTCATCCAGAATGACAAATGCGGAAATGATTCATCGCTGGTAAACAAGAACCGTGGCCCCCTGCCGGACGTGTACACAAACTTTATGCCTAAATAGCCGAACTTTTTTGTGCGACTCTCACTCGCTCTGTGCTCTACTGAAGATGCCTCCCGCATTGGAGGCGCAACGTTTCATTAAATTGTTATTTTTGTTATGTCAAGCCGTTTTTGTTATTACATAAATTAGGAGCGCAACCGGGACATTTTCTCCCGTGAATGACTATCGGGTGCTTTGACTCCGAAGCAGCTCTTTCGGCGTCCATTTGATGTTCTCGGAGTCGGTCGTTGAGGCATCGCCCCGTTTGCCCGATGTACCTGGTCCCGCAGGACAGGGGGATCGCGTACACTTCCTTCGGTTCCTCTCCTTCCGCCAAGATTTCTCTTTCCGGTACTCCCACGGAGCGGGCGGGTTTTGAGGTTGAAGCCGAAAATAAAGTTCGCTCTTTCCACTTTTTTTTGCGTTTCCTCCTCTCCTGCCCTCCTTTCCTCACTTCACCGCCCTCCCCCGAGGGGCCAACGCGGAGAATGGATTAGGAGACGCCTCCGTTAATCCGGCATAACCCGCCGTAGAGGGGGCGTGCTGCTTGACTAAAAATTATCTCGCTGCACAAAAAACAAATAAATAAAATAAATAAATAAATAAAAAAAAAATAAAAAAGAAAAAACGTCGCGGGCAGCGATTTAATGCGCTTTGCCGGATGCGTAATGCTTCGTCCGCCTTGAACAAGCTGGTATGCATTGGACTAACATTTTTCGAAGCGCGGCAGGTTTAGTGTAGGTGCTATCATAATGGTCCTGCAAGACTTCCCTGTCCGCCCCAAGCTAGCCAATAATTCAAGGACATAACGACGGCAGCATATTCAAACAGTGTAAAATAAAATGTATATAATATTTATAAGAACACCATCGTCTTCACTGCTTGGCTTTCAAATTTTTAGCGCCGCAAATAATCGTAATCAAATTATTTTTATAATTGAAGACCCCTCGTCGTGCATCGAACCCAAAATTACGCTTACGTGAAACATGATTCGGCGCGGGAGCAACTCGAGTCACCGTAATTTTTTTTTTTTTTAACGTGGATTTTGTTTTTTAATCTAACTGAGGTACCACTGGCAGAACACGAATCGCATACTTGGAAGGATCTGAAAACTCATATAGCTGGTTGAGTGAATGCAATACTATCGCATTCGTTGAAGCTCGATTTGTTGATTCGAACTTCAACAAATCACACGCACCCATTCTCCCTATTTCTGTTTACCCAGTCATAGTCGTTCCCTCACGATGCAATACGAGTACAAGTAACGGCAGTTTATGCAATGTTGACGATACACAGCCGTGATCGCACGGTTTTTAGAAGCGCTATAGAACGAGCACAAGCGTCGAATTTCGGTACTCTGATTGATTTCTGTCTTCCCGCCGTGACACCACACGAGAAAAGCGATTTCGTTCTGTCTGTGAAACTAGGAACAAAGAAATCAAGATATAATCCCGTAATAAAACAACGCGAAATGGATCTCTGCAGCCAATACCCAACCGTTCGCGAGGTGACTGGGCAAAAGCATATATTACCTCCGTGCCTTTACCCTCTGCGCACCGCCAGAGAGAGTCATACAAACTCCTTTGCGCTATTATCAACACGATTGCGTTTGCAAGCCGGTAGTTTGACTCGGCTGGGATTCGTCCCTTCTGACTTTCATAGCTCTATGAAACCAGAAAGGTAGATACTTTTCTCCATTGGGTTGGTTTGCCCGGGGCCTCCAGTTATTTACGGCCAAAATCACATCAGAGGCGCTTCAGCAATGTTTACTCTGGTCGACACACGTGCTCCTTAAAGATGCCTGTCGTCAACTCTTTCCCAAAAGATACTTGAAGAGCCAATCTTAGAGGCCGACGGATAACGAGGCCTTAGACCTCAAAGAAATTATAACAGAAATTTGGCGTCGTCATTCCCAAACTGGTTGCCGGACGAAATCCAGGGTTGGTAATAGTAACATAAGATACGTACGGCAGAATTCCCTGCCATAAATAAAATGATTTGGCGAACGCCAATGTAACGCGAAATAGGTGCAAAGAGTTTTGCGATAGGAAGCGTAAACCGAAAAAAAAGAAAAAAAAAGAAAGAAAGAAAGAAAGAAAGAAAGAAAGACTGAAGAAAAGGAGAAATTAGAAAAAAAATCTCTGGTGACTTGGCCAAAAAAAATTCTGTTCATGTGATTTTTCTTGACACGTGACCAAAAAAAAAAAACACGAGAAAAAAAATCATCCCCTGCCCGGTTTCGAAGCTAGGCCCTCTTGATCGTGAAACTAGCGCGCTATCAGTTGCGCCAACATAACTTTTTTTTCTTATTTCTTTATTGCAGCCAACTTAACTTTTTTTTTCTTTCTTTATTGCAAGTTGCGCCAACATAACTTTGCCAGTAATGCTCACGCATTCCCACATCATAGGCGAAAGCTTAGGTGCCTTCGCAGGTTTTCATGCATGTGTTATTTTTATTTGTGGCAAGGGTTCACGTCCAGAATGCTTTTAGAGTTTTCGACCAAAACGAGTTTTCTTCATCCGAGTCACCTTCTAGAACCAGTAGACCGCACTGGGTCGTCCGGCTAATCAAGCAGCTATTTTCAAATTCTCTGGCGTGCCCGTCCTCGGATCCGAGGTCGCCGTTTGACAAGCTTAACTTTCTTCCACCTGGTAGCCGGAACCACCACGGCCAGCTTTGTTCCGTCCCCACTCCCTCTCGAGAGGATGGCCTCGCCCCGAGGCTAATCCCATTCTCTAAACCTCCTTCCATCCAACGCTTGACCTTTCCCTCCCCGTCCCCCAGCTTCGGGAGAGAAGGTTCTTCTCTGCAGAACGTCCCGTTTGTACAGCGGCTTTAAAGTTCAGAGATTGTCCTGTCTTTATCGTCCCTTTTGTGTCTCCACTTTTTAATGTTTAAAAAGTATCAACACGCTAAAATAGGACAATTTCCGGGATTTCATTTTCATCCCCCAAGTGTGATGCGGGAACCGCGCCATAGAGCCACGGTCGTTTCCGCACTTTGTTATCGCTAGGATTTGACAGTGCTCAATCACAATGCAAGACACGCACAGAGCCACGCTCGCTTTTGCAATGCGCCGCATAAAGGAATGTCCAAACAGGACACGACTCCGACAAATCGTGAAAATTGAAGCGGGCTTGAAGCGGGCGCGTCCGCTTCAATTTTCACGATTTGTAGGAGTCGTGCGTTTTGTAGTGTCCAGTTTGGACACCCCTTAATAATGATATATCTTGTTGAGACGTGCGCACATCCGTCTTGCGCAGTGTTAGCTCAATGGCAGCACTTTCTGTAAAGGCGGATTCACACCGGGGATAGCAGTCGCGCGATCCAGCTAAATCGCATCGCAAAAAAAAAAGTAAAAAAAAAGTAATTAGTTGGTCAATTTGGCGTGCGCGATGAGCGAGTCCAATGCCTTCGTTGGCGAGTCGCGTCTCAAAAACTCTCGCTCCGAACGCCGTTGGTTGGCTCGGCCTCTCCGCGACTAGAGTGCATCGCAAAACGTCGGGTCAGCAAGCGACTGCTCAAAACCCGTCACTTTTTGCCCGCGATGGTCGCTTTTGCGATGAAAGTTATGGCGCGACTAGATCGCATCGCCGGTGTGAACGCGCCATAATATCGAACCAGTCTCACGGCGCGTCCCGATATTGGCTTGTGTACCTACGCGCGAGTAAAACATCTGGCACAATTTGCGTTTGCAAAGCCTGCTCCAGCCGCGTCAAAACATTCAGCCAACCTTTGGACTCCAGAAATCAAGAGACAACCAAAATAAGATAAAGTTGCCAGCCGAATAAAACTTGATTTCTATTTAATTAAGATGAAGACCACCCGCGTACATCAAATACCTCATCAGCCGAACTCCAAGGCAGTAAGCCTAGTTCTGGCACTTGTTTGGCACCTTTGGCCCGTCGCTGCCAGATCACAGCCAAACTATCATGAAGCGAAGCCTAACTTGGGCACTCGCTTGGCGACTTGGGCCCAAAGATGCCAGATCTCAACCGAACTACAAGGTAGTAAGCCTAACTCTGGCACATTTGTGGCGATTTTGGCCCGAATGTGCTAGGTGACAGCCGAACTGTCAAAAAGTGAAGCCTAACTTTGGAATTAGTTTGGCGATTTTGGCCCGAAAATGCCAAAGCTCTGCCGAACTACAAGGTAGTAAGCCTAACTCTGGCACATCTGTGGCGATTTTGGCCCGAATGTGCCTGGTGACAGCCGAACTATCAAAAAGTGAAGCCTAACTTTGGCATTAGTTTGGCGATTTTGGCCCAAAAATGCCAAAGCTCTGCCAAACTACAAGGTAGTAAGCCTAACTCTGGCACATCTGTGGCGATTTTGGCCCGAATGTGCCAGGTGATAGCCGAACTATCAAAAAATGAAGCCTAACTTTGGCATTAGTTTGGCGATTTTGGCCCAAAAATGCCAAAGATATGCCGAACTAACGGGCAGTAACCCTAAATTTGGCATTTGTTAGGCGATTTAGGCCCGAAGATGCCAGATAATAACCGAACTACCCGGGAGCGAAGCCTAAGTTTGGCACTTGTTTGGCGAATTAGGGCCAAGATACCCAGATTGTTGCCAAGGGAGGTCAGGTTTGGCACTACTTTGGCTTCTTCGGACTTTTTAATGCCCTAAACTGCCAGACGCAAGCCAAGTTTTGGCCCAGAACTCGGTGCTGCCTGGGAAGGTGCGGAAATATTGCTGTTTACAGTACCAAAGAGAAATGTACTATAAATATAAAAGATTGAAAAGCTCTAGCGTCACGACGAGGTATCACTAATCTAGTTATCTCCAATTGCTTAGAATTCGACCTTTTTCATTGCCAATGATAATGAAGGTGCAGAAATATTGCTGTTTACTGTCCCAAAGAGAAATGTACTATAAATATAAAAGCTTGAAAAGCTCTAGCGTCACGACGAGGTATCACTAACCTAGGTATCTCTGATTACTTAGAATTCGACCTTTTTCATTGCCAATGCTAATGAAGGTGCAGAAATATTGCTGTTTACAGTCCCAAAGAGAAATGTACTATAATTATAAAAGCTTGAAAAGCTCTAGCGTCACGACGAGGTATCACTAATCTAGTTATCTCTGATTACTTAGAATTCTACCTTTTTCATTGCCAATGATAATGAAGGTGCAGAAATATTGCTGTTTACTCTCCCAAAGAGAAATGTACTATAAATATAAAAGCTTGAAAAGCTCTAGCGTCACGACGAGGTATCACTAATCTAGTTATCTCTGATTACTAAAATTCGACCTTTTTCATTGCTAATGCTAATGAAGGTGCATAAATATTGCTGTTTACAGTCCCAAAGAGAAATCTACTATAAATATAAAAGCTTGAAAAGCTCTAGCGTCACGACGAGGTATCACTAATCTAGTTATCTCTGATTACTTAGAATTCGACCTTTTTCATTGCCAATGATAATGAAGGTGCAGAAATATTGCTGTTTACTGTCCCAAAGAGAAATGTACTATAAATATAAAAGCTCGAAAAGCTCTAGCGTCACGACGAGGTATCACTAATCTAGTTATCTCTGATTACTAAAATTCGACCTTTTTCATTGCCAATGCTAATGAAGGTGCAGAAATATTGCTGTTTACAGTCCCAAAGAGAAATGTACTATAAATATAAAAGCGTGAAAAGCTCTAGCGTCACGACGAGGTATCACTAATCTAGTTATCTCTGATTACTAAAATTCGACCTTTTTCAATGCCAATGCTAATGAAGGTGCAGAAATATTGCTGTTTACAGTCCCAAAGAGAAATGTACTATAAATATAAAAGCTTGAAAAGCTCTAGCGTCACGACGAGGTATCACTAATCTAGTTATCTCTGATTACTTAGAATTCGACCTTTTTCATTGCCAATGATAATGAAGGTGCAGAAATATTGCTGTTTACAGTCCCAAAGAGAAATATACTATAAATATAAAAGCTTGAAAAGCTCTAGCGTCACGACGAGGTATCACTAATCTAGTTATCTCTGATTACTTAGAATTCGACCTTTTTCATTGCCAATCATAATGAAGGTGCAGAAATATTGCTGTTTACAGTCCCAAAGAAAAATGTAATATAAATATAAAAGCTTGAAAAGCTCTAGCGTCACGACGAGGTATCACTAATCTAGTTATCTCGGATTACTTAGAATTCGACCTTTTTCATTGCCAATGATAATGAAGGTGCAGAAATATTGCTGTTTACTGTCCCAAAGAGAAATGTACTATAAATATAAAAGCTTGAAAAGCTCTAGCGTCACGACGAGGTATCACTAATCTAGTTATCTCTGGTTACTTAGAATTCGACCTTTTTCATTGCCAATGATAATGAAGGTGCAGAAATATTGCTGTTTACAGTTCCAAAGAGAAATTTACTATAAATATAAAAGCTTGAAAAGCTCTAGCGTCACGACGAGGTATCACTAATCTAGTTATCTCTGGTTACTTAGAATTCGACCTTTTTCATTGCCAATGATAATGAAGGTGCAGAAATATTGCTGTTTACTGTCCCAAAGAGAAATGTACTATAAATATAAAAGCTTGAAAAGCTCTAGCGTAACGACGAGGTATCACTAACCTAGTTATCTCTGATTACTTAGAATTCGACCTTTTTCATTGCCAATGATAATGAAGGTGCAGAAATATTGCTGTTTACAGTCCCAAAGAGAAATGTACTATAAATATAAAAGCTTGAAAAGCTCTAGCGTCACGCCGAGGTATCACTAATCTAGTTATCTCTGATTACTTAGAATTCGACCTTTTTCATTGCCAATGACAATGAAGGTGCAGAAATATTGCTGTTTACTGTCCCAAAGAGAAATGTACTATAAATATAAAAGCTTGAAAAGCTCTAGCGTCACGACGAGGTATCACTAATCTAGTTATCTCCGATTACTTAGAATTCGACCTTTTTCATTGCCAA
The DNA here is from genome assembly GCF_016920785.2 of Ixodes scapularis. Lineage (NCBI taxonomy): Eukaryota > Metazoa > Arthropoda > Arachnida > Ixodida > Ixodidae > Ixodes > Ixodes scapularis. The sequence continues at coordinate 174,414,312 of NW_024609835.1, forward strand.
TGCTAATGAAGGTGCAGAAATATTGCTGTTTACAGTCCCAAACAGAAATGTACTATAAATATAAAAGCTTGAAAAGCTCTAGCGTCACGACGAGGTATCACTAATCTAGTTATCTCTGATTACTAAAATTCGACCTTTTTCATTGCCAATGTTAATGAAGGTGCAGAAATATTGCTGTTTACAGTCCCAAAGAGAAATGTACTATAAATATAAAAGCTTGAAAAGCTCTAGCGTCACGACGAGGTATCACTAATCTAGTTATCTGTGATTACTTAGAATTCGACCTTTTCCATTGCCAATGATAATGAAGGTGCAGAAATATTGCTGTTTGCTCTCCCAACGAGAAATGTACTATAAATATAAAAGCTTGAAAAGCTCTAGCGTCACGACGAGGTATCACTAATCTAGTTATCTCTGATTACTAAAATTCGACCTTTTTCATTGCCAATGCTAATGAAGGTGCAGAAATATTGCTGTTTACAGTCCCAAAGAGAAATGTACTATAAATATAAAAGCTTGAAAAGCTCTAGCGTCACGACGAGGTATCACTAATCTAGTTATCTCTGATTACTTAGAATTCGACCTTTTTCATTGCCAATGATAATGAAGGTGCAGACATATTGCTGTTTACTGTCCCAAAGAGAAATGTACTATAAATATAAAAGCTTGAAAAGCTCTAGCGTCACGACGAGGTATCACTAATCTAGTTATCTCTGATTACTAAAATTCGACCTTTTTCATTGCCAATGCTAATGAAGGTGCAGAAATATTGCTCTTTACAGTCCCAAAGAGAAATGTACTATAAATATAAAAGCTTGAAAAGCTCTAGCGTCACGACGAGGTATCACTAATCTAGTTATCTCTGATTACTAAAATTCGACCTTTTTCAATGCCAATGCTAATGAAGGTGGAGAAATATTGCTGTTTACAGTCCCAAAGAGAAATGTACTATAAATATAAAAGCTTGAAAAGCTCTAGCGTCACGACGAGGTATCACTAATCTAGTTGTCTCTGATTACTTAGAATTCGACCTTTTTCATTGCCAATGCTAATGAAGGTGCAGAAATATGGCTGTTTACAGTCATAAAGAGAAATGTACTATAAATATAAAAGCTTGAAAAGCTCTAGCGTCACGACGAGGTATCACTAATCTAGTTATCTCTGATTACTTAGAATTCGACCTTTTTCTTTGCCAATGATAATGAAGGTGCAGAAATATTGCTGTTTACAGTCCCAAAGAGAAATGTACTATAAATATGAAAGCTTGAAAAGCTCTAGCGTCACGACGAGGTATCACTAATCTAGTTATCTCTGATTACTTAGAATTCGACCTTTTTCATTGCCAATGATAATGAAGGTGCAGAAATATTGCTGTTTACAGTCCCAAAGAGAAATGTACTATAAATATAAAAGCTTGAAAAGCTCTAGCGTCACGACAAGGTATCACTAATATAGTTATCTCTGATTACTTAGAATTCGACCTTTTTCATTGCCAATGATAATGAAGGTGCAGAAATATTGATGTTTACAGTCCCAAAGAGAAATGTACTATAAATATAAAAGCTTGAAAAGCTCTAGCGTCACGACGAGGTATCACTAATCTAGTTTTCTCTGATTACTTAGAATTCGACCTTTTTCATTGCCAATGATAATGAAGGTGCAGAAATATTGCTGTTTACAGTCCCAAAGAGAAATGTACTATAAATATAAAAGCTTGAAAAGCTCTAGCGTCACGACGAGGTATCACTAATCTAGTTATCTCGGATTACTTAGCATTCGACCTTTTTCATTGCCAATGATAATGAAGGTGCGGAAATATTGCTGTTTACAGTCCCGAAGAGAAATGTACTATAAATATAAAAGCTTGAAAAGCTCTAGCGTCACGACGAGGTATCACTAATCTAGTTATCTCCGATTGCTTAGAATTCGACCTTTTTCATTGCCAATGATAATGAAGGTGCAGAAATATTGCTGTTTACAGTCCCAAAGAGAAATGTACTATAAATATAAAAGCTTGAAAAGCTCTAGCGTCACGACGAGGTATCACTAATCCAGTTATCTCTGATTACTTAGAGTTCGACCTTTTTCATTGCCAATGATAATGAAGGTGCAGAAATATTGCTGTTTACAGTCCCAAAGAGAAATGTACTATAAATATAAAAGCTTGAAAAGCTCTAGCGTCACGACGAGGTATCACTAATATACTTATCTCTGATTACTTAGAATTCGACCTTTTTCATTGCCAATGATAATGAAGGTGCAGAAATATTGCTGTTTACAGTCCCAAAGAGAAATGTACTATAAATATAAAAGCTTGAAAAGCTCTAGCGTCACGACGAGGTATCACTAATCTAGTTATCTCTGATTACTTAGAATTCGACCTTTTTCATTGCCATTGATAATGAAGGTGCAGAAATATTGCTGTTTACAGTCCCAAAGAGAAATGTAATATAAATATAAAAGCTTGAAAAGCTCTAGCGTCACGACGAGGTATCACTAATCTAGTTATCTCGGATTACTTAGAATTCGACCTTTTTCATTGCCAATGATAATGAAGGTGCGGAAATATTGCTGTTTACAGTCCCAAAGAGAAATGTACTATAAATATAAAAGCTTGAAAAGCTCTAGCGTCACGACGAGGTATCACTAATCTAGTTATCTCCGATTGCTTAGAATTAGACCTTTTTCATTGCCAATGATAATGAAGGTGCAGAAATATTGCTCTTTACAGTCCCAAAGAGAAATGTACTATAAATATAAAAGCTTGAAAAGCTCTAGCGTCACGACGAGGTATCACTAATCTAGTTATCTCTGATTACTTAGAATTCGACCTTTTTCATTGCCAATGATAATGAAGGTGCAGAAATATTGCTGTTTACTGTCCCAAAGAGAAATGTACTATAAATATAAAAGCTTGAAAAGCTCTAGCGTCACGACGAGGTATCACTAATATACTTATATCTGATTACTTAGAATTCGACCTTTTTCATTGCCAATGATAATGAAGGTGCAGAAATATTGCTGTTTACAGTCCCAAAGAGAAATGTACTATAAATATAAAAGCTTGAAAAGCTCTAGCGTCACGACGAGGTATCACTAATCTAGTTATCTCTGATTACTTAGAATTCGACCTTTTTCATTGCCAATGATAATGAAGGTGCAGAAATATTGCTGTTTACAGTCCCAAAGAGAAATGTAATATAAATATAAAAGCTTGAAAAGCTCTAGCGTCACGACGAGGTATCACTAATCTAGTTATCTCTGATTACTTAGAATTCGACCTTTTTCATTGCCAATGATAATGAAGGTGCAGAAATATTGCTGTTTACAGTCCCAAAGAGAAATGTACTATAAATATAAAAGCTTGAAAAGCTCTAGCGTCACGACGAGGTATCACTAATCTAGTTATCTCCGATTGCTTAGAATTCGACCTTTTTCATTGCCAATGATAATGAAGGTGCAGAAATATTGCTGTTTACTGTCCCAAAGAGAAATGTACTATAAATATAAAAGCTTGAAAAGCTCTAGCGTCACGACGAGGTATCACTAATCTAGTTATCTCTGATTACTTAGAATTCGACCTTTTTCATTGCCAATGATAATGAAGGTGCAGAAATATTGCTGTTTACTGTCCCAAAGAGAAATGTACTATAAATATAAAAGCTTGAAAAGCTCTAGCGTCACGACGAGGTATCACTAACCTAGGTATCTCTGATTACTTAGAATTCGACCTTTTTCATTGCCAATGCTAATGAAGGTGCAGAAATATTGCTGTTTACAGTCCCAAAGAGAAATGTACTATAATTATAAAAGCTTGAAAAGCTCTAGCGTCACGACGAGGTATCACTAATCTAGTTATCTCTGATTACTTAGAATTCGACCTTTTTCATTGCCAATGATAATGAAGGTGCAGAAATATTGCTGTTTACAGTCCCAAAGAGAAATGTACTATAAATATAAAAGCTTGAAAAGCTCTAGCGTCACGACGAGGTATCACTAATCTAGTTATCTCTGATTACTTAGAATTCGACCTTTTTCATTGCCAATGATAATGAAGGTGCAGAAATATTGCTCTTTACATTCCCAAAGAGAAATGTACTATAAATATAAAAGCTTGAAAAGCTCTAGCGTCACGCCGAGGTATCACTAATCTAGTTATCTCTGATTACTTAGAATTCGACCTTTTTCATTGCCAATGATAATGAAGGTGCAGGAATATTGCTGTTTACTGTCCCAAAGAGAAATGTACTATAAATATAAAAGCTTGAAAAGCTCTAGCGTCACGACGAGGTATCACTAATCTAGTTATCTCCGATTACTTAGAATTCGACCTTTTTCATTGCCAATGCTAATGAAGGTGCAGAAATATTGCTGTTTACAGTCCCAAACAGAAATGTACTATAAATATAAAAGCTTGAAGAGCCATAGCGTCACGGCGAGGTATCAGTAATCTAGCTATCTCTGATTACTAAAATTCGACCTCTTTCATTGCCAATGTTAATGAAGGTGCAGAAATATTGCTGTTTACAGTCCCAAAGAGAAATGTACTATAAATATAAAAGCTTGAAAAGCTCTAGCGTCACGACGAGGTATCACTAATCTAGTTATCTCTGATTACTTAGAATTCGACCTTTTTCATTGCCAGTGATAATGAAGGTGCAGAAATATTGCTGTTTACTCTCCCAAAGAGAAATGTACTATAAATATAAAAGCTTGAAAAGCTCTAGCGTCCCGACGAGGTATCACTAATCTAGTTATCTCTGATTACTTAGAATTCGACCTTTTTCATTGCCAATGATAATGAAGGTGCAGAAATATTGCTCTTTACATTCCCAAAGAGAAATGTACTATAAATATAAAAGCTTGAAAAGCTCTAGCGTCACGCCGAGGTATCACTAATCTAGTTATCTCTGATTACTTAGAATTCGACCTTTTTCATTGCCAATGATAATGAAGGTGCAGAAATATTGCTGTTTACTGTCCCAAAGAGAAATGTACTATAAATATAAAAGCTTGAAAAGCTCTAGCGTCACGACGAGGTATCACTAATCTAGTTATCTCTGATTACTTAGAATTCGACCTTTTTCATTGCCAATGCTAATGAAGGTGCAGAAATATTGCTGTTTACAGTCCCAAACAGAAATGTACTATAAATATAAAAGCTTGAAAAGCTCTAGCGTCACGACGAGGTATCACTAATCTACCGGGTGAAACAAGGAGACGGTAGGCTCTTTAAATCGACCGGAAAATTCCGTTTCTTAACCAGTCGCGCTACGACTTTGTGCAGCGTTGCCCACAGGTGGTGCATTATTTTTGTAAAATTTGCAAAGAGCGAACTTACCTGAGGAAAAAGAAAAGAAATAAAAAGGTTTAGCTCCTGTGGAAACGCAGCGACGCCTCCGGTCTGCAAACAAAACGGCGCCGCTTCGCACGGGAGAAAAGAGATGGCGCTAGCGGTCACGACGCCAACTGCCGCCAACGAACGAGCAGACGACGCCGAGAGTCGACCGTTTTGCAGGCAAGGAACTGCAGTTCCTTGCTGTTACTGCGCCTGTTTTTTTTTGTTTCTGCGACTGTCGCCGCCTACGGAACGCGCTTCGCTTTTGAGTCGAAAAGATCGTTTGCTAAAAAGGCCTGCTCTCGGCGCCGTATGCTCGTTCGTTGCGGCGTTCGTTGCGCCATCTCTTGTGTCCAGTGCGAAACGGCACCGTGTTGTTTGAAGACCGGTGGCGTCGCTGCGTTTCCATAGGAGCTAAGCCTTTTTCTTTCTTTACTTTTTCCTCAGGTAAGTTCGCTCTTTGGAAATTTTACGAAAAAAATGCACCATCTGTGGGCAACGCTGCACAAAGTCGTAGCGCGATAGGTTAAGAAACCGAATTTTCCGGTCGATTTAAAGAGCCTACCGTCTCCTTGTTTCACCCGGTAGTTATCTCTGATTACTTAGAATTCGACCTTTTTCATTGCCAATGATAATGAAGGTGCAGAAATATTGCTGTTTACTGTCCCAAAGAGAAATGTACTATAAATATAAAAGCTTGAAAAGCTCTAGCGTCACGACGAGGTATCACTAATCTAGTTATCTCTGATTACTTAGAATTCGACCTTTTTCATTGCCAATGATAATGAAGGTGCAGAAATATTGCTCTTTACTCTCCCAAAGAGAAATGTACTATAAATATAAAAGCTTGAAAAGCTCTAGCGTCACGACGAGGTATCACTAATCTAGTTATCTCTGATTACTAAAATTCGACCTTTTTCATTGCCAATGTTAATGAAGGTGCAGAAATATTGCTGTTTACAGTCCCAAAGAGAAATGTACTATAAATATAAAAGCTTGAAAAGCTCTAGCGTCACGACGAGGTATCACTAATCTAGTTATCTCTGATTACTTAGAATTCGACCTTTTTCATTGCCAATGATAATGAAGGTGCAGAAATATTGCTGTTTACTCTCCCAAAGAGAAATGTACTATAAATATAAAAGCTTGAAAAGCTCTAGCGTCACGACGAGGTATCACTAATCTAGTTATCTCTGATTACTAAAATTCGACCTTTTTCATTGCTAATGCTAATGAAGGTGCAGAAATATTGCTGTTTACAGTCCCAAAGAGAAATGTACTATAAATATAAAAGCTTGAAAAGCTCTAGCGTCACGACGAGGTATCACTAATCTAGTTATCTCTGATTACTTAGAATTGGACCTTTTTCATTGCCAATGATAATGAAGGTGCAGAAATATTGCTGTTTACTGTCCCAAAGAGAAATGTACTATAAATATAAAAGCTTGAAAAGCTCTAGCTTCACGACGAGGTATCACTAATCTAGTTATCTCTGATTACTAAAATTCGACCTTTTTCATTGCCAATGCTAATGAAGGTGCAGAAATATTGCTCTTTACAGTCCCAAAGAGAAATGTACTATAAATATAAAAGCGTGAAAAGCTCTAGCGTCACGACGAGGTATCACTAATCTAGTTATCTCTGATTACTAAAATTCGACCTTTTTCAATGCCAATGCTAATGAAGGTGCAGAAATATTGCTGTTTACAGTCCCAAAGAGAAATGTACTATAAATATGAAAGCTTGAAAAGCTCTAGCGTCACGACGAGGTATCACTAATATAGTTATCTCTGATTACTTAGAATTCGACCTTTTTCATTGCCAATGATAATGAAGGTGCAGAAATATTGCTGTTTACAGTCCCAAAGAGAAATGTACTATAAATATAAAAGCTTGAAAAGCTCTAGCGTCACGACGAGGTATCACTAATCTAGTTATCTCTGATTACTTAGAATTCGACCTTTTTCATTGCCAATCATAATGAAGGTGCAGAAATATTGCTGTTTACAGTCCCAAAGAGAAATGTAATATAAATATAAAAGCTTGAAAAGCTCTAGCGTCACGACGAGGTATCACTAATCTAGTTATCTCGGATTACTTAGAATTCGACCTTTTTCATTGCCAATGATAATGAAGGTGCGGAAATATTGCTGTTTACAGTCCCAAAGAGAAATGTACTATAAATATAAAAGCTTGAAAAGCTCTAGCGTCACGACGAGGTATCACTAATCTAGTTATCTCCGATTGCTTAGAATTCGACCTTTTTCATTGCCAATGATAATGAAGGTGCAGAAATATTGCTGTTTACTGTCCCAAAGAGAAATGTACTATAAATATAAAAGCTTGAAAAGCTCTAGCGTCACGACGAGGTATCACTAATCTAGTTATATCTGATTACTTAGAATTCGACCTTTTTCATTGCCAATGATAATGAAGGTGCAGAAATATTGCTGTTTACAGTCCCAAAAGAGAAATGTACTATAAATATAAAAGCTTGAAAAGCTCTAGCGTCACGACGAGGTATCACTAATCTAGTTATCTCTGATTACTTAGAATTCGACCTTTTTCATTGCCAATGATAATGAATGTGCAGAAATATTGCTGTTTACTGTCCCAAAGAGAAATGTACTATAAAGATAAAAGCTTAAAAAGCTCTAGCGTTACGACGAGGTATCACTAACCTAGTTATCTCTGATTACTTAGAATTCGACCTTTTTTATTGCCAATGATAATGAAGGTGCAGAAATATTGCTGTTTGCTCTTCCAAAGAGAAATGTACTATAAATATAAAAGCTTAAAAAGCTCTAGCGTCACGACGAGGTATCACTAGTCTAGTTATCTCTGATTACTAAAATTCGACCTTTTTCATTGCCAATGCTAATGAAGGTGCAGAAATATTGCTCTTTACAGTCCCAAAGAGAAATGTACTATAAATATAAAAGCTTGAAAAGCTCTAGTGTCACGACGAGGTATCACTAATCTAGTTATCTCTGATTACTAAAATTCGACCTTTTTCAAAGCCAATGCTAATGAAGGTGCAGAAATATTGCTGTTTACAGTCCCAAAGAGAAATGTACTATAAATATAAAAGCTTGAAAAGCTCTAGCGTCACGACGAGGTATCACTAATCTAGTTATCTCTGATTACTTACAATTGGACCTCTTTCATTGCCAATGATAATGAAGGTGCAGAAATATTGCTGTTTACTGTCCCAAAGAGAAATGTACTATAAATATAAAAGCTTGAAAAGCTCTAGCGTCACGACGAGGTATCACTAATCTAGTTATCTCTGATTACTAAAATTCGACCTTTTTCATTGCCAATGCTAATGAAGGTGCAGAAATATTGCTGTTTACAGTCCCAAAGAGAAATGTACTATAAATATAAAAGCTTGAAAAGCTCTAGCGTCACGACGAGGTATCCCTAATCTAGTTATCTCTGATTACTAAAATTCGACCTTTTTCATTGCCAATGCTAATGAAGGTGCAGAAATATTGCTGTTTACAGTCCCAAAGAGAGATGTACTATAAATAAAAAAGCTTGAAAAGCTCTAGCGTCACGACGAGGTATCACTAATCTAGTTATCTCTGATTACTTAGAATTCGACCTTTTTTATTGCCAATGATAATGAAGGTGCAGAAATATTGCTGTTTACAGTCCCAAAGAGAAATGTACTATAAATATAAAAGCTTGAAAAGCTCTAGCGTCACGACGAGGTATCACTAATCTAGTTATCTCTGATTACTTAGAATTCAACCTTTTTCATTGCCAATGATAATGAAGGTGCAGAAATATTGCTGTTTACAGTCCCAAAGAGAAATGTACTATAAATATAAAAGCTTGAAAAGCTCTAGCGTCACGACGAGGTATCACTAATCTAGTTATCTCTGATTACTTAGAATTCCACCTTTTTCATTGCCAATGATAATGAAGGTGCAGAAATATTGCTGTTTACTGTCCCAAGGAGAAATGTACTATAAATATAAAAGTTCAAACAGCTCTAGCGTCCCGACGAGGTGTCAGTGTATAGTCATCTCTGATGTTAGGAATTCGACATCTGTCGTTTTCAGTGATAATAAAGGTGCAGAAATATTGTTGTTTACTGTCCCCATGGCAAATGATTCAATGATTTCTCTCCCAAATCTGTTGTTTTGGCCTCCCAGTATTCCAGCATTAAAGAGATAAGGAGTACAATCTTCGCACGATCGGCTGTGAACGACAATTGTGTGATACCACTTATTTGAAGACTTTAATGCCTCCAAGTTGTGTTCTCTGAGTCGATGGTTGAGGCATCTCCCAGTGTGTCCAATGTATTAACTGCCACAGCTTATTGGAATGGGATAGACCTTTCTTTTTTTCGTATTCTATAAACTTTTTGGCGTGCTTTACGTTGCACCCTCTGGGACTGTCGCTCACATCAACCTTTTTACACATCTGTTTAAGGCGCATACGACAGGAAAAAACTACACTCGTGTCGAACTTGGAGACGATAGATCTTAAACGGTGAGCGGAATTGTGCATATAGATAATCACAGCGAAACGGCCTTTCTATTTGGCAACAGCTTGCGGAAGTTCTGGTTTGAGAATGAATTTCTCAAGGGTGGAACGAGGTAGGTCAGCAGGAAAGCCTGATTTTTCTAACCTTTGGGGCTGCAACTTGAGGCTACTTTCGGAGAAATGCGCGCACGACTTGGAGAAAGAGGACTTGAAAAGTGACCTTACTATGGCATGCTTAGCTGGCTTGGAGCGGGCACTGGTGAAATGGAGAACTGGCTTCTCCGATATCTGCTAGAAGGCCCAACAAAGACCCGAGGAATGAGGATGTAACCGTAAATCCAGGAATTGTAATTCTTCCTTTCGTTGAAAAAAAAAAAGAGGCTTTCTTGTTGACGTACTTCGTTCCACCCTTGAGAGATTCATTCCCAAACCAGAACTTCCGCAAGTTGTTGCCAAAGAAAAAGAATATAAAAGGTCGTTTCGCTGTGATTCTCTACATGCACAATTCTGCGCACCGTTTAAGATCTATCGCGTCGAAGTTCCACATGAGGGTTGTTTTTTCTCTCGTATGCACCTTAAACAGATGTGTAAAAAGGTTAATGTGAGCGACAGTCGCAGAGAGTGCAATGTAAAGCATGCTAAAAGTTCGTAGAATGCGAAGAAAGAAAGGTTCATTAAGTTCCACTAAGCTGTGGCAGTCAGTACATTTGACAGACCGGGAGATGCGTCATCCATCCACTCAGAGAACACAACTTGGAAGCATCAAAGGTTTGAAATGAATCGTATCGCCCAATTGTTTTTCACAGCAGCACGTGTGATGACTGTACTCCTTATTTCTCTGATACTAGTATACTGGGCGGGCACAACAGCAAATTTGGGAGATAAATCATTGACTCATTCGCCATGGGGACTGTAAACAACAACATTTCTGCACCTTCATTATCATTGACAAAGACAAAGGTCAAATTCCTAACACCAGAGATGACTAGATTACTGACAACTCGTCGTGGCGCCAGAGCTTTTTAAACTTTTATATTTATAGCACATTTCCCTTTGGGGTTGTAAACAACAATATATCTGCACCTTCATTATCCCTGACAATGACAAAGGTCGAATTCTAAGTAATCAGAGTTAACTACTGGGTGATAGCAAGGAGCGGCCAGGCTCTTTAAATCGACCGCAAAATTCGGTTTCTTAACCTATCGCGTTCCGATTTCGTACAGCGTTGGTCACAGGGATGCATTTTTTCTATAAAATTTGCAAAGAGCGAGCTTACCTGAGGAAAAAGTGAAAAAAGGAAAAGGCTCTACTCCTATGGAAACGCAGCGAAGCCACCGGTTTTCAAACCATAGGGCGCCTTATGGTTTGACCAGTGGTGAAAACGCTAGTTTTCAATTGTCCTATTCAGTCCTTAATTTTTGTTTTTTAATTCTCGCTTGTCATTCACTGCAACATCAAACTAGAGGAACCTAAGTTTCTCGCGGCATTAGCTACAAGGTTCTTGCTGGACCCATCTTCGAACTCTATGGTCCTTAACCGTCTAAGCCCAGAAAGCAACAGGTCCTATAAATCCACGATACTGTTGCCCATATGCTTCAGTTATACTGAGCCTCAAACAAGATGATTAAAAATATGCGCGCTAGAAACAAACGGAAACTGTGAATGAGGTCAACAATCATACATTAAATATGTCGAAATACGAGAGAGTTAATTATGCACGATATATACGCGAGCTCATATATTTTTAATGCCTCCATGGGCATTCGTGCGATAGATAAAATAATTTTAAGCAATTGGAAGACAAAGTTAATCTATACTCGTTTCATACTTAGCATATAGAGCTGCTGGCGCGAGCCTGTGTCTTCATTGAGCGCTTGACTTGCAAGCGCTCTTGTGAAAATCGGAGGTTGGATGAAGGCACGCGCCCGCGCAGTGTACAATAAGTACAAAACAAAAACAAAATAGTGGTAAAATACTTCTTGATAATAGCCATTAACTCTGCTGTGGTTGTGAGTTCGCTGCTGTGCTGGGCGCAGAATCAATTAATACTGAGTTTGTCTAACGGCGTCCTCTGGCAAGTGCAGCGAGATCACGTGTTGGAGGAAGAAGGAGCCATCGTGATGCACGTGAACGAAGGGGACGCCGCTCACTCTTCAAGCTCCAGCTCGGAAGCCCACGTGCAGATCGGGTGAGGAACTCCCATCAACACGAGAGAGAAAGAAAGAGGGTGAGGCGGCGTGCGCCATCAAAATGTCTCTAATTTGACGCAGTCTTCCTATGGTAGCTTTAAGACAGGGCAGTCGGGGCACTTAACTTGCCAAAAAGAAAGTGCCCCGTTTTTTTGCGTGTTTGAGCGTTTTTTCTTTCTTAGGTTCACTGCCGGCGTTGTGCCCACGGTCAAGTTTGCAGCGTTCGAACGCATGCTCTGGCGCGTCTGCAAGGGCAACGTGTTCGTCAGAAATTGCCGTTTGGACACGCCCATCGAAGACCCGACCACGGTACGTCCAAAAGAGTCCCGTCCAAGTTATTGGAAAAACAAAGCTTTTTCGAGAATTATTAAAAATATAAAGTTGGTAAAACTTTGAGCTAAGACTTTTTTTTTTTGTCTCTACGTGCGGGAGAAAGTGAAGCTATAGGAGCGCGCACAACGCTTAGAGCGGGCCTATTTTCGACGCGTGCTCGTGACGTGAAAGTGTTGTTCGAGACACCAGCATGTACGTGCATTTAAAGTTCCAATAGCTCGTACTTATGGTGAAATGAAATATAGTTATGCTAACGTGTTCAAAACGCAATGTAATCGTGATCGTAAGATCATTTCGAAAACATGTTTTATGCCTCAGTCGAAGCGGATGTGAACTTCCGCCCACTCTTCCACAAAATAGAAGATTCTCCTAAAAGCCCATGAGCCTGATACAGAGTTCATCATGTTTAAATCTTTAGTTGTGTTATGTGTATATTTACACAGCCGAAGTTAGACCCAATCGGCGTCTTTTGTCCCAGCTGTAGAGGAGAAATTTAGCCAGTGCAGTCGGGGGAGGATTCAAGGGGGGGGGGGGGGGGGGGGGTGATGGAAAAACCGTCCCCTCACAAAAAAAAAAAAATCGACCCCCTCTTTTTTTTTTTTTTTTTTTTTTTTGGAGGGCAATTAGACATGGGTGGTACCCACCCTAAATAAAACCGACTACCGGCCTGCCAGGTGGTAGAAGGATCTGTACTCAAGGACGAGGGTTCAAAATAGGGCAGGTCGCACCCTAGCAGGCACACTTGTATTCTGAGCTTGGAGAATCACTCCGTCGCTTCAACCGAGACTGAAGTCTGCGGCGGCGGTTTCAAAGCACGGCTTGGAGCCAATAGGCGCTCATCTACGGGCCGTCGACGCAGTGTGGTTCTGCGGCGGCTAAAACAAAAGGCGCAACCGGAGTCCTGTTTATGCTACTTTACATTTTCCCGTCCCGCCCTGCCCCCCCCCCCCCCCTTTAAAAAAAAAAAGCCCTTGAGAGCAGTATAACCGCTGGCCTTGAGTTCTTAACGTGCGCCACGTAGTAGTGAAAGACGACCGCACACCCGTACGATGCTCATCCAGATCGAAGCGGTTTGACGCACTAACCCAAATGTGAATCTTTTAATTTGCGCCACTCAAGAAATTGAGGTAAGTTTTAACACATGACAAAGTTTCGACAAGGGACCTGTGTGTACTGTTGCTAATGCAATTAAGATTAAAATTGTACGCCTAATTTATACTGGCGGTATACATTTGGTTTTAAGTATACTTGATGATAAAAACGAGCGGATCAGCTTTGCGGTTCTGATTAGAAGGATAGTGCGAGTGCAACAATGCAGCTGACTTTCTCAAGCGAAATTTAAGACCGCCGCCGTGACGTCAAGAGGCGTATTTACCGCCCGTAAATTGGAGATTAGTGTACGCTGTTGCTCTTTTGAGAATAGAAAAGGCTCCAAAAACGGTGTGCCTAGTTTTATTTTATTTATTCGGACTGCCTTTACACAGGTATAAATGAACTGAGAGAAATCGGTTTAGAGACACTACATATGCGCCGCACCATCTTTTGCGTGACACTTGTTCAGAAAATGTCTACTAGCATATCGCAGTTTTAAAACACATCCCTGCTTATTTCATCTCCATAAGGCGTTCTAAAGTTTTTATTTCACCTTCTGAGAAATAAACGCGTTCACACTTTTCTTCGTAAGCACTGCCTTTATCAATCAATAAATGCGATGCTTTTCCAGAGTATGTGTTTTTGTTAATTGTCAATTACAAATCTCGTGATGCTCAGCTAGGTAATGTCAAACAATCCACCTTTTTTGGAAATCATGGTTCCAGGGGTTCTGGTATAAAAACACCGGTTCGAGTTTCATGAACCCGCAAGCGACCCCGACAGGTTTTAAAGCGAGAATCTCGAGTCATGCCTGCGCACGTGACGTGTACGCGCGTTTTCTGCGCCATCCCCTCAAACAGGCGATTTCAATAAAAATGTCAATCGATTCAGTTGATAAAAATTAAATTTTATATTTCTTATAATCTTTTAGGTCTATATTATTTTTGAAAACCAATTTTTAATGTTGCAAATGGTAGTTTTAATTTTATGAATTACTCTTTTTTGTGTAAGTATAATTTCATGGGCTATGGTGGTCGCCTGATGCTAACTGTGAGCATTCTTTGTGCAGGGTGACCCCGTGCTGAAATCTGCATTTGTGGTGTTCTTTCAAGGAGAAAAGCTGAAGGCTCGTATCAAGAAGATATGCGACGGGTGCGTTGTCGCTCCTTAGAAAAAAAGTTGATGTCACTGAGCTTCGAAAAGTTCATACTAAGCTCTTTTTGTTAATGAGGGATGCATTTGAAAGGAATCGAGCTTAGAATTTGTGGACCCATCGGCGTCGCCATAGCCTTACAGTGCCGACGGAAGCGAAACGGAAATGACCTTATGAGCAAAATTTAACAAGCTAACGTCATGCTAAGTGTAGCTAGGCGCCACGACGGGTCACGTGGTCAAATGATTAGGGCCTCTAGGGGACACATGGTTACGTGGGAGTTGCAACTACGGGTCGCGTGACATCTCGGTGTGAGGTCGTGGCGTAACGCGACGTCAGGGTATCAATAACGTTATTACGAGGGATGTGGCTAGTTTTGTCAAACCTTGGGTTCGACTGGTTTAAAGAACCTTCGGCCTTTTGGCAAAATTCGACGAAATTCGAATTTTTGTACAGTGTTGTCCGACTTAAAGAAGACGAAAAATTGGTGAATATATGTTGGAGCCAGTGTTCACACAAAAATGAAATCAACATTAAATGGTTTCATAATGTAAATAATGTGTAAGAACACTGCGCCCCTCCTCCGCCAAGCGGCGCCAGCTCGTGTTCAATATATGCGCATGTGCGGGATGGGGACTGTCCTCTCAAACGGTTTTCGTCGAGCATCTTGGTGAAAGTAAAGCAGTCGAACCTGGTCGAACTCGCACCTCGGCAGGTTGGCTACATCCCACGTATTCGATCAAAAAAAAAAAAAAGTTGTTAGCAAGAAAAAAAAAAAAAAAGCACTATCGTCTTTCTAACTGACAATTTTTTTTTCACTGACATAAATGCTACACGATCAAACAATATCAAGTTTTGGTATGATAAATATTCAGTTTAGGTAGATATCGGCTCATAAAATATTTTATTTTTTTATTTTTATTTTTGTTTAGCTAACGTCATGCGCTAAAAAAGCTTTCGCATTTTATTACCGTGTCTAGTGTCTCATTCTCACAATGTTCGAGCTTTCTGCGATGCACAGTTTATTTATGCGTGCCGAAAAACCGGATTTTATCTTTTCGCTCCAACACTAGTATTGTTGGGCGTGAAGACGTGGTGCCACGAGACTGGACGTCGCGTGAAACGACGCCTTGGCCAACACCTCTAGATGTCGAGGAGTTGCAAATGCTACGGCGATCCAGTCTTTCTTAGATCTCCCCGTTGGCCGCCTCCATGGACATAGCGCACAAGGTGGGACGGCGTCACGGGTCCTGCACTCTTTCGCGCAGGTTCCACGCCACGAGGTACGCGGTGTCCTCGAAGCCCGCCGAGAGGCGCCAGATGGCCGTCGACGTCCTGACTCGTCTCGAGGACCTCAACATGGTGAGGACAAACGGCTGAGACGCTCGGCTTTTCTAAAGACAACGTGCCCGGCAGGATGTTCACCTGGCAAACACGGGAGTGGGAAAAAACAATTCTTAGCTCACTTTTGATGAAGAATTGTATCTGAAAGATCAGATAATAAAGCGAAGAGTTTAAATAAATATCGTCGCGTTTAATGACCCAACATAAGATGACAAAAAAATGCAGGTTTGAAATAGCGTTTCTTTTAGATTCATGCTTCCCAAATAATCTCTGCTGACGTCAGCACGTGCACAATACGTATCTGAAAACTCACTATGTTCCTAAGTGTTCAAAACCTTTGTCATCTTGCGATTGATACGAGAAAAGGCTGTTGCTACTTGCCGTACGCACTAAGTACACGTTCTAGTTAAGAAGTCTGTTTATTTAAATATTACACTTAATGTTACACGAGGGAGTGAATTTTAATAGGTATGGCAAAGTACAAAGAAGTCGCACACACGTTACATAAGAATCACGAAGGATCGCAGCAAATCACCTTGAGGCACGGCACAAAACTAATGTCATAATGAGGTTTAGAAAGAACGCAACAGCATGCAAAAAACGGCGGCCCAAAACGTACGAGACATTTTCAGCCAATTAAGGTTTGGGGCAGAATATGACAGAAACAATATTTATTCTTCACAGTACTGGATATCTTATATCGGTGATCATGTTCGAGGATTGCACAAAGAATCGCTACGTTATATTAACTAGGCATTCCTATCCTCTTTTTTTGAATTTTGCGCTGAGAATGAAGTCAGAGTTAATAATTTATTAATGATAGTCATAACGTCCTTATCTTTCATCAAAGCTGACGGTGGCGATCAAGAAAACACAAACCGAGGACAGTTAAGACTGCTCACGTGTAGGAATGCGAAGCAATCCTTCACGCGGCGGATTTCTAGAAGTATAGCGCACAACGTCTTCCCTTTGCACCCGGCGCTCCGGAGGTGACATCACGCAGCCCCACTGCGCAGGCGCAACGCCCCAGTTGGCCTCGCGGCTTCCGTGACAAAGCATCTGCGTTGCTGTGCTTTTCTTCGTGTTTTATTTCTGAGGCGCGTCCGCTTTGACCTTGAGTGGCAAGTCCTTGATGACATCATACCTCGGCGAAGTCACTCACGAACTCGCTCACTCACACTTACTCACGCTCACCGCGTCATGGTGAAGGGCTGTGAATGACTTCGTGAATTCGGACCAAGTCGTGATGTGAAGGGGATGTGACTTCGTGAATGCGGAAGGAGTCGTGATGTGAATGGGCGTGACTCCGTGAACGCGAAAGAACCCGTGATGTAAAGGGGATGTGACTTCGTGAACGCGGAAGGAGTCGTGATGTGAACAGGCGTGACTCCGTGAACTCGGAAGAAGCCGTGATGTGAAGTGGATGTGACTTCGTGAACGCGGATCGAGTCGTGATGCGAAGGGGAGTGACTTCATGAACTCGGAAGGAGCCGCGATGTGACGGGGAGTGACCTCATGAACCATGACGCTCCCGTGATGCAGTGGTGAAGGACTTCGTGACTCTGGTGTATACGTGATGTGATGGTGAATGAATTCGTGAACTGAATTTGTGATGTGATGGGGACTGAGTTCGTGAACTAGGAGTCAGGACTCAGGAGATGTTGGTATGGATTTGCTTGCGTGTGCACGTACTCTTGGCGACTGATAGCCGACTAGTGTCTGCATCATGTTGGTGCCCTTACACGCACAAACATGCTGTGGCGGTTAGTATAGAGTGCAGACGGAGCAGAAACTTGGAAGGAACTTCTGTTAGAGCCCAGAACGAGATTCGTAGGGGTGGTCTGGTAACGTTTGGGGGAAGCAACTGCAGGGGCGTTTGCTTTGGAGGACTTTGAGAGAGGATGTGACATTTTGCGTGTGCGACTGTGCGCGGCGCGAAATCGGAAATGGGGAGGGGACTGTGTATTGCAGACGAAGCGGCACCAGCGCTTCCCAGATGGGGATTGGGGGGGAGGGGGGGGGATGTTTGGACCGGCACAGACTCAGCGGCGACTCCAACGAGTTTGGCGGACCTCCGCTCTTCTGCCCCGATACTGCGGGCGTGCGTACCCGCGTCGCGTAGTACACGTGCAGCTTAGCGAACGTTAGGGGGGCTTTGACTGTGCGCGGCAGACGTTTGAGCCTCCTGCATGGCCGTGGGGTTCCGTTTACGCGGCGCGGCTTGGCGGCTCCTCCTTTCGGTGTGTGTGTCTGTGTGTGTCATTGTGTGTGTGTGTGGGGGGGGGGGGGGGGCCGGGGAAGGTGTCGTTTTGCCACTGTGCTATTCTGCCTCGGGAGGGTTTCTCTTCGCGTTGATTGCATCTGCGTGCGTCCGTGCGCCCATGTTTTTGTCGTTTGTAAGCGCGTGCGTGCGCGCACCCCTCAAGGAAACACAAATAAAACCGTCTTCCCGGAGCTTTTACGCGAGTACTGGTGTGACCCTAACCGAGTATACAATGTTTGTTTTCTCGCTCTCGCTTAATAATGCTTACAAATATTCTGATGCTGGTAATATGCCGCATACGCTCGTTTTTATCCGTCCACACGAAAAAGCGTGCGCCGGATTTGATCTGTTTCGGCCGCTTCCGGATTTTTTCAAACGCTATTTAGCATCTAAGATCTCGGGAAGGCTTGACTCTATTCTAGAAAAATCACGGAAGTTTACGGGCTCTATCCATATGCCAGAGAATTATGATAATTTTAAAAATGTGAGAGAGCAGCCGATTGGCATCACGGTTTGTCGCCCACGTTTCCTAACAAGCGCGCGGACGTGTCCGTTGCAATAACAGGCGGAGAGGATTTTACGTGCTCTCAGGCATTTAGGTGGGGGCTTCGCTTGCTGTTGCCGATAATAGTTTTCATCACAGTCGTGCATATGCCTGAGTTCTTGAATTCTAAGAATACGAACAGAGTTCTTCGATCTCCGTTGAACGTGAATATTGACTAAAGAGGTTGTTGTTTCTGTTTATTTGAGCAAAAGTCAGCTACTGGCACGATACTTGTCTGTAAAAGCCGGACCCCATCAGAAAATATGCGACGAACACGTGGCGAAACTCAATTCACTAAGCAGCCTAGCCTTACTCCGTGAACAGCGCTTCGAACGCGAAGGCGGAGTACGAGTGTTCAAAGATTCTTGATAAAATGACATAAATCTTTTGCAAGGGGGGAGACAGATAGTCCGTCCCCATTTCTGAATTTATATCTTTTTTATGCTAGCTAGTTTTGCATACGAACCATATCGGCCACATTTTGCTGGAGTGCTTTTCATTTGAAATCGAGACCACTCTTTTAACATAAGCGCTTAGACATTCGTCTCCTCGTTATTTTCCTGAACAAGTGACTCATTCAAAGGTCTGCTGAGTTTTTTCAACAGCGTCGGAGCGATACGAATGGCTCTCAATTCGATCGGAAGTGAGAGCCCATCACACAGGACCACAAGCAAACCGCGATTGCGTTGTCATCACCGTCATCCTTCTGTTGCAAGCAGGCTACCAATGAAAAACAAGGTGCGCGGTCGAGGTCGAAGTCAAATTCGAAGTAAGTGTTTATATACGACGTGCAAGTAGGGGTACCAACACGTGTCTTCCGCGCTTGCGAACGTTATCGTGACCCATTGAAAAGAAGTAAATACGAAGAATATCACAACAATCAGCGGGAAACATAAAGGGCGCGCACAGAACGCGCGAAGACGAGACAGAAAAGCGCGCGCCGTCATTGGTCAAAACGAGGTGTAAATAGCGGTATGTCAGAGCGTCTGAGGGGTAAACAAACACACGAGGTGCGCAAAGAGCTGAATAAGCCTGTTATTTTTAAAACATGGAAAACTATTAAACCGGGCTTGCCGCGTTCCTTTAAACTTTTTTCATGCACGTCGCTGTGCTGTTCTGGGGCACGTATCGTCTGTTCACTCAAAGAGCTTTTAGTTTCCCACGCTCTTTAGAGCCTGGCATTGCACCTTTTTGTCAGATGAGCCGGCGATGTCCAGTTTTTCTGACAGGCTGTGTTCCGCGTCTAGAAGTGTGGACGAGCTGTTTACCCGTCCTCCCATCTTGCATTTCCCACCAGACCTTGTTTCAAAATGACCCTTCTTTTGTAACAAAAACAAAATTAAGAACCTGCCTCTATTCATCTCAAAGACTATGTTTGATGTTCACTGAAGGCGCACTCACTGGCTCTGTCTGCTTGAAGAAATCACCGGTTATCAAGGGGACCTGAAGGAGCGAAGACGACCTCTGTTTCCCTTCCCTTCGAAATTAGTTAGCTTGCTTCTCCTTGCTAACGTCGTCTTTAATTTCACTAGAAAAACGATAAACGGTAGGGAGTTCTTGTAGACGGTTTTTGTGCTCGGTAACGATACCCAATAACAATACTATGCATGCACAAAGACGACAGAGGAGTATCGGGTATCCTTACAGGAATTATTGGAACAACACACAAAACTCCCTAGTTTCTTAGACGTGTAAAGGAAGTATAAGCACTTACTTAATTCGTTTCCAACACGCTCGTTTGTGATTAGTGCTTCTGTGTTTCAAGCTTGGGGTAAGCTTTTGTGTTTCAAGCTTGAGGCAACCTGTAGGTACAAAGTTTGACCTTGCCAAGTGTAGGGAAAAGTTCGCTCTTCGGGTTTTTCCTTACGTCCTTTGTTGACTCGTTGTGACCTGTTCTTTTTTGTTACGGGTTACGTGTGGAGTCTGTCGGTTTTGGTTTTAAGGAGCCTTTTGGTTTTTGTATTGAGGAGCATCTCTGTTACGCCCGACGCGCCACCACTGCGCCGGGACGTAACAGAGATGAGTTCATGTATAGGCGAATATGTCGCCGAAATTATGTTCTGGCTATACACGAACCAACGAACTCATCTCTGTTACGTCACGGCGCGATGGTCGCGCGTCGGGCGCACTTCCGGTCTGGGGCTGAAGGCGGAAGTCCCTATGTGAGACGTGTATTCTAGGGTTGTATTAAAAAAAAAAAAAACTGACAAAAACTTGCCTTCTCGTCAAAACGCCGCGACTGGGGCTGCCCCAAAAGAGTCGAGAAAGGTTTGAAGATCAGTTTTCATGTGCTCGGTTCGTCCGAGAACGTGGATATGTGCCGTGAAAATGGAAAACCAGTCGCCGTCGGACCACGATTGCTTGGGCGGGAAGCAGTTTGGGTTAAATTCACGGATACTTGTTGTCATCAGATTTATTTGTTTTGTTCTGTCATGAAAGCGGGAATACCGCCAAGTTGTTGGGACCGCCTGCATGCGGACGTTCAGTGCGTCTTCAAGATCGAACGGCTGCCTGATCTCTCGAACTGTCGTCTGCTCTTTCAAACGCTTCTGCTCGTCATCTGCTCTTTTAGACGACACCGGCCCGTGGACCAAATGTTGGCCCGGTACAAGTTGCAATAAGAAGTGAGTGCAGGCCTCAAAAGACTTAAGTTTGAAAATTGGTAAGCAGGCTCGATGTAAACAGTGGATACAAGGAGATGTTGATCGTTGTTACCAGTGACCATCAACGACTTGTTATGCCTCAATCACTTGGTCCGATTCTGCTTGCGATTTTCAGTATCGATGTTGAACATCTCAGCTACGGTTCACGCTGTTGTAACCCGAGCGACGTCATGACTGAAAATTGCGACCGAAATTTCATCATGCGAATCGGGCTTTAGCGTACCCTCTGCGGCGTCCACGCGGAATGAATCGCCGCATGTCACATTATTCACGCGAAGTTTTGTGGTATAGCGAGCCTCAGTAATTTCGCTGAGGCTGCTCAAGTAGTCAGGCATTGCCCAGGAAGACGTAGAATCAACAATTCCAACGCAGAAACCTGCGTTGGACTCACACCACCGCCGACAACAACGCAATTCAATGGTTTGTTTATCGGCGACGCGGCGAGCTTCTTGCCCACACCCCATCGCGCATGCGCGGCGCCGGTGGCGTCGGCTAGGAGCGCTCCAGTGTGTTTGTAAACATGAGTTGGTGTATAAAATATAGTGGAAAAATGATGTGAAATGAGGTGCCACTGAGCACCACGTTTTACATGCTCACGTCACGTCATGTGAGTATAACGTTAGGAAATTCATTTTTAAAATTTAGACCTTGTCATTCGCAGTTTTCTCCGTAGGTAGCAGCCGCCTGCATTACTGGTGTTCTCGCGGAAAGTGGCGCATTAGCTCCCAATCAATCGCACAGCGCGTGCCATCCTGACTGAAAGCAATGTCAAGGGGTGAAACTAGAAGGCCCTGTCCTCTGATAAAACGCTTCGTAGAGATTCCCGCTTCAAGAACTTGCGTCCCATCAAGTTTCCGAGTCTATTATACTCGCGAACACCGCCCCGTCGGACTTTAGCAAATGATTGACTCTTTGTCCAACAGATGTTTAGTCGGACTGTGGTAAAGTTTGAAGGTAGGCCAGTCGGTGCTGACACGTGTGACGTCACTGCTCCTCGCGCATACGCAGCACGGCTCGCCAGAAGCCACGCGAAACTGCTCAACCTCGGCCAGTGTAGACTACGCTACAAAATAAACTCCTAAAAACACGCTCCGATTCTATTCAAACATGAACTCCGAAAACACAGTACGCTACCTATAATACGAGTCTATGCGCAGCCAAACCCCGGCGTAAAACAACGAGCGCGAGGCGCGCGTGAGTCGCGCGCCTCGCCTCGGTTCAAAGCTGAGAAAAGTGGAGTCGACCGCCATCATTAGTTATCTCGACTGCATTTCGCTCAAAGTAGGTTGAGCGACACGAACACGCTCGGAACTAAACATATTGCTTTGAGGTGAATGATCCAATGAGTGGTTTAATTAATGATGAGATGTACTCTTACCAACGGGTTCGAATAAAACTCAGATTTCATTGCTTCGGCAAGCTACAAACCTCAGGTTTTTCAGGCGAGGCACTTATTTTTTTTTTATTTATTTGTTTAACTGACATACCCTCAGGGCCATCAGCATTACAGAGGTGAGCGGGAGTTAGAAGAGAAGAGAACAAAGCTGTACACTTTGGAGCTCAGTTTGAGCTGCATAGATTATTTACGGCAATTTTTAAACATATAGTAAGTGGCAATTGTGGCAACAGATGTGGGAAGGTAGTTCCAGTCCACTGAAAATTTTTGGGAATGGATGACTCTTGTTTTGGAATGTCTACTTTATATATATATATGATGAAATCCGTGACAAAATATTAAACGGGTGATTCAGCGGTCGGTTGTGAAGTACTGCGTTATTATGGTATCTCTTATGAAAGTGACATCAACGCGCTATTTTACGACGTAAAGTGAGGTAGGCAACGATAGGCTGGTTGCCATGGATCATAATTATTAAGATAAAATACACAGAACAATTTTGTACTGATCGAACGACGGTTTAGCGAGCGAAACCTGGCCCACGACGTTTCATCGAATGCCACTTTAGCGAATGGCGGCGTTCATTTGACCGAATAGATAAAATGAAGGCCGCCGCTGTCCTGTTTTCGAGCTTGCCGAACCTTTGGCGATGGACGCTCAAACTTGAGTTCATATTATTTTCGCCAAACTATAGACCTTTTCACCCTCCGCCGCATGGGCGCTGCCATCTTGGAATCACGTGATGCGGCCGCCATTAGGTTGCTTCAACTTGTTGCTCCGCTCTCCCGTCCGCACCTTGGCGGATGCGTTGAAATCGTGTTTTTCGTCGCGTTTCACCGCGTCTCTTGCCTTACTCCGTGAAGTGTCGTCCGATACTCATACTTACCATGCAATTGCATTACATCATTATGCGCGCAACTTCTGTAGTTGATTTTGTAACACGTTTTGAATATTTTTTACCGTCGGCGTGCGAAATACGTGTGAAGAGGTTTTATAGAAACAGGTATCAGCGTTAGCACTTGCGCACATTGAATACATATATAAGTTGAAGAGAGCCTCGAGGGTTCAAATACCCATAACTTATGAGAACTGAGGTTTGGTTACTAATAAGGGCGGAACATTTGCAGTAGGAAGCCTAATGTTATTATATATATGAGTGCGCATTGGTGTCAAGGAAGGAAACAAAAAGATTCAGCATAATTAGCCACGTGTTTTTCCTGAAAGCATGGTATTTTGTAGTTACAACAGATCGAAAACAGTTTCTTTTGATTACACTAGGGAACTTGTGGACAAGACTCGGGAACAAACATTTTGTCTGAATTATTTTTATGCTAGAAATAATGGTACCTTAACATTAAGCACCTTGTTTGTTCGCAATATCACACCTATACCTGGTTTACGTTCTTAATCGCGTGTTTTATATAAGCATTCGCTTTATCGGTTTATTTATGAATTTTACGGAATTGTATATCGTGCTTGGTCCCATGTCCATAGTATTTCAGTTGCTTAAGTCATTTTTTAATATAACCATGTAGTTTCAATTAATTTATTTCAACACAAATATTCCAACTCCCCGCGTAAGAAACTGTCACAGACAGCTTGATAGTGCCTATGATTCACAAAATGTGACGCCGAAAAGAATCCTTCTGCATGAAAATCACCCGTGTGCAGCCGGTGGTCGACTTTGAATAGGGAGTTACTTTCAGTAGATGGCGACGTCAAAATGTGCAAAGCGCCGTTTCAAATCAGTGAACAGCTTTCTACACAGTACCAGTGGGTGGCGCCTGGCGTTCGACTTCAGCCAAACCTATCGGAGATCATTTCTTTTGCGCTCTTCAATTTCATTCGGCAAATTTTACGGAAGATGAATATCAGACTTTATTTGAAGTCTGGCATTCACTTATCTTACCATTCTCATAACTTGAGAACGTCGTAAGCAAATGTCCATATTACAAGAAGTTTATTTCATAAGGCCAATATCTTGAAATCCTGTAAATGAGTACTTTAGTTAAAGACATTTTCTAGTCAGCCTAGGCTAGTCTATCAAAATATTTCTCGAGCGCTTAATTTCTTTAAATAAAACAGACTGGGACAATATCACTTTTTTATATTATCTACGTGATTAGATGAAACTAGTCATCATAAAAGACGTTTCCAGTCTCGAAGTTAGAGAAAGTTGGTGTTCGGAAACCAAAACAGTAAACTTGTCAGTTCATCTGTTCTTGGTGATTCAGCAGATTGGTAATCATGTTGTCGACCTGCTTTTTCACTAAGCACTCATGCAATATAGTCTGTTGCAATATAAGATGATCAGTTCGATATCTGACTTGAGTGCGAGCTACCTACCTTCCGTACCGCTCGGTGCACGCACAGCCAAAGCACGGCGGCAGGCAAGAGCGCACGCTGCAGGGGAAGCTTGTCCTGCTCTTAATTTTTTTTTCTTCTTGAACTTAGTGTCCGAGGGTACGGCGGTAGACAACGGTACTTCTCCCTGTGCATCAGCGCAGTTGTTTCACCGCCGAAACTGGCCGCATTTAAGGATGGACGGAATCAGACGCATATAGTGTTCGTAAAAAAAGATCGCAATTTAGGCTCGAAACCACTTCGTGGTTTGCCAAGTGGCTCAATACTATTGTTTCATTCGCTGTGTGCTACTAGAAAGAAATTCATTTCGCAAAATTAATCGAAAGTGGCATGAAACAGCATCACGATCGCGTGCACGTTGAAACCGAAACCGACCAAATTGAAGCAACCTAATGGCGGCGAGTGCGCCAGCGCCCTCTACCCGCCGGTTAGGCAACTACTGAAATGAAAAGGTCTATAGCGAAGCACCCCTTGCTATCGTTCTGAACAGACCGCCTGGCGCGGTCTGTTTGGATGCCCAGTTTGCCGCCCCTACAAATGCCTAAACGTCGACTCGCGTATATGATCTCTATTCGCTAAACTCTAATGCGCTAAAACGTCTTCATTCATATAAAATGGACTCGTATTAATGTTTGTAAGATGTTTTACAAACATCGTGCAGGCAGGTTCGTGTCTGTCTCTCCTTTTTGCCCCCTCGGCGAGCGGTCGTTGGCAAAAATATAAGCGCCTTCTTGTTTTTTTCGTAGAAAAAACCGTGCGCAACAAAAGGTAAAAAAAAAAAAAAGGACAGGCCAGAAGGTTTTGAGGTGGGGTCCCCTCCACAATCAAAACGCCGACAACGAGGCGAAGTCTAGGGAGCCTTCATGCGCGCTTTGCTAGAGTGATGCCACCCTTTGTAATACCGCTCGCCCACAAACCAGCAGCCATTTTGGTTCTGGGCATCCGTGAGGCTAATAACTCTCCCGGAAACAAGCACCTTATCTCACAAGTTCGGAGCAGGGAAGTCAAGAAGCCGCTCGCTCTCCACAGCATGCGCGCTCGATGAAGAAAGCGCGAAACAAAACGAAAATAAAAAAAACGGGACAACAAAACTAAAACCAGAGGGAACAAGCTAAACAAAGAAAATGACAAGTGCAGGGTGCGTCGCCTGGCCCAGCCCAATACCCCCCTCCCCCTCCCCTCCCCCCCCCCCCCCCCACACACACACACACACACACACACTCTGACACACACACTGGAGCCGTCAGCGGCGCTGCGAAAGAACTTCGAGGGTGGCTGAGAGCCGGAGGCAGTGGCGGTGGCCGCGGCTGCAGGGGCCGACGCCGCTTTCCGTGACCTCGGTGACTCGGTGAATGACAGTGACTCGGTGAACGGCTGTGACTCGGTGAAGGGCCGTGAAGTCGAACCGGTCGAACGACTTCATGAACGGGATCAGTTCACGGACGTGAGGGGAACGACTTGCTGAACTCGATGAGCTCGTGATGGGACGGTGAGCGACTTCGTGAATTCAGAGTTGGCGGTGATGGGATGGGGAATGCTTCATGAACTCTGTCGGATTCGTGATGGGACGGTGAGCGACTTTGTGAATTCAGAGCTGGCGGTGATGGGATGGGGAACGCTTCATGAACTCTATAGGATTCGTAATGTGACGGTGAAGTACTTCGTGAACTTGACGGATTCGTGAAGTGACGGTGAATGACTTTGTGAGTTCAGAGATTGAGGTGACGTGATGGGGATGAGTTTGTTGTCCGGTTGAACTCCGTGATGTGAATGGCCGTGACTTTTGGACGTCGGTGTACTTTGTGATGTGAAGGGCCGTGAATATTAGACATCGGTGTACTCTGTGATGTGAAGGGCTGTGACGTTTGGACGTCGGTGTACTTTGTGATGTGAAAGGCCGTGACTTTTAGACGTCGGTGTACTCTGTGATGTGAAAGGCTGTGACTTTTGGGCGTGGATGTACTTTGTGATGTGAAGGGCTGTGACTTTTGGATGTTGCTGTAATTAGTGATGTGATGGTGAGTGAGTGGGTTCGGAAATGCCGACCTATGGATGACATATGTTTTAATCTTTCGGGTACAACGCCGACACCGCCTCTTCACGTAATGGGACATAGAAGAATTGTCGCCTTAAAAATGGACGTACGACACAGCTTGACGCTTTATTGACCCCGTGCATGGCTCGGGGACAGAAAACAGAGCATGGAAATAAAACGATATAAAAGAAGAAAACTAAGTTCACGTACCGTGGCTGTCACAAATTGTGCGACATATCTTCTAAGCATAACCCTTTCTTTCTTAAAGAATAACAAACAGTAATGATGCATCCAAAGTCAAAACTATAGACTGAAAACAAAAACAAATAACAAACCCTCGCGATCATCCACGAAATAGCAGTTTCGAACTTTTCGCACAGACGGTTTATTCCCGCCCAAACTTTAAACTACGTATAATTTCAGTAATTTTGAGATTGCCTATTCTAGAATTTGTGTGAGATCGTTTGTTCAAGGCATAACAATCCCGCAAGGTTCAAACCGGGGGGGGGGGGGGGGGGGGGGGGGGGTTATTTAAGTTATAGTCGGTAGCAACAACAAAAAAAAAAAGCAGGACGAGCTTTTTTCTTAAATTCCTCCACTCTTTCCCTTTTAGCAGAGCGAGCGGAGTGGAGGAGGCGATTGCAGAGGATAAAACAATTAATCATGGCGAGCAGAGAGCTTTTTTGGAGTTGTTTGTCCCACTTTTCTTAATCCCCAGGAGACTATACTGCAAGCTTAAATAGATAAAAAACCGCAAAAAGAAAAAAAAACAAAAAAACAAAAGCAACAACAAGAAGGGACAAGTTAAAGAGAGCAACACCACGGAGCGCGTGTCCGTTGTTTTTTTTTTTTTTAGCGTTTTTATCTTCTAAACTATGAGTCACTAACCAGCGCAAGTGCATACCCTTCTACTATAGTGCGCATTGTGTAATTAGTAAGCTGTTCCCGCGTGGCACCCTAGGTCCTGAACCAGGCGAGGGACCACCGAGCCAAGGTGCTGGCCAACGCGGCGCGTTTCCTTTGCGGCTGGCAGACCAAGGTGGTCAAGATCAAGGCCGTGTACCACGTGCTCAACCAGTTCAACCTGGACGTGACGCAGAAGTGCCTGATCGCCGAGGGCTGGTGCCCGCAGGCCTCCCTCGCCGAGATACAGAGGGCGCTCAAGAGGGGAACCGTGAGCCTTCCGAGTTTCTTTGCGTCCACTGTAGACCGTTCAAGTAATCGCCCTCTGTGCACTGCCATATTTGTTTACTAGCCTGCGGAGCGCGTTGCGAGCATGTAGTGTAGCTCTCCCTCTCTATGCCAAACATCAGACGCCACGCATGTGGTCACAGCCCGATGACTTGGCATTTTTTGGAATTGATGATGAACGCTGGAAAGGTATGGAGCTAAATACTGCTAGTTTAGAAATGAATGGGGGTGGCTAGATCCAGCCCATCCATGGGCAGCTCACGTGAGCGTAGTAACTAAGACGTCGAATGCCGTTATAATTAAAGACACTCTGTCGTTCTTGAATCTGCACAGAAACGTTCTTGATTGACTTGGTTAGTACGGAACCGACTCAAGTAATAGTAGTTTATTACGATACAATACAATACCCTCAGGGGAGCAGATATTGATGTTTTTAACCCAAATTTCGTAGCTTTTAAGACTTTTGCAACTAACCTGTGAACATTTTGTTGTGCATCATTACCAAGGCGTCAAGCCGTTCATGAGCACAAAAAATAACAAATGAATGAATGAATGAATGAATGAATGAATGAATGAATGATTGAATGAATGAATTATTTAAAGAAATATAGGAAATGATCATGATCTGCTTCATAGGTAAGGTCATCTTTGTACTTCTGGTTTGTCTAAAGGAATTTTCGTGCGTTTAAAAAGCAAAAAGAAGAAAGATAATTTAAGAAGTGAGAAAGACTGGGGGGGGGGGGGGGTAGAAAGGAGAAGACGTAAAAAAAGTATAACGATAACTGAGTTAGGGCCATACATGACGAATTGATGATGAAGATACCGTATGCATGAACACGGGCTTAAAAATCGGAGCAAAGAAGCAGGCTTCGGTAAGTTTCTTTCAAGAAGTAATGTGTTCCAGTTACAGTTACCTTCAGAAAAAATGGCGAAGTTACTGTTACTGTTACTAGAACGAAAATGTTACAGTCACAGTACTTTTAAAAAGTCACGGCGTTATTTTCAGTTACATTTCCTTAACACAATATAAAGATTGGTTACTGCGCATATGTCGTTTCAGGGCTGACGTGTTCAGTAATGATTGCTGAGAAACAATATAAAACGGCAGCCAAGATAGTCCTTCGAGCGATCAATGTGTCGGGAAAAAAGATCAAAATGTCGGAAGACGTCATTGAGAAGGTATAAGGAGTGCCTAAATTCCACTCGTCCTATGATATCTTAATCTTAAAGAAGCTGGGAAAAGCAACGATCAAAGTAGAGTCGTTTAATTTTATCGTTACTTCAGAAAATGTTACAAAACTAGTTACTTTTACATCTCGAAAAGTCACGAAGTTACGGTAACACGGTACAACTCATGACTGCGAAGGAGTCTCTAGCGAGCCTTTAATCCGCGGTCATACGGCTATGCGGAGAGCAAGTCGTCTGCTTCTTGCGTTGAAGCGACAGTGACGTCAGAATGATGCCGAGCTCTTATTGGCTGATTTAAAAAAAAAAAAAATGGTGGGGAGACCTCAATGCTCAATGCCTTAAGCTCTCCCCACTATTTTTTTTCAATCAGCCAATAAGAACTCGGCGTCGTTCTGACGTCACCGCCACTCCTGCGCACGAAGCAGACGACTTGCTCTGCGCATTGCATCATACAGACGACAGTATGCAGACAGTGTCTGAGGCATGTTCGTTCCCTGTTTAAAGGTCCCGTCACATTGTTAATACAAAAACCCCTCTGCAGACGTGTTCGAAGCACACACGTGTGTGAAACAGCCATAGTTCGAGCATGCTCGAGGAACGTTGGTAGATAATTTTGTCGTCCCGTCTGTAGTCCGTGTCCTTTGTGCGATGTATGGACAGTGGGACTGCGGCATTACGCTGGCCGTGGTCATTGACGCGAGTGTATTTTTACGAGGCGGCAGGATTGCGTGCACTCGTCGCGCCTATTGGGAGTTTAAGTAAGTCGTTCGATAACTCCGATATCGGATACCCGATACTCCGTCCGCGCCTTTGCGCATGCGTCTTGTCGTTATCGAAGTTGCTGGAAGGACCGATTCGGAAAGTCCCTTACGGGACCTATCTTCACAACGGTGAGCCCACTGCGCATGCTCTGCGCCCACATTCATGCCGTTTATGAGGAGGAAGTGCGCCCGTGTAGAACCGCGTCGGGTGGGAGTTCCAAATAGTTTGCTGTAGATAATAGAAACAGGGGTTTATTAAAAATTTATTTTACGTGCCTCTGCGTGAACTGCAAGCTAAGGTAAAACTAAGGTGGGCAACAATTCACTAAAGGAAGGTAAGAATAGAATGGTAAGAAAGAAGGAACTTATTTGCTTCCTTTATTTCTAATTTTTTTAAAAAGCTTTTTTTTACAGTGTTAGTGTCAGTTGTGTTAAATTTTACAGCATCCTGCTGTACAATTTAACACAACTAACAATGATTTTTTTTGTTGTGTTCTTGTGAAGAGAGACAAAAGAAACTGCTCGACAAAACCAACATAGAGATCAGGCCTAAAAATAAATTTCCTCTCTTTTCTACTCGAACTATTCGTCCAAAATTTTTATCCGCGTAAAACAATGAAGAATCAGGGTATCCGCTCATTCTACAGGTAAAAAAGCCGAGCAGTGACGGTCTTTGATGGGGCTCCACAACCATCTATAGTGGTCGGCAAATAAAGCAACAACGGGTATTTTTGCCCTGCCCAGATTCACAAATAAGTCTGATGACGTCACCACACCACAAAGGCGGTCTATGGACCACCCAGACACAATACTACTCAGACTAAAATCTTCGAGACCCACAAAGAAATGAAGGTCCTTCCTTCAGCAACACGTGTCAGAAAGAATTAAACAGTGTTTTAATATTTATTTGCTCTCACATGAAGCTGAAATCATAGTTGGTACCTGTATCTCCCGGAACATGTCAGCGACCCACGTTGACCTTCCTGTGTCGTCACGATATAAAATTCATGGGAGTACATGATACCAATTGCAGAAAAACAAACGTATTTGTTTTTATGGCGTGTGCATGCTCTAAAGTCAGGCGTTTCCGGAACATCGGTAAGATAACGCGGGGCTGAAAAACACTAAAAAAATTTTGTGCGATTTACTTTCACGCACAACGCTCGGAGAACAAATCAGCGCAACTTGCGGGGGCAGCTCAGCGAATGACGATGCCGAAACATCTGTTGAGACCAAAAACGCAGACCGAGTTGTGACATTAAGCAATGCAAGCGTGACGTTTTACATTGCTTACTGTCACAACTCAGACTGCGTTTTTTGGTCTAAACATATGTTTCGGCATCGTCATTCGCTGAGCTGCCTCCGTAAGTTGCGCTGATTGGTTCTGCGAGTGTTGTGCGTGAAAGTAGATGCACAGACTTTTTTTAGAGCGCAACCAGAAGACAAATTAGTTGTTTGAGTCCTGGTGACACTTTGAAAGAATAATTCATGCTTACATACTGCATAACTTCTGCATATTCCATTTATACTTTTTTTTTTACTTTGGGTGCTGCATTAAGTTTGTATATGCCTATTTATATTGATCGTATTTTATGTGCCGGTGTTCCTGCCGTCGTTATTTTAATATTTCTTTTTATTTATTTCTTCTAAATGTGTTGTTGGACCTTACACTTCTATCGATTGGAACTTATAATATGACAAAAAGAAATAAAGTTCTCTGAAATAAAACCAAATGCGAGCGATTTCTTGTGATGGATCGAGGCCGACGTGTTCACCTGTCCCCCGATGCAGGACGCGAGCGACAGCCACGTGCCGTCAATCCTGAACCGGATGGAGACGAGCGAAAAGCCACCCACCTTCAACCGCACCAACAAGTTCACCAGGGGCTTTCAGAACATCGTGGACGCCTACGGGGTCTCCAGCTATCGGGAGGTCAACCCCGGTGAGGGAGCGACACGCTTGCGTAGGAACAGTGTCTTCGATATAGTTTATCCAGATTACAGGAATTGATCGATTGCGATTTCGCTACGCCCCAAGCATTGGAACACGATCACGGGATACCAAAATATGTTATGATAACTGGGCTTAAACACGAAACCTACTACCTAATCTGTGTAGGACAGAGAGAGTGTTGCCTTGCATGAGGAATGAACATTCTGGGGTTTGCAAGGAGTACCAAAGAAGGGCGTCTGGCACGCCAATGATTACGCCTGAAGGATACTTTAGGACAGCTGGTGCTTATTTGATGGACAACCGCAAGCTGAGTTACCCGGCGCCTACACTTCAGTGAGCTTCCTTCGGATTCCAGCAATTTCGGGCGAGATTTGGAAGTAAGAATCGTCGCACATGGGGGTTCAACGGCCGTCACCTTCTCTGAAGCCATTGACGTAGCTGGGAAAATGAGATTCAAATTCAAATTCGTTTATCTTTGCCACAAACGGTACATTTGTGACAGCGGCGCTGGAAAAAAAGCTGCAGGTCTGCAGCTTGACGAGTCCCAGCGCCCCAGAACAAGGTAAGAGCGGCACCGGCACACACCGACAAAAAAGAATGGATATGCGCACACATACATAGGCATAAACATATACAGAGGATAAACACGAGAAAAACATAAAGAATTCAACTTCGCAATCAACAGTATACAAAAAAGTGGTGGTTACTTATTATAAAGCTTCTTGAATGGAATAATGGCTAACGGAGTGTATTTCAATATCACGGGAAAACAGGGTGTTTAATAAAAGTGGTGACTGGTGGCGATATCTTTGTAGACCGAAATTTGTCCTTGAAAAGGGAATACGCCAGGGGGGCCTACGTCGCGATGGATATACAGACTCGTTTGCTTCTAGATTACCAAGATCTAAAGAAATGACATTATTTTCTCTTACGGATCGTTGATAATTAGCTATCAGTCTATGTGCATACAAATTGGTTATATCAATGACTTTATGTCATTGATAAAGTCATTGATATAACCACAAAAGCAACCCTGGATACGCTCTAAAAAATTCCTGCGCATCTACTTACCCAAAAAACACTCAAAGAGTCGATCATTGCGATCTAGGAAATCAGTTCAGCGAATGACGAGACGGAACGTCTGTTTAGACCTAAAAATGAGGTCTGCGCTGTGGCATTACGCAATGCAAAACGTCATGCTTGCATTGCGTAATGCACAGCACAGACTTCATTTTCAGGTCTAAACGGATGTTCCGCCTCATCATTCGCTGAGCTGATTTCTAAGATCGCAATGATTGGCTTTTTGGGCGTTTGGCGAGTAAGTAGACGCTCAGGAATTTCTTAAAGTGTACGCTGGGAACAGTTTCGGTGATTTGTGTCGATGTATTTATCTCTCGTAATATAGAAGATCGATGCCAGCGCCTGAATAAAGAATTCGTTTAGGCTTAAACATCCGTTTAGGCTTAAAAGTGAAGTCTGCACTGTGGTATTACGCAATGCAAACCGTCATGCTTGCATTGCGTAAAGCCATAGCGGAGACTTAATTTTGAGGTCTAAACAGATTTTCCTCCTCATCACTAGCTGAGCTGATTTCGTGGATTGCAGATATTTGCTTTTCGAGTGTTTTTCGGGAAAGTACACGCGCAGCCATTTCTTACAGTGTTAACTGTTAAGGCTCTGTTATACACCGTCGTTCCGTCGTTGAGCGTAGCAAACTCGGCGTAGCGCAGAACACGCAGATACTGATTGGTCGCAGATATCGAGTTCCTGCTCGCCGGCCAGTGAAAGGCGCTCGTTCTGCGCTACACTGCGTTCGCTGCGCTCAACGCCGGGTGTAACAGAGCCTTTAATACCTATAGCGTCCGTTGCCCCCTGTTTTTTTATTTTTTTATTTTTTTTTTTTATTTTAGAGCGCAGCTTTTAGGCGCCCGTTTTCGGCTTGAGCGGCGTCGCCGTCGCCGTCGGCGTTAGCGTAACCGCGCGTCATATTATGGGACGTTTCCCATAATGACATCACACGTGACGTCATGAAGGTCACGAGTGAAGGTAACTACCTCTACAGTGAAGGTCACATGAAGGTCACGACCTCTACAGTGAAGGTCACGTGAAGATCACGACCTCTACAGTGAAGGTCACGTGAACTCATGACCTCCGTATGACCTTTATTCGTTAAGGTCAAGACCTTCACGAGTGACGTCACGGGGGAGTAGGGGGGTTGGAGGGAGGGAGAGGGAGGAGGAGGGGAAGGAGGAAGGGAGGAGGAGGATGGAGGAGAGGGAGAGGAAGAATCAGGAAGAGGGGGAGAGGAAGAGGTGAAGGAGAGGAAGGAGGAGGAGAAATCGGGAGGAAGAGAGGGTACGGAGGAGGAGGAGGTATACCTTTCTCTCCGTACCCTTCCCTTCTGCTCGTTAAAGGGGCCCTGCAAGCACTTTTTTACTGGTTTTTAATTTGCACCAAACCTGAGCGCACTGACCGTAGTAACTTAATGTAACTTTTCTTTTCTCGAATTTCGCTTTATTTTAGAAGTTATAGGCAAATTAAAATTACAAAAACAAGCAAAAAATAACCTCCCTCATGACGTCCTTGGTTGCTTGAGTGGCCGTGAACTAGAGGAGGGATAGTGAGCTCAGCGAGTGCTCACGGCTGCCGCACACCGTGTCGACGGCGCGAGAGGGCGGCACTAAGGCGTGTTCTGGATAGGCTGTATACAGCGGGCAGCCAGAGCGGCCCTCATTGCATTTGCTGCGCGATTAAACACTAATTCGGCATGGCACTTCATTGGCCACAAACGACAGCAAACACGGGGTAAAGATTAGTTCAGAATGGGAGCCACTTCGCGCTGCCATACCGCGAAATGGCCAAAACGCAAGACAAACCTACTCGCTGAAGGCCTTCGGAACGCTCGGAGCCGGTCAGATCCTCCAGTCCGTAAACGACCGCAGCGCCGCCGCGTACATCCGGGGCCTTTCCGTGTCGGCTCCTGATCCCACTACTCTTTTCTAGTATGCGCCGCCTTTTCAACCGCTTGGTGGCGGGTACGTCGATGCGTTATTTCTTGTTTCCGTACTTCATAAACTGCATTTCTTTCCTTTCAGATGTAAAATACTGAACAAAAACTACTTTTAGAAATAATTGAAACGGTTTGCGCCACTTATATTTTGTATTTCGACTAAAAAAAAGCTTTGAGCGGCTAGTAGTAGGCCAAGGACCAAAGACGTCGCATTTTGCGCGCTTTCGGTACCGCGGTTCGCCCCCGTCGGTGGAGGAGGTTTCCGCATCGCCCGGTTAAAATATAATGCACTGATATTTAGTTACTCTCTCCGTGCGCGCTGGCTTGCCCGAACCCCGAGGGACGTGGAAACCGCAAAAAAGGTAGACGCTTAAATATGATTGCAGGGCCCCTTTAAGAGCTGCGCTCTAATTCGGCATTACATGGAATGGTAACCGTCTTTCATTTTTTTTATTACTTTTGGTTTTGTTTTAGTGAGTAAGCTTTCACTTTACAACGAAGGTTTTTTCTGAGGATTACGAGCGTATGTTTCAGCGCCGTACGCCATCATCACGTTCCCGTTCCTGTTCGCGGTGATGTTTGGCGACGCCGGCCACGGCCTCATCATGTTCCTCTTCGCCCTGTTTCTGGTGCTTAGGGAAACCTCCCTGCAGAAGATCAAGAACGCCGGAGAGGTGAGGCGCCGTCTCGGTGTTACGCGACCATAGCAACCAATCGAATCCTCGTAGCTGCGTTAGTGAAGTGCCCATCTTTCGCTTAATCTGAGCAAGATGTCATTCCTTCCACCTATTCGTTTTGACCAGAATCTAAGAACTTTCTCACTGTTCGTTTTATTTCAATGAAATCTGCAGGGCATATTCATAGCTGGGAAAGAGAATTACATACAAAGTTTTGAGCTTCAAAGTTTATTCTTCGAAGAGTTGTGCAACATGATATCAATTAAAAAAGTGCGCCCCCTGACAAAACCTTTCGTTTTAAAAAGGTAATGATAATGGGCAGTTATTTCTGGTGGAACATACAATATAACTCCCGCGTCACGCGGCTTTACAAAGCAATCAGAGAAATTATACACTGTATAATTAAAAGTGAAATTGTAAAAAAGTCGAAATTTTTAAATGAAGATACTGCAGCGTTTTATAACAAAATAAAAACATGAAAATGTAGAAAGTAAGCTTAGAGCCCCGTTCCTTACAAAATTTCAGTACAGGAGCTTTAAAAAGGGGCTCCATGCATCAATTCATTCTCAAATTATAGTTCGTGTGAACCGAGATTTGATGCCAAAAAGAATTAAGATAAGCGCGTTTAAAAGTTCAGAAAGCTGCACTTGAGATGGTGCCGTGCCGGCATTCGAAAATAATATATCCGAAACAAAAAAATCTTTAGTTACAAGAGTGAAGCCTTCTGTCATGTAGCATCCATCAGGATATCTGAACGCTGACGAGAATACTTGTGAAAAATTCGAATTTTTAAAAGAAGTATGGTAATTTTAAGGTTGTCCCCTCTTAGGAGAAGCAGGACAAGCCCCTCCCACCAAGCCCTTTACTCTTTCCACTTTAGCAGAGGGAGACGAGGAGGGACTTGCCTCCTTTCCAGTGTTCGCCGAAAAAGTGGAAAGCTTTTTAGGAGTTATTTGTTCGGCACACTTACCCTGTCAGCGATTAAAGATGCTATACTCCAGCGAACCAGAGAATACGGTAGCGAATTTCGCCATAATTGATTCTGAGACTCCTTGTCGACTTGCTGTGCGAACGTTATACAAATTAATAGGATGACTTGTGTAGACAAGTAACAAACTTTGTACTTACAATTTGTCATGCATAGTTTTATTTTTCCCTGGCTTACAGGCCCTACATTTGTTTACACGTTCAATCATGTTTCGTCCTATGTAGTTTTTCAAGATTGCTTTTCGTTTTTAACAGCCAAAAACTACGCGATTTTGCTTTCTCGTGTTTAGAGAGAAAATGAGTGATCTTAGAGAAACCGAGAAGTATAAAAATAAAAACTTACTATTCACTTTATATCCCAGCTTATGTGATGCGTTTCTAATGTGGGGATCAACTGGTTTAGCAAATTCAAATATGCTCAGAGTGTTACACCAAAGCACTTCGAGCAGTAGTTAATGTTCCTTCTAATTCCCCTTCATTACCTCTGTTTTATAGATATTCAATAACCAGTGTATCAAAGGTTTATTCCGAACAATCAATATTAACATATTAGTCTGCCGTAAAAGGTAGATTCGAAATGTTTATCAATCTCGCCGACCTCCGATTGCGCACTTCAGTACGTCAAACTCGTCAGATACATTCAAGGCATATCGTCAAAGAGTTAAACATACACTGCCTGAACTATTAAATCATCATGCATCCCTGGAAACTAATGTCACCTCGCTTAACAAGACTACTTGCAGATAATCATCGCTTTCTCCTCCTCTTCGCAACTCGTATTTTGAACTCGGCATACAGACTACGCGACCTCGATCTGGCCGGTGGAAACACTGAAATCTTGGCACAGAAGAGTTTCGATTCGGCTAACGCTAACATATAGATGAGTAAAAAAACATCAGAATAAAAAGAAGTCCTGTCTTTTTTTTTTTTTTTTTTTATAACGCAGAAAATCGCATTTTTCTTTCTTCCAGATTTGGGACACGTTTTTCAATGGACGCTACATCATAATGTTGATG
This sequence comes from Ixodes scapularis, assembly GCF_016920785.2. Taxonomy (NCBI): domain Eukaryota; kingdom Metazoa; phylum Arthropoda; class Arachnida; order Ixodida; family Ixodidae; genus Ixodes; species Ixodes scapularis. Next base: position 174,452,306 of record NW_024609835.1, read on the forward strand.
GGCCTGTTCAGCATCTACACGGGACTCATCTACAACGACATATTTTCCAAGTCGGCCAACGTCTTCGGGTCCAGCTGGCACGGTCCGAAAGACTTGCCCTTCGGGTAACGTGAACTCCTTAAAACTTCAAGAAAATCTGGCACAGGAAATATGTTTGAACATAAATTATGCCAGCCAGAATTTATTGCAATATGTATATATATAAGAAAGACTATCAGAACTGGCCGTTAAAGTGTCTACGTAGTGTGTTCCATGCCGGCGCATAATTTTAGAAGAAAAAAGAAACCCCCAAAAACTAACTATTTAGATATGGCTGAAAATTACAGTAGAGAACTCAGCACGACAAGTGTGAAGCAATCGTTCGGTTTGGAATCTTCTGAAAACGAACTTAAGCAATTACGGTTAAAATTATTTCGTGACATCTATTACTTTAGGGTTGGTATACACAGCGAAAAGTAAACATTTTGCCCCACTACGTACGATGGTGTCGATCATAAAAGGAAGTTGCGCGAATACAGATGCAACCCAAGCCAGTTCACGTTACCATTTTTTCCTAAACTTTTGGCGAATGATGCCAATTGTCTTCAGACGTTGTAGAAATTATGAAGAACATGAATATTTGCGCCGCAGTGTGAGATTTTCCTTTGATTTTGAGTATTTTTTGTGTGTGCATTTCTTAAAGACTAACGTACACCTCACGCTTTTCACTTTTTTCCCACCTCCTGCTTTCCTCTATTATCGCCATTTTTCACCTTACCCCAACGTGGGTGCCCAGAAAGCTTAGGAGAGGTGGAGGAGCGCTAAAAGTATGATATTCCGTTCAGAAAACCGAGGTTGTACTTCGGCCTTTAATGTAGGCATGTGCGCATTTTGAAACGCTAATTTTGTTCCCCTGCTGTATTGTCTGATCTTTATCTATAAATCCCCCTACTGGAATGCCGCACAGGCGCTGTGGGGTAAGTAAACGAATAATGAACTAATTTCTATGTTCACACGACCCCTGATGTCTGTGACCAAAGGAACGAATCTGATCATACCATGTCGCGCCGGAAGATGGGAGGTACACCATTGACTGTTTGATTGATTAATTGATTGATTGTTGAATGAATGAATGAACTGAGGCACGTTGGGGTTAGTTTAGGGAGTAGTGACAATAGCGCAGTCACAAAACAGATGTGATGTGCAAAAAGCGTTTCGTTGTGGAAATTATGGCACTTTCGAATGGGTCGGCCCGAAGCGATCACAAGGAACATTATTGTGACAACATAACGTTTGGCGTTAAGCATTGATTTGTTGAGCTGTTCATTGGCGGGCTGTTTAAACACTTTTTACCTTCCGATTTGTTTTGTTATAAAACAAAGAAGGTTGTGCGCTTTTTTTCTGGAAAAGGCTCAGATTTTAACATGTGATGCCCTTACGATAATCAATGAATAAGATTCTTTGTTTTTGAGGTGTATAAATATTTTCTTCTTTTGGCGTTCCTGTTTTTAGAAACAAAACGTCAGATCAGCCCATCATGCTGAATCCAAAAGAAAACTACGCGGGAACGCCCTATCCCTTTGGATTGGATCCAGTGAGTACCGAATCCTCCACAAGATGTCGTTAATAAATATTAGTATACATTAATAATAATATATTAAAACACGCACAAAAAATCAAAGCCGTTTACAACTCCCTGTAACACTGAATTAGAGCGCAGCTCTTGAGGAGGGGGAGGGAAGGGTACTGAGGTTCACGTGTTCCCGGGGGGGGGGGTCAAGGGACCTCGGCGGGGGGGGGGGGGGTCACGTGACCTTGGTGGGGTCACAGGACCTTCTCCCCAAGGTCACCTGGGGTCACGTGACCCCCCAGAGAAATTTTTCCACTAGATTTAGCGGGGAAATTTTTTCCGCTATATTTAGCGGGGAAATTTTTTCCGCTAGATTTAGCGGGGAAATTTTTCTGCTAAATTTAGCGGGGAAATTTTTCCGCTAGATTTAGCGTGGAAAGTTTTCCGCTAAATTTAGCAGGGAAATTTTTTCGCTAGATTTAGCGGGGAAATTTTTCCGCTAGACTTAGCGGGGAAATTTCTCCGCTAGATTTAGCGGGGAAATTTTTCCACTAGATTTAGCGGGGAAATTTACCCATAATGCACCGCGCGGTTACGCCGACGGCGACGCCGCTCAAGCCGGAAACGGGCGCCTAAGAGCTGCGCTCCAAAAAAAAACAGTACGTTTTATGATGAACGCAGCGGACACCGACGTCCAATCTCGGCCTTCCTGGCTCGCGCCGCCTTGTCTTTTCAAAGCGTTGCCGAGGCCCCGTCCTCCTTTCCTACGACTTCGTTTTCTTGTTTATTACCGAAAGCTTTTACCAGTTGGCCAAGTATTTTTGAAGCTTCCCGGAGACACGTCGTCCCGCTCTCCCGCTTCTTCTATTTTATTTCTTAGTTGTTGTTTCTGAAAGGTTTTTCAGAGCTGGCTTCCACTTTGCGACAAGGCGAGGGCTTCAGACGCTCACGAAATATTAGTTAGCGTTCGTAAAAATGTAATCCTTTATTAATATAACAAAACAGTATAATGTTGAAGTGAAGATGAGTGGGATTCTATCCGATTTACAACGTGTTGTTAACAGGAAGCCAAGCCCCGAAGAGCCGGTAGCGAAGTTTGTTGAGCCATTCTGACAATTGCACAATATATATTGATCGCGGGGTCATTCGAACGCTCAGATTTTGGTATTTATTTGGTTAGTTTTGCATGGCGGGCTTCAGACAGCCTATTCGCAACTCCAGCGCGCCGCTCGCCCTCTCGCGGACGAACGGAGAACCAGAGGAGCGGGGACGGTAGCGGTGGCGGCGGCGCGGAGACGGTGGCAGGGACTATCGGCCTTGATGCGTGAAGCCGTTTTAACGAAAAAAGTGAGCGCGTTAAAAAAGGAATTCTTATGCTCCGCCTTGCAACAGCTTTGCACGAAGGACCGGGATGTCTAATTTCATAAGGGCTTTTCGTGTATCGCATACGCTGCAGATTGCTGGTTTTGTGCATGGCCGCCAGCTCAATCTGGGCTCAACGTGACGGCAAACGCTACCGTTAATAATGAAGAACTCTGTAGTACGGTCTACGGAAAGTCTATTCTTTGCCATAAGTATAGAGAAAACTCGTCGCGCAACGGTATGTAGAGGAGTACAAATCGGGAATGGGTTCGCGTTTTAAGGCTGTTACAAGGAACATGACCATTTATTCCAAGCACTTTAAAAAGATAGAATACCCGTAAAGATAGAATACCCGTACTTCAGGTAATTAAAGGCAAATAAAGAAATGCTCGAAGCATTTTAAGCGCGTCTGTGTTAGCCAGCCGTTCGGGACGAGAGCTTAGAACGCGCAGTTTTGTCCAGAGGGACCGCAATATTGCAAATAACACGGTACAAAAAATGTACGGTATATTAAAATATTTATTTTTGATAGAGCAATACATAAAACCCCTAAACACGCCGATTATGTTAATAGGCAGCTTTTGCATAGCGTGCGACACCCCTAAACTTCAGTTGGACGTACAGCGCACTGACGTTCAACCGGCGCTACCAACTTTCACAAACGGCTTGATAGCCGAGTCATACAGCTTACTAAAATAGCTTAAGTATGTGTAAACGACTGTAAATAAAAAAGTAATCGTTTTTTTTTCTTTTGGTTCTACTACTTGTAGTAGAACCAAAAGTGTTTTTTTTTCTGTACTCTTTGGTGCGTACTTTAGCTGTTTAATGTCTTATATTGCGTCGTCATCAAGCCTCTTGTAAAAGTTGGGGCCGACAGTTTGACGTCAGTGGACTTCACAGCGAACTGTAGTTTTGGAGTGTCGTATATGTGACAAGGGGTGTAAGGACTACAATATATATATATATATATATATATATATATATTTTGAAAGTGGAGGAGATCCAGGAAAGGCCTTTCTTTACTGCACCGACGTTTCAAGCGGGGACCGCTTTTCTTCAGGGTGAATGGTTGTGAAATGTCCTCTTCTTCTTGTTGATGTTCGTGTGGAAGAGGAAGAGTTACTATGAAGGGTATTAAAAATATTCAGAACAGGAGCAAAAAAATTATCGTAAATCTTCGAAATTAGTAATTATAAACAATGTTAATCCAATTCAATAAAACGAAATAAATTGATTTGTAGTATTTGGCACAGTCTTTGTTACAGCTCCTGAGCACAATCACCCCCGAGCAACCGGAGCGCACACAAAAGTAGCAATGAGGATGTGTTCGGCATTAGCACCGCTTCGGGAGCGGAGATCTAGACCACGCAAGGGTGCCGTGGCGGTTTTTTATGAAGTATTTATGTCATATTTGAATGATGCTTACGCGCCCAAGAATTTAACGCAGCGGAAGGATTACCACGGGATGCACGCTCACGAGGATGTTCACGAGAGGCGTGGAACGAGCTCACGATGGCAGGCGCCTTTGGTGCAACAATGTCATCGACGCGCTCGGCTAGTACAGTCCGTGCAAACCCAAAATAATTGTGTGGCCTCGGCCCTACACACAGCGTGGCAGCCAAGTGAGCACGCCTGGACTTGCATTAATACCACAAGCAACCGAATTGAATTTGTGAATGAAAAAAGCCTCCTTCAACTCTCTGTCGTGATCAGAGCTAAATCCAGATTCCAGAAGGATGACACGTATTTTTTCAATGCTATGCTCTTTAAGATGCATGTGTTTTGAGAAGGGGAGCGTGGGTAAGGACTTGATATGAGACTTGTGATTGTTGAAGCGCAACCGAAATGAAGTACTGGTTTGTCCTATATAATCCATGTTACATAGTTTACAGCGTAAAAGATAAATAACGTTACGCGTACCGCAGTTGAGGTTACCAGTGATTTTGAAAGAAAAGCCAGAGTTCGCGCTTGTGACAAGATTGGTGGTTTCGACATATTCACAAATTTCACACCTGGGCGTCTGGCAAGGTCTACAACCAGAAACGTCAGAAGTTCTATTTTTCGAGTGCACCAATATGTCCTTAAGGTTTCTACCTCATCGATATACCACGCGTGGTGATACCGAAAAAAGGGTGCGTAATTTATCGCTTTGCTGCAAAATACTGCGGTGTTTCCTGAGAATATTGTTTAAATTTGGATGGCGGGCTGAATATGTAACCACCAGGTTGGCGTGCTCGTTTTGTGACATTTTGGGTTGGGGTTGATTGATAACTTGCTCTCGGTCGAGAGCACGTGCTTTTTCAATGGCTTTATCGACAATGGCTGGTGGATAATTCTGCTTGGATAGCACGAGTTTCAGATTGCTGGCGTTGCGTTCGAATTCATCTAAACTGGAGCATATTCTCCGGAATCTGTGAGCTTGAGAATAGGGAATACTTGTTTTGCAATGTTTAGGGTGGGAGCTCTTGAAGTGCAGGTACTGTTGACGGTCCGTCGACTTCCTGAAGAGTTTTGTTGTAAGAGCATTCCCGCTGATCTCGACTGTTACGTCAAGAAAATCAATGCTCGTTTTAGAATAACTGTGCGAAAACGTAATACTGGGGTGGAGACCGTTGAAATCCCGAATGAAGTCTGTGAGTGCTGACTCCCCGTGTGCTCATACCATAAATATATCATCGATGTATCGCTTATAAACCAGAGGTTGCAGAGAGCGACTAGACAAGAAGCGTGACTCTAAATCGGCCATAAAAAGATTTGCATAGTTAGGGGCCATCTTTGTGCCCATTGCAGTTCCCCGAGTCTGTAGAAAGTGTCGTCCTTCGAATTCAAAGTTGTTGTGTTCTAAAACTAACCTGAGAAGTGCTGCGAGGACGTCGTTGTTGACACGAATTGTTGGAGGGTCATTGTTATACGCTTTGATTACTGCTTCGATGCCATCCTGGTGAGGGATGTTTGTATATAAGGACGCAACATCCATGGTGACCAGGATTGCGTCAGTAGGAGTTACAAGTTCTGTTATTTCTCGAAGAAAGTGATTTGTGTCCTTTATGTATGATGGCATCGTAGGGGGAAGGTTCATAATAAGGAAATTGACAAAGCTAGAAATTCTCTCTGTCACCGTGTCTATTCCGGATACAATTGGTCGTCCTGGATTTCCTTGTTTGTGAATTTTAGGTAATGTGTAAAAGCGGCCAGCCTTTGGATAGGCCGGCTTCATTGCTTTATGCATCTCCTCCGAAATGTCTCCATTATCCAGCATTAAGTCCCAAGTGTCCGTTATTAGTTTAGTGAATTTTTTGGTCGGATCTGCTTGAAGTTCTTTGTAAAATTGTTGGTTCATTAGCTGGCGAAATCCTTCATCTAGATAGTCTTGCTTATTCATAAAAACTATGGCTCCTCCTTTGTCAGCAGGTTTAATAATAATATCATCTCTTGAGCTGAGTTCACGCATAGCGACGCGTTCAGCTGGAGTGAGATTGTGACGTAGACATTTTCGTTGTTGATAGTTTCTGATCACATCACGCTGTACCGATTCGATGTACAAATCAAGGTACTTGTCGCGTTGCTCTTTTGGAGTCCATGACTTATTCAAAGTATTAGGAATGCGCTCTCTGGTGTCTTGCGGATGATCGTGGAAATACTCTCTGAGTCTCAGGTTTCTTGCGAAGTTATCGAGGTCCTTATATATTTGGAATTCATTGTATTCTCCTGACGTGGGGCAGAAGCTGAGGCCTCTGGATGATCATCCAATCGCTGAATATTATAAACTTGTCCAGTGTTATTCTATCCGCCACAGAACTCTCATTGTGTTCCAGAGGCCTCAGCTTGAACTCTGGGCCTCCCAATGTCCGGTCGGGTGTGCTAACCACTACACCACTCCACCTTGGCTTTCTGGCGTTTCCTACCTGTCTTATTAATGCACAAGAAACGAAATGTATCCAATCGGAGGTGTTCTGGAAACACACGCCGCGCGTGGAACGCGGTACGACGCTTAGTGTCACGTGGTACGTGCTCGTTTGTGCTCCAGAAATCCTCCCACTGTTTGTCTCGCCCCGTGTACATGTAGTAGTATTCTTTGCTTATGAGCTTTAGAGACACGGTATCATCATCATCTGCGAGAATCAAGAGCCACCTTATTGAATATACAACACGGGCACTTCACGTCATCGTACGTGGTCTCCGAGGAGGATATGAACGAATATGTGCAGATGAATGAACCGTACTTAATCCAATGAATTAAAGAATCCAAGTTTTTCAGGAACCCGCCGAAAGCCAAAAAACGGCGGAGCCAGGATTTGAACTCTGGGCCTCCCAATGTCCGGTCGGGTGTGCTAACCACTACACCACTGCACCTTGGCTTTCTGGCGTTTCCTACCTGTCTTATTAATGCACAAGAAACGAAATGTATCCAATCGGAGGTGTTCTGGAAACACACGCCGCCGCGTGGATTAAGTACGGTTCATTCATCTGCACATATTCGTTCATATCCTCCTCGGAGACCACGTACGATGACGTGAAGTGCCCGTGTTGTATATTCAATAACGTGGCTCTTGATTCTCGCAGATGATGATGATACCGTGTCTCTAAAGCTCATAAACAAAGAATACTACTACATGTACACGGGGCGAGACAAACAGTGGGAGGATTTCTGGAGCACAAACGAGCACGTACCACGTGACACTAAGCGTCGTACCGCGTTCCACGCGGCGGCGTGTGTTTCCAGAACACCTCCGATTGGATACATTTCGTTTCTTGTGCATTAAGAAGACAGGTAGGAAACGCCAGAAAGCCGAGGTGGAGTGGTGTAGTGGTTAGCACGCCCGACCGGACATTGGGAGGCCCAGAGCTCAAATCCTGGCTCCGCCGTTTTTTGGCTTTCGGCGGGTTCCTGAAAAACTTGGATTCTTTAATTCATTGGATTCAACGGTTCATTCATCTGCACATATTCGTTCATATCCTCCTCGGAGACCACGTACGATGACGTGAAGTGCCCGTGTTGTATATTCAATAACGTGGCTCTTGATTCTCGCAGATGATGATGATACCGTGTCTCTAAAGCTCATAAGCAAAGAATACTACTACATGTACACGGGGCGAGACAAACAGTGGGAGGATTTCTGGAGCACAAATGAGCATGTACCACGTGACACTAAGCGTCGTACCGCGTTCCACGCGGCGGCGTGTGTTTCCAGAACACCTCCGATTGGATACATTTCGTTTCTTGTGCATTAATAAGATAGGTAGGAAACGCCAGAAAGCCAAGGTGGAGTGGTGTAGGGCGTTGGAAATGGGCTCCGTAAAGGAAATCTCAACGGCTAAGCCTAGCCGGGAATATTCTGATATCATTTCTGCTTCTGCCTCCTCTGCACCAAGTACAACGGAGTACAAGATTTTACTGCCACCTCTTCCCAACGGTAAGCTGCTTGAAAACTCACTGATTCTTCATGGGGACCCATCAGCCCGGCCATACCGCATCGACGATTTCGGTCCTGTTTTGAAGAAAATCCTTAACCCAAACGAGCTAGCTTCGCTTGGGGCCTACCAGTACAATCATGTGTGGCTGCTCACAGTGCGTTCTGCCAAAGAAAAAGAAAGATTGCTGCAGCTTCGAGAGATCCAAGTAAAGAACAAGACATGTTTGATAATAGACGGCAGCAAGACTGCGCTGTCCATGAAGGTGCACTGGGTCCCAACTAGCGTCCCAGATGCAAACGTAGCAAGTGCTTTTTCTACGTTTGGAAAAATAAAAAGCATCGTACGAGACAAGTGGCACTACTCCGGCTTCGAAGAAGTGGAGACAACCACAAGAATACTGTCAATTGAATTGAACGAAGGGGTGACTGCGGACAGCTTACCGCATCAGCTCAAGATCCTGGGGACCACCGTACTTGTCTCAGTACCTGGCAGAGCACCGCAATGTCTACGATGCAGGCAAGTGGGACACATCCGAGGCCAGTGCCGCGCTCCTTGGTGTAGCGTATGCCGAAAATTCGGCCACGATCCCGAAGACTGTATTCAAACGTACGCCAACCGAACGGCTGCATCTCTCCAGATTCCTACAGAATACCTGATGGACGCAGAAGAAACAGCCCAAACAGAGGTTTCGGCAGAGGTCAGTAGCGCTCACAGCACAGCCCACGTACAGGCAGTCTCACGGGCTGAGAAGTGCGAAGACAGGTCGGCGTCGTCACGCTCTGCAACGAAGGAGACAGTGAGCAATGTTGTCATCTCCAACTCGTTCAGTGCTCTTGTCCCTGAAGACCAAGTTGAAGAGCCAGTGAAGTCAGACGAAGAGGCGTCCGAAATGGATGAAACCAGCGACAAAGAAATGCTTGGGAAAAGAAAGGGAGAACATGTATGCACGTCAGATCCTGGCTGCACATCTCAAGGGGAGAGGGCGGAGTCAAAGAGGAGGAGGAAAAGGCGAACGAAATCGTTATCTCCCAAAGCTCCCATCACCGAGCAGGATGCCATCCTGTCCGGCCACGATGACCTGAAGAGTCAATTAGTTGGTGTACTTTGAAATTCCTACGGCTGCACGACGAAAGGACGCTGACTGACCTGACGGAGATAATCATGGTTTTAGGCCCATATGCGCTAAACGTAGACATGACAGTATGCACACAGAACCCTTAACCTGCGTGGCGACACTTTGCTAACAAATTAGACGGGACTATTTAAACTTTAGAACCAGTTGAAATAGAAAGACAATGTGAGAAACACTCTGGGAAAAGATCAAAAGGTAGCAACAAATATTTATGCTTCAAGATGACTATCCGTCGCCTCCGCAAGTGCCTCACTCTAAAATATTTCTTTAAGATCTTCGAGTGTAATACATATCCAGAGCTGAGGTTACTGCACTCTTTAACAATGTTGCAGCCTTTAACTGCTTTACTATACACCTGGGTCGTTGAATGCAATGTCTAAATTATGTAACGTTCTTTTTTTGCTCTAAGATATGTAATACCTCATTTTTGCATTCTTGCTACTCATGTTTTTAACCTGTAAATAAACATTTGCTAAAAAAAAAAAAAAAAAAAAAAAGGTGGAGTGGTGTAGTGGTTAGCACACCCGACCGGACATTGGGAGGCCCAGAGTTCAAATCCTGGCTCCGCCGTTTTTTGGCTTTCGGCGGGTTCCTGAAAAACTTGGATTTTTTAATTCATTGGATTAAGTACGGTTCATTCATCTGCACATATTCGTTCATATATATATATATATATATATATACATTTTTTTTTTTGAGTGATGAGCACGGCAACATTCCTGGCGCGCACTGAAAATTGTGCTTCAAAGGCGCACCGCGAGCTTGCGGCTGTAATGCTACACCGCACGGTAGCCTGTGTTAACAAACTTTCTATCAATGGGCATAGAGCAGTTTGATTACGTGCTGCAATACACTAAAACCGAGACGGTGAGCAGCGAGTTGTGAGGCTGTGACGCGAAGACACCAATACTCTGAACGCTGCTCTCCCGAAGCTTGACTGTCACCGTTCGTGGCTCCCTTTTTAGAGCACTAATGGCCAGGCAAAGCGCAAACATATCTTCATCACCCTCAAAAATATTCTTCCACAAACGGTAACATGGCCGCTGCCAAAACGCGCTTGCTCACCACAAAGCTTTGCAATTTGAGGTTTCTGGAACTTCTAAATAACAGCATGCTCGTTTTTCTAAGCTCCATCAGCGTCTCTGTCACCTGTTATATATATGATCCCTCCCTAACCGCTTCACATTTGTAGACAAATAAATCATTTTCAGCGCGCTGAACAGCATCAGCGAGCAGGTGCACGGGACATCCTGGAGAATCTATCCCCGTCTCTTCCGCCATCTTGAAACTACCGCCCCGCCACCTATAGGGCGTTGGAGTTGCGAATATAGTTGCCACTGAGTAGCTTTGAGTAGAACCTAACACCTGTTATGGTGTATATTCATGGCGCGAACACTGGAGCCACACATCCCCCTACTTTAGTACACTAGCCCACCAATAGCCGGACTGGTGGACCGGCATATTGCTGCGCGCTTACGTAGCCCAGTCGGGAGTGCGTTAGGCTCACACGCTGTTGGCCCGGGTTCAATTTCCGCCACTGCATGTCCTTTTATCTTACTTTTTGTACGTCAAAGATTCCAGAAGGTTTAGAGAACCGTCTAGCTTGTTCATGTTCAGAATGTAGAGTTTGAGAAAGATCGAGGCAGAATATTCTATAGGCTCCCAGGGAAAGCTTAAAAGAAGCGGCACTGCGCCGCATATAGTCAGTCTTCCACCTGCGCATGGTCCTGCCGTTACGTCGCGGTCCACGTAAGTTATCGTCCGCTAAATATTAATTTGTTTGGGAACAGGTTCGTTTTATTAAACGTTTAGTTTACTTCAGCGTTTTGTCCCCTCATCAATAGCCATTCATGACATTTTGGTGGAGGTGCGGGGTGCTGCCTTCGATGCCCGTAAAACGTAGCCATCAGAAGATCTTTCGTACTCGAGCTTTTGCAAGTCCCGGCAAACTAAGCTTCATTGATGAACCCGAAGCCTGGACCAGCAGCCGCAGCCAAAGCATGCCCCCGGAACTTTACCCTCCACCGGCCAAGCCAAAAAGGACTGCGGCCAAGATGAATAGCACGTCGCAGCAAGACGAAACTTCACCTACTTCCACTGTTTGGCTACAGTCCCCGCCACGAACGCCGGCGACTTTCTATGGTAACCTTTACGAAGATGTTGACGACAGGTTGAGCCAGTACGAGCGTGTCGCCCGGCTCAATGGATAGAGGGCTGAGCAAAGCCTACAAGATGCCTACTTCCCTCTTGATAACACTGCATGCACCTGGACCGAAAACCACAATGCGTCGATTTCGTCATGGGAAGACTTCCAGACCGAGATTCAAAGCACTTTTGCCAGCCAGCAGTGAAGTCTGCGGGCCGAAGAACTTCTCCAAGTAAACGGCCAAAGATGGAACGAGAGTATCGCAGGTTTTGTCGAAGACGTTCTCCACATGATGAACCGCACCGACTCAAACGCTACCAAAGAAAAAAAGCTGCAGGTTTTGATGCGGGGAGTGAAAGAAAACATCTTCGGAAGTCTTGTGGGAACACCGCCTACCACTATCAAAGGTTTCGTCACTGAGACCACAAACATCGAGCGTGCCCTGCAAACTCGAGCCACTCACTACCAGCGACTACCCGGCGTCGCTGCCCTCGCGCCGTCTAGCTGCGATCTAGGCTCCAGCATCGCAGGCAATCGCGAGATCATTCGCGACGTCGTCCGGGAAGAACTCAGGAAGTTACTGCCTGCTGCTAACCAGCCGGCTTCGCTGTCGATAGCCCAAGAGTTCCGCGAGGAAGTTCAGCGGGCATTCCAACCGGAGGTTCCTGCCAGCGTAGCAGCATTCAAGGAGACCACCCTGACCTGCGTCGCCTGAGCTCGGATACCAGCGCCAGCTTCTCGGCAGTATTCAACGCCGCCTCGACGTGACCTGCCAACGCCGCACACTTACCGACGTTGCGAAGGGTAGCCCCATCTCCATTGCACCGAGCAACCGGCGCCTAGGAAGACGGATATGTTGCACACGGCAGATCGACGACCGCTGTGTTACCACTGCGGCGAGGTCGACCACGTCTACCGGAGGTGCTCATACCGACAAATGGGCCTGCGAGGTTTTGCGCCGAGCGACCCGTGACGCCGCCTTGGGGAGCGACCAAAGGACATTGGGGAGTACCTCCGACGACCTCTGTCGCTGGTGCTGCCATTGCCTCGACGTGCGCTTTCGCCCTTTCACCACTCTCGTCGGGACAGCTTGTCTCCCCTGTCTCGTTGGGAAAGCTAAGGGCGGCAAATTCTCGAGGTGGAGTTGCCGTGTGACGACGACGTAAAAAGCTCCAAGAACGCCGGAGCAACGTTTCCGCAACTGTGCCAAACAACCTCAACGTTGTCATCAAAGGCTACAAGGCGTCGGCACTCGTGGACACCGGAACGAGTGGGAGACTCTCTCGAGGACTCCAGAAAGTCACTATAACGAGATTGTCCGAAGATAGGCACCGCTGGGGGGTACCTTATTACAGCCGTTGGAGGTTTCACCGCCCACGTCAAGAATCTCGGCGAAACCTTTCCGGTGAAGGTCGTCGTCCTTCAGGCCTGCGCGGGGTGCGAGTACGGTGCTGTCATCGTCCTAGGAGAGAACAGGTTGACACTCCTACAACCTGTCTTAACGCCGGAAGTTTCTACGGTAAAGGCAGCCATTGTTCGAGTTCTCGCCAGTCATTTAAATTTGCCCTCGCGGTCGAGTTTTCTGATACCCGTCGAGTCCGATAAAGCTTCCTGCTTACAAGTTCTGTTTGAGGGCGGCGTCCAGTTGCTTCTTGAAAGGGGAATTGGAGTGGCAAGAGGTGGAACAACGTTTAAGGACAGACGTACCCCACAGTGCTCTTTACAAACTTCCTACAAGAGCCGCAACACTTTACCAAAGGTACCGTCGTGGGCCAAATCGAGGAACTCTGAGACTCAGGCGTGATCACTGCACTCTCCGAAGATAGAGATGAAAACTAACGAAAACAGGACGACGTCTCAATTCGAGACGTCTTCCTGTCTATTTTCTGTCTCTTCTACATTTTGATATTTCTTCTCTAAACCAGTCTTAGGTTAATTAAATATGGTTATTATTCACCAGCTCGCCTGGACCCTTACCATATTTCCACCTCTTTAAAGCTTTTAGGCACATGTTCGCAAACGCTTCCGGTTTCTGGAACTGTGAAGCGTTCATCAGATTATGTCGAAAGTGCATGTTCAATATACTCTCAGGGAACAAGAATGCTTCTTTAGAAAGAAACAAAAACATATTTTGATTATCTTCCGAGAAAGGGCGCTACCAATGTGCAAAGCGCAGTGGTTTCAGAGGGAACGCGACAGAACAGCACACGACAAAACAGCACGCGACAAAACAGCACGGTCAAAACAGCACGCGTCAAAACAGCACTGCGTCAAAACAGCACGGCGACAAAACAGCACGCGTCAAAATAGCACGCGACAAAACAGCACGGCGTCAAAACGGCACAGCGAGAGAAGAGCACGTGCCAAAACAGCACGGCGTCAAAACAGCACAACGACAAAACAGCACGCATGTAAAAAGGCTGTAATAGGTAGCGTTTTATGAAAACAAAACACAACGTAAAGGAAAAGGGTTGGACATTGCATGCCATTATTTAACAGCTAGTGGAGAAACAATAAAAAAAAAAAAAAAGGTACGCTGGCGGCGACGGGATCGCACGTGCATTTTTTTTGAACTTCAAACGCTATATTTAGGGTTCAGGGTTTTCGGGTTAAACCGAATATAACAGGTAAAAGTACGCCGAATTCATTTTCCCACATTCGGTCTTAACTGAAAAAGTTCAGAATTTTCCAGGGCGTTTGGGGTGGTGTGTGTGTGTGTGTGGCCGGGGGGGGGGGGGGGGAATGTGACTCATAACTACGTTTTCGAGTTTTCGGATAAATTCGAAGAACACCCGCCTGTAAAAGTTTCTATTCGGATTTATCTGATAAACCAGGGCTGGCCAAGCTGACCCGGCCTAGGAGCCGCAAACAAACCCCCGAAACTTCCAAGAGCCGCGAGGGGGGAGGGGGGGGAGGGGGGGCAAACCTTTGTCTAGAGGAATAAACGAAACTCGGACTACTTGCAATCTATCCGAGTCAAGAGCAGTCCAACTGTACGTAAAGTAGCAGTAGCATACGACAACCAAACCGCAACCTCTCTCACTCTAAAACGCGTTCCATTTCTTTTTTTGGGGGAGTGCTCACGTGACCGGGAGGGAGACGTGTGGTGTGTGGGGGGGGGGGGGGGGGGAAGTTGCTAGGGGAGGGAGACGTGTGGTGTGTGTGGGGCCGCACTTTAACGCACGAAGAGCCGCATGCGGCTAGGGAGCCGCAGCTTGGCCATCCCTCTGATAAACTCTGAATTTCGATGTGCCAATCCTCCCCCCCCCCCCCCCCCCCCCGCCCACACACACACACACACATATATATATTTTACAATTAATGGTTTAATCAGCGCGTAGACTAAATGTCCTGGGAAAATGTCACCACACATATATTTCGAATTTCGGTCAGGACAACAAGTCAATGTACTATCGGGTCAAGACAAAAGTACTGTTTATGTTTCCGGTTTGGGTCATACTATTTGTGCCTGAGGGGAAGGAGAGGTTGTGTTTTTGTAACCGCGAAAGCTATGGACCATAGAAATTACATAAAGTGAAAAAGAGGACAGTTGAAGCTTCTCTATTTCATCCTTTCCTCTCTATCTCTTGCGGCCGCGCCATAGGTTGATGGAATAGCATGGAATAAATACAGGCTTCCCAGCGACTACCTCCAGTAGGTTATTGATTTTAAGGTAGAAAGGTAAAAAACACAGGCGAGACCAGGGCGTAAGATAGACAGGTGGGGAAACGAGAGCCAAATGAGTGACCGGATTGTGTTCCCCTCGGGTTTCTCTTTTTCTGTGGCGCCATCTATGTGGAGCACCGCGAACTCTCACTCCGGGTGGGCGACCGGTGGCGACCGGCTAAACTGACGGAGATGACTTATCGTGGATTTTCAATGAAGGAATCTCGTGCTCTCGGTTTATTTTGCGCACTCTCCCATAAAGTTCCATGCAAATTCGATTCCAATTTTTTTCCTCTCGACGCAGCGCCATCTGTCGCAAATCGGGGGTACCCGCAAGCAGACGAGTACACAATCCGGTCACGGCGCTGCGTTAGGGTTCTATGGGCCGTTTCCCCACCTGTCTATCTTACACCCTGGGCGAGACTTCGTTGTACTGTCCGTTTTTTTCCTTCGTCTCAGGGTTATTACGGATATGATTTTAACGTATTGACGCTTATCGAAATAACACTTGTGTACCACTTTTGTTCTAGGACAAATCAGTACTGCCAGTAGTAATGGCACCAACGCTAAATCCAACTGAAGAAATATTATTTGATACAATCGCTTTTTTTTTTTGTCCAGCGTACGTTTACATTTGGATATTATGTGTTTATTTTTACTAAGAAACACTGCGAATTTGAGCTCCAAATTTCGGAGAATTCGGAATAAAAAAAAAATAAACTCCGATAAACTCCGAATTTTCGGCAAAAAATAAACTCAGAAAAACACCCTCCGAACTTGACGAAAACTAAACTCCGAATACACGGAACCCTACTCATTACTGACCATATGACCACTTCCTTCCGCAGTTTTTAGCTTGTCTGCGAGATCGGTTCAACTTTCAACATAAGCTTCGGGGGCGCAGGGGTCCTCAGGACGAAATCTGGGTTTTTTCAACTGATAGAGATTTGTGCCGGATTCTTTGTTAAAAGAAGAGAGTTTAATCGTGAAATCAAACAACGGAAATTAAGAGCGTCCGTAAATGCCGCGCATTGTTTTACACCCCTAGCCTCCGTCTATTAGAGCAGGGCATAAATACGAGTGTTTTATTGTCATTTCTGCCGTCGGCGCGAATTTATCACCTCTCGCAGTCGTGAAAATGGGGGAAAACGCACCGAGTACGATGCTTGCTAATTTCTCCATTTTGATATTTGCCTCTCCTACCGAAGTGGTACTGAAGCTCATGCTCGTCCTGTGTACAAATGCGAGCACACGACGATAATGTCAGATAGGATAAGGCCCCAGTGCAATTTACAGAACAGGTCGCGTAGGCTGCCAAAGACGGCAACAAATAAGAAGATCAGTACTTGGTACTCAATATACATTTTACACAAACGCTTTTAATTATTGCATTTTCGTTAGTATACTGGTTTTCAATAAACCTAATATAACTGAGACGTTTATGAGCCTACAAATATTCACCGATATAAACCGAAAAATTTTGTTTGGAATAAAAACCGAAAAAAGTGCGCGGAATTTCAAATAATACAAACCGAAAACACCGAACCCTAGCTATATTGTCAATGTCAATATTTGACGCTGCACTGTTTTTTCGCTGGGCTGTTCTGACGCTGTGCTGTTTTGACGCCGTGCTGTTTTGGCACGTGCTCTTCTGTCGCTGTGCCGTTTTGACGCTGTGCTGTTTTGTCGCGTGCTATTTTGACGCGTGCTGTTTTGTCGCCATGCTGTTTTGACGCTGTGCTGTTTTGACGCGTGCTGTTTTGACCGTGCTGTTTTGTCGCGTGCTGTTATGTCGTGTGCTGTTCTGTCATGGTGCCGGTTTCAGATTAAAGTCACTGTCCGTTGCAGTTTGACCTTGTTTCTTTGGTGGTATCATTTTAAACCCCCCAACAGTTTAATATATATATATATATAAAATGCGTGGTTGTAAATTACTATATTCTTTTTCTCTACTGGAAGGATTATTGTAATATAATATTCAGCCTCTCTGCTTTGTTGGACACCAGAACCATTACTAAAACTGCCGAGATAATCCGAATGCACTGAGTGTCTGGAAGTCAAAATTTTTATGTGATTTTTGAGCTATTTTTATGACGACCACTAAGTTGATCACTCGCACAACAGCAACTTTGGTGACATTAGAAGTATATTATATGAAGTTATACAACTCATGAGGGGCGTCCAATGGCGGGAGCAGGATTCGGTATAGACCCAATTTTGAAATTTATACGTATTTGGAGCTCAGTGTATAAAAATAACCGAGAGGCAAACATGTGTGTCCCATATTTCAGGTGTGGATGATGGCCCAAAACAAAATTCCGTTCACCAACTCCTACAAGATGAAGATGGCCATCATTCTTGGCGTGATGCAGATGTTGTTCGGCGTTGTCCTTAACATTTGGAACCACCTGTAAGTCGCTATTATAAGGTTAAATGTTCAAACAACATTTTATTATTTCGGTATAATATCAATGCATTTTGGTCCTAACCAGGTACTTCAAAGACCAAACGCCCTTAGGACCAGCAAAGTCTAATATGGAGCGGTGAGTTGATATGTTGTATGTCGTTTTATTTGAGTTCAATGCGGGCTTTTTTTGCGGTTTTCCTTTCAGTTAATTTATATGGTATATATACACCTTTAATTTTATACTACACACAACTCTCGACAAAAGAAATTTAAAATTCCGCTTGAGTGGCGCAGATTTAAAGAAAGCCAAGGTCTCAGGAATCATCGGAATTATATAATACTAAAATAAATATTACCAAATAAGTAATACCACCCAAAATTATAACTGAATATTGCATAAATGGCTTGACTCAGCGTGATGCTAATTTAGCATTCAGACTTTGATTAAGTGTCTAGAATTGTTGGTAATAAAACAATTTCAATATAAATGCTGAAAGAAAACAATTATAACAAATGAAAATAAAATAAATTAATTTCCTCGAGACCACTATACGATGGTTTTCTGATGATCCTCGTTATCCTATCCGACTTACCAAACAACTTCATTAGGCAATAAACACATGTTTCTTCCTGTGCTATGTACTATGAACGAATCTAGCATATTCAGTGACCATTTAATTTAAGTTTACTTGATGTACTAAAACTTAGAAGTATTACGAAGGTCGGATTACGTTCACCGGCTGAGCTCCTGTTCTATGGCATGTCCCAGTTTCCTGCGCACCTATATGAACATCTGGACAGAATTCGTTCCTGAGGTGATCTTCTTGACTGCCCTCTTCGGCTACCTGGTGGTGCTCATTGTGTTCAAGTGGACACTCCCAGATGGCGCTCCCAACGGCGAGGGCGCCGGGTGTTCTCGCAGCCTGCTCATCATGTTCATCAACATGTTCCTCATGACGTACACAAAGGACCCTTGCTACCAGGACTTGCTCTATCCGGGACAGGTGCTTCTTTTTTTCCCCCCTTCTTCTAATAGTCGGACTTATAAGGCAAACTTGCTGTTTATAAACGAGTCTTCGTCGCCCACGCCAAGTGTGCGTTCTGCGCGTGCGCTGAAACGAGATTCGCGTTAGATAAACCGTATGTGAGAGACCATGCTCCGATTAAAGTAACTCGAGAAATAAAGCTATTGTGAAAATGCTCTCCGGGATTCTAAAATTAGACGAAGCCTGCTATCATATGTGGGGGGTTGGAGTGCACTCAGGGTAGGACCCTAGGTTCCTCAAAGCGGTACCTTTTCCCAATATTTGCGGACCACGCCCCCTTTTTGACCGTTATTTACTGCTGGGGTCGAGCGGCACCACCGTCACCTATTGCTTCACACAAGGGAATGCATGGAACTTTACGGGAAAAACGGGGAAAACTGCTACTTCTTACCTTAGTAAGCTGTTCTCGACGATGAGACTTTTATGTTATGTGGGAATGAAAGTTAATATTTTCGTCGCAATTATCAAAAGCGATACAATACTAATATATTTTAATAACTGATTTGTGGTTTAGGGTCGAGGGTTGCGGCTTAATTGTTGGGTGTAAACTGTGATGCGGTTCAATAAGACAAGAGTTGCCGACAGACAGTGTGGAGCCGTTCATGATCTGGACGTCGTCAGAGGCTAGCAAGCGGTAAGTTGGCCTTTGCTGAGGACATTTGCATCGTTTCGGGAGCTTGCACAGACTATTGCTGGGGCGAGCCTTTGCTTTAAACTTCAGTGAGGGCTTCTTTGACGATTTAAAGCTCGGAGCGTGCCGTTCATTTGCTGAACGTGTCATTTATTTAGCAACTGAAGCAAGCGACGCCGGCACAATCGGTGGTGCTCTGGCGCTTTTTTTTTTTAATCTACGTTCGAATACTTAAATTTTACCGATTCAATCTCCAAACACCTTATATAATTATCGCAGCACATCATAAAATACTTGCCTTCGAGCACCGCGTACAAGCTTCAATATTCATCTCCTTTGTGTTTCTCCCTTAGACTTGTGTGTATCACCTGGGGTCAATCAATGTCCCCCTGTGGCGCCACCGACGTTCCCCTGATCCGCATTCCAGCCTACTATACGCCGTTTAAGCTGAGACTAGAAGCTCCACCTTCCGCGCGAGCTTACTGCCCTTGCTAACACAAGTGTGAACGCGCAACGCGCAACTAAAGCTCTGTGGAAGCGAGCGAGCTCGTGCTGAAGGCGGAGATTCTAGTCTCAGCTTAAGGGGTATTCACACGAGGGAGAAATCCCGGGGATTTCTCCCCGGCACGCGCGCATCACGAGATGAAAACGCGAGGCTTTTGCACATCGCAAAGCCTGACGTTTTCGTCCTGGTATGCGCGTGCCGGGGAGAAATCCCCGGGATTTCTCCCTCGTGTGAATACCCCTTTAGGGGTGAACGGAGTACACAATACAGATCTGTATTGCCACTACTGGCTAGAAGCTGACATGCAAAGCGACCATCTTGCGCGTGTCACGAGCTCGGAGCGTTTTCGCCGATAACATATTCAAAGGCAACACCTCCCGCGGCTCGCGCGATTTCGCGTTTAGGCGGTCAATGTCATACGTGTAATCCCGCTGTGCTCAGAAAGCGTGACAAGTTGTCACGAGAACCACCTCTAAAAACCGTCAAACACCCACAAAATATAGCTAATTAGGTCCCGCTAAGTTAAAAGTTACAGAATGCATTGCAGAAATGCTAAATCACCCGCCAAATTTAGCGCACGATCGTCACGTGACATTACAAGCGAGGTGTGGCCCAGTTACTTCATCAGCATAACGTCGTCCCGTGATACTAACCATGTGACAACGTCACGCAATACTACACAATGCACATGACTTGACACCAAGGCGTGAACTAAAAATCACGATGTCAAGATACTATGACATAACTCTACAATGTGTCACGTGACGTGACGTTATGACGCGACACTGAGACATCACGTGCCCCAACCACGTGATCATCGGACATATTGTGCGTACGAAAAGGTTTAAAAAATCTCAAATACCCAGCGCAGCTCATAACACGCTGCTCAATTTCTGTCTTGAGTATGCCCAAAGGATCAAGATGAATTTTAATTAATTATATTAAGGTCATATTTAAATAACTCGTTCAAGAACGGCAAGTCAAAAATGTATTCTCACGTGCACTTAAAATCACATCATTATTATAACTGCGTGCTTGAAGTCCGCGTAATAATTTTTCTTTTCGTGTGCGTGGCGTTAGTGCTGCTTGATATATATATATTTGTTACCTTGATTTGAGAAATTAGATGTAATATCGTATCTTCCTTACAGAAAAATGCTTTTACCTTCCGGAGAAACGTTCTTGCCCCACCGTAAAACTAATTCAAATTTCATTTATATTTTTTTTATTCAGGAACTCCAGGTTCAAACCCCGGGGTTTTGGTAAATATGTGCTAGGAATGAATGATGCACATTTATCATGTACTATATATGGTAAGATTAGTTTATTGAATTTGTCATTATGCGCGAGAAACTGCTTTTTACTGCTCTAAGCGGCCCTTAATTCATTTGGAGAGCCCTGCTTTTTGTTCTTTTAATGACGAGGGCACTTCGTAGAATTAACATATCTCAAAGAAAATAGTACCATGATGTAGCTGGGGAACTGGAGCTTATATAACCGTAGAGAGCAACTCGCGATACGGAGTGGTTAGTTTGTAAATCAAGTTTGAACTCAAATATCTCTCTGTAAATCACAGTACTCCCATAAGGATAATGCATTTTTTTCCGGTTGCCAGTTGGCTCTATTTATCATAGACATACAGTCCTTAAATTTAGCACAATGAACAAAAAGGGTATCTATCAAAAAAGGTCGCTGAGAGCAAAATAATGCAACGCTTAGAATTTTGTGAAATAAAAAAATATATAGTTCGTCCCATTGAGTTACGGGCCGTCCCGCCACCGCTGCCGATAGATGGCGCAAGTAGTGTCGGCGCGCTCGTGTCCTCGAATCCTGGGTATGGGGCGCGCGTGCCGACAGTAGCGCCCCCACAGCGGTGAGACGTCAAAGCAGTGCCAGCGGTCTATTTTAATCCGTACCCATGTGCACGTAAAGGTGGGGCAAACATGGCAAATTCAACTTTCAGAATAATTGATGTTAGTTTACACTTTACAGATGTCTGACAACGTGCATAAAAAACAGTTTATAGGTGAACCATTATAGAAGGTCATGTAGCGAACGTGAATTTTTACATTGATGTTTCTCAGTATGAGTTATTTTTGCCAACTTTTGGTCTTTAGTTGGTGAACGCGGATGTGATTGCACGTATTTGTGGCCGCGTGTTAATACTCAAGAAATGAATCTCTGTAAAAGGGAGTAATTAGTAAGCGGGGGAAAAAAAAACCATGACCGAAAGTGTCGAGTTTTTCCGGCTTATTACTCTGCCTACATGTTTTCTCGATGTGAACACACTCGTAACCTTCGACATTTTGGTGAGCATTGGTTTACGGTGCAAACGAGATAACGTAGCAGCTTAATCGAACAGGTGAGGACTGTATGGAGGACAGATTAGATGGTCAAGGCCAATAAAAAAGAAAGTGTACCGGTTTTGTACTCGTTACGAATAACAAAGAAATTGATTGCAATCACAATTACTCGCGCTTAAGAAGTACACAATTAGATCATTTGAATATTCTAGACGAAGATTAGTTGGCAGTTGCTAAAAATGTAACCGTTCCTTCTCCGATAACTTCAGATTTTTAAATTACCAAGTTTTGTGCCGGTTTAAAAAATGGGTTTCTCGTTCAATCCATCATCGGCTTAAGACCACCGAATTATAAACTACTCATTTTCTTAATTCACCAATTGTGGTAAACCAGCCTCGTGCCGGTGATTTGATTCGAAAATTTTTCGGTAGAACATTTGTACGACAGTTAGAAACGGAATGGAAAAAAAAAGCAACTGTTACAAGTAATTTTAGTAGTTCCAAAAGTAACGGGATTACTCTTGCGATTCCTAACCAATAAAAGCAATCGAATGACTACAAAATTACTAGAAAAAGCTATAGCTCACAAGTAATTTGAACACTTGAAACGAGTATCGTACAAATCTGACACTGTCATATATTGCTATTTTACTAAAGTTCTAGCATGTCCATAGCGCTACGCTGTTTGTACAGACCAGTGTTGTACACGTACTTCCAAAGCACAAACTTCTTCTCCATCTTAAAACGAATTCCCGTTACATATCTCTGGTGGGTTCGAAAGGAACGCGTTTCCGTTGCTATTCAAAGACTATAAAATTGTCGTTACCCTTTATGTTCGGTTCTCCTATCTTTGTTAAATATTCTGCAGGATAATCCCTAGAGAAAATCGAGCGAGCGAGTGAAAATATCCACATCGAACTACATGACGTGACGCCACGATCCCATCTCTACCAGTTTTTTTTTCAACAATTTCTCGGACAGTTTCACGTCCCTTGGAAGTCGTAAGTTGAAATAATCGATAATAAAGAAAGCCTAAATGCCTACTAAATTCGCGTAATACTGTATATATAAAGAGAGAGAGAAAAAAAAAAAGGGAATCCCGTTCCTCCTGCCGTTCTCTCGGAAAAGTAACGATTCTCCGCTCCAGTTGCACCGATGAAAGATGGAACGGTGGCGTTCCTCCTAAAAAAAAAAAACCGCGTTCCAGGAACGTCGTTTCTTAGAACGCCTTTCCGTACAAGCATGCGATAGCCAGTTTTTTTTATTGAAACGGGAGTCATCAAAAGGCTAGTGGGTTGGAAAGTCCTCATTAGGGACCCCGATTCAAGTGGTAGATTTTGTTGCGCATAACACTCAATCTTAAAAAATGCAAAAAAAAAAATATATATATCGTGTGCGTGCAAACAGTGGGCGCGTTAAGTCCGTGCTCCGGAGCGCGAGAGTTTGGGCTCCTTTCATTAAACGGAGAGAAGTGCCACCGGAGACTGACACTCGAGCGCGCTTTTCGTGCACCGAGAATTTTTCGGAGCGCGAGTGACTTCTTCGCGCTCCGTGACGTCACGGAAACAAACAAGAGGGCTGCGCTGCTGTTGAGACCGTCAAGACGAAAGGCGTAGCCTGACTGCTGCACCTTTTGAGTTGATTAGTGCTTAATCCATCAGGCAAAAACGATTTGATTTGAAAGCCAAGACAGCAATTAGCGTCCCGAAAAAGATTTGTTCATGCATCTCGCCTGAAAAAGAAATTCATCTAATAAACGGTAGCGTGCCGTTAGCACAGCGACAGATAAGTTTCCGAGATGGTAGGAGACATTCTGACCGCTCTTTCCCTTTTATAATGCTTAGCCCAGCGAAAAAATACTTCAATTTGAAAGCCGAAACATCAGTGAGCGTTGAGGAAAACGATTATTCGTGCGTCTTGCCTGAAGAAGAAATTGATTTATCGAATGAGCGTGCCGATAGCTCGCGACAAAAACGTTGTGATGAAAAGCCAGTCAAACCGCTTAGTATGTTTACCCCAGCCGCGGCGAATAAATATACTTAATTGGAAAGACGAAACATCAGTTAGCACTGCGGAAAAGGTTTGTTCCACACATCTTGCCTGAAAACGCGAATTCATATATCGAACGGTAGCGTGCCGTAAGCTCAGCGACAGAAAAGTTGAGATGAGAAGACAGTCGGAACGCTGGCCCTGCTCAGTCCAGCGAATCAAGATACTTTGATTGGAAAGCCGAAACATATCAGTTAGGTGTTGCGGAAAAGGTTTGTTCATGCATACTGTCTAAAGACAAATTGACGTGCTATCGAACTACGGTGTGCCGGTATTCGCGTAGCTTCCGTCTCGCGCTGCGAAACGGAACCACGGAATCTCTGACAAATTTGAGGGCTTCCGGCGTCGACAAGGGGGTTCAAGAATGTTGTCTTTAATTTAAATCGGAACAGCATGCATGGTCAATAAATAGACCGGTCAAGGTGTGAAGACTCGCTTCGTGCACATACGTGCCGCGTATGCGCACGAGCCGAGTCTTCACACCTTTCAGTAATATTAAAACGTTCGTAGAAACTTGATAACGTTGCCGTCTCTTCTCCATTAGACTAATCATTTCGGCTTCTGCCACCCGCGTCTAGGAGAAGCCGGGTTCGTCCTAACCGTGCACCGTACGGTCGAAAGGAGCTCGTGTGGCTCGTCGGTAGTTTCAGGCCTTGTTCCAAAACTTATTTGATCTTACTCTAGGGTAAAGGTGGCTCTCGAAAACCTACCCGCGTCCAGCGTCTCTCTGTTTATGTTGTCACGAGACATAATCCACCAGGGTAACTCGGATCCATTCGAGTAGGTTCAGAACGCAGCCTTGGTCTGTCGCGCTCCTGTACGCCAAGCGCTGTTTAGTTGCTTCGCTCAGCGTATGAAACTCGGAGTGTCGGAGTAGGAGTCGAGCAGGGTACAGTGCTCTACGAAATGAAATGGACCAGCGGAGCGCGTGGTCTATAGGCCACGCGCTTTGCTGGTCCACAGATACCGCGGCAGGTACGCTATAGCGTACCTGCCGCGGTATCTGTCGGGAGAAGCCGTGGTGCAATCTGGTGTTGCGAGTCATAGATGCGCGTAGCTGAGCCAAGCAGTCAGTGGCTGTTCGTGCTCAGAAGGCAGCCCCCCATAGGTTATTACTGCCATAGCCTCCTCTATACTCACAAAGCCTGGCAGTTCGACGACTGAGCAATACAGTGCCCTGTCGCAGATTTGGGGCGCGAGGATCTGGTAGCACAGAGCATTTCTCGGGGAACCTGGTCGTCAGCGCACAGCTTTTGCAGCGGCGAGGACCCGAAACATGGTTTGCAAACCCGACGAGAAAAGAAGCGGCAGCGCGAGGACCGGGAGCTGACATTCCATCGCTGGGGAGAACTCTGTTTCGGCGTCTCGCCGCAACGGGGCGCCCGTCACGTGGCTCTCCTCTCATCCGTTGTCTGCCGCTCTATCTTGTCCATTTCGGTGGCCACGTCTCGTGGCGATCTGCCTGGCTTTGTCAGTATAGAGGAGGCTATGTTACTACAAAGCAGGAATCTCGAGCTTAACCGCTTTTTTTCAATCATCGCGTGTCACTCGCAATTTTTATCTGTCGTTTAAAACGTGAAGTTACGTCGCAATAAAAAATAAAACAAAAAGTGCGAAAAAGGAAGACATCCTATTTATTCGGTCTACAAAACGGACAGACGTGTCATGACACTAGACATTTATTTTTTTGTGAACAGTGAGATTACTGCGACTGGAGGTAATTTTTTTTTTTGCAGCTTTAACATTTGGAAACAGATATATCTGTTTACGCTATTGCAAAGGAAAGGCAAAGCAAAAAAAAAAAAAAGAAACGCTGGCATGTTGCAAACTTATGGCCAGCGTTGACCAGCTATCAGGGGTTGTGCACCGAACACGAACAGCCGCTGAGTGCTTGGCTCAGCTGAGCGCATGTGCAATTCGCGTCACCAGATAGACCGCTTCTCCTGGCAGGTGGCGTCACAGGTGCGCAAGGCCACGCGCTCCGCCGCTCCATTTAGTTTTCTTGAGCACTGTGCATATAAAAAATCACATTGTTTAAAGCCCATGCGGTTTTTCGAGCGTTCAAAAAAGGCGATGATGAAACCTAGAATTTCTTAGGTTGTACAGAGAGTCTTCGGTATAATATAATTCTATAAAGCATATACGTCTACTTAAGGTAGTGAACAAACAGAAAAACATTGCGACAAAAGAAAGAGAGAGAGAGAGAAAGAGAAAGAAGAAAGTGTTCGGGGAATGAATAACCATTTTTACAGCGGTAGCTGCTAGCTCCGGCCTCCAGCATAAATGCTCATGTACGAACGCAAAGCCCTACTCTACAGCAGAGGCACTGCTCTCCCTCTCCCCGCCGTTCCTCACACACGGCAAAACTCTCTCTCTGTCCATCCTGCCTTCTCCCCTGTAGTCTGCCGCTGTTCCGAAAAACTCACGTGACCACGAGACGTGCGCTCTCCTCCTCCCCACCGTTCCGGCTGCATCTACGCACTCTCTGACAACGCTCTCCCTTCCTCCCCCCTTTACCCTTCCGGCAGCCGTTGTTGCGAAATGCCTACCTACTTCGACATACCTTTGCACAACACAGCACCAGCTACGTCGACTGCCGTTGTACTTAAAGGGACCATGAAATGATTTTAAAATCGAGTTTCATCCACCGCACGTCGTAAAAGGTGTGAAAAGAAACACAAAAACACAAAAATAGGGAGCCCAAAAAAATTATTTGCTATAGAACTTTTAAAAGAAAACTGGACTCTTTTGCGCCTTCCTTCCTTCGCCTGTTCACTACGATGCATACGCAGAATCGGTGCACGTCAGCCGAATCCACATCGCCTATTGGGTAAGAGCCTACCTCACCAGCACCGCGATCGTAAACAATAAATAGCCGGCGAATGTTTCCTAAAAGTTTTGTTAAATAATATTCAGATCCACATTTTGTAGCATAATTAGAGATGTGTGGCGAAAATTGCCAAATTTGATAATGCTGAGAGCCAAGCGCCATTTATCGTGTGGTAAACGAAGCAACTACTGCGCGTGCGCAGTAGGGCAGGGCCGCCAGTTACTTGGGTGACGGCGACCAACGAACATTTATTTTCTTTGTTTTCCTTCCTCTCAAAACTCTGACTGACTGAACGTTTATTTTTCTACGTGTTCTTCCCGCGCGTGCCGACTTCAAGCAGCAAGAAAACAGTACTTAAAACAGACCACGACGAACAAGAACGCTGGATTCACCGACTCCGACGAAGCGTATAGGCCTAGCAGGCATTCCGACTCGGCGCTGCGTTGCTTCGTCGCAAGACCGTCTGCCTACGACCGGCTGGCGTGCTAAATGGAATATGCCCGCGCGACCCTTGTGGACCCTTCCCGTATTATAGTTTGATCACTGACCTCAATTCTAGATTAAGAGGTGAGGAGGTCAATCTCTTCCCCTTGTTTTCCGAGGCAGCGTTGACGAACACTCGTCGAAAAGGGACTCTCGTCGATTCTATCTTCTTGTTTTGTGTGATATAGAGCTGAAATAAACGCCGTATGGATTGCCTTCGTAACACGGTATGTACACTTTGTTATTGGTATGCCATTTTTATTCTGACAGACTGCACGTCACTGTCGACCCCGGTCCAACCTTTCTTTGCCGAGTGTCGCGTCAGTATCGAGTTGCAATCGTAAAAGAACGGTCCCGAAGCGCTTACCAACAGCGCGAATACAAGACTTCCATCAAGCGCGCGCGTCCGCTCCGAGTGTAAACAGGTATTTACGTGGCTCTTGCTGACACTCGTAGTTCAAACGTATCTTTTTTAACGTCGGCTCCCTCCTGCATCTCCGAGGCCGCGAAAAACGCCATCTACGTCGCTTTGCAAACGACTGACACGGGCCGGCCCTTCTGCCAACAATGACGGGGTGGTGACAAGACTCGCTGCACTTCCCAACAGGCATACCGGCGTATGGGACTAGTCCCATGCTGTCGCTGTAGCGCAACATATCTCATTGAATTTCGCTCAGCTGCGATGCGGCGATGCGAGGCGCCGATTCAGGAAATACGTCGGTGACATCAGCGCAGTAAAACCTACCGGCGCACCCCAACTCGTTGCCGCTAACACTCCCATTCTCCTACTGCCGAGAGAACTTCCGGTTCCGGAAACGGTCTACGTCACGGCTTCTTTTGCGGTCAGTTGGAGAGAATGAAAAAGTCGATATTTCAATAATTTTTTGTGTAAAAGTTAATAAACCGAGACGAAAACGGATGCCTGTTCGGCATTCAGTGAACATTGACGGTTTAATGTAAAAGTTATCTGGAAAAAGTAAAAAGGTCATTTCATGGTCCCTTTAAAGGGGCACTGACATCGCAAAGGTTGTATTTGTTATTGTCGTCATAAACGATGCAAGGTGCACAGTAGAAAAGGAGCTTCGGGGCACCTTGTCGAGTCAGTCTCGCTCTCGGTTGCTGTTACGCCGCCAAATCGCCGCCCGCTTTTCTGCTGTTTCGACGCTTGTTCTGGATTTTGTTCGGCACAAGCTCGCCCCATTAGACCTTCAGTTTGAAACGGGATTTTGGTTTCTTCTGCTCCTGTCATTTTTGACAATATAATTTGCGCGACAATTGAGACCCGTCGAATTGCATCCCACAAGCTTTCTGCAAGTATTACTTTCCGCAGACATCTGGAGAAAAAGCGACAGAATGAGGATAAAGGTGGTCACTCGAATGAATGTTCACTGCGCTACACTGTTAGCGCACACAACCAATTCCCGCTAAAAAAAAATGTATATCTTAAAATTAAAAAGCCGATTTTACAACTTTTGGTGATGGAAAGTGCTCATTTGGGACACAAGCATAACCTGTAACGGTCAGTGCGCGCCAATGAACTTCTAAATTAAAACGCGAAAACACGCCAATTTTGTGTTTGCGCTAAGAGTGTCGCGCAGGGTACGTCTTAGGGTTAAGTTTCCTCTAAGAGCGTGATGTTTGAACAAATCATTAGATTTGTTAAGATGCCTGCATGGATATTTAGAGGAGTCCATTGTATAGAACCCGAAAGGTCAATGTCGAGGTGGCGTTCTCTTTCAGAAACCGGTGCAGATGGCCCTTCTTGCCGTGGCCTTCCTGAGCGTGCCTTGGCTCCTACTGGCTAAACCGCTCTTCCTCTACTATCTGTACAAGAAGCACTCCTCGGACAAGGTAACTGGGTTTCAAATGTCTAGAGCGCATGTTGAAGACTCGTGTTTGTTTTTATGAGTATAATAAATTGCTATTGTGCTATGCTCGATTGAAAATGTTCGGTAGCACATGCATGCTACAATGATCAAAAAAAAAAAAAGAAAGAAAGAATATAATGAGTTTTAGTCTAGCGTATGGTACTGAATTTATAACAATATTGCGCACGGGCATTTTATCAAAACCCAAAACCATATTATCTTAGTCTGAAAAACAAAAATAACTTGCTTAAAATTTTATTGGAACCGGTCTGTTGCGCTCAATTGACAATCGAAGTGCCATTGACATATTGTTTGCTTGGTTTGTGGATTGAAGGCGTGAACCACTGGAATGGCAAAAAACACGAGAATATATTTTATTTGGTGTTTGTTTAGCTGTAACCAACATAGACCTACATTCGTAAAGATACTAATTTTTTTCTTCCAACTACGAGGCGCGATTAAAAATCTCCGAGGCTAATTTTTTAGCGTACAAAGAGAGGGCATCGCCGTAATGTGCGCGCAGCAGTCGAAAGCAGAAACCTTCGTGTCTCGTTGATGCCAAAAAATGTCGTTCTGTGAGCATTCGGAGCTGCGCTACACAAGGTTTTGGAAGCACATGCACAACAACAATGACGATTTCAGCGTACAGTCGGGGACAAAAGTCTCCAGGACACGCGAGCTGCGGCTGAAACGCATTGCTCTGCCATCTGCCGGCGGGTTGCCTGGTTTCGAGATCACACAAAAGCGCATGCGCGTCCTACTCTGTCTGCAAACATGTGTGTTTTCCCGCTTTTCTGCGGCACAGCGCCTACCTCGGAATCGGGCGCGTGGTACCGCCTCGGATATAGCGCTGGCGGCTTACGAGCGTCTGCTACACATTCCGAAACACGAGATACCACCTGGGGCATTGCGCCGCATTTCGCTGTGTCAGCGCACCTTGCTTTATAACCAGTTGAGTTTATCGCTCAGTTGAGTTGCCGTGACTTCTTGCTTTATAAGTGCCATGTCAGTAAGCGCTATCTCCGAGGCGGTACCCCGCGCCCGATTCCGAGTTAGGCGCCGCGCCGCAGAAAAGCAGGAAAGTGCACACGTTGGCACGCACAGTAGGACGCGCATGCGCTTTTCTGTGGTCTCGAAACCAGGCGACCCACCGGCAGATGGCAGAGGAATGCGTTTCAGTCGCAGCTCGCGTGTCCTGGAGACTTTTGTCCCCGACTGTACATTGGAAACCAATGTAAGAACGAACGTTAATTCAGGTCAAGCTAGGCAAAAACTCATAGGTTCACTTATAATTCATATTTCGAAGAATCACAAATTTCGCTGTTGTATGCTGCGTCAGGAGCATACATGGGTAAATTACTTTCAAAATGTAATTTAATTACAATTACAATTACTTAGCTCCAAAAGTAGTTTAACTACAATTACAATTACTACTACGCAAAAGTAGTTCATTGCAATTACAAATTACTTTTTAAAAGTAATGCAATTACTTTACAATTACTTATTTCTGAGAGTTACCCCCCACATTGGGCCATATAACTGTAAACGAGTTATATGGCCGCTGTATAAATGTCACGCATTGTACTTTCCTTTTATGAAATTTGTTAAATGGAATATAGAACTTAATAGTTTGGAGTAATGAACTCCTGCGTTCATATATTCTCAAAACATAAAAAATGGCGACAAAATTCACAGGTGCGAGGTGAATCTCCTTAGAGCTTATGCAAATGGTATCCAAGTCAAACCAAGAAAAAATAAACTTAAAAATAATACAAGGAAACAAATATGCGACAACACTGGTATCATAAAACTCACGTAAAAATGGCTAATAAGAGAAACTTGTAAACGACGTCAAACATTTAAAGGATACGACAACTTACGAAAACATTTCAGCCACGATGATTCGCTGCCTCTCCCTGTCTGTGGACTTGTTACATGCCGGATGTGGGTAACCGTAGCACACGAACTGTGGTCGCTTCCACAAAACTAGTGTCACAATATCAGCAACTCTATTGCCAGGGATTCTGGGTTAATTCAGTGCACGGTAACACCCAAAAAGCTCCCGAGATAAATAATAAATTTAGGATCGTCATGTAGCTAATCATTAGGATAGCAATGATTGTATCGATGTTATGCGTCTCATAAAGAAGACCGATTTGAGTTTAGCATGGCAAGAACAACCTCGAAAAATTCATGATACACTGCAAACGACTTTATTTTCGCGAATTTCGCGAAAAAAATGTAAACACATTGGAATATATCGCGACCGCACCGCGTCGCGAAAATTAGAATCCGCGAATTATTCCAAAACTGCGGCCTCTTGGACGCCTCGATTTCACGATTTACTTGAGCGCGTTTCAGCTGGAAGATATAGATGAGCTATTATTATTTTTTTTTTTAAACTGTAAGTATTATTCAAAGTAACAAGAAAGTTGCCTACCTGCAAGTGTTTCCGCAAATTGGAGGTCGCCTTTCGGTTTATTGAATTTGTTTTCAGAAACGGTCCGGAGAGTTTGCTCCTCATGATTATAGTTTTTTACATTGGTGCTAATCTGTTTAGAGAATTTTTCGCAACAAGGCCCCGGCAGCCTTTCCTTTTCCATTGTAGATAAGACTGTTGCAGCTTCTCAATGCAAAGCAGCACTGCGCGCCTCGGGGCGGTTCCACAGGCCAAGACGAGAGGACAACGCGTGGAGGGTCAGGATAGAGGTGTAAAAACAATGTGCAAGCCAAGCCCTTTATAAAAAAAGAAGCCTTCAACGAACAACAAATGCAAAAACAAGCTCCCTAGAGCTAAAGCCGCGGTTTGTAAGTTTTGGAATCTCGTCCAATCAGGCTGACAAACGGTTGAAAGGGTTAGGTAGAGCGAACACTAAATAATGAAGATTTATACAAAAAGGTAGACGAGGATTGGGAGAAGGAAGAGCAGTGTAGCAAGAACAGTTGGAAGTAAGGCAGGGTGAGTCGTGTTAATGAGACCTGCTGCTTCTTTGCTTCTTCGCCTCAATGTTAGAGTAGCACGACTTACTGTTAATGGTATCAACATACGAGATAGAGGAGAAGGACGTGAAAAACTCATAAAGAAAAGAGAATAATTTCATGAACAAAAAAGTTCCAAACTTGACTGAAATATGTAAGCGAATATGCTAGCGGCGAAGACGCGTAAGGAGAACCTCTAACCTCCCCGCCTCGACCGGATGATGTGATCGGAGCCAACCAGCTCGACTTCGACCTCCGATGCCCCCGTGTGGAAATAAGAAATAAGAAAGACCCCTAGAAGCAGGAGCAACAGGAAGCAAACGAGACGAAGAGTCAGATTCAACTACGACAGGAAGGAAAACGGACGCGAATGTAGCCCTCATTTATCAAATTATTTTTCAAATTCTTCATTAAATTGTTTTACAGTCTACAAAATCCTTCATTCCGTTCTATCCCAGCATCTCTTTCCCATCCCTCTTTTCCATTTTTTTAGCAGGTTGGGAGACGCTCTCTCCCCTGTCGCTTTGGCTGTGCTGTCGTCTCCGT
This sequence comes from Ixodes scapularis, assembly GCF_016920785.2. Classification (NCBI taxonomy): domain Eukaryota; kingdom Metazoa; phylum Arthropoda; class Arachnida; order Ixodida; family Ixodidae; genus Ixodes; species Ixodes scapularis. The sequence continues at coordinate 174,485,222 of NW_024609835.1, forward strand.
GGCCAGGGGGGAAAAGCGCCGCCGCCACAAAATCTTGCAAAAGTAATTGTAATTGTGCCTGAAATTTAGCAATTACTGACGCTAGAAAGTAATTAAATTACAATTACAATTCCTTTTAGCCAGAAGTAATTATTACAATTACAAATTACCAGGAAAAGTAATTAAATTACAGTAATTTAATTACTGTAATTGAATTACTACCCAAGTATGGTCAGGAGTGCCTGAGTTGTCATGGTCGAATGTGAGTATAGCGCTTACAATATTTACATAGCGCAATACATATCAAAATTTGTGTAAGCTTGATGTCTACAGTGTAATGTGAGCCGTGACAGAAGACAGAATCACGTGAAACTTATTCGCGAAGACGTTTTAAAATATTCCTGTTTACTGCGAACCGTTTGCGAGTGGAACGAGTTCCGCCGCAGCGCGGTGGGTGTTGTCCCCTTTGCTACATTTTATTGCGTAATGGATGAACTTTTCTTCCTTAGGATGGACTCCAACGACTAAACTGCTTACTCGTTTTACTGAATGCTTCAGTGTATTTATTTGATTCGCTAACTTTTTTTTTATCGTTTTGCCTATGCATTGGCCTTCAAAAGTTGGCCGGCCGAATCTTTTATCTAAATAATAAATAAATATATCTAGAACAGAATCGACCTTTGAAATGATACAGCTGTCTAATGGCGAAAAGCAGTGAATCGTGCGAGATGTTTTCAGGACGCTCGTGCTTCACAAATGTTTAACAACTGTTTACGTTTTCTTTTTTTGTCTGAGTGTTTAAGATCACGCACCCGAAGTTACCCACACCATCTGTTTCACCTCAATATATCTCTACGGGGGTGGGCGACCTTTCGGGTTCTACATAGTTACGCATTGTCATCTTTTACAACATTACGATTAAGCGTATTTGGCATTTGAGGTTTGTTCCTTTAGATTGTCCGTTTAGGCAATGATGGTGCTCCGCGGCGACAGAATTTGTTCTGCCAAAAACGACATCATTTGTTTTGATTGCGATACGTACGCTGGGAACTGTGGGCTCACATTTGTCCTTGTTTCGACACGTACTTACGAAAATGTGCGGATATTGGCCTGTAGCTGGAAGACAACGCGTACGAGCGTAGGACTCTTCGAGGAAAAGTCTAATCAAAGACAGGTGGGCTCAACCAATGGAAAAAAAAGTTTGTGTGTAACGTGAAGGCTATACATTCATAAAATCAGTAATTTAACCTATTTTTTTATTTGGTCGCATTTTTTTGACAGATTGAATGTAATGAATTCTGATTTATTTGACTCAAGTCAATTTGGTGTTTACCCTTTTTCGTTTTGAAAGTCTACTTTCATTGATTTCGTGTCATTAGGAAAGCTACATATCGGCAGGGTCTTGCATGAAACATCTCTAGTTTCTACAGCGTGCTTTAAAAATAAGACCGCGGCGCGCTAACACGATTTTGTGTATGAGGAAGGCTATTAATCTTTCTACCGATTCAACTGCCGAACGAGTAATGAAGCATATCTAATTTTAACATGTACAAATTCCGAAACAATGTGTGAGGAAGTAATAGACTTAATCAAGGCGTGTTATGGTTATTAAAAAGACAGTGCTAAACATTAAGCTGCCGATAACCTACTCATTTTGTCTGGGTCGCGTGCTGTGTGGTCACAAAACAAAAATGATAAAACGTTTGATTGCAGAGTAGCCCTTTGGAATAGACCCGCTACAAAAATTACCCACGTCTCGAGTACCTTGTCGAATTTTCTGGCTGCACTTTTCCACACCGGTCGATTTGTTATATCAGAAATGTCGTTAACGCTTCATTACAAAGTACGCGACTCCCACGAGACTATCCGTTAATTTCAGGCTTGATTTTTTTCTTGATACTAGTAGGTAGCCAAAACACCCTAACTAAAGAGAGGCAGCTTCGGTAAGTATTTACGCGATGGAGTGGTTCAAACTCTAGTTCAAACGATCTACACTAGCCAGGAGGGTGCCACTCCTCTACGTAATGTGTACGCTAAGCGGCAGAAATATTATTCCCCTTCTACCGTATTTACTCAAGTAATAGCCGCACTATTTATGAAAAAGGTCCTTGCGTCTACTTTCCTACCAAACACATATACAGCCTATCATTGCGTTACGCATAAATAACATAGCGAACAACCAGATCGAGAACACAATTCTTCACACAAATGCATTCTTCACAGATGGTATCTTCACACAAAGACGTTATCTCTGTCCCGTGAACAGCTGGAATTATGCTGTCGGTCGCAGTGATTGGCAATCTGCATGCTCCGCGGAAAAACGAACCCTCAGGTTTTCTTCATAAACAGTGCGGCTATTACTCAAGTAAATGCGGTATATGTGATACTACACATCAGGAGTAATATAAAAACAAGCGTCAGACAGTGACATAACTTTTGATGGCTATTTATCTCGCAGTTCGGTGGCAATAATATTCGACCTGCGTCCATCGCCGTTTTCTATAGTCACTGAGAAAACGTAGGGTGCCGCGTGTTTTGTGTGTTCCCACGCTTCGTGATTCGACTTTCGGCTTTCTTATTGGCTAACGACGAAATATAATTCGCTAAAGAGCAATAATAATATGCACTCGCCATGCCAGATGCCAAACATTCGAAAAATCCACCTATAGTTGCCGACGAGTTTTAGTGTCATTTCAGTCGAACAACGATGTTTGTTGCCTACCTGCAGCGTTTGCCCCCAGTGAACCAGAAACATCTTACTTATTTACATGCCAGCAATTCACAGTCGTCTTATATGCCAGTCTCTCGCTGTCTGAGTGTTGCTGCCCGATGGAGCACAGCCCCGACTGGAGCACTTCATCGTCTGACTGCTCAGCGATAACGTGCCTAGAAACTCTGATCTTCGACCCGTGTTCCCCCGCTGTGTTCGGTCTGTGTACGACAGTGTGGCGGCGTTGCAAGACCACCCCACAAGCAGCCGCAGCAAAGATCAAAGAAAAAAAAATAGCACCATCACCCGCAACGTTACCACCTTACTCTCGCCCACAACCTCCACTTAAACAATTATCCCAATTTTTCTTATCTGTACAATACCATTTCATCATCCTGTGGAGCCGCGGCTCTCCGGAGGCAAAAATAAATATTAATATACATATCAATGTAAATATATTATTATAAAAACAAGAGTTCACATGCACAGCTTTGGTCGGCGCTCACGGTGCGTGAGCGGCAGTGTTCTCATTGCTATGACTGCTTGGCCACAAAACGTTGCCCGCGAGTATAGTACGACGCGCGTGTTATACACCGAAGAGTGCGGTTACCAGTGACTGTACGTAACCTAAATGTGTTATCCTCCTAACGCCCAGGGCAGCTCCCAGGACGTGGACATGACGTCGGACGAGACGCCCTGCCTGGAGTCCGAGTTCAATAGTCAACAGGTCGAGTCGGACGCCGCTCACGGGCACAGTCGGCTCCGATTGCGCTCGGACAGTACGCTTCCACCGCCGTCCCAGGACGAGCAGCTCACGGCCTCATCGTCGTCGGCACACTCCCCGGTGACGGCGAGCAGCACTCCGGAGGAAGCGCTCGTGGAGCCCCAGGACTGCGGACACGTGGACCTGGGCGACGTGTTCATCCACCAGATCATCCACACGATCGAGTACTGCCTGGGCGCCATCTCCAACACGGCCTCGTACCTGCGACTATGGGCGCTCAGCCTGGCACACTCCCGTGAGCGGACGGCTACTTCTGTTTTGTAGGGCTGTGCCAGTAAGGAGCGTACATTCGCTGACGAAATGTATTCCGCCGTTTTGTTGTCATAAGCTGTAGGGGAGTGCAAAAGGCGAGCATTCCCAGGATTCACAGGACACCCTCTAATGCATGGTGTACATATGTCCGTACGTCTTATTATACACTGACATTAAACAAAAAAATTACGGATTAACGTCTGAATACCCGCTATACACTTATAATCAAATAGCGGAGTTATCTCCAGTTTCAACTCTTTCACAGTAGAGGATATGAATGACTGACGCAACCAGTGATTTCTCTACACCTTCCTCCCCCTTACTTTCCTGAAGGCACCCTCTTAATTCGCAACGACTCCTTTACTCTCAATGCCCCCTCCTCTCCCCCCCCCCCCTTCCCCCCCTCCCCCCATCTCCCCTCGTAAAAATTTAGACACCCACCCTAATTTCAATTCCTAAGGAAACCCTACACTCAACCCTATTTTATTCGAACCAGTATTCGCACGCCTCTGACTTTCGTCTCTTTGTTGGCAAAGCGACTAAGACGTATTCACACGAAAATGATATCTTTCGATTTGCAAGTCTTCAGACGTCCGCCGAGCTCGGCGCTCCCGGTCCCCCTCAGCGGAACGCCGTTTTAGTTCCAATTATTTTTAAATTCGATTGGTGTACAGATTTTGAACAATTTACATTTTCTCGCCAAATGCAAGTGGAAAGCACTTCTCGATATCTATATAGTGAATAAATCAAATTGGTGCGCAGCTGTGCACCAAATCAAATTTTCCCCGCTATGTTTGCTATGTCTGCCGACAAAAAAAGAAAAAAAAAAAGAAAAGACTTTCCGCCAAAGTTAGCGGATAACTGAACTTGATGTACAATGATACGCAAACTTTAGTTTTCTCCTTAAATAAACTACTCTAGCCGCGGCGGACGGACGCCTCCAATGCCGAGTTTTGATATAACCATAAACATGCTATCTAAAAAAAAAAATCGATGCAAGAATTGGTAGACTGTCTTCACTGTCGGGGGTGACCCGCGCAGAGCTGTCGGAGGTGCTGTGGCAGATGGTGATGCGCATCGGGCTGGGCATGTCCGGAAACTTCCTTGGCGGCGTCGCCATGTTCCCCATCTTCGCCGCCTGGGCCGTGCTCACCGTCAGCATCCTGCTGGTCATGGAAGGGCTGTCCGCCTTCCTGCACGCGCTGCGTCTCCACTGGTACGTCGCACGTTTGAGCCGGTCTCTAAAGACAAGAACCGTGCGCAAAGACCAGTGACTAAGCTAAGAAAGAATAAGTTCAAAAGAACGTAGGGCGTGTTCAAGGAGCGCCAACATCCAGATGACGCGAAAGGCCTGTTCACACCACATTCACACATTCAGCAGAGCGCTATAAGCCTAGCGCTGACCTCGCTCTAAGCGCGTGCTGACTGGAGCGTTCACAAGCTTAATATCGCACTGTTAAAACTGTTGCTCATGGCAGACGATAAGTAGCTTACGACAGGTGAGCAGCGCTACATTAGCGCTTCGCTGTATGTGAAAAGTTGAGAATTATATGCCACTAAAATGACCACAATTTACGAGGGGTTAAAACACGTAAAACCGTAAACGTACGCGCAACATAAAATGTGTTTCTCTTTTTATTATAGTGCTACATTTATCGAGCAATAAGAGGTTTCTGGTTTTCGCTTTTTTTTAAATTTTCGAGCATGCAAACTTGAGTTCTGAACACTAGAACAAACTTACCTTTGCACCCTTACGTGAGCATCAGACTGAATAAAACGAAAGTTAGTTATTGCACATTGCGCTCGTTACTTAGCTTCACTTTATTTTGATCGTCTAGGTGCGCAGGTATGTAATGATTCAGTGTTAGTGCGTAGTTTTGGACGCCTCTCGATTTTCGAGATGCTCTTCATTGCTTTGGCACGTAAGCCTCCTGCAGGAAACCGCCCATATCGTGTTCGCGCTAACAGTGTCGGACAGTGTGCATTAATGCATGTACGAAGCCATTTTAGCAGCGTTTTTAATGCCCTGAGTTTGAAATAAAAACGTCGTAACTGAATAATATGTTTGTCTACATTACTGAGAAATTTTCCGAGTGTTACGAATATAAAAAGCGCGAAAGACAAAAGCAAGAGGGAGTCTAAGGGAGTGTACACAAGACTAAAGTTTACACAAGACAAGCGCTTACTCGCAACGTGCTCGCAACTGACGTTTTAATTCGGAAGATGACGAAGACGAGAACATTAAAGACCCTAACGTTAAAAGTTACAAATATTTATGAGAAAGGAGTGAAAGGATCTAAAAAGACAGAATTAAAGAAGGTAAAAAGGAAATGAGTAAAAACAAAAGGAAATGGTGGCCATGATTAAAGTAACAGTGAAAAAATTATCATTTTTTCACTGTCACTGTCATGAAAAAAAAAAAGGAAACAGAAAAAAAGAAAATGGTGGCCATGAATAAACAAACAGTGAAAAACAATCATGCCAACCAAAGAAAACCAATTGTAAGTTATTTTCACGGCTAAGACCCACAAGGAAGGGTGTCCTTTTCGCGTAATTGTTACTGAGAAGGGACCTTGGCAGGGTGGAATGTCCCGATACCTTCTGCGTCATTTGTCTGTCCTCCAACTTGATGACCCCTCCTTGATATCCAACTTAGAAGTAATGATTTAGCACCTGAAAGACGACTCAACACAAACACGATATGGGTTTTCCCTAGATGTTGAAGACTTATTTTATTCAATACCACAAAGAGAATTGTTCGACGCCGTCAGCGAATGCATCGACTCCAATGGAGCCCTTGGTTATCAGAACACCTGTGGCATACCGGTCGCGTCTTTCCTAGAGCTTTTGTAGTTTTATTTGTGCTCGACGTTTGTCACGTTTTCAGGAGAAACTTACAAACAGAAAAAAAGGAATCTGCATAGGGTCATGCGTAGCCCCCATTTTGTGTGACATTTTTCTTTCAAAGTGTGACTGGAGCATATTCCAGAGTTTGACTTCCTATCCAGCCGCGCGCATATTCAAAATATTCAAATACGTTGACGACTATCATGTGCTCATGACAAAAGTACATCACGCAAACGAAATTAACGTCATAAAAAACATATTTCTAGACCAGGCCCAAGGATTGAACTTCACCCAGGAAACTTCGGCTAACAACAACCTCCAATTTCGTCATACGCGACTCACCGTTCAAAATGACCACGTCTGTTAGATGGATTCACCTAGATCCAAGAAACGAATACTCCAATATTAATCTGCACACCGGCGAAACTAGTCAAAAGGGACATTGTGTCTAGTTGTTTGAGCGCTGCCGTGAAAAAGTCTTGAATACATTCAGCAAGGGAGAGCTTTGACGCGCAAGTATCAAAGCTCAAGGCGTCAGGTTACCCCACCTCCATCCTGTCTGACGTTGTTGAATGTATGGTAAAACCAAACAGAACAAGCAAGAGAAGTAGAGAAAAAAGAAGTCGATCGGCGGTCGTCCCTTACATCCATCGCATCTCTCATAACTTCAAGAGAATTGCCTGTAAATACGGAGTGCCGGTTGTGTTTTCAGCCCCCGACAAGCTTAAAAAGCTCTGCCCCAAAGTCAACACCCCGCGCACGAAGCCTGACAAATGCAGTGTTAGGCACTGTCACAGATACGTCAACTGTTGCAGCGGGGTAGTGTATTTGATCCCGTTCACCTGTGGGAAGGTATATGTGGGACAGTCGGGAAGATGCATCAACGTAAGGCTCAAACAACATGCGCTATCTCTAAAATCCTCTCCGTCGGGGCATCTCGCTTTACATGTGAAAGACTGTAGATGCGCCCCGCTACTGCCCAGCACAAGGATTTTGAGGAGGTGTCCTGATAAGCGAACTCGCGAGATTTTTTAGGCTGAGGTCATTGCAGACTTGGACGTAGTTCAACTGCTCTACTCAAACTACTGTAGTTTAACTACTTTTTCGAGTAACTTGGTAACTTTCAATTACAACTTGATTTGGGTAATTAGTAGTTTAATTTAACTACTTTTTTCAGGTAACTTCTACTCAAATTACTAACTACTTTCGAAATTATATAGTGCTAATTTTGCCCATCACGAAAGTTTGAGGGCCCTCTTGTTCGGGAAGGCGTCCTTGGGCCAAGGTGGCGACGAGCAGCCAAAGCATAAAACCGGCACGCACGAACGCAGGAAGACATGCTTAACAAGCCTTGGTCGGGTATTGAACTAATCCGGTAATGCACGCAGGCGCCGCGTTTCCAGCTGCAACCGTGAAAGACGGGGGCACTCTGAGAGTTGTTGTTTTCGTGCTGTCTGTCTTTAGTGAGTTCCGACTCAAACGGTAGGTTCCATGGGAGGCGCCACTGGAATGACCTCGCAGCTGAACGCCTTGTCGTCAGCGCATACGCCTTTGCAAAGCCGGACTCCCCCGCGCACAAACCCTGGTACGGATAATCCGTTCATGGGAGCACGTTCCCGCTTACAGCTGTTCATGTAATCCTTCGCGTCCTTCCGACCATCCATGCCTGGGAGGCCTCCTCTTTGTTAAAAATGATTCAGGCGCGTCAGAATATTGTAGTCGCCGGCGAGGGTTGCGAGTTATCCTTGGGAGATCCCAATGTTGGACCCGGCGTTAGCCATTATCTGTTAAACCAAAACAATTTTTTTTTTTCAGTAGCGTAGCACTAGCACTACAACGGGACGCGCAGTCGTCCGGATGATCTCATCGTCGTGGCGCGAGACTTGAACCCTTGACGGTCTGGTGCACCCGCTCAGCGTACTCACAGAACGACGTCGGAATGAAGAGGGGCCAGACATAACAATCTCAACTTGACGAAGAATAAAAAAAAAGGAGGAAAGTTTGTTATTAAAGACCCTCTACCCGAGGCAAACCTCACAAGTTTTGTCATGGACACCTAAGATGCCGACACTCGCTTACCCGACCCTGCACAGTCTGTTTCTCAAATTCAACGCTGCCGTTCCATCCAGCCCGTCGATGGAACGTCTATTTAGCTTGGCTGGGGACGTCTTTAGAAGGAAAAGGGGAAAACTCTCCTATCAAGAACTTTGAAAGTCAATTGCTTCTGCGAGCGAGTAAACTATTTGGCGAAAACGCAAGCCATAAATAGACTGCATTTATTTTAGGCTCGCAGGGTTTTTCATTGAGCAAAGCTGCTGCTCATTTTGCTACCACAAATATATAAAGAAGTAACTTCGAAAGTAACTTCAAAGTAACTCGCTACTTTTTACAGTAGTTAGTAGTTTACTCAATTACTATTACGAATGCGTAATTTCTACTCTACTCCAATTACTTTTGGCGTCGATACTCAGTAACTTAACTACTTTTTTTGAGTAATTTGTACATGTCTGGGTCATTGCGACCAAAGGAGACACCTGCATCAGTGTTACATCGGTGACTTCGTCATCCAAAGATTTAGAGTACATGAAATATTTTCCTTAGATATTCTTAATTCGCTTTACCTTCCTCTTTCTTTTTTTTTAATTTTTTTCACTGTCATTTTTTTAATTTCCTTTTTTTACCTTTTTTAATTCTCAGCCTTTTCAGATTCTTTCACTCCTTTCTCATAAATATTTGTAACTTTTGACGTTAGGGTTTTTATTGTCTTCGTCTTCCTCATCTTCCGAATTAAAACGTCAGTTGCGAGTAAGGGTTTGTCCTGTGTAGTCTCCCTCTTGTCCTTGTCTTTCGCGCTTTTTATTTTCGTAATGTTTAACCAACTAGGCCAACAAATCCTTTTGGTACTGGTCTAAGCTACCTAGTAGGCACGAATCATTCGCGATAATTGATCTTATTATCAACCGCAGGGAGAAGATGCACTCTCCCTTTCCTATAGGAATGCCTTGCCGAAAATCAATTTCAGACTCGTTACCATTTGCTTCATTTGGAAACCGCACTCCAGTGGACCTCTATCGTACATTATAATAACTCTACGGTGGAGACAAAGGCAACTAGCTTTAGGTCTACCCACTAATCCTACCAATCAGAGCTCGGCGTTCTGACGTTTCCCTCTCGTCTCCTCCTCTCCCTCAGTTTCTCGACACATTAGTTTTTCAAATGGTCTTACTTCGTTACTTGTACCATGGTAAATACTACGCACCATTATGCTAGTAATGCCGAAAATTGGTGTGTTGCAAGTCCCCTTGGAAAGTATCAAAGCTACTCAATCGTTTTACTCGCAGTAACTTTATATCACTATGCTTTTTTTTTTGTATGTACTTCCCGACAATAAATAGCCACTTTAAGAATGCCATGCTGATTGAAAGTCCGGAAAAATTACACTAGGAAAAGTCACGTATGCACTTTCGTGAACAGTATGAGCGGGAACGCCGGAGCGCGTGGCCTTCGATACATGTTGCGATACCTCGAAGCTGATAAAACTGCGAGAGTGCGCACACTGAAGTAAGCGCACACTCTCGCACCCCCTTTTTTTATCAGCTTCGAGATTTCGCAGTTTTATTAGCCTCGAGAGCGCATGTCTGCATCAAAGACCCCGTAGTCCGGCGTTCCCGCTCACGACAGTTGTGAGTTTTTTAGTATTGCGTATACGAGCAAACGCAAGCGCCATGCGTTCGCGGTTGCGTTGCGTTCTCCACGCTGCGCATGCACGAAGTCGCCATGCGCCAATGCAAGGCCGCAGTTGCGGCTCCGCGCACGCGCAGTGCGGAACACGCAACGCTAACGCAAACGCACAGGGCTTGCGCTCGCTCGTATACGTACTACTAAAACTCATTATTATCATGCCCTTGATAGCGTTACCGTGAAGCACGGCCCGTATTTTTGGCTTCGAAGATTGAAACCACACGAAGTGACTAACGTAATTTAATTGCTCAAAAAGCCATCTACGAGTATGTGCTTGTTTTTGTTTGTGCAGGGTGGAGTTCATGAACAAGTTTTTCAAGGGCGAAGGTTATGCTTTTGCTCCCTTTGATTTCAAGGAAATCTTGCTGGCTGCAGAATCGGTGTGCTGATCAAGGGATACTTTTCTGACTCGCACTGCTGGCGCAGTGGTCAGATGATTTTTCCAAACAAAAATAAAACATAAATGACCATGACAGAATCAAGCTTTTCTGAAGCGGCAGGTAATAAATGCAAGGATCTACATTAACAAGAGTAAGGGTTTAAACTTTTATTTTGAGTCAGTGTTATAAACTTTTTGGGTTCAATAAAAATGAAAAAAAAAAAAAATGTTTCACGTTTTAATCACCTCAATCTCTGACATCGAATGAAGGTTATTGCCATAGTAGATGGCTCGCTAGAGATACTAAAAAAAGTATTCTGAAATACAAATACTGAATTACATCTGAAAGCAAACGTATTTTGAAGAAATCTACCTCGTTGGGTAAGAGTTAAAGTCCGAAAATGTAGCTCCAACCAATACTCGCCAGGAAACCCGACGTTTCGAAACCAACTCGGTTTCTTCTTCAAGTGTGACTGAAAGCACGCGGAACAGCAGCAGCTCCTAACCTCTTCGTCTTCAAAAAAGAAAAGAGAAAGAAATGAAAGAAGTAGAAAAAAGGAAACTAAAAAATAAAGAAAAGAAGCTTTTAGCTATATGGAGACGGACATCGAGCTTTTTCGTCAGGTTACGGAGGTCATGTGCGTACACAGAGGGCAAAGCGCCCAGGGACCTGTTAGGGTTCCTGGCGTACAGTGGATTTGCCATCATTCCAAGAAAAGTCTTCTTTGGAAACTGGGCTCTGTGTCCATCTCCTGCGCGTTCGCGAAGTCATGCGATGGTCTAGCGCATCGCAATGTTCGGCAATATCACTGCGTTTACTGTCGAACTTCCGCACGTCGTTCTTGTGTTGGCGAATTCGCTCGAGAAAGTTCTTCGTCTCGCCGATGTAGGTCGCGGGGCATTCTGCGCAGGGAATGATGTAAAACCATGTTGAATATACCTGAGACTGGGGTAGAAAAGAACATAAAAGTCGAAGAAACAGAACGGGATAAGACGACGTCTCAATTGGGTTGAGACGTCGTCCTGTCCCGTTCTGTTTCTTCGACTTTTATGTTCTTTTCTACCCCAGTCTCAGGTATATTCAACATGGTTAACATCCAAGAGCTCTCCTGCACCCTTACTATTGTATCAATGATGTAAAACACGCCCTGAGCTCTTTCTTTTGGTAGACAACCTTTCGGCCTTGGCATGAGCCTTACCAGTGCGGACGAGGGCTTGTGAGCCATCAGAATACCTTCCTTTCCCAGTGCTCGTGCGAACGCTTCGCTGGTTCCCTTTAGGTAATGAAGCTGATGCGCGCAACTCGATGGGGCTGTCTTTCTTCTACTGGCATCTGGTTTTGTCTTGCGACACCTTGGCGTCGGGCGATGCGCTCAATGGAGCTACTAAAGTAGCCATTTTTCTTTATTTCTTCAATTATAGTCTTCCTCTCCTTCTTTTTATTGGTTTCCGACGAGCAGATAGTCGTTTCCCTACGCAGGAGGGTTGAAACCACAAAGGCCTTATGACTCGTTGGATGGTTGGAGTTAAAATCGCGGTATACATATATATGTATATAGCGGCTGGTGTGTGTAGGTTTTCTGTGCACCGCAAACTTTAGATCTGGCCCTCGTCGATTCACCAGCACATCAAGGAACGGCAAGGTGCCACCCGTCTCACACTCCACGGTAAACTGAATGGTCGGCTCGATACAGTTGAGATGTGCCAAAAAATTAGTCACGTCCATTTTCTTGAAAATGCAGAAACAATCATCCACATAGCGCATGAATGCTTTGAGGCTGTTGGGGACAGAGCTCAGCGCTTTTTGTTCAATTGTTTCCATCATGAGATTCGCCGTTGTGACCGAGATTTCTGCACCAATTGCAGTGCCACTGACCCGTTTGAAAAGCTCCCCTTTGAAGGTGAAATATGTGCTGCCGAGACAGAACTCGAGCAGACGGAACAATTCATCCACACTGACGTTGGTTCTTGTAGTCAAGGTTACGTCTTTTTCGAGGGCTTCGCGGGCTGCAGCAACTGCAAGGGCAACTGGGACACTCGTGAAGAGGGACACCGCGTCGAAAGACACCATGGTGTCATCGTCGCTGAGATGTATTTGCGAGACGCGCTCCACGAAGTGGCCCGGAAACTTTTCCGCACCGTACACACTGAATTCTGCTGAATTTAGCGGGAAAATTTCGCCGCTAAATTTTAGCGCACGCTTGCATGTGGATGTGTGGGTGTCGGGGGGGGGGGGGGGGATGTTTGGTGTGTAACATGAACCTTCCGAGAGTCTTGATTCCCATTTGCGCGCTCCTCCTGTGTCTCTGTTGGCTCTTCTTGGCCACCCGGGGCGCGCTGTAGTGCCCACTTATTTTTGTTTTCTTCCCTTTCGTTCTGGACACTGCCGACCTCCAACGGCACCTTGCACAAAGTGGTTTGGGGACGGATGCATTGCCCCTTCCCTGGTCGCGGGCTTCGTCCACCCATGGTCGGTTCTAGGAAGTTGTTTCCGTTCCTCGTTTTTTGTTTTCCTTTTTTTTAAATTTTTTTGCCGTTGTTATGAAGTGGCGGGCTTCCAGCTTCAACTGCAATATTAGGACCCGATAAAAAAGAAGAAAACGTCTCCAGGTGGTCTGGAACCCACAGCTCGACGGCCTCTGAATTCGGTTCCTTAAGTCACCCTACTGTCTGTTAGAGTGACCATTTACGAATGTTCCGGTGTTTAAACATTGTACTACCCTTTTTACACAATAAAAAAAAAGTTCAGTAAAAAAAGTTAAGGAAAGGAAATGTACCATTAGATGAGGTGCAGTTTTTTGACATGGCTCAGGACTCCAGCAGGAATGCCGTTAAAGGGGCACTAAGGAAGATTCTGCGATTTTCTGTTCTCGGTTATAACTGACTGTACGGGCTTAAAGCATCCTAAAAATCCAAAAATTGCGATCACACCACGCCGGTTTCCCTATTAAAGAGGGAGATGAAAGGTCGGGACACGCCCTTCTCTGAGTGGATTTTTCCGCCCGGGAAAAGCGGGGCACGCCCAAGCAGCGGTGTCAGAGCGGTGACGAAAGGCGCTTATCGGTCAATCGCAAGCCGCCTCTCAATTGCGAACAGCCTCTCCGAGAGAGGCGGCTTGCGGTTGGCCGACAGCCGCCCATCATCACCGCGCTGACACCGCTGCTGGTGTGTACCCCGACTTTTTCTGAGCGGAAAGATCGGCTCAAAAAGTGGTGTGTCCCAGCTTTTCATCACGTATCTAATAGAAAAACCGGCGTCGCGTGATTGTACTTCTTGGATTGTTAGGATGCATAGGGCCCGTAGAATCAGTTATGGCCAAGAACAGACGAATCCGGTTTAGTGCCCCTTTAGCTTCGGTGTGACCCCGGGAGACGGCCTTGCTGGCTTTGCTGGGGTTTATCTAACCGAAGTACCTGTACGAAAAGTAAAAGAAACACACGTGCCAACACTCACTATTCACGAGTAAGGTTGTCAACCTCCAAAACGACCCATGGGGAAAATTATTGAGAGAACGTTATGGTCACGTTGGCTGAGTCATCTCTCGCGGTCATTGTTCCCATTACAATTCCATTTCCGTGAACAATTGCAGGGCCTATTATAAACAATGCGTAATTTGGTTTTGTATGAAATAACAACCCACAAAGCGAAACTCTACTATGGTGTGTTGATGCACGTCTGAAGAAACTCCAGAGTGCATGGTGCCTCCTTCGGATACCTGATGTCGAGGATGAAATATGCTCTTAGGAGTGAACAGACAGCGACTTCCAATTTGTTGGTCTGAAACACAGGCGACCTGTTGTCAAGGGGTTCAATCCGTAGAGGGTCGTCTGTAATTGTACAGCCTAGAAGAAAAAGCAAGATGCAAAGATCATCAGAATTAGATCTCACCAAAGAGGCTCCCTTGTAGTGGAACAATCTGCAATCTAGGCACACTAATCGGGAACCACAGGGCGAACAGCAGCGATTCAATTTGCGTTGACTGAGGAGAAACACGGGCGACGGGAAGCTTAGAAAACGCATGCCGTTTTCTTCACTTCATTCGGTTTTCGCAGCCGATAACAGGGCTGTTGAGCGGCGTCACGATAATCTGTCAACCCTTCCTCGGCGCTTGACAATACCTTGGCGCCGGTGCCCTTCCGTACTGATGGAAACAAAAACTAATCACTCGCTAGCGTTTCTCAACTTCGTTTGGCGCCATTCGGCAGCACAGATCAGTGGTCGGTACTCATGGTCTACACGGGAGGAAAATAATAGGGAGTTGTAGTAGGTCGTTTTTCTCGCCCGCTACGGTATCCCCGAAGAAAACGCCACAGCTGCGCATGCGCGCCGCCAGCATTGTCTGCATAGTTCAAGGTCTTGTGGCGGATTACGGAGCGCTATCCGGGTGCTTAGCGGGCTGCGGAAACGGTCTACTACAATTCCCTATTGACGTGCGCAGAGCCGAGCGCTTGTTACGAAAGAAATGTTCTTGAAACGTGAGAGGGCGAAAAAAAACTCGCCTTCTGTAGCCCACCCGTTTTCGAGCAGAGCAGCTGCTCTTCATTCACCGAGCCGTTTGGCACGCCTTTGAAGCGCATCCTCTGGAACGCCAAAATGTGTGGTAGCAGTGAAAAGGGAGTGATGCTCCTGCTTGACACTTTCAAAAATTTTGTTCATGTCACTTTCGCGCTATAAAGACCCTGTGTATTTTTTTTTATACGTTCGAACCATCCTAGACACTCAGAGGAGAAAAAAAATATGGCTCAGGAGCCACGAGGAGACTCCTGCGTTATTTGCATGTGCGTCATTAAAGGGATCATAAAACGCTGTTCCAACTTTTTCCTGTTTAGCTTTCCTCCTCAACTCCTAAATCGCACATTGTACCAAAAAGCTCAAGAAGACGGAAAAGGGCGAGTCCTCTCTTGCTCGGACTTTCGTTTGTGTACCCGGACACAAACGAAGATTAGCCTGTCGTTTAAAATAGCCCACAAAAGTTGCTTTCCCCGCCCCATTCACCTCGAAGCTGGCAGTGCTGTGGAAGCTACGTGTTTGTTGGGCCAGCCACACTATTGCCACGTGATCACGCTCTCTCGCGCATACCCACACGCATAGAATGAGGGCAGGTGATAAAAGGAAGACGGCTGATTGGTTCGGCAAGCGCGTAGCTTCCACCGTAATGTCAGCTTAGGGGTATAGGGAATAAGTATGTATGTATGTATCTTTTATTTCAGACACAAAAAGGGTCTGGGGGCTGGGGCAAAAAAAGACGAGTTGTCTTCTGACGAGGCTCCAGCCCCTTTCTTACAACACTCGGAGAGAAACAGGAACATAAACAGAATAAATATACAAAGATACAGCAATTTTAAAATCCATAACAAACACAACACACATCTGTCAACTTCGTACTAATGCAGATCATGAGTGATTTAGTATATATTCTACAATCCTTTTTTTTTTTTTTAAATGGAAAAACGAAATGTGTGCTTGGGCCGATTCTGCTATGTTTGGGTGTTTGTTTAGATATTTAAGGTACTGTGGGTACTAAGTTTGAAAGCTGGGCTAGTTGGTGATCGTTGTACATAATGGAATAAAACAGCGCGAAGATAGAAATAGGAAGAGACACACCAGACAGGACAGAGCGCTGACTCGCAACTACGGCTTCTTTACTCAACGAAAAAAAGAAAGAGAAAGAGAAGGAAAAAGGTAAAAATATACAGGAAAAGAAGAAGAAAAAAATGAAGAAAAAAAGAAGAAAACAGACATTACTGTACGCAATCACACGCGCACCTTTCACCCATGGTAGCTGACTACGGCACGTGCTGGACCCCCATTGTCAAGTTCAGGAATTCCAGCTCCTTGCCTGACAACGCCACTGATGCTGCGCTGATACACTTTTTTCCTCTACTCTGGATGTGGAAGGCCTCCAGCACCTCGCGTGTCACTTTGTCCCTGTGTCGTCCCAAGATGGTCGTGGCCCTAAAAAACGGCTCGCACAGGCACTCTTTACAGTGAACCGATAGGTGTCCTCCCACTGTCGCTCCGAGGGAGTACCTGTGCTCGCGGAGCCTTTCATTCAGGCACCGTCCCGTTTGTCCCACGTAGGTGGAGCCGCACAAGAGGGGAATACTGTAGACTACTCCCGTGGCACATGGGACGAACGGCCTGGCGTGCTTCCTGCTACACTTGTTTCTGGCGATTCCCTCTGCCTTCCCATGAACTCTGGGGCAGATCTGGCTCATTTTTTCTGGTGCGGAGAAAACCACTGGGATTCCATATCTTTTTCCAACATTTTTTTAAATTGTGAGAGATCCTGTGTAAGTACGGGATAACTACAGGTCGCTTGCGTTCCACATCCCGTTGTGTAGACTGGCTACCCTTTACTTTCTTCAGCAGTTTGCTTGCGACGTCTGAAAGTAGTGTCGTCGGATAGCCAGCTTTCCTCAGTCTTTCTGTCTGTATCCTAAAGCTGTCCCCCAGAGTGTGGAGGCAAGATTTTTTGAGCGCTGAGCTTAGACAAGATGTAACGATGCCCCTCTTCACAACCTTCGAGTGGGCCGACCTCCAGTCGAGGATGCCTTTCTTGGATCGTGGACGATAGGTCCAGCAGACACGCGAGTCTCCTATGCGCAGGGAAAGGTCCAGGTACTGGAGTACCCCTTCTTTTGGGACCTCAAAGGTAAACCTAAGGCCTCCCCCACACTTCTCGAATACCGCCACCACTGTGTCAACCAACGCTTCCAACGTTTCCAATGTTCCAGATCTTCTGAAAAACACCAAAAAGTCATCCACATAGCGAATTATCTTCATAATGCTCGTGCCGCCTAGCTCTCTTTCAAGTGGACTGTGGCATTGAAAGAGAGCTAGGCGGCACGAGCATTATGAAGATAATTCGCTATGTGGATGACTTTTTGGTGTTTTTCAGAAGATCTGGAACATTGGAAGCGTTGGAAGCGTTGGTTGACACAGTGGTGGCGGTATTCGAGAAGTGTGGGGAGGCCTTAGGTTTACCTTTGAGGTCCCAAAAGAAGGGGTACTCCAGTACCTGGACCTTTCCCTGCGCATAGGAGACTCGCGTGTCTGCTGGACCTATTGTCCACGATCCAAGAAAGGCATCCTCGACTGGAGGTCGGCCCACTCGAAGGTTGTGAAGAGGGGCATCGTTACATCTTGTCTCAGCTCAGCGCTCAAAAAATCTTGCCTCCACACTCTGGGGGACAGCTTTAGGATACAGACAGAAAGACTGAGGAAAGCTGGCTATCCGACGACACTACTTTCAGACGTCGCAAGCAAACTGCTGAAGAAAGTAAAGGGTAGCCAGTCTACACAACGGGATGTGGAACGCAAGCGACCTGTAGTTATCCCGTACTTACACAGGATCTCTCACAATTTAAAAAAATGTTGGAAAAAGATATGGAATCCCAGTGGTTTTCTCCGCACCAGAAAAAATGAGCCAGATCTGCCCCAGAGTTCATGGGAAGGCAGAGGGAATCGCCAGAAACAAGTGTAGCAGGAAGCACGCCAGGCCGTTCGTCCCATGTGCCACGGGAGTAGTCTACAGTATTCCCCTCTTGTGCGGCTCCACCTACGTGGGACAAACGGGACGGTGCCTGAATGAAAGGCTCCGCGAGCACAGGTACTCCCTCGGAGCGACAGTGGGAGGACACCTATCGGTTCACTGTAAAGAGTGCCTGTGCGAGCCGTTTTTTAGTGCCACCACCATCTTGGGACGACACAGGGACAAAGTGACACGCGAGGTGCTAGAGGCCTTCCACATCCAGAGTAGAGGAAAAAAGTGTATCAGCGCAGCATCAGTGGCGTTGTCAGGCAAGGAGCTGGAATTCCTGAATTTGACAATGAGGGTCCAGCACGTGCCGTAGTCAGCTACCATGGGTGAAAGGTGCGCGTGTGATTGCGTACAGTAATGTCTGTTTTCTTCTTTTAGAGCGCAGCTCTTAGGGGCCCGTTTCCGGCTTGAGCGGCGTCGCCGTCGGCGTCGGCGTAACCGCGCGGTGCGTCATGGGAAATGTCCCATAATGCACCGCGCGAGCCCCCCACCAAGGTCACGTGACCTCGTGGGGGGTCACGTGGCCCCCCGAAGTCACGTGACTCCCCTGAGGTCACGTGGCCCCCTCCTCGAGGTCACGTGACCCCCGCCGATGTCGCGTGACCCCCCGATGACGTCATCGTCACTGATGACGTCACCGGCATCCACATCGTCATCGTCATCGTCACTGATGACGTCACCGGCATCCACATCGTCATCGTCATCATCACTGATGACGTCACCGGCATCCACATCGTCATCGTCATCACTGATGACGTCACCGGCATCCGCATCGTCATCGTCATCATCACTGATGACGTCACCGGCATCCACATCGTCATCGTCATCATCACTGATGACGTCACCGGCATCCACATCGTCATCGTCATCATCACTGATGACGTCACCGGCATCCGCATCGTCATCGTCATCATCACTGATGACGTCACCGGCATCCACATCGTCATCGTCATCATCACTGATGACGTCACCGGCATCCACATCGTCATCGTCATCATCACTGATGACGTCACCGGCATCCACATCGTCATCGTCATCATCACTGATGACGTCACCGACATCCGCATTGTCATCGTCATCATCACTGATGACGTCATCAGTGACGTCACTGATGTCGTCACCGGCATCCGCATCGTCATCGTCATCATCACTGATGACGTCATCAGCGACGTCACTGATGACGTCACCGACATTCGCATCGTCATCGTCATCATCACTGGTGAAGTCATCAGTGACGTCACTAATGACGTCATCGGTACCAGCATCGTCATCGTCACTGATGACGTCATCAGTGACGTCAGTGATGACATCATCGGCATTGGGGGTCACGTGACCCCCAAGGTAACGTGACCCCCCCCTCGGTTAGTTTAACCCCCCCCCCCCAGTGCCCTTCCCTCCTCCTCCTCAAGAGCTGCGCTCTAATTCGGCGTTACAGGGAGTTGTAAGCGGCTTTCATTTTTTTTCTTCATTTTTTTTCTTCTTCTTTTCCTGTATATTTTTACCTTTTTCCTTCTCTTTGTCTTTCTTTTTTTCGTTGAGTAAAGAAGCCGTAGTTACGAGTCAGCGCTCTGTCCTGTCTGGTGTGTCTCTTCCTATTTCTATCTTCGCGCTGTTTTATTCCGTTATGTACTGTGGGTACCGAAATTAGTTCAAACCCTGGGTTTCGTATACTGTGCACTTCTTAGACTGTGATTTGCCGAGGTTTGATCGAAGATATAACTAAAGGACGCTTCGTTTTGTCTAGTTTTATTAAAAATAAAAATAGATAATTATAGAATCAGGAGTTGATCTATTTAATATTTTATACTTTCGAAATGCTGGGAATGAGTGTTCGTACCTTTTAAGGTTCTCAATAAATCGAAGAGCCTTCTTTTGCAAAATAAATAGTTTTTCTTTATTTGTTTGTATATTGGTTCCCCTTACTAACATACAGCATTGTAAGCGTGAGTAGACCACCGAATAATATAATTGAAGTTTCACCCTTTTTGGTAGTAATTGTCGGAATTTGTTTAATATTCCTATTGCTCTTGCAATATCAACTCTCATCTTTTCTATGTGTTCAGTCCAACTGAGTGTTTCTTCGAACCATACACCAAGACACGTGATATTTAACACCTTCAATTTATTCTCCGTCAAAAAAGATGTTCAATGTACGCGAAATAGGTTTGTTTTTTGATCTGAACAACACATATTTTGTTTTACTAGTGTTAAGATTAAGCTGGTTGCGCTTTAGCCACAATAATAATTTACTGAGCCAACTATTTGCAAATTCCTCGAGCTGATCCAGATTTCCACTATAAAAAAAAAAACACGTTGGTATCATCAGCACATAAAAGAATATCACGCGATTCAGGTATATTCAAAATATCGTTTACATAAATTAGAAATAATAGAGGCCCCAGCATGGAACCTTGCGGAACGCCATATATTATCGGTGCGAGTTGAGATTGAAATCCATTAAGTACCATATATTGAGAACGCGAATATAAATAGCTGCGAATTAATTTTAGTGTATTACCTCTAATTCCGTTCGCCGATAGTTTCTTCAGTAAAATTTCATGTTTTATTGAATCAAACGCTTTTCTGAAATCCAGGAAAATGCCCAATAGTATATGCATGGTTTTCTATATCAGTAATTATTTTATCTTTGACATATATTAGGGCTGATTCTGTTGATTTCCCTTTCTGAGAACCAAACTGTATGTCAGTTATAACATTATTAATAGTAAAAAACCTGTTAATCTTGAATTAATTATTTTTTCTACAACCTTGGAAAAAAGTGGTAGTACAGATATAGGCCTGTAATTATGAAGGTTCTCATATGTGCCTCCCTTGTGGATAACACTGACTTTAGCAATTTTCATTTTTTTTCCGGGAATATACCAGAAACCATTATTTTAATACAAAAATCAACAAGAGGAGGCAGCACTAACTCCGTTACTGCTTTAATAGCGGTAACCTTGATATCATCAACACCACTTGCGCAGTTATTTTTTAGGGACATTAGTATGTTGCGAACTTCTGTTTCATCTGTTGGCTCTAAAAATATTGAGCTTAATACCGGAACAGATAAGTAATGGTTATCATATAAGGTCACTGATTCACATGTACCAGATGACAGAAAATGTGTATTAAATTTATCTGCCAATAAAGCTTGCGTATATAGAGTACCATCTATTTTAAGTTCATCGGGGGCGAAAACCGGATTTATTGACATTAATTTCCTCATAGTATTCCACAGCTTAGCTGGGTTTTTATAAATTTCAGAGAACGTAGATTTATAAAAGTTTATCTTCGCCTTTTTAATGTCAAGGGAAAGTTTGTTTCTGCATTTTTTATATTTCATAAATAAACTCTTATTTTAGTTTTGATAAACGCTGCGAACATCTGATCACGTGCGTTGATTCGGTTGTAAAGTTTCAGCGTTACCCATGGCTTCCTTGACTTTTTATGTTTTTAAGCTCCGATTTTGGGAAAGCTTTATTATAGTATTCTTGAAGCTTTGATATAAAAATATCGTAAGATTTTGTCGGGTTAGGTTCCTTAAAAACGTCATCCCAGTTTTCTGTTGAAACCAGATTATAGAAATCTTCCAAAGTGGTTGCGTTTATGAGTCTGAAAAATACTGGGTTTTGTACAGGAGCCTCTGTTGTGAATTGTGTTGGGGAAAGAAGCAAAAAAAAATGGTAAGTGATCGCTCAGTTCTGCAATTAGAACTCCAGAAAATACATCAGTTTTTTGGTAATTCGTTAAACAAATATCGACTAGTGATTCCGTACCTTTAGTTATGCGAGTGGGAACGCTGATTATATTTTCAAATCCGCTTGCTTGAGCGATTTCTAATAATGCTACACTCGCAGGTCCATTGGTCAACAGATCAACAATGTTCATGTCTCCAACTAAAACTATTTGCTGATTTATTGACATAACATACTCAAGTAATTCTTCAAGAAAATTGAAAAAGACATTTAAGGCACCTAAGGGTGGGCGGTAAACCGCAGCTATTACACAACCTCCGTAACCTACAACCAAAGATTCAAAATCATTATTCATACAAGTGAAATCATGTAGTACATGGTAGTTTAGTTTGTTTTAAATGTACAAGGCAACACCGCCCCCCCCCCCCCCCCCCCCCCCCCCCCGACGAGATTCGCGGCAGATAACTTCACATTTATAATCTTGGAATCGCACAATGTCCGATTCTCTTGAGTACCACGTTTCGGTAAACGCAAGAAAATCAAACGGAGTACAAAGTGAATCTAGGAAAAAACATACTTCATCAGATTTATTCCGCAGACTTTGTGCGTTTAAATGAAACAATTTTAGTGTTTTTGCAGTCACTGCTTTATCAGTGATGCACCGATTGAATAACGAGCTGTCATAGTACGTAGGTGCGACGAAGCTCGATTGGTCGTCGAAATATATCTTTTAATGTTTGGCTCCGTTGAGGCGTGGTGACATTCTTTTTCTTTTCCAGCTCGATCTTCTTCTTCCTTTTTCTTTTTCTCCCAGCGTTCACGCGACACCGTCACATGCCGCCGCCTCAAAAAGGCGTCGACCCGACGCACACAACACGCAAAGAAACTGGTGTTATGAAGACACTTAAAGCACACACAAAACACGCGATAGTTGCAAGTGCTGTACACGTATAAAACAGTATTCAAGTCCACGCAAAACACAATCGTCCGAAGCGGTAATTGCAAGTCCTGTACACATATAATACAACATTCAAGTACAGACACGACACAATCGTCCTACGTGGTAATTGCAACTCCTGTACAAGTATAAAACAGTCTTCTATTGAACAGTTTTAGGAGAGTGAAAATTCTGCAACAGACTCTAGATACGGTTTTAGTTTTTCTACGTGCACGATGTCCCGCCCTGAACCATCACCGAACTCTATTTCATAATTCACCGGCGATAGCTTGGCCACAACTCGATGAGGCCCAGTGTACATTGTCCGTTTTTTAAGCCGCACTGGCGGGGCCCTCAGCAGCACCAACTGGTCTCGTTCTAACGTTATGTCAGTTCGGTGTTCGTCAAATAGTCTCTTCTGCTTCTCCTGAGCCAACTTGATGTGTCGTGCGGCCAATCTACGCGCTTCGTTCAAGCGCTCATGCACGAGCACCGCGTATTCGGAGCTTGCTTGCAGTTCTTGCAGCTCTTTTCTGTTATAAGCCACATCCAAGGGGAAAACAGGGTCACGTCCATACAGAAGGAAAAAAGGAGAAGTACGAACTGTGTCCTGATATCCTGTGTTACAGCAGAACATTATATAGGGCAAAACATCAGCCCACTTCTCTCCAGATGAGGTGGTGATTCGCATCATCTGTTTGAGCGTTTTGTTGGCTCGTTCGACGAGGCCGTTGGCAGCTGGGTGATAAGCTGTAGTCGTTGCGTGACGTATACCACGGTACTTGAAATAATCGGAAGTTTATCTGGCAGTCATCTGTGTGCCCCTGTCCGTAACTAGTACTGTGGGGCATCCGTGCTTGAGGATAATTCTCCTCTCGATGAACTTCTGCACCGTGGAAGCCTCAAAGTTACGAACAGCTTTCGCCTCAGCAAACTTGGTTAGGTAGTCTATGGCAACTATGACAAACTTGTACCTTCGTGAAGCCTAGAAGGGCCCAATTATGTCGAGTCCAACTGTATGAAATGGCACATCGACTTCAACTGGCTGCAGCAGTCCGTAAGGGCACGTCGTAGTCATCTTCATCCGTTGACAGAGGTCACTGCTTTTCACGAACCGTTGGACATCCAGATACTGTCGAGGCCAGAAATATTTACCTTGGATTTTCTCGTATGTGCGACGGATTCCCATGTGTGCTCCGAATCTACTTCCATGAAATTTCTTGAAGTACTTCCGCTCGCTTCGTCGCCGGCAAGCATAAAACAAATCGTTCATGCGTTGGTCCTGCATCCCTTTTGTAAAATACATCATGAAAAAGCACGAATTGTTTACTTGCTCTCTTCTGCTGTTTCTTTGTACCAGCCTTTTTCTGCAGTATCTTTATGATTTTTGTACAGAACGGGTCCTCCTTCTGCTCGGAGGTTAAGTCGGGCTCTTTGACCTCAAACACATCGCAAGTGCGGGTCCTCCCAGTCTCTCCCGAGCCGTTGGTACTCGAAGGTTCCCCTGAGCAGAAGCGGCTTGGAATATGGGACAGACAATCGGGGGCAGTGTGACATGCGCCAGACTTGTACACAACTTCAAAGTCGAATTCTTGGAGCAGGAGAGACCACCTGAGCAGGGGTTAGTTTCCCTCCTTGTAACGAAGAACCCAGCAGAGCGCATGGTGATCTGTAACAACATGAAACTTTCTGCCTGTTAGGTAGGGACGTAGCTGTTCCAGGGACCACTTAACTGCAAGGGCCTCAAGTTCAGTGGATGTGTAGTTCTCTTCAGCTCCGTAAAGAGAACGGCTGAGGTATACAACAGGCCTGTAATCCCCAGTTTCATCTTCCTGGAGGAGGATGGCGCCGAGGCCGGTTCTGGAAGCGTCAGTGTGGACCTGGAGGCCGTATTTAGAGTCTTCTGAAAAGTGTTTCAAGACGGGAGGTCCACATAAGGCAGATTTCAGTTCATGGAAGGCGTGTTCTTGTGGAGCACCCCATGTGAAGGCTTCTTTTTTCAGGAGCTTTCTCAAGGGGGCTGCGATGGCACTATGGTTCCAAATGAACTTACGGAAATAGGACGTCAGTCCCAAGAACGATTGAACTTCAGCCGTAGTTCTAGGAACGGGGAATCGCGTTACGGCATCGACTTTCTCTGGATCAGGTTCAATACCTCTCTTGGATACAATATGTCCAAGGTAAGTCACTCTTGTGCAAAAAAAATGGCACTTCTGCGGTTTGAACTTGAGATTGGCGGCCTCAAAACGCACGAAAATATTTCCCAGTTGTCGAAGGTGATCTTGGAACGTTGTGCTATAAACAATGCAGTCGTCCATGTGGAACAGTGCGTTGCGATACTTTAGATCACCGATAATGGCATCTGCAGTTCGCTGACACGTTGCCGGTGCCCCTTTTAACCCCAACGGCATTCTCAGAAATTCATACAGCCCCCACTGCGTAACAAAAGCTGTCTTAGCGGTGTCGCCAGGTTCCACCTCTATTTGGTAGAATCCTGAAAGGAGGTCCAATGTTGAGAAATACTTGCTCCCACTCAATGCCGCCAGAGCATCATCGATTCGTGGTAGTGGATAGACAACCTTTTCAGTTACAGCATTTAGCTTCCTGTAGTCTACACCCATCCTTGTCGACTTGTCCTTTTTTTTTAACTAGAACCAGTGGTGCTGCCCAGGAGCTTTTGGAGGACTGGATTATTTTTGCATCCATTAGGTCTTTTATCATCGCCTTCACCAAATCTCTTTGAGCCGGTGAAATTCGCCTTGGGTATTGTGCAATCGGTTTTGCACCACCAGTAGAAATGGAATGTTTCTCTATCGTACAAGATCCCAGGTGTGCAGTGTCGGTTGCAAAACTAGAACGATATTTTATCAAGAGTTGTTTTACTGCCTCCAGCTCTTCGGAGTTCAGCGAAGCTCCCACGTTGAAGCTCAACTCATCAATTATTATCTGCTGCGTTTCGTTGCGGACTTTCGGCACATCTTGCTGGTTCTCAAGATCAGAAAAACTGGAACATTGCAGGACTGATTCCCATTCGATGGGAGACAAGTCAACCGCTTCAACAGCTTCTACCTTTTCTGCTGATCCTAAAGATGCCCTCGCAGGTATTTTGGATGGCCTCAAGGAAAAGTTTGTAGCCAAAAGTTTGAAAGTCTTTGTCCCTGCATCGATGACTGTCGGTTGCAGTTCCAACAGGTACCGTTCAACAGCTGATAGAGAACCGGTTATGTATAAGATATCGCGACTTGTCTCGCCGTCTGGGACTTCCAAAACGACTTCGATGACTTTCCGGGAAAGAGGCGGTACTACTTGGGTGGTCGTTGCATAAACCTTGAGTGGTTTTTCGGCTTGGATCGAAAACGTGTCTGTACCCCAGTCGATAAATGCTTTCCAAGAGCGTAGAAGGTCATCTCCAAGTAAGACTAAGTCTTCCTTTAAATGTGGGACAACCACAAAATTCTGTCGGAATGACCTTCCGTCCACCGTAATGTCGACACTCACTTCTCCATTATTTTCAAGTGGCAGCCCATTTGCTCCCACAAGTTTCAGGGAAGATTTTGAAGGTGTCATCTCAAGTCTCTGGCAAACAGCTTCATTCACAAGGCTTCTGGTGGAACCAGAATCCAAAACTGCACTGAGTTCAAGGGATCCCATAAAGACTGGGACCCGTTTGATGCCCACAGAAGATTCACAGCTAACGCGCTGCACTACTGGTGTCTCCCCGCAGGCCCCGAAGACACCAGGTCGGAGTTTTCCAGGTCAGTCGGAACGTTAGGCTCCGCTTGAAATGCGCGCTGCCATTCCAGAAATTCTTGCTTGAGAGGCTGGGGGCGCCATGTAACAAAGTGGCCTTCCTGTTTGCAATTTAGGCAAAGCTTGAGTACTTTCCGACGGGATCCTTGAGCCTTGGTCTGGGCTGCATTGTTCTGGCGACGGAATTCCCTTTGGTAGGTCAGGCTTGGTCGTGGTTTGTCATTCGCACTGCTCGCTGCATCGTATTCCTGACGTTTTTCCCCAAGCTGCTGTTGCCGATCAAGTTTGACGAAACCGCACAGCCCACCGGCCCCTCCTTCGTGGAAGTTTGAAACTTTTAATGACTTCTCTTCGGGCTTCTTGGGTTTTCCGCTTGCCCGATAAAACTTCATAAAAGAGTCAAGGAAGTCATCAAGTGATGTGAAGCTTCTATCGAAATACATCCGCTTTGCCTTGTCGTTCAGCGATCCAAGAAGCAATTCGCACTTCTCGGCTTCGCTTCCTGTGAAGACACATTCTTCTATCAGTTGCAGCTTCTGAATAGCGTACTCCATGCACGCTTCTGTGGAGGTCTGTCTTCGAGCGAACATTGCTCTTTGATTTTCCACAGGGCTTTCTAAATTGTAGTGCCGCCGAAACGCGGACTTCACGTCATTCCAAGTGCTCATCTTCTTGGAGTTAAGCTCGAAGCGCATCCAAGCAAAATCTTTGGAAGGTAGCTTTGATATGAGCAGTGGCAGTGCGATATCTTCCGGCAGCCCGTAAATTTTCAGCCAAAATTCGACCTGATGGAACTAACCAATTACGTCAGTGGCAAGGAGGAGAGCTGCACTTACGGCCGCGGTGGATGGCTGAACTCGATGGTTGATGGTATCTCCCAGTCCACTCCCCTGGCTTTGCTGGTTCGAGCCCTTGTCTCTGCTTTCAGATGTGCTGCATGAGTTTGGAACGCTCTCTTGTAGTTCGGTACGCAGCGGCCGCTGCTGCCGTTTCTTTTTCTTGGATATTTTATTATATCGCCCTTGGTGCTTGGAGCCCTCGTCGCTGCTTTCAGAGTTGCTTCTCGAGCTCGCGGCCTCCAAGCAGTTGAGTCTCTCGATTACTGGGGACAGTAATCCGCACACCAGGGTCTCCATGGCTTTCAGAGAAGCGCTATCCCCAGCAGCACTTGCAGAATAGGCAGGCGTCGGTGCGGGTACAGTCTTTTGTCGGCTGAGAAGCTCTGCGATGCGTTGCCTCAATTCAGCGATTTCTTCGTCCCTCCTCGAAAGGATCTGCTGAAGTTCTTCGCTCCGTGCAACTGCCGCCTCAACTTTAGCCTGCAACGACGCGTCACTGCCGCTTTTTGCGCCGTCTTCATCCATCGTTGCTGACGTTGTAGTTAAGCCTTCTCGTTGATGCGAAGAGCTCAATGGGCGATTTGATAATGACCGCCGTCCCCACATAAATTTACCTCATTACGGAGCCCCACGTTGGGCGCCAAGTGCGACGAAGCTCGATTGGTCGTCGAAATATATATTTTAATGTTCTGCTCCGTTGAGGCGTGGTGACATTCTTTTTCTTTTCCAGCTCGATCTTCTTCTTCCTTTTTCTTTTTCTTCCAGCGTTCACGCGACACCGTCACAGTAGGTTCATTATAATCGCGCGCTATTGCTGTGTTTATTTATTTAGTAGCTTTATACTTCCGGAACGTTTACTCAATTTTAGCCAGATCATTGTCATTGTCAATTCGGATAGGGCGATCGCCGGGTTGCCTCCTGACAAAAATCCTTCTGCCCTTCTGCCAAACAAACTGATAACGTCTTTCCGCTGCCTTCGTCTTTGCATGCCAAAGGAATCTTTTTGTTTGCGCTGTTAGGTTGTCCATTAACCAGATACCCGACGCGTTATTTTTGAGTACAGCCCTTGCCTGGAACCATCCATCTCTAGTAAGTCGGGACGTGAAACGAACGAAAATAGGAGGAACCTTATCTGGCTTTCCGGGCCATCCTGTGCAACGCTTCTACATCGTTTTCAGTCAGTTCAGCAACGCCTAGCTGGTCCGATACTTCTTTCAGTTTCTGCCACATGTTTTCGTATGGGAGACATGGAAACCCATGCACCTCAAGGTTCTGTCTGCGGCTGTATTGTTGAAGCTCATTTACTTCCTGTTTTAAAGCTTCGACTTCTCTTTGGGTTCCGCTATTTTACAGTCTTTCAACACGTTCCCCGAGTTCTTTAATATCTTGGTTTTGCTTTTTCTTTTCCACAAGTATCTCATCATATTGGTCTGACATGTGCTGCACAGACAGCTCAAATTTTGTCTACTGTTTCTTTCATGGAAAGAAGCTCGTCCACTTTCGCTCCGATTGACATTAAGACATTCAGTTTTCTTGTTATTTCGGCCAACTAGTTCTCGGTTTTCTCTACCGGATCTTTTGATGAGGTTTGTCCGTTTACTTTTGCAATGGTGCATGTTGAACATTGTCAGGACTCTCTTGTTTCATCGGTCATTTTTTTAAAGCACTTTTTACCACACCCGAACATTTACCCATGTGATAGCTAAAACCACACTTTGAACAAGTCATGCACACCCCCACTGGCAAGACTTCATGACAGGACAAACATTCTTCTGCCTCTGCCATTTTTAGCTTCTTTCTAATATCAACTAATAGGCAAAAGCAACAGCAGCAGCGATAACAACACCTAAAAGATCAAGCGTATGTACCAACCTGTAACGTGGAGGGCAACAAAACTATAGGCGTCTGCGGAGCAACCTGCCATCGCTGCTGCCGAGTGCTTGTGAAGCCTGTCGTTGAGCGTAACGGCTTTTTGTTTGGTGTCTTGCGATGCCGTCACTGCCACGTAGTTCGTCGCAGCCAATCAGATGGTTCCCTTGACTTGCTATGATGGCTCCGCTTGACCTTGGCGCGTGTACAGCGATCAGGTCGGCGAAGCAGGGTAGATGAGTCGCCTGTAACGTGGAGGGCAACAAAACTTTAGGCATCTGCGGAGCAACCTGCCATCGCTGCTGCCGAGTGCTTGAGGTCCGGTGTCGTGTGACGTGCGTTTGGACCCGGTGACGCGCTTTGGGGGCCGCGGATGTATCACAGTGAAAAGGCAGAGAGCTTACGAAGGGAAGCAGGTACGAAATAGTCCGCTGTGTTTTGTGAAACAGTCCGCTGTGTTTTGAAATTTTCGTACCGAAAATTAGGCTTTTGAGTTTCAACTTTTTTTCTTTTGGCCCACTGAACGATGTGGTATTAGTAAAATCCCAATCTAAATTGATTTATCCCAGCCCAAAATTCGTTTCATGGGCCCTTTGAATGCCAGACTGTCGCGTGTTTCCCCGCGCATATCCTACTACAAAAATAATTAGTTCATTAAAAAAAAAGCACCCACAGATTGCTCAAATTTGGTCCGCATGGAGCTAATAAAGCATACCAATAAAATTGAAGCTCACCCTGGCGGAATAGTCGGTGCCAAGCGGGGTACCCATCTCGAAGCGAAACCTCTCGCTGAATTTTGCGCCTCTTCGGCGGGGGGTAAACACGTAAACCTCAAACCCGCATTTATTTTCTCAGGAAAACTCATGGCGATATCTCTAAATTTTTAAATCTGCAAAGTTTATAGGTCACGGCAGCTCCATTGAAATTAGAACGTACTCCACTTGCTTGTCTAGGAGATGGATGGCGCTAGACACGAACTGTCGCATTTTGTTCCCCGTCTCATTTTACCCCACCTTATTCTATATGTAATCGTCCGCGACAGATGCAGAGTCATATAAAAAATTA
Organism: Ixodes scapularis; assembly: GCF_016920785.2. Lineage (NCBI taxonomy): Eukaryota > Metazoa > Arthropoda > Arachnida > Ixodida > Ixodidae > Ixodes > Ixodes scapularis. The sequence goes on from NW_024609835.1 coordinate 174,515,615, forward strand.
CAAAATAAAAATCTATTTGCGAGACAGCGAAGCTGAACGAAGACTCATTCCGTTCCGAGAAGCCGCGGCGGCGTCGGAGGAGCCCACACTTTGGGTTGTGCCGGGCCTCCGCAAGGTGGCGACTCCAAAACTTTTCTCCGGGAATAATAGTGCTATTCACGGATTAAGAATTCCAAATCAATTTACCAGTGAGCTTTATTTGGTTAATTGCTAGCGTAATTTGTGTAATGCTTATCGAATCGTTAAATCATGGCGAAATGTTAAGTATAATTTAATGGCTTGGGAAAGGCAATTGCTCGAATTCGTGTGGGCTTGGCAACGCACGTAGAGTGATTAAACCGTCTTACTTAATTTCGGATTTTTTGGTATGACTTTAAGTGCCATGGCTTGATAAAAAAAAGAAAAAAAAAAGGTGAAAAAATAAACATGTTTTACATTAAAATTTTACGTTAATCGTACCCTTATAATATTTGTTTTTGTCATTGCCCCAGTACAGTTCTTGTATAATGGAACAACCATACATAATAGAACATGAAAAGTAGAATTCGCCAAGACGCTGCTTGTCCTAAAGAGGGTGCAAATTACAGTTAAGTTCATGCTTGAAGATAGCAAATTTCCTGAAACGTCCAAACAAGGCGACGCTAAATGATGGAACAAAAGACGATAAGAAAAAAAAAAAAATGCGGAGAATGTCTACATTAGCGAGAAGGAACTTTTGTGTGCGTTAACAGGGCTTAACAAATCTGCACCGAATCGACAGTGCCCCAAATAAAGTATCAATTGACTTGTATGAAAAAAAAACTTTCGCAGTAATATATTTTGTAAAAAATAGCCTCTTAAGTGTTTATTTGTAATCCGAATAAAATATATTTTATAATGAATGTCATAAGCGACAAGAATAAAATATGTTTGAGCAGCTTCTATTCGTGACGCACTAGATGTTGTCTGCGAGTTTCATATTGCAAAACCAAATTCAAATTTTGCACTTACCAGGTAGGAGAGTAGTCAAACAATGCGCAAAAGCTTAATAAATCCCTCGGCAACTATGAGAACCAAAGTATGATTCCAACACTGGAGGAAACCATCTGCGTTGCAAAATGAAGATAATCCACTCTGTGTCAAATTAGACATTAAATTTACAAAGCAATGTAATTCGCGTGATATTAGCGGATTTCAGCAAGGTTAAGAATAACGAGTTTCTCGAGCCTCTGGGGCGTTGATAATAGTGAGTTTTAGTATTGCGTATAGGAGCGAACGTAAGCCCTGGGCGTTTGCGTTAGCGTTGCGTGTTACACTCTGCGCGCGTGCGGAGTCCAAACCGTGGCCTTGGATTGGCGCATGGCGACTTCGCACATGTGCAGCGTACGCAACGCTAACGTAAACACATAGCGCTTGCGTTTGCTCCCCGTACACGAAATACTAAAATTCCCTAATGTATTAACGCGAAAGCGTAAATACATTAGGCAGGGTCATTACGTCACAGTCCCATAACCTCACGCGGGAATTTCGAACATCGAACAGCGCTCACATGAAGCGTGATGTCACGCGGGGAATGAAAGTGATCATAACATGCCATCTAATGCGAATGAAAGGTCGCCACATGTCTCAAATAATTTCACTTTATCCAGAAATTCATTTTTCGAAAATCTCACCTAAAATTTGAAGAATTTTAGATGGGATTCGATCCTACGACCCTTCGGTTGGTTTCAAGCCAGACACGCTACTGACTAGACCACGGAGACACTTTTTTTTATTGTTTAGGACACGCAGACACACTTGCACGGCTTGGGAACGAGGGGTAGTTTATATTTTTAGCTCTCGCATTCCACTCTTAAAGGCGAAGCTTTTGCGCCCTCCTCTAGTTTGTTCTTGACAGGATTTTGTAAAAAGAAATTTCAGAGAAATTACTTGGATATGCGTAATATATAATCTTGTAATAAAGGGCAATCATCAGATGGGTGCATGTCTGTGAAGATCCTAATGTATCCAGCAAAACACTAGGAAGTGGGAGTTTTTGATGCAACATTCAGCATACTTTACAAAATACGAGAAACAACAGGTGGATCTTTGGGGGGCTTCAGGGATCCAAGAATGATGGATTTTAGATTATTTAGTAGAACACGATTAGAATTCACTGATGTTTTTAGGGTTGTTATAAAGAATAGTTCTACATTAAGCAGCCTATTAAAATTTAGGTAGCAAAATCATTGCTGTTTTATACCTTGAATACATGGTGTCCCGGGACACAAAAAAACTCGATGATGGAGTATGGTTTTCTCTTGTGCTTTATAGCAAGGACGATACCCGGGGCAGCACCATAAAATATCCCACCTTCTGATCGCGACTAATCGGCTACAAAATAGTCGGAGATTAATGTATGATTCGATTAATAGGTGGCTTAATGATTCATATCGTAGATCTAAACATCAGTAGTCGCTATATACTGTACCACTCAAAGTAGTACAGGACGGGTAGCTTCCTGTCAGTTCAATCACGCCTGGGTGGAAAATTCACTGATGAACTCCTCCTCGTAGATACAAACCACATAATACATTTCTTTTTACACGAAACGATACGAAAGATTTGACGATCAGTTGGCTCAGACGAAGTAATTTCCCTATCAAATTGCACGAAGAAAACTCGCATTTCGCACGACAAAAGACGCGCTGACGTCACTAAATTGGTTTGCCGGTGAGCTCTCAGCAAGCCTGCAGACAGGGATTAACACAGAGAATGGCGATGAGCTGTCTCTGGTCTGGCTTGTTTCTTTTCTTTCAGTTTGTTGCAGTTAGCTATATCGAAGTAGAAAATGAGGTACGTAAGAAATAAAACAGAAATGCTAACTTCTAGTACTAGAAAGTTATAACTAGGGTTCCGAGTTTTCGAAAAGTACGGATAAACACCAAGGATTAACATCTAAATCGGTTATCTCGAAATAAAAAAAAAAAACACACTGCCAAAAAAAAAAAAAAAAACTCGTAATTTAAGGTGCTATTGACGAAGGAACACCCAAGTTTTAAGGAAAAAAAATGTTTGTCAAGAGTTTTATTTTCTGTTGACCGGAAAGACAGTCCCCAATGAACTGTCCGCAAGGCTCCTCCTTTATTCGGAACAGCACGCATTAACTTGTTTTTCTTTATCATCGGCATGGGGAAGTTTTCGGGAGACATGTATGCTCCCGGAGGGTTAAGACATTCCATTTCTGTGCCCAACTTCTTTAACATAAGCCCCTATAAAACCCGATTTCTCGGCAGTGACAAAAAATGGATACAGAAAAACACTGAATACGTGAAGAAAACACCCCCGAATGTTCTGAAAATAAGCACAGAAAACTAGGAACTCTTGTTGTAACTTATAACGCAATGAATGTCGAGGATTAACTTTTTGTTTCTTACTTTAATTTTTCGTTTCTAAGTTTATATCTAAAAATGGAGGCATTCGGTCTATTCCTTACGTAATCGGCTCCAGAATAGATATTGAACCAGGCACATAGATATTGAACCAGGCACAGGGGTGCCAAAAGAAACTTCAACATAAGTCTCGAAAACTCATCAGGACATTGGGCTATGTTTGTAAGAAGGCTTTCCAGTCGACATGTGCATTTTCATCATTACCCGTGCTTCTCAGGTTTGCTGTGGTTATGATCAAGGTTGAAGGCCAATGTTCACTTCCGTTTGGTCTAATGGCTGCCAGCTTCTAATTACTTCAGTTTCCAGAGCGCTGCACGAGTCCTGGAGAGGTTCCGGGATCGAATCCAGGATCAGATGGGTTTCTTCAACGGCCACAAGTCACTTAGAGGGCGCGAGCTGCACGTTGTTTCAGGTGGAAGCCATTTTACTCGTACGTACCCGAGCTTAAAGTTGATAAAATTGAGTGTTTTCTAAATCGCGCTATTTGCTTTTGTTAGTTAATTTGTGTACGTTTTCGGGGGCTCATCTTTGAGTATTGTTTCTTGTCGAACAAAATACTGCCAACCTGAGTAGACAACCTAAGTGTGACGGCATCCTCGCTTTGCTCGAAAAACGTACTGCGTAGTAATTGCACTCTCGGCGAGAAGTGCACTCAATACAAATCGGTGCTAAATAACATCTAAACTCACGTCAAATCAGTTAAAAAAGTACTAAATTGGCAATAAAAATAACTTTGGGTCTGCGTTAAAACTGGCTGCGCTTCATCCAGCCGGTTCTCTTTGGCCTGTCACCCATGATAAAGATTTGTCTTCCCGAGGAGGACCCAATTACCATTGCACACCTAAACAAAAGAGAGCTGACTTTGTATTAAAAAAACAACGAAAAAACACCGCTCCTTCTCTTAGCTTGCTTTTGCTCACTGCTCTTGCTTCTTTAAAGTAATATTTTTAATCGTATTCTTGTGTTGAAGCTGATGGTTTACATAAATCTAAATCAATATCCATTTGACTTTAGATCAGTAATAAGTGCGTAATCACTCAACCAAATCACGTTGAAAAAAAAGACAAACAAAGAAAAACGCTGAACCGCACGAATTCTGCGCTCGACAATGCATCACTCGTCGTTTTCGACCCCGGTGACAAGGCGAGGGAAGACACAAGCGCAGAGGGGTGCCGGGTTTTCGTCGAGCGGCCCAGCTAAAAGCAACAAGCCCGTGCGTGGCGGCGTGGGCGGGACCATGGGAGGACCCCGTGACGACCCCTCCGACATCCGACACCCCAGCGGTCCCTCTCCGCCGTGCCCCACGGCGGTCCCCGGGGACACCGGCTGCACGTCGACCAGAGCCTCGAGACGTATCTTGGCCACCACCCCTCCACGACAGCCAGACCACACGAGGCGAAGAACGAGGTGCAGCTCTGCGTGGAGACTTGGGCCGCCTGTTGGACAGCGTGACGATTGGTGGCGTGTCCTGGAGTGGTGGGAGCCACGCTGAAGTTTTGGCCGGCTGACAGGTTCGAGAGAGGTGTCTACTTAATCACAACAGGTAGGCGCCTAAATTTGATGGATTGCTCTCGAGAGTCAGGTGGGTCTGTTCAAGGCGGCATACGTCTTAACAAACGCGCACTGTGGCAATGATATAACACCACTTGATTTTTACCGGCTTCGATTGTTTGAAAGCAGCTTCATAGCATGAAGTTTGCGGTGCCAGCTAGACGAAGCGGGTTGCTTATATTAAAAAGTGACATATTGTTTAAAATAAATTTGTGATAACGGTTTCTTCATTTTCAGCCACTTTTTTTTTTTTTGTTGACATGTTGGTGCACAAATGCCGTCGGATAGCGGTCTTTATATTCACCTTGTATATAGGTTGACTTTTTTATTTTTTTATGTTAGAAAATTTGAACCGGCTGTCAAGAAACAAAGATTTAAAAGTGCAACGTAACCTTTGAAACAATTTTATAGTATTTTGTAAGGACGGTTCGTAGCCTCATATGTCGCATCGTTCAGTCGACCTTCAAAGGACTTGAGTGAAAACACGTCTGCGACACGAAAGGGACCAAAACTTTTACGTGACCACTCAGGCGAATTAGATGCAACGAAATTAAGCAGGATGACATAACGAATTGAGAGGAATTTAATTTAATTGAATTAAAGTAAATCATCTGTCATTCTTTAATGCATCGGCGCTTTGGCTTTCGCCTTCAAGTCGTCTTAGTGAAAAATAACAGACCTTATGCATTTTTCTGACAAAGCTTACAATACGGTTTCAAATATAGGTACCGCTTTCTGCAACAGGATAGTGCAAAAGCGCAGTCCGTCCTGGGTCATTCTAAGAAACCACTTACGTCGTTACAAACTTGCATGAAAGGTCGTACTTATGTTGGCTCTATAAAAAACTGTTTCATCTGAACTCTTCTAAATATATTGTCTTCCAAATTGATATTTCTATGTCTTAATAAGTTTCGCTCCTTCACGATTTTAATTTTTGTGTAGATGGAGGCCCCCCAGACGGTTCTAGAGAACACGGACCAGCCCTTGTGCCATTGGCGACAACCGACTGAGTCCTGTCGACACCTCTCTGAGCATGCACTGTCAATGGCGAGCCCTTACCAGCAAACTGCCGGCCTCCAAGACTGCTCGTCTAACACTGGCAGCTCGTCCGAATCTATCTACGCGACTCTTCTCCGAGCTGGCTTCGCCCACAACTGCTTCGAATTCCCCGACCCGAGTTACGTGACGTCGCCGCCATTCGCTGATTGCTTCTATTCCTCCGGAGAAGAGGACCTAGCCACGTCATCCGATGGCGCGTCGGGAGTCTGCGAAGAGCTCGACCTGGCCTTTGAGCCACCCCGACAGCCGACTTCTCCAGGCCGTGTCCAGGAGGATAAAGACGTGTTCTCTGCGACAAGAACTGTCATCTGTGACTCGGACCAGAGCTTGAGTAGCAGCAGCAACGGGAGGGAGTCTATAACACCGGAGGAGTCGGCGTCCATGGCGACTGCAGTAGCGTGCCCCAGGGTCTTCGAGGTGGGGGAGGCTTCAGGTGAGAGCTGTGCTTTAACACCGGTTTTTAAATTACTACTTGAAACGTAAACAAGGACGTGTCTTTTATTGCCGAGCTTGGACTGCCTTTTTGAGTTTCTTATTTTTCATTTAAAAACACATTTAATTTTATTTAAATGTGTTTAAGGCGTTGTTTTTTTTGTTTTTTTTTGTACGAAGCAACTTACCGAAGCTTTATCAAGTAATATAGGGTTTCAGTAACAATGTCTGCCCTTCTATATTCTCTTGGTATCATGCTCAGTAGGAATTGCAGTCTGCGGTTGCCAGTCATCAGAGAGTAGGGCTAAATTGAGAAGATTTCCATGCACCGGCAGAGTGCCGAAACATAGGAGTAGTAACGGAAGTATAGCTGTCATTTGTGGTAGAGGTTCACGCCGGTACGCAGGTCAAACAATAACATTTTTGCTCAGATCCGTATAGAGCTGGAGGCCAGTCTGATATAAGGCATGATGCTTGGTTTCGCCACCGCTGATGTTAGGTGATTGTGCACTGTGGAACAAAAATATTTTACAAACGTTTGGCGGCATGACGCAGTTCCACACTGAAACTCGAACGGATTGGTCTTAAACCTACAGTGAGAGCTTTTGCTACACCTGTTGGCGAGCAGTGATTTTTTGGCAGTTTTCCCTTCCGGCCTTACTGAGCGCTTTATTTTGGTACTCTTTCGTGCAAGCATAATGGCAGTGCCTTTTATAAAAGGGTATATTGTGCATGCTACTGCATGTTCGATTCCCAAATCGTCGATTGTGCTTGCCGGTGCCTTCACCTTGAATGCTAATAGCTGTGTCTTTTTTAAGTTTCGCTCCTATCGTTGATATATTTTTTTTACTCCATAAACTGGATTTTTTCCGCATCGCAGTTAGCAAAAGCCTATTCATTTTCTGACCGCTTTCGCAGAACTGCACCTCTTGTAACGAATTTTGTGCTTTTGCATGTGTGCCCATTTGGTAAAGCTAATTTCTTTGAGGCCAGTTACCCGGAATATATTTATCTTCATTTAAAGAACACGGTTATAACAGCTGTGTGACTTTGGACAGCTCATTTTGAATTTAAATGCCATGAAAGTCACCCGCAGTTTTGTAATCCTCCCAGTGGTTTATAATTACGCATAAATACCTGGTTTGCGATAAACTAAAGGATATTTTTGTTTTACCACTTCAATTATCTTGTCCCCAAAGTGCATTCTAAATACTCATGCCCATATTCATTAAGCGCCACTATAACTTGTCTAACAAAACAAAATAAAACTGTACGTCCTAAATGACCAGTTGGTTGACTAAAGCCGGGGCCTAGTCTCGATTATTGTTCGTCACGTAATCAATTTGAGTGACGGACGTAGTTAGACTGAAGCCTCGAATCACGCTTCATTGCTGCTCGTTCTTATCACTTATAGCCCCCAACTACAGCAGGCCATCAACACTTAATGAAGGCATTATAAAAGCTCCTTAACTGTAACCGTGTGATGGATCCAGTGTAATAGAACCACGGTAGACACCAACGTTTGTCAGGATGTCTTGATGACTAATTTTATAAGCAACCTGGGGACCTTTTATGCTTCTCAACCATATTTTTGGCCATTCAATTGTCACTGTAGTTTAAGAACCACGGGGCGTGGCCTACTAGTCATTCTTGATTTTCGTTTTTCATCGTTATTGTTTGCTCATGCCCCCATCTCACTGGCGGCACAGCGATAATAAGATGTCAGGGTCTAGTCACGCCTTGCACTTCTGAGGCTTTCAGATCATAATAGAAGTTACCAAAGTGATCAATTGCAGTCATTGTTGTTTGTGGCCATCGGGAATATATATGTTTACTACCCCTTGATCCATGTCAAATGGTTAATTCAAACAAGTTCAATTTTCATGTGGTGTTGAGTGTTTAGCTCTACACACTTTATAAGCATTAAATTTCTTTATTTTTGCTTTCCTTAATGCTTAATGAGCCGATGAATGAACGACAGAAGCTTCATAGCTGACGCCTTCGTGTGACTACAGTTTATTTGCCCTAGCCGCTGGTTTATTACGAACACGTGAAGAAAAACAAGTATATGCTTTATCTCGCAAAACATCTTCAGTGCTAACAAAGACAGGGGCGCGAGTGCGTGACTTTAAAAAGTGCCTCCTATTCACGAGTGACCGTACAAAGAAAGCCAACTTCTAAGCTAAGCTCATGCACCCTTGTCTTTGTCTGCATTGCAGACGTTTGTCTTGGTTATAGGGACGCCAACTCACGCGTCACCGGAACATTGCTGAATGCAGGACGTTCTCACCTGAGTCCGCATAACCAAAACATCTCCCACACTGCAAAAAACGAAAAAAAAAAAAAACTTCTGTGTGCCGTCACAAATTGATATACTCTTCTAGCGACATCTTGGCAACGCCGGAAGCCTGTAGGAGGAAACAACCCGAAATTCAAATCATACGCGCACCGCTATACGGCGTACACGTTCAATTGTTCTTTGCGCACCTCGTGCGTTTATTTACCCCCAAACGCGCCCACGTGCTTTTGTTTCCCCTCGACCTCCACGAAAGATGTTGTGCGCTTGGCGGTCTCGTCGTCGCAAAGTTCCCTGCGCCTTCTCTGTGTTCCCTTTTTGTCGGCGTCCTCCTCCTCCTCGCATTCGGATGCGCCAAAGACTCATTTGGACCACTTACTCGCCTGATACAGGACGCAAACAGAACCTTTCCCAATTTGTTCTGAAAATCACAGCGATTAAGTTCTATACATTTTGAGCTGCTCTCGCCATCTCTTGGATTTGCATAAAAATCCCAAGAAAATGCTTGTGTCTGAACTTAAGTGAGTTTGTATGGGCGCCTGCCGAGTGTGCCTCTTCCGTCAACATTTTACGCGTGGCGCTCCGTCCCACACTGCCGTTTCCTCGAACTCTTGTTCCTAACGTGCTGCGACTCGTTCAATATGGTAAATTTGTTTTCACGAAAATGCATCAGTGCGAAGAACTATAAGAACAGGTCAATAGGTCACTCTTCTCAGTTCTATGGTCACTGTCTATGACACTCTTGGGTAAGTTAGTTTTAAAAAGTAATTCGTTACAGTTACAGTTACTTTCAGAAAAAAGTAGCGAAGTTACCGTTACAGTTACCGCAACAAAAGAGTAACTCGTTACAGTTACAGTTTTTTTAAAAAGTAATGACGTTACTTTTCTAACACACCGAAAAAAATTAGGAAAAACTACAAAACGCCCCTTACCAAGTTTTATTGTATAAAATCGAAAACTTCGATTTCACTTCATATTATAACTTAGCAGACCTTGCTTCTCGAAATTAGTGTTTGAAAATTTCCACACCAGAGTAGTGGCGCAAATCAAAATACGAAACATGCGCAGTGCGGAGGACTGGCGCTAATCGAAATACGAAACATGCACAGTGCCCTCCTTGTGTATTGTTGTTTTACGGTTGATTCCCCCGATTAAAAAGCGTTTTTACAGAAAAAAGAAAAACCACAACATAGATAGTGCTTCAAGACACTAAGATGTAAGTGTTCAATCACAAAGTACAAGCGCGAGCGTAAAAACAACTAGTTTTTTTTTTTCATGTAATCTACACGTGGCTATATTCGGGTTGTGACTTATGAGAAAGAACGTATTCACAAGTTTGTGCAAGGCCAACTTGACACTCGAAATGTCGGAACAGACGATTTGAAAAGTGCAAGGAATATCTAAATTGTAGTCGTTCAGTGATATATTATTGATATAACATTGGAAAGTAACGACAAAATAATGTCGTTATTTTCATCGTTACCTCAGAAAAAAGCAATAGAACTACAGTTACAAGTTACATTTTAAAAAAAGTAACTCGTTACAGTTACAAGTTACCAAAAAAGTAACAAATTACAGTAACGCGTTACTAGTAACACGTTACTACCCAAGACTGGTCTATGATCACACAGCTGTAACACTTCTTGCTTTGTGATTTTTGTCTTCGGCCTTCTCATCGGCTATTGCCTGAATCTCACTTGGGGCGGAGCGATGATGAGATGCTCTCGGTGACTGTAGTAGAAACAGTGTTGTACTTAAAGTACTATTTCAAGTAGGTTGAGGAAAGTTGTACTTTATTTAAAGTACAGTTACTAAGTATGCGCGTGTACTTTACTTAATTAAAGTATTTTTGTACGTTCTGAGGAAAGAACAACTCCCCACTTTCAAGTACACTCCCCAAATTTTTGGTGTATCCCTAAATGACGTCTTATAAACTTTGCAGAAACGCTACTCTTACCTAAACGGGAGCAAACGACGCATTGATCCGTTTTAAAGGGGGGGGGGGGGGGGGGGGGGGAGGCGGCTTTTCCGCAGAATTTTGAATTCTCGCTACTTCTCGATCGTGTAGCGCAAGTGAGGAGGTAAAAAGATGAAAAAACTCCCTCCTTCACGAGATGATTGCTTGGGGAAGCTGCATGGCTGACGTTATGCTCTTTTCCAAACTCGTATACTCCCCCCCCCCCCCCCCACCCCCCCAAATTGGGTGTAAGCTATTGCAAGCGGCGCAAATTAAGAACTTGGAGGGACTTTTGAATTTGGCGTCATTTCTAAAAAAAAATTACTTTCTAGCCATTTAGCTTTAATTAGTATTTGCCATCGTTTTCGAAAATAAGTTCTGCACTCCCGATTACCTAGGGGAAATGCATACTATTAAGAAAAAGTAAAGAGACACTATACAGGAATGAAAGGGCGTCATGGAAGATTGTGTTAAAGATTATATAATATTTTCTTTGAAAGTACTTTGTATTTATAGTGCCTTACTTCAAGTACACTGCGGCCGGTGTACTAACTACCTCGCTTGAAGCACGTAACCCCTGATTTACTTTGTACTTTACATGAAGTACATTTTAGATGCATACTTTACCCAACACTGAATAGAGAAAGCACCAATATCGCCTTGTCGGAAACGCGACGATGCTTACGCTTTTTAAAGTCACCGAAAACTTAAGAAGCAGAGGGAGTAGCGAGCCGAGCATCTTATTAACGGTCAGGAACCAATCAGGTCGCTGCATCAGTTGATAACGACGCCAAAAAGCGAATCACTAAGCAATAAGCATAAACAGGATAATCCCCGCCCTGACTTTCTCAAGTTTTTTTTGTGCCTATAAAGGATGCACGCGGCGAGGCTGGAGGGAAAACAAGCTCGAACCCTTGTGCGAAGCTTTTTCACAAATACCTCTTCACTCAGCTTCGTTTTTGTGCCCTTTCCCTTTTCCGGAAGAAGACGAAGGAGGCGCGGACAGCGGCTGTTCGGAGGAGAAGCCCCGCAAGGAGCGCACGGCCTTCAGCAAGCACCAGGTGCAGGAGCTGGAGTCGGAGTTCGCGCAGCGCAACTACCTCACCAGGCTTCGGCGCTACGAGATCGCCCTGGCGCTGGACCTCACCGAGAGACAGGTGCGTGCACTATACGAATTGTCGACAAGCTGTGCGCGCAAGGACGCGTCACTACACTCAACATTGTCTGGTTTCATACGCACTGAATTCCCTAGGCGAATTTGAAGCGCTATCCATAAGGACTCTGTGATTGCGCCTTGAAAGCGGTGCATGCAGCGCGCACGCAGACGCAACAAGTCACAAACAGAAAGGCACTCCGGAAGCGCTCCAAATCCACCAGGAAAATTCCACATATTCGGTGATTTTAGTCGGAACGACGCGCACCGAACACACTCCTGGCCACTCGGGAGTAAATAACTCGCGTCAACGTGTTTTGAACAACATGTTTTGAAGGTACAGCTCGCGCTGGGTACCTTCAAAACATGTTCACCAGTGAGCGTAAGGAGAGTTGCCGTGCCCACCAACTTTATGTAACGCTAAAGCCCACGGCAGCCTTCGGTAGAACTATTCTAAAACTGCCTACTGTATATTCTATAGGAGTCCACTTACCATGGCAACCAGCGTGTTTGGAGCTCCGTCTGCCCTTAATTAGCCAGCTCGCTCGCGTACTCGCTTTGACTTCAACCAGCGTTACGTCGCTTGATTTCCGTGTTACTTCGCTGTCGACGTGAGCCCTCAAATTAGTTAAACACAGTAAGAAGTACTGTGTTAGTTAGCAAGCTTTGATAGGATCGAACGGCCTCACCTTCCTCCACCCTTATCGATATATACATCGCCAGTGGATTGCAGTTCTACGTTTCGCTGACCTATCGGGTTTCCCTTTGAAGGATTGTTGCAGAGATGTGCCCGAGAATATTTCTACTGTGAGCCTGAAACACTGGCGATCCTATCTTAATGTAAAAATGAAAATAAAAAGTGGATGCGTTGGGATACCGTCGAAGGATACTAGCCATACGGACACCACTGTAGCGATTGTTCAATGGTAAGAATGGATAACGGAGCAATTATATTCCGTTATTTCTGACCCACCGGCAACACGCAACGGCGCATCCGTATGATTCGCTGAGGAAACTCATATTAGTATAAATTTTACATTTGTGGCAGAGACATTTCTCAGCCCAGATTGATGGCACCTCGTGGTATTCGAAGTAACTCAGCGTGCGAATATTACTCTAATATTCACTCTTTAAGTTTACTGCGATAAGGGAAGTGACGTCAATGATACAAGCCGGTAAAATGTTACAGTTCGAGATGTAAAGCAGGAAAAAAAATAAGGGTCCTGAACTGATATCTTGTCAGCAGTACACCTGAGCTAGGTGTAGGACAACGAATACCTGTTGGCGGGTAAGCATCACCGGCAGTATTTTGTATAATATATGATGTGCCAACATAATATAATATTTTTTTCATTACACGATTGCACCCGATTACAATTTTTTTATATTCAAATGAGCGCGGAAGATATTCAATAGCAATAACCACATCGCACTTGTGAAGAGAATGGCATCTTTTATTTTTTTATTTTTTTGAGAGAGCTGTTTAAAGTTAAGGGCACGTATGCATTGGAGCAAAAACTGGAGAAAAGAAGCAATGGTGAAAACACATTAATAGTGAAAGAATACAACAAAACAAAGAGCAAAAATGGGCGATGATACACTTTTCCAACGGAATGATGACACCACCTGTATATACCGGAAACTGCGTTTAGAGGACAGAAACACATCCGTATAATCCACCACCGGGTATTAATAGGTGCGGGTCTGTAATCACCGTAACTTACCTCAGCTAGAAGGAAGAAAGCCCGTGCACTAGTATGTGACGTCATCACAGAGAGATCAAGCGTGGGCGCAGGTAGGACCCGACTGTTTCGTCAACATTCGGCTGGGCGTCGTGTGCAATGCAATTAGTGCGACGGAGTAGGTTCAGCGTCGGCTTCGGGTCCAATAGAGCCTTATCGAAATTTAGACTGGCAACCTTATTCGCTATCATCATCTTGACGTGTCTGGAATATGTGCCCAACAAATGGCGGTCTTCTTGAAGCTGATGAAGGAAAACGTTTAAGATACTATACCAATCGGAGGTACGAGGTCTGCACGTTCGAGACGTCGGTACAACACGACACGAATGTGATACGACGGTAGCATGAGCGGCTATTTCGGAATGGGATCCATTCGACCGGTCTTAGCGTAAGTCTGCTTCCAGAGTCTTTTCATAGCGGAAATTTAATCAATGGGATTATGGGTCGCCGCTTTTTACTGGTCAGTTTTTTTCGTTCACACCATTCAAGCTGAAACAAATGAAGAAATCATTATGGGGTGATCTAAGAACTAATTTTTATCTACCATTGATGCGACGGCGCCCGATGAAATATAGTTTCAAGACCGGCGTTACTTTGTCGAAGGTGAAACTACTTTTTTAGCCACCAGGTGGCACTGCATTTTGAAAAAAGGGTCCATAGCTGAGTCGGCGCGATCCGAGCGTGATGAGGTGACGTGGAGGAGGGGGAAGCTATTCGCAGGATTTTTACATCATAGGTGGTGCCGTAACGCTCCGACTCCGTTTTGTACTTTGCGGTGACCGTAGCTTGCCGGTGCTTTTCGGATGCGCCTTCATGAGCGAACATGCACTTTTGAGTCTGTGATTCAGTTTGCAACCAAGGAAGTAGGCGGCAGGCGACTGTATTATACCTACTTGGATTTTGCATACAGCGGGTAATGGGCGCTCAACGAATGTGGTATATTGTCTCTGAACGGCAACCTCAGTTACCAGGGGCCTTATTATGTTTATAGACATATTGTACTTATAGACTGGGTGTAAACCACGTGGACCAACGTCGTCCTATTGAACGTGTCAACATATATTTTACGATATATCAAAGTGTCGAATTGACGGAGGTAAATTAGCTACCATTTTACATTTTGAATATTCATCTTTATGCAATCCCACCAATAAGAAAGTTGCGAAGCCTGCTAAGAAACAACGTACCGTGTCGTTTCCGTCAAGGTAGCCCTCGTGTGTCTAGTGTTTTATAGCTATAAACAAAGCAAGAAAAAGTGAAAAAAAAGTCAATCTTTCCACTCTGGTGAAGATGGAAACCAGCGGAGATGTGCAATGGAAAGTAATGGCCAGCCGCATGTAGGCAAGCCAGAGTGGAAAGGCTGCCACCATCTATGAGCGACGGCGGCAACCAGATACGTAGCTTGCCGCCGTCTCTCATAGATGGCGGTAAGGGTCCAGAATTTGTTGTGTTCATTTCTTTGCGGGGGACAAGATCCTGGAAGAACAGGCCCTTAGCAGCTCCGCCGTAAAAAAAAGACACGTGGCAAACGGCATTAACATTACAACTAGCAAGCATGTAGTCATCTGAGATATTTTAAAAATATCACGCGTGGTTTTGGACTTTTTCTACCACTCTAGACATTGAACACACGAGGGCTACCTTGATGAAAACGACACGAGGAGGTGGTTCTCGACACGCTCCTCAACTTTCGCATTGTTGGGTTCGCGCACAAATTATTAAAGCGTGAAGCGCTTTAAATATTGTTTGTCTGTCCGTCCATCCGCCTGTCGGTCTGTCTGTGCATTCGCCGCTACATTTAGCGGGGAAACTGAATTGGTGTTTAGGTCACGTAATGTCAATTGATGTCACGTGATCTATGTGCCAATTCACTTTTCCCGCTAAATTTAGGAAAAAAATGGATGTCACGTGACTTGACATCGCGTGACCTACACAGCAATGCGGTTTCCCCACTATATTTAACGGAAAACATTTATACGACATGAACTGACGTCACGTGCCGCGTGGTGTGCACACGAATTCGGTTCCTCGTTGTATTTAGCGAACAAATTGTCGTCATGTGGCATCAATTTTATCGCTAAATACAGAAGGGAAACCGCATTGGTCACGTGACCTGACGTCACGAGACCTGTGCACCAATTCAGTTTCCCCGGTCAATGTATATCGGGGAATTTGATAAAAGGCAAAGTTCTTTACTCCACCAAACAACTGTTTAATGTCTTCGAAATAATTTTACACGACCAGACCTTATATACTGCATTTAATGCATTCTAGGACTTGGGATATAAAGGACCCTGCCGATTTTTATTTAATTGGTTATTCAATTTATCTGCGTTAATACACCGATCTCACCAAGCATTCGGCGCATGAGTGAAGCCGCCATAACTTTAGTTGGCAATGACAGAGTTGTCTTGCGCTCTGCACATGCGGAGCTCCAGCGAGGTTACTGCAAGTGCAGAAAAAATGCGTTTCATCGATCCATTACGGCAGCTGTGTTGCGTCGCAAAACTAGATTCTGAGATTGGCTTATTAGTCAGTTCAGCACGTCGTGATAAATACCTGGAATTGCTTAGTAGAGTTATGAGCAAGACCGCAATGGTTCGGCATGCGTAGCGTATGTAGCTTTTTGTTTTCGTTTTTTTTTTTGTATAAGTTAGTTGAAACACTTTGTATACATATAGTAAAAAACACGTTTGAATTGCAGTAATGATACAACAAAAGTCGTTGGCTGGCCGTGGGGTGCCCGTCCGCGGCAAGTAGACAGCAAGATGAAAAATAATTTTGTGAATTGGTTTTAAAATGCGACAAAATTTCGCAGTTCATGTTTGAAGAATGTTGCACAGCAGGTCCTCAGCAGCTCAATAAAGGAAATTTTACGCAGATCAAAGACGGTACAAAATTCTGTCACGTTTCTACGAGAATCTGCACAACACTTTTCGCAACTTTCTTCCTTTTTTTTTTTTTTTTTGTAGCGTGAATTGGTGTGCTTAATTGGCTGGCGTTTGCTCGATTCCAGGTGAAGGTGTGGTTCCAGAACCGACGAATGAAGTGGAAGCGCACCCGAGGTGCCACCCACGTGGCTCCGACAGAGAGAATGCAGAGAAACGCTTCGGCCGGACTCGTCCTGTCCGCTTGCCTGACTGCGGGCAGCGTAGAAGAGGACGGCCACTACGCTGCGGACGACTCCGGGGACGCAGGCCAAGGGGCACCGCTACTGCAACCATCCTCTCTTCGGCACTTTCTTCCATACAAACCTTCTTGAACGCACGCCCATACGTGTCAAAACGAAAATAAATACGAGGAAAACTTACGTACATGTCGTTTTACGCCATTAAATTAAAAAAAAAGTAGTAGAAAAGAGAAAGAATGTGGTGAATGAACATCGTGTGTTTGGAAGGTTGAGCGTGTTGGTGACTGTCGTGGCGTTTTTCTACCCAGACAGTTTCTTGAAATGTCAACTCGGAGCGAGCACGTTTCGTCTAATACGAAACGCCCCCTTTACAAACCGTCAAAGCAGAGCGTAGCAACGCTAAAGTTTCTGCATATGAATACAATTGTTTGTATCCCAGTCGGAATTTGTTACTGCCCGAAATAGTGAGGTCGAAAATCCCACTTTTAACGCATCTTACAAAACACGCACTGTTCGCTGCATGCCTCAGACAGCGTCTGCATACTGTATTTTGTACGATGTATTAGCAACCTGACTCCAGCTTAATTCTGCTGTGCTTGTTGCTTCTGGGGTTTTTCCAGGATAGTTTTTAGGTCCGTCGCTTTTTAAGTCTATATTAACGACCTTCCTGAACTATCTCCTCGTCTATACGTACGTTGTTCGCGATTTTGTTACATTTACCTAAGATGCTAGATTATTGTGATAATGGTGTACTTCAGTCCGACATCAACGCTGTCTTTCAGTGGTGCGATTATGGTCTATAAAACTCAACACTAACAAGTGCAAGTATACGCTTGTTACTCGCAAGTTTCAAGGCATTCATCATTACTGCTTCATTTGGAGTTGGTAGTTTGATACAAATGTCTGGGCGTGCACATAACTTCTCACCATTTATGAAAAACGCGTTTAGTGCACAACCAGCTACGCTAATAGCAGGTTAGGTCACCCCAGAACGTAACGTTTCCTTGGGACCTATTTCAATCAAGTTACTTCTTACAAAACCCTAATTCTTCGCAAAGTTAGAATTTGTACCTTCTCTCTGGAATCCTGGAAAATATACTTTCATTCTTGTATTGAAAGCCATACCAAAGATATACGCTTATTTTATTCTCACGAATGACCACCGCAGCTACTGCAAGAGTCACTAGCAGTAAAACCACTCTGTCAGTGGCACCGGAGTCTTCCCGCCAAAAAAACAAAATTGCTCGTCTTTTTTTTTCATAAAATTTATTTTTGCTTGCGAAGTAAACAATGAACAACCACCGCAGATATGTTAATGAACTTGTGAAAGACGAGGGAGGAAGACGACGGGGCGGAAGGCACGTGGCAAGTGGTCGTCCGAAGAAACACGAGTTGGCGCTTGACAGAGCGTGCTGCGAGAGGCTGGGGCCGGGCAAGAACACTAAAGCCTGCCTGACCCATGGCGACCGCCGGAGCGGTCCCCCAGCGAAGCTCGGACTAGGACAGGCGGGAACGGCGAGACCTGGCCACACCGTCGGCCTAGACCTGGACAATTCCGCTGTGGTTTGGCAGCAAGACTCGGGCCATGACAGCCAGGAACAGCTAGCCTACCAGCGCTGGCGTGGGAATGACGATCCGCAGGCCCGGACACGGACTCCGACTTCTTGTGCTTGGCACCACGGGCGACAACTAGAATCGACGGGCCCGGACTGCCGGCTCTTGAGGACGGGCAATCGGGGAGTACAGTAAACCCATTCGCTGCCTTCTCGTTGTGTTGTGTCACTGTTTGGGAGACCAGCGAAGTACAGACTGATCGGGCGGCCTATTATTATAGAGCGACCCCACATAAAAGTGGCATTCAACGTGGGGCCCGGTCGGTACGCCTATGCTTCTGGTTGCCGCCAGGGAGTCTCACAGATTCGTGGAGCGGGTTGTTCACTAACGCTAACGACGCCCGTCGAGACAAAGTCGGTCGAAAGTTTGGTGACTTGTCTCACAGCAGAGCTCAGCAGCTGTCTTCTCCTGGAGTCGAGTACCTAAATACCCCGAAGGACGACGCTGCAAACGCGCTCTCTTGGGTACCTCGGGATGGTGGTCCTACTCATCGACGCTAAGTGTCCCAACCTTGGACAGGACAGTCCTGAGGTTTACGCCAGCAATCGTACCTGGAGCACGATAGCTGTCGGTCATTGACGGGTGCTTGTTTCCGTGGCCCCACTGCCTCCCGTCGAACCTCGTCGCTGCATTGCGAGTTGGCGTCCACGTTCGGCTCTCGTGAATGGGTTGGCGCCGGAACCATATCTCTGTCGCGTCCCTCCGCCACCTCCATCGATGTTGCGATGACACAAGGCCTTTGCCATATCGGGGCATTGCCGTCTTCTACGGCCAGCAGCTTGCATCGGATCCCCTCGCTGCGCACTCCCACGACGAGTTGTCCCTCAGTGCTTCGATCAAGCACGCACCGAATGCGCAGTTCGTTGCCAACCATCTCAGTTTCACTACGCACTCGTCGATTGGCTCTCGGCTTTCCTGGGTACGTTGTCAAAGTTCTGCTGCTCAGTCACAACAGAACGCTTGGGCTTGTAATGCTTCAGAAGTACAGCTGCAACGGAAAAAGAGTAGCACAAGAGACCGATGAGCGGAGCGGCAGAACCGCGACACGCGGCGCTATTGTTCCCGAGCTCGCCGATAGCGAGAGTGCAAGTCATGTTGCACTTTTTCATTGTGGGGATGGCCGGCGGAAATTTGAGGGATAAGATAGGTTTTAAAATGCAGGCTTTAAAATAAGCTGCTTGCTGCCGGCCGCTCCCTCGTTGAGACATGGAACGTGACTGTCACTCTCGCTATCGGCGCGCTCGGGAACAAGAGCGCCGCGTGTCGCGATTTTGCCGCTCCGGTCATCGGTCTCTTGTGCTACTCTTTTTCCGTTGCAGCTGTACCTCACTTACGTTTTGGTAAGTTTTATTCTCTGGCGTCTCCAGAAGGACCAGGTTTTGTAGTGTCATGTAGGCTTAGTCATAGGGTCACTGTGACGAACACATTTGTTTTGCGCTGGTCGTCGAAATCGCTGACTCTTGCAAAAGCTTCAAACCGCTCCAGGTAGACCTCCGGTTATTACAAAGAGTTATTATAATGTACGCTAGAGGTTCAACTGGCGCTAGTGTCTATGCGACTTCCGGGAGGCAAATTGAAGCAGACAGTAACCAGTCAACTTTTGCGGTGTTCCTGTGCATTCCTATGGGAAAACTCGCGTGAATTTTGTCTCTTCGCCGGAAAATAACATAAATAACTTTTATTATTTCGGTTGTGCCGGATAGTATGTACCTTTATTAATATTGTAAAAGTGTAATTGCTTTAATTACAGCATTTTTCTTTAACATTGAACGATGTTACTCTTTGCTATATTTCAGGCCCAAACCTCTGTTCCGTGGCAAATATGTAAAAACGAACGACGATTCTGAGCTAACTACCGATCGAAAGGAATGTAGAGTTTGTTCAAGGTTCGCTAGCATTCCGGTGCCGGTTATATATTGCTAATATGCCCGTCCTGTCACTCTATGAGTATGACTCCGTCGTGCATCGTTACGATCGGTTAAAGAACATTCGAATGTAAAAAAATAAAGCACGTGGGCTACGAAAGGTGTGTCTTTATTATTTTCGATGTCAGGCAGTTTTTATCGGGCACTTGTTTTCTGACCTCTCCCTATTTGTAAAGATTTGGAGCGTGTTGTTGATGATTTGAACCCAGAACATGCATCTTCGCACATATTCACGGGCAGAAAAAATAAAGCAGTACTGATTTATTGCAAATCGGACTATATTACGTGGCTTTCAATTTATTTTGATCGCCTGCATGCACAAGGAGTTACTTATCCAGTGTTCCTGCGTAGTTTTTGCCGTCTCTCTTGGTTTTCCACATGTCCTTTGTTCGTTTGACACGTATATCCCCCATGGCGGAAAGCGCCGACGCCGTGTTCGCGCTAACAGTGTCCGGCAGTTCACACAAATACATGCACGAAACGGTTTTAGCACCGTTTTTCATACCACGAATTTCAAATAAAAACGCCGTAACTGACCAATTATTTCGTCTGCGTGACTGAAAAAATGATCCAATGTGCCCAGTACGTACGGAATATTTGTGATATTTGCTCTTATAATCGTGCGCAGCGAGAAAATAAACTCACATTTTACCATAGAAAAGCATTACCGGAAGTTAATTCCCGACTGGTTGCTGTCTGCTTCAATTTGCAGCAGCACACTAGCGCCAGTTGAACCTCTAGCGTACATTATAATAACTGTATGGGTTATTAGTAGCGCGGGGAAGAATTCACTCAACCGACCGATGAGTGACAGGGTGACGCTGGCCGACGCTCCCGCGTTGCCGTCCATGGTGCTTCGTACTCCGGCTTGTATCCTTTACGCCAGGTAGCTGGGTGACATCCTCATCGCCATTGTTAGAACACGGACACCAACCATGGTCTGGGACCGGTTTATTACTGCCGACTAGGCGCTACAAAAAGAAGTGCACAGACAGGCCTCTCGGTGTGTTATCTATACTATCAATACATAGTGCTGTACTATGAAGCGCGAGTATTTTCCTTGTGGGCTACATATAAAACACTTTCAATATTTCAGAGCAATGCTTGTGTATACATGCGTTGACCAGTTAAACTCGTCGTTAATTCACATGCCTAAGAATTTTTACTCTCCCTCACCTGTTTTAAAGACACTTTATTAACGTTAATACGTATGAATTATTTATCTTGCATGTTAATTTGACGAAATATCACATATTGAGTTTATACACTATTCAGTCGTAGCTTTGTTGCGCTTTAACTATATAAAGTGGTGAACCAGATATATATTTGTCATAGCTTCTAGTGTAAATTAGATTTTCCCCTAAAAATAAGTTAAAGTTTGCACACATGATTAATTTTGGGTAGCCTTGTGTGGTTGTCAAATCATTAGCATGAACTAGAATTAATGAAGGACCTGTAATTGACCTTTTTCCGTGCTGTATTTCTAATGTATCAGATGCTGCTTTAATATTGTAAGCATTTTTGCATAATTCTCACACATTTTCCTCATATTGACATCGATCCTTCTCTTTTTCATTGATTTTCAGATTTGCATTAGAAGCGCCAAATTTATCACACACCCTCGTCTCGACAAACTGCACCGAGTCCTTGCACAAGGATGGCATTCCAAGTTTTGTCACTACAACTTTTCTTTCCTATTTCCACCCTCGTACGTCCCAGGACTGGAACCACCTTCCTGGGATACTTGCCATGTGACCTGGGAGCTTTCTAAAAGTGCAATTAATAATTATATTGTTGATTGGGACTAATATGCAATTTCTATTTTGTTGTTTCCTCAATTGTTTTTTTCTAGCTTCTTCCCTTGAGGGAATCATAAAGGAAATAATTGAAAGAGATAATAAATTACGTCTTAAGCGACAGTGTAAAAGATAATTTAAAAAATCGCCTTCTGCGCGCTGCCATTTTCGTCTACTGAAACCCAAAACTCGTCAAACACAATGTTAGAGCCGAAAGCTCGCGGAGAGCGCCGATTGTACGTCGGTGCAAAAAGCGCGAAGTCATCGTCGTGATAGGCCGATCGGTGCGCTCCGTCAACTTGGGCCCCAACTTTGTGTGTGACGAGTTTAGCGGCACCGGACTGTGGCAACTGTGGAAAGCGTGTGAAGCAAGCGCAGTATCTCTCATCTACGGATTATCACACGATGTGCACGCGTCCACAGCTTAGTGACTCGGCATTTCTCGCCTGGGTGATAAGCGCTGGGAAAGGGTACAAGGCGGCCCACGAAATTCATTCGTCCCTCATCCTCCATAAATACCATAACAGATTGTTGCGAGTTGTTTTTCAAATTAAGAAGACAGAATCTAAAAGTCCGCGGACCTCTAAATTTTTATCAGAAAAAGATGATTTTTTCTTTAATCTCGGGTTTATGTCTTACTAGGTTGGCCGTCCTAACAGTCCAACCACTAACTGGCGAAAGACTACCGTGTGGCAAAGAAACTGTGGCTTGAGGCGCTGAGGTTTCTCGGCCCGTTTGCGCCTCCTTTCTTCTAAATCTACTTGCATGACCGCTTGACATGTGTACTGTAGTTATTATACGTGGCGCACGTGAAAGGATGTTCCCTCGAACGATGTTTTCGCTGCGGGTTATCTCACCGGCACGTCAAACCCACTCAAAGCGGGGGCGTTAGGTCTATTAACTTCTGACTCGTTTGCCCTTATTCCTCAACCAAGAGCTCAAATCTGAGTATTTTTTTTTTGTTGTTTTCTGTTACGCCGTCCGAGCCACAGAGCGATAGCCCCCTGCGTTTTCAGAATAATTACTCCAAAGATAAAAACGTTTGCGCCTAGCCTTTTTAATATTCCGAGAACGAAAATAGATATTTATAAATTTAGAGTGAAAATTGCATCTCCCAAAGCTGTTGCGACTGTCTGGCGTTCTATTTCTCTTATTAATAAAAAATATAGTGTGAGATTGACTGGACGTTCCAGAGCCTTACGTTTTTGTAAGGGTATGCAGCTAGACTACGTTGTATCGGGTTATATCGACTGTGCACGTAAGGGCCACCACCACCAGAAAGAAAACGACCTTTCCCACGGGAAGGGTCGTTTTTTTGAGGGCAACACCGAATACCCTATTAGCGGGAACAGCGAAGTACTTTGGGTGGTTTCAAGTATCACGTGGTATCCCAACTTCGTAATCAACGTAGAAAAAGAAAAAAAGGAGCCACTTGCAACTGCATCGCCAGTAGGCGGTCGGTAAATATGACATTATGTGTGAGTCGATAATCGGAACTTTAGATTTCATACACTGTATGTATAACCTCGCTAAGAAACGCAACGTGTGGGCAATAAAACGGTTCCACTAAAACCATTTTCTCCGTAAGCCAGTTTCCGCCCTGTTAATGGACCCTCCACTTTTTGCTAGTTGTTGACACGCGGACGCTTAGTCATTGGCTAGGCTTTTGGTGTTGGTGAAACGCTGGAACACGGCGAGTGCCTCCGTCAACGACACAACGCAGTAGGTAAAATTGGAAACGCATTTCAAAAACCCAAGCTTATACCGATTCGTTATCTTTTGGAGTAGCAATGGCGGCATCTCATTGAGCCTTCATGGACGCCAACGCTTGATTAGTGTCGTGATGTAGGCGAGTTGGTTCATGGTAACGGAAATAAACAGCGCGCAAAAAATGCACAAGGACGAAAGGAAGGTGCGAACGACACAAGCGCTGAACTCACAACTAAACATTTATTGAAAAAACACCAACGAAGTAACGCTTCCACATCTTGGACGCCGGCTGGGCTAAGTCAGAAAAAAAATTATATACGTGAAAATCGAGTACCAGAATGGACCTTTTACACATACCGACGGCACCAGGTGGTGGCTGCACAAACCAAAAATCAAGAAAGTGACCTACCTGCGCTACCAATCGATAACGGGAGCTACGCTACCAGTTTCTTCGCTCTCTGAGCAGCGGCGCCTGCCCAACGCGACTTTAAAGAGGGGCATCCGTGGCGTCCACCCAAAGGTCGTGTTTTCCTTTCCGTCGACGTTCTTTTTTTGTGTAACACAATATATATATGCTGCAGTTACGTGTTCTACTCACTGATATACAGCCTCCTTCCGGATTTCCTCGATTTTTCGTTCCGACTTCCGCCGCTGGGCATCGGGCGCTCGCGCGTGCGCAGAACGCTTCTCGGAAAAGGTCCATTAAGTCGCCGACTACTCCGGAAAAAGCAAATCAATCAACCCCCCCCCCCCCCCCCCCGGCCCAAGAGAAAAAAAAAAAATTCTCGACCGAGTTTGGAAGTACTGCCTCTGCACCGAAAAAATATATGGCAAAAGTTAATCAACATGGCGTCCCGCGAGATTTTGAGCCGAAAGGTAGTGCAGGTATGGCAAAAAAACAACTTTAATGGTATTTTTCCTTTTGTACGATGAGTTGACGCTATAAAAGTAGGAGGCCGTTTTATGTACTGGCAGTGTGCTGTAATTAAGTAAGTTCATATCTGTCACCGACAGTTTGCTTGGTCACACATAAGTGCATTGAAGCAACTTCTGTGCTGTCATAACTTCTTGAAATGCAGTTGATATACTTATCACCAATGAATGTTTCGGCTCCTCAGTGTTCTCATTGTGGTATTACATGAACGCCCTATTTAAAGGCAATGTTTAGAGCGGATTGTCATAACGAGCTCACAATACTAGGCTGCTAAGACCGGTAACCTTGATGGTTTCGGAATGCACGTTGCAAAAGAACTGTAGAAGCTCGACGTCATCACGCGCTCAGCAGTCGCGCACACAGCTACGGCCCCCAGTTCCTATTGACGACATGCACAATCGAAAGGGACGCTGTGATCGGCCTTCCACGATTGGTGGAATGTTGACTATGACGTCAGCAAATGATTTCTCTTTGAGAGAAATAAAAGGAATGGAAAAACTTCTATTTTCGCGGTGTTGGCAGCGTTGGTTTCAGAGTGCAATGATTTCAAGCTTCCACTATGCTCATTACAAATACCATCGAAGTTGTTTTTTCGCATGGTAATGACCTCAAGTGAAGGAACCATAGGAGTGCGCCACCCAAACATCTCGCCGCTAAGTACATCATAATGCCTGGTTCAGACAGTTGCGTTTGACTGCGTTTGACGTTGACTGCGTTGCGGCTGCGAGAAACCAGGACATCCCTGCTGCTTACATCGCGTGCCAAGATGATTCCTCGAATTGGATTCTACGCTTCATTCGAAGCACAGAAGTGCCGGTGACTCGCTTTCGGTTCTCGCCGCAACGCAGTCAAACGCACTCAAACGCAAGTGTCTGAACCGGCCTTAAGGCATAATCGCGTGGGCAGCACGTGCACTACCCATAAGGAGTAAAACAGAAACGCCTCTAGCGAGCTTCTCACCGCGAATATAGCTCCGCTTTGCTAGCGGGAGCTCCTGCCGTTACATGGAAGCATGAATTAAGCACGCGACCGCTGGGCCCGCTTTCCTCAGCGTACAACCTACTAAACGCCTCTAATTAGACATTTTTAGCGGATCAAAGCACCAAAGACAATGCCGGGAATGCAGATACACGCGCTGGGCGTGCTGGCGTCTGCAGCTAGAACTGTTCAAAAGCAAGAATCTAAAAACAAATGTCACTTGGCACGCGCGTTCCACAAACGATTCTTTTGTATGGAGAAGGCGAGCGCGTGTACCTTCGTTTCCAGCATTCTCTCTGATGCTTAATTAGGTAATTTAGATAAAGGTCTATTACGCAAGCATCAAGCAGAATGCTGAAAATATAGGCCCGCGCGCCCGCACGCGCTGGCCTTCCCTGTTTAAAAAATTCAAAGTAGTTGACCAAAATAAGGCGTTGACGAATGCGCGTACAAGACGCCATTTCTTTAAGATTCTTGGTTTAAAACAATTACTGCTGCAGACGCTAGCATGTGCTGCGTGTAGACCTACATTCCGAGCATTCTCCTTGATGCATGAGTAATTCAGGCGAAGGTATATTTAACTAAGTTGCGGGCTCCATCAGAAAGGACAACTGGACCCGCGAAGCCTTCGTGTTTTTTTTAAATAACAAAGCAAATCCAGTTGTAAAACTTTATTACCGGGTTTTATCATCTATATATGTCACTGAGACGATAAAAGAAGTGTTCGTAATTAGATATTGACGAGCCACAATGCTTAAAAAAATATAAGCTTATTTGTCAGACAAGTTCCAACCTCGCTTCAAGCCCCCACGCATTAGTTCCTAGAACCAATCCCAACAACGGTTTGTTAGGAGCACAAGTTCATGTTGTGGCGCCATCAACATGGCGCCACAATGGCGCGTTACGCGGTTAATGCAATGTTTTCATGGAGCATAAAGAGGCACTGCAGCGTTCGACCATGCATAAGCCACGGTTTTTTTGGAAGACGTGAGTCAGCCTCTGTCCATGCGTTGTAACACAGCGTCTGAAAGAACTAAACAAAACTCAATAAAGAGAAAAATAAAGCTTGCGATTGTGGGCCACTTGGTGATCCGAAGCATTGGACCAGGTTTCCCGCATGTTAAAAATCGACTGTCGTCATTTCCACTGCGGGGTGGCTAAGTGCAACGGACCAAGAGAACGGCACTGGGTCGCTGATGAAAGGCCGCCGCAGCGTATGTGCTTGGGCTTTTTCGGCTCGGAGCGCGCGGTGTGAACAGCCATTAAAGGATTACGTGTTGCTGAACGAGTGCGTTGTGTTGTGTCATCGCGCAAGAGCAAGGGAACTCTTACACGCTTTCAGTGTCATTAAAACGATAAGAATACTGTGACGGAGTCGCGTGACCTCCTGTAAAGGAAAGAAACGAAGAAACAGGTTCAAACAAAAAAAAGAAGAAGAAAAAAAGAAATACCACTAAAGCGATTCCGGTAATTTATTTCCTTTTCAGTTTTGGCCGGAGTTACCCTTTAAAAGAAATTTCGACGACCAACCAAGCTTCGTCGCCCTTGGCGCCCAACGTGGGGCCAAGTGATAAAATGTTGGCTGGGGCTTTTCTAGCATTTCCCAGTAGTATATGCTCTTGTAACGTTTTTGCGAAATTTACATCCACCAATGAAATTCTGCCAGCTTATCGTCCAAGGGCAGCGTGAAAAAGTGAACTGACGCTCAACCAAAACCGAAACGAAAAATATTATATGTTGCCCACCAGAGGTGCTACCCAAATTTGAGATGTACAGGCCTATACGGTAGATAACCCACATCAGACAATGTCAAAGTAAAGGTGTGAAAAAAAGTGAGCTCTTTATGACGTGCAAGATGAGCTGTTGACTTTTCACTAAAGTTCAGACGAGTTGTCAGTATTAATCCGGTGATTCTCTCCCACAAATGAACAACACAAAAGGTCCGTTTTTGAAGCGACAGACAAATCGTAAATGAGTTTTTGCGCTCTCAATGTTGCAAGCTTCGTTTACGCTTTATTTCTCGATGTTGAAGGAACGATGACATGAAGGTTCTGCAGAAATCAGAAAGGTAAGTTATTTTTAAGTAACGGTCCATTACCTTTGTATTAAGTAATCAATTAATCTAATTCCGTACTTTTTAACCTAGAACTATTGTAACTGCAATCGCTTACTTTTTTAGTAACGTATACGAGACATTGACGCGTGGCAAGACGGCTTTCATTTGGTGAAATTCAGTTGTTTAGTTGGCAACAGAATGAAAAAAGCACTAATTTTGAATATAATAAGTAAATTAAGTTTTTTAATTAAAATCAAGTTTATATTACTTAAATGGGAATAATTTTACTTAAGGGGCGATGTGGGGCTTTAGGGTAATTTTCTTATTTATGAAATAATACTTGTCATGTTATACGCTAATATAACATATCTCGCACCTGTTCCAAATATGTAATCAGATATTGAATATCTTTACAGGAATCCAAGAAAACCGGTCTAATTTTATTACGTCATTTGTTACAGGCGGCTAAAACAATGATTCGTAAATTATCAAAATTTTGAATGCAACTGCATTCACAAAGGTGTAATTTGTGCGGTGATGCTATTTTAGATCTTAACTGAGAGGGTTTTATGTTACTAAAAAAACGATTGTAATTATAGTGTAAAAGGAATGCTTTCTCGTTATTTAAGAAAGTAATTAATTGGATAAAACTCTTAAGTTGGAAGACTATAAAAATAGCATCACCACACGTACAGCTCCATTATTTCCCACTAGAATGGCACCAGACGTGTTAATATTGTCCAAGACCAACTTCAGAAATCGCCTGTAAGGCATCGGTACTTGTGAATGAAGCGTGAAGAGAGAAAAAGAAACGCACTTGGAGTATGTGTATTTCTACGGAATGTTCATAAAAAAATTAAAACTTCTTATTTTTTTTTATTCAAAATTAGTTAGAGCAATAATATTTTGTACAGAGCTGGGTGGGTATGTCTAAATATCAGAGAAGCCATTTTCTGAAAAATAACTTTTCCCCAACTTTTTACCATTTAACGAGAAGCCCCCCCCCCCCCCCCCCCCCCCCCGGGGCCTTTAAAACACTGGTAGCTCTAAAATTACGCGTCTTTGTCACTATACGTATTTTTAAGAATGGCAGATTAATTGACCAACCCCACCAATCACTGAAAGCAATTAATTAGTGAAAAAAGCCTTTTTGTTTTTGATTTTGCGTTCTCATTTGCTTTCAATAGGACATTACTGATCTAATTTTCGTTTCTTACTTTTGAGTTCTTCTTTGCTTGCAAGAAAACGTTACGTAACTAACCTACGAAGTGGGAGGTAAAAACGAAGTGCAACGATCCGATTTGCCCAGAAGACTAGTTGTTTTTGCTCTTGTTGAGCCGGTTATATGTCTTTCTTGCTTAGCATTTTTTTTAAATTTAATTACCAGAGAAATGCAAATGGAAAGCATCAAATAATAAACAAATTATAAATACAACTTACTTTTTAATATTTTCCGCGAGAAAATTTGATTTAAATCATCAAACCGGTCCGATTTAAATTACGCTTTGAAGCACCGTGCTTTTAATTTTCTACCTGGGTTAATATATATATATATTTTCGAACTAGTAAAAAAGAGAAAGAAAACGTGGGATTACTACAGTCGATCGAATGTTATTTTATCAAAAGACGTTTTAGAGAACGGGCTCGTTTTATATAAGCTCAATTTAGAGAATAGGTGCCTCAGTTGAGAGAAATTTCGTTTATCGAAAAGGGGACGCTGATTAATAAAAGGCTATCCTACTTAGCGCGTGTATCACTGGGGCTTGTGTTAAACCAGTCGCCCTTGCCCCCCCTCCCCCAGACTTGCGGCGGCTTAATTCGCTAAGAGAAGGCTCATAGATATTTTTTTTTCTAAACTGAGCATCTCTAAACTTCTCGAAACCGCATGTCTCCGAAAAAATTTTCATCTTTTTTGCTTCAAATAACTTGACATCACCAGACCTTCAATTTCTCACCGTAAAGTGGTACAACGACACTGATAGTGGATAAACCGCTATCAGTGTCGTCTTAGCGAGTCAATCAAGGAGGACGTATTTCAGCGAGACGTTGTGTCATGCATACTTCGTAAGTCCCCTCGAACGCTCTCGGGAAAATAGACGCCCCGAAAGATGCCGAAAGCGGATGTTCGATCGGAAGCCGGATCCATCTCCGAAATCTGAGAGGCCACTTCTTCCTGGCTGCGGGAAGGCGGCGCGCATGGCAGTGAATCATTTTTAGAAATATGAACCGGCCTCCAGACACGTGATGCTCTGTCCTAAGCAACAGTTGTTTCGAACTTCCTGGTTCATTTGTCACTCGGTGATGTCGGCAGAGCGACGTTCGAAGTGGTAAGCGGGGCTCCTCGCCTGGAATGCACTCCAGAGAAGAAGGCCGTTTCATCAGTGAAATGCCCCGAGACGAATGTCTTGTATTGTGTATGAACGCAGCCATAACTAACCTTTACGCTTTTGTTTTACAGTGGTAGCTATGACTGGTGTCCCTCTTGGGGTGAAATTTGGAGTTGGTTGGCAGGCAAAAAAAACCACGTGATCGTGGATATAGTGACAGTTAAAAAGGCACTGAAGTCATTTTTGAAGAAAAAAGGTTGTTTTTGATATTATATTGTTTAAAAGGTGTTAGTTCCCGCGTATACTAAGTCCTATATTATAAAACCGACTATTTATCTCAGGGCAATAGAAAAACATGTGGACACTTTTCTCGCGGACTACATTGCGTGGACCAATGAAAGCCCAACAATACGCGCAGATTCCGAATGATTTTATTATAACTCGTTTCGAAGATAGTCGGATAGGTACACATTCGGATAAGACTTTTCTTTTTCTCCGCGGGCGAAGCCATCGCTTGCAACTCGCCGACAAGCGCCCTTCGTCGACCACCTCACTCGGAAGCTTCCCAAAAAGGGCGTGTCGCGATCTTTGAACACGCCTTTAACGAGGAAATAAGCTACGCACGGTTGGCTGTGCTCGCGCAACGCAGCGGAGGCTGTATCTCCACGGGGTGCGGTGCCGTCGGTGCCGAGAAGCGCTCAGATTGCAAACCGAAACTTAAAAACCAGTCGGTTGTGCGGTTTTTCAGAAAGCCGTAAAACTCTGCGCGTGCCTTCTATCGTTCTGTAATTTGTTGATTTTGTGTTTCTCGATGATGGTCAGCAAGATTCAAATTGAAACCATGCCGTTAAACTCAATATTTAAAAGAAATAATTACGCGAAAATAATTTACAACTTAATTAGCCCCAACTTTAATAGTTTTCTTAAATAGGCCCCTGGCTTGGGACCAATATGACCCAAGCCTTTTTTTTTCGTGCGATGCGTAGTTTTCGAAATATGAAATTTTCCCACCTTTCGTGAAAGACCCTGTATATATTATAACTTGTCTACAACCTAACCACTTTCAATCACTTAAAAAAAGAAAACGAAAACGTAGCGATCGTCTGTTCGCTCCAAGTGGTTTCGCGGTATTTGCATATTTCAAGCTCGCTACCAACGGTTTTTGTTAAGCCACTCGGTTTGTTACCTATACTTCGTTTCATCATATATTCGAGCGCAGTCGACGGCACGAACACATAAGAACAAACAAACATCACTGTCCAGAGCAGGAAGAAAACTACGTTCTGCCCCGAATGCAGTGTCTCTCAATCAAGCACAAGCGTTTAGTGACTTTGTGATTACGGGGCTAGTCCAGGGCAAGAATAGTGACGAAATCGACGTTCACAGGCAGACTGGCTAAATAGGTGCCTGTGACAACTTGTGATGCCTTCCAACCTGATTTCCATCCACATACTTGCCTGGAACATTCTAAATGCGCCAGTTGTCCAGATTTTCGTAACTGGTGCGAGTTGCAACAATAATAAATTCCCTAGCTAGTGCTGCGCGTCTTGGTCGTCTCGGTTCTTTGTTGGTCTATTCCAAAATGTAACCGACAAAAAAAAAAAAAAAAAAGCTGCTGGAAGCTCTGTACTTTTTTCACCTATTACGTCCAAGCTGATTACATTTTTTTTTTGTGATTATATTTCTATTTCGTTACTAGAGCCTGGCACACTAACTCCCGAGTGTGCGATGCAAAAATAAAATGAGATACCCAGAAACCCGTTGCAGGTGCCCTGAAGTCGCTGACGCAAATTTTGAGGAATGCATTTGGAAAAGTATTTGGAGGAGACCAAATACATTTGGTTGTATTTGTATCTTGTACTTTAATGCTTTCTTGTAAATGTAATTAGATTTGTAATTAAATACATTTTTGACGAAGTATTTTGTACTTGTATTTCGATACATATTTGCATGTATTTTGCCCATCCCTGATGCATACAATAGCAAATGAAAGAATGATTTCTAGCAACAACCAAATTCCATTTTCAGGTTGCTTTAATTTTTAAAATATTTTAGAACAACGTGATTTAGACAATGTTTTGGATTTAAATTGTTGCCTGTTATCGTTATCTGATTTTATGGTTAATAAATCGTGAATGTCTACAAAGAAAGATAGGAATCAATCAGCCAATCACGGTTTGCGTTCAAATAAATATAGCGACGGGTTTGTTTAGATTGTCGAACTCTGGAAACTGTACAATGATGATTGTTGCTTGACATGTCTTTATTATAGTAATGGGGCATGATCCAGCCGGCTACGGAACTTGCTAAGAAGTAGGGGAGTGGGTTTCATGAACGGTATTGTTGAATGTCTTTTTGCTAGTCAAGGCTCAGTCAATAATTACCATATTATCGCAACCACATTCCATGACGCAATTTTTATTTTTTTATTTGCTTAATTTACTCACTTATGGTAATGCTGTATACATTAGGATATTGTATCAGAGAGACAGATAAATAGTTTAAATACGACAGAGCAAACAGCGATGAAAATAAGAGCTCTCAAGCTCTTCCTGTTCAACAAAGAGCCGCAGTGTTAGTAATACAGTTTTAACTTTGAAAGGGTTATCTAATCTCCGGGATGCAGATAAGGTGTCATAAGACTTTTTTCCCCTTCGCAACCCCAAGATTCTCGGACAGGCGAGCGCCGTTACTACTTACGCCATCTATCGGCCGCCGCTGCGCCGGCGCCCGTAACTCTATGGACCAAAGCGATATTTTTTTATACAAAGAAAACTAATCACTCAATCCCTTTGCACTTTTGTGTCACGTTTTAATACGTTGCCCTTAACCTCCACGAGAATTTTCGTGGTCCTGGGTTTATATTAAGTCTGGCCAAAATGCAACCAAACTTTTACTCATTGGTTCCTATGGCGAACCGCAGAAAAATCATACGTCTTTTCAACATTCGATGCAAACCCTAAGAAAACCACTCGATCAATTTAGTTGCATTTTGCTATATATATAGCCAATGTCTCTAGCTCCATGGAAACAGTTTTTATTTTCAAATTACTTAAATTTAAAGTGGTTCCCCAGGGCTTTAAATACCAAAAAGGATCCGCAGTTGGTGAGGAGACTCGAGGATTCAGTGACGTTGTTGCGTTCCTAAATACATTTTTTTAGCAACATATGTAATGTATAACAAAACGGCAACTACACTGAATATTTTCTTAATTGATAAACACAAAACCTAAATGCAGTTTTTTTTGTTGTTGTTGTTGTTGTTTTTTTTTTTTTTGTTCTTATCACGTAATTAGCTCAAGTACATTATACTTAAAGCGCTGAATAATTAAAGAGTCAAAGCGTTTTTTGATCCGAACTATCTTTTACAAAGTGTCCAAATTTCATTTTACCGGCTATTCCACTTCCAAGAATGGTATTAAAAATAAAAATGCCAAAATGAGTGGGCGTGGTCCAGACACTTTGGCAAACGGGACATGAAGAGTACCATTTATGGCGACATTTAGCACGCTGTTACTGCTAATTAATCAATCTTATGTAGGTTTGCTTCGCGTGCGCCCAAGAGCTTTTGAAACGGCCCAGTATCTCTTA
The DNA here is from genome assembly GCF_016920785.2 of Ixodes scapularis. Lineage (NCBI taxonomy): Eukaryota > Metazoa > Arthropoda > Arachnida > Ixodida > Ixodidae > Ixodes > Ixodes scapularis. The sequence continues at coordinate 174,549,276 of NW_024609835.1, forward strand.
AGTCATCACAACCTCAGACGTCAAAATCATGCAAAAAAGGGGTGTGTCCCAGAAATTTGGGCATACGCGCCGCCAATTGTACCATCAATGGCGACACTCAGTACTCTATAAGCCAAAATAATGCATCCCCTCCAGTTTTGCGACGTATATGCCCGAGAGCTTTTGAAGCGGCCCAGAATTTATTTAGTTATCACTCTCCAAAGCTTGCCTCAACCGTCAAAATCGGCCAAAAAAGGGGCGTTTCCCACAAATTTGGGCACACGCGCCGTCCATTGTACCATCAATGGCGACACTCAGCAGTCTGTAATTCATTATAAGGAATCTCCGCTAGGTCTATGACGCGTATGCCCGAGTGCTTTTGAAGCGGCCAAGAATTTATTTAGTTATCGCTCTCCAAAGGTTGCCTCAGACGTCAAAATCGGCCAAAAAGGGGGCGTTTCCCACAAATTCGGGCATACGCGCCGTCAATTGTACCATCAATGGCGACACTCAGCAGTCTGTAATTCATTATAAGGAATCTCCTCTAGGTCTATGACGCGTATGCCCGAGTGCTTTTGAAGCGGCCCAGAATTTATTTAGTTATCGCTCTCCAAAGGTTGCCTCAGACGTCAAAATCGGCCCAAAAGGGGGCGTTTCCCACAAATTCGGGCATACGCGCCGTCAATTGTACCATCAATGGCGACACTCAGCAGTCTGTAATTCATTATAAGAAATCTCCTCTAGGTCTATGACGCGTATGCCCGAGTGCTTTTGAAGCGGCCAAGAATTTATTTAGTTATCGCTCTCCAAAGGTTGCCTCAGACGTCAAAATCGGCCCAAAAGGGGGCGTTTCCCACAAATTCGGGCATACGCGCCGTCAATTGTACCATCAATGGCGACACTCAGCAGTCTGTAATTCATTATAAGAAATCTCCTCTAGGTGTATGACGTGTATGCCCGAGTGCTTTTGAAGCGGCCAAGAATTTATTTAGTTATCGCTCTCCAAAGGTTGCCTCAGACGTCAAATACAGACAAAAAGGGGGCGTTTCCCACAAATTCGAGCATACGCGCCGTCAATTGTACCATCAATGGCGACACTCAGCAGTCTGTAATTCATTATAAAGAATCTCCTCTAGGTCTATGACGCATATGCCCGAGTGCTTTCGATGCGGCCCAGAATTTATTTAGTTATCGCTCTCCAAATGTTGCCTCAGACGTCAAAATCGGCCAAAAAGGGGGGTTCCCCACAAATTCGGGCATACGCGCCGTCAATTGTACCATCAATGGCGACACTCAGCAGTCTGTAATTCATTATAAGGAATCTCCTCTAGGTCTATGACGCGTATGCCCGAGTGCTTTTGAAGCGGCCCAGGATTTATTTAGTTATCGCTCTCCAAAGTTTGCCTCAGACGTCAAAATCGGCCAAAAAGGGGGCGTTCCCCACAAATTCGGGCATACGCGCCGTCAATTGTACCATCAATGGCGATACTCAGCAGTCTGTAATTCATTATAAAGAATCTCCTCTAGGTCTATGACGCGTATGCCCGAGTGCTTTTGAAGCGGCCCAGAATTTATTTAGTTATCGCTCTCCAAAGGTTGCCTCAGACGTCAAAATCGGCCAAAAAGGGGGCGTTCCCCACAAATTCGGGCATACGCGCCGTCAATTGTACCATCAATGGCGATACTCAGCAGTCTGTAATTCATTATAAAGAATCTCCTCTAGGTGTATGACGCGTATCCTCGAGTGCTTTTGCAGCGGCCCAGAATTTATTTAGTTATCGCTCTCCAAAGGTTGCCTCAGACGTCAAAATCGGCCAAAAAGGGGGCGTTCCCCACAAATTCGGGCATACGCGCCGTCAATTGTACCATCAATGGCGACACTCAGCAGTCTGTAATTCATTATAAAGAATCTCCTCTAGGTTTATGACGCGTATGCCCGAGTGCTTTTGAAGCGGCCCAGAATTTATTTAGTTATCGCTCTCCAAAGGTTGCCTCAGACGTCAAAATCGGCCAAAAAGGGGGCGTTTCCCACAAATTCGGGCATACGCGCCGTCAATTGTACCATCAATGGCGAGACTCAGCAGTCTGTAATTCATTATAAGGAATCTCCTCTAGGTCTATGACGCGTATGCCCGAGTGCTTTTGAAGCGGCCCAGAATTTATTTAGTTATCGCTCTCCAAAGGTTGCCTCAGACGTCAAAATCGGCCCAAAAGGGGGCGTTTCCCACAAATTCGGGCATACGCGCCGTCAATTGTACCATCAATGGCGACACTCAGCAGTCTGTAATTCATTATAAGAAATCTCCTCTAGGTGTATGACGTGTATGCCCGAGTGCTTTTGAAGCGGCCAAGAATTTATTTAGTTATCGCTCTCCAAAGGTTGCCTCAGACGTCAAAATCAGACAAAAAGGGGGCGTTTCCCACAAATTCGAGCATACGCGCCGTCAATTGTACCATCAATGGCGACACTCAGCAGTCTGTAATTCATTATAAAGAATCTCCTCTAGGTCTATGACGCATATGCCCGAGTGCTTTCGATTCGGCCCAGAATTTATTTAGTTATCGCTCTCCAAATGTTGCCTCAGACGTCAAAATCGGCCAAAAAGGGGGGTTCCCCACAAATTCGGGCATACGCGCCGTCAATTGTACCATCAATGGCGACACTCAGCAGTCTGTAATTCATTATAAGGAATCTCCTCTAGGTCTATGACGCGTATGCCCGAGTGCTTTTGAAGCGGCCCAGGATTTATTTAGTTATCGCTCTCCAAAGTTTGCCTCAGACGTCAAAATCGGCCAAAAAGGGGGCGTTTCTCACAAATTCGGGCATACGCGCCGTCAATTGTACCATCAATGGCGATACTCAGCAGTCTGTAATTCATTATAAAGAATCTCCTCTAGGTGTATGACGCGTATCCTCGAGTGCTTTTGAAGCGGCCCAGAATTTATTTAGTTATCGCTCTCCAAAGGTTGCCTCAGACGTCAAAATCGGCCAAAAAGGGGGCGTTCCCCACAAATTCGGGCATACGCGCCGTCAATTGTACCATCAATGGCGATACTCAGCAGTCTGTAATTCATTATAAAGAATCTCCTCTAGGTCTATGACGCGTATGCCCGAGTGCTTTTGAAGCGGCCCAGAATTTATTTAGTTATCGCTCTCCAAAGGTTGCCTCAGACGTCAAAATCGGCCAAAAAGGGGGCGTTCCCCACAAATTTGGGCATACGCGCCGTCAATTGTACCATCAATGGCGATACTCAGCAGTCTGTAATTCATTATAAAGAATCTCCTCTAGGTGTATGACGCGTATCCTCGAGTGCTTTTGAAGCGGCCCAGAATTTATTTAGTTATCGCTCTCCAAAGGTTGCCTCAGACGTCAAAATCGGCCAAAAAGGGGGCGTTCCCCACAAATTCGGGCATACGCGCCGTCAATTGTACCATCAATGGCGACACTCAGCAGTCTGTAATTCATTATAAAGAATCTCCTCTAGGTCTATGACGCGTATGCCCGAGTGCTTTTGAAGCGGCCCAGAATTTATTTAGTTATCGCTCTCCAAAGGTTGCCTCAGACGTCAAAATCGGCCAAAAAGGGGGCGTTCCCCACAAATTCGGGCATACGCGCCGTCAATTGTACCATCAATGGCGACACTCAGCAGTCTGTAATTCATTATAAAGAATCTCCTCTAGGTCTATGACGCGTATGCCCGAGTGCTTTTGAAGCGGCCCAGAATTTATTTAGTTATCGCTCTCCAAAGGTTGCCTCAGACGTCAAAATCGGCCAAAAAGGGGGCGTTTCCCACAAATTCGGGCATACGCGCCGTCAATTGTACCATCAATGGCGATACTCAGCAGTCTGTAATTCATTATAAAGAATCTCCTCTAGGTCTATGACGCGTATGCCCGAGTGCTTTTGAAGCGGCCCAGAATTTATTTAGTTATCGCTCTCCAAAGGTTGCCTCAGACGTCAAAATCGGCCAAAAAGGGGGCGTTTCCCACAAATTCGGGCATACGCGCCGTCAATTGTACCATCAATGGCGATACTCAGCAGTCTGTAATTCATTATAAAGAATCTCCTCTAGGTGTATGACGCGTATCCTCGAGTGCTTTTGAAGCGGCCCAGAATTTATTTAGTTATCGCTCTCCAAAGGTTGCCTCAGACGTCAAAATCGGACAAAAAGGGGGCGTTCCCCACAAATTCGGGCATACGCGCCGTCAATTGTACCATCAATGGCGACACTCAGCAGTCTGTAATTCATTATAAAGAATCTCCTCTAGGTCTATGACGCGTATGCCCGAGTGCTTTTGAAGCGGCCCAGTATTTATTTAGTTATCGCTCTCCAAAGGTTGCCTCAGACGTCAAAATCGGCCAAAAAGGGGGCGTTCCCCACAAATTCGGGCATACGCGCCGTCAATTGTACCATCAATGGCGACACTCAGCAGTCTGTAATTCATTATAAGGAATCTCCTCTAGGTCTATGACGCGTATGCCCGAGTGCTTTTGAAGCGGCCCAGGATTTATTTAGTTATCGCTCTCCAAAGTTTGCCTCAGACGTCAAAATCGGCCAAAAAGGGGGCGTTTCCCACAAATTCGGGCATACGCGCCGTCAATTGTACCATCAATGGCGATACTCAGCAGTCTGTAATTCATTATAAGGAATCTCCTCTAGGTCTATGACGCGTATGCCCGAGTGCTTTTGAAGCGGCCCAGGATTTATTTAGTTATCGCTCTCCAAAGTTTGCCTCAGACGTCAAAATCGGCCAAAAAGGGGGCGTTTCCCACAAATTCGGGCATAGGCGCCGTCAATTGTACCATCAATGGCGACACTCAGCAGTCTGTAATTCATTATAAAGAATCTCCTCTAGGTCTATGACGCATATGCCCGAGTGCTTTTGAAGCGGCCCAGGATTTATTTAGTTATCGCTCTCCAAAGGTTGCCTCAGACGTCAAAATCGGCCAAAAAGGGGGCGTTCCCCACAAATTCGGGCATACGCGCCGTCAATTGTACCATCAATGGCGATACTCAGCAGTCTGTAATTCATTATAAAGAATCTCCTCTAGGTCTATGACGCGTATGCCCGAGTGCTTTTGAAGCGGCCCAGAATTTATTTAGTTATCGCTCTCCAAAGGTTGCCTCAGACGTCAAAATCGGCCAAAAAGGGGGCGTTTCCCACAAATTCGGGCATACGCGCCGTCAATTGTACCATCAATGGCGACACTCAGCAGTCTGTAATTCATTATAAGGAATCTCCTCTAGGTCTATGACGCGTATGCCCGAGTGCTTTTGAAGCGGCCCAGGATTTATTTAGTTATCGCTCTCCAAAGTTTGCCTCAGACGTCAAAATCGGCCAAAAAGGGGGCGTTTCCCACAAATTCGGGCATACGCGCCGTCAATTGTACCATCAATGGCGATACTCAGCAGTCTGTAATTCATTATAAGGAATCTCCTCTAGGTCTATGACGCGTATGCCCGAGTGCTTTTGAAGCGGCCCAGGATTTATTTAGTTATCGCTCTCCAAAGTTTGCCTCAGACGTCAAAATCGGCCAAAAAGGGGGCGTTTCCCACAAATTCGGGCATACGCGCCGTCAATTGTACCATCAATGGCGACACTCAGCAGTCTGTAATTCATTATAAAGAATCTCCTCTAGGTCTATGACGCATATGCCCGAGTGCTTTTGAAGCGGCCCAGGATTTATTTAGTTATCGCTCTCCAAAGGTTGCCTCAGACGTCAAAATCGGCCAAAAAGGGGGCGTTCCCCACAAATTCGGGCATACGCGCCGTCAATTGTACCATCAATGGCGATACTCAGCAGTCTGTAATTCATTATAAAGAATCTCCTCTAGGTCTATGACGCGTATGCCCGAGTGCTTTTGAAGCGGCCCAGAATTTATTTAGTTATCGCTCTCCAAAGGTTGCCTCAGACGTCAAAATCGGCCAAAAAGGGGGCGTTTCCCACAAATTCGGGCATACGCGCCGTCAATTGTACCATCAATGGCGATACTCAGCAGTCTGTAATTCATTATAAAGAATCTCCTCTAGGTGTATGACGCGTATCCTCGAGTGCTTTTGAAGCGGCCCAGAATTTATTTAGTTATCGCTCTCCAAAGGTTGCCTCAGACGTCAAAATCGGCCAAAAAGGGGGCGTTCCCCACAAATTCGGGCATACGCGCCGTCAATTGTACCATCAATGGCGATACTCAGCAGTCTGTAATTCATTATAAAGAATCTCCTCTAGGTCTATGACGCGTATGCCCGAGTGCTTTTGAAGCGGCCCAGAATTTATTTAGTTATCGCTCTCCAAAGGTTGCCTCAGACGTCAAAATCGGCCAAAAAGGGGGCGTTTCCCACAAATTCGGGCATACGCGCCGTCAATTGTACCATCAATGGCGATACTCAGCAGTCTGTAATTCATTATAAAGAATCTCCTCTAGGTGTATGACGCGTATCCTCGAGTGCTTTTGAAGCGGCCCAGAATTTATTTAGTTATCGCTCTCCAAAGGTTGCCTCAGACGTCAAAATCGGCCAAAAAGGGGGCGTTCCCCACAAATTCGGGCATACGCGCCGTCAATTGTACCATCAATGGCGATACTCAGCAGTCTGTAATTCATTATAAAGAATCTCCTCTAGGTGTATGACGCGTATCCTCGAGTGCTTTTGAGGCGGCCCAGAATTTATTTAGTTATCGCTCTCCAAAGGTTGCCTCAGACGTCAAAATCGGCCAAAAAGGGGGCGTTCCCCACAAATTCGAGCATACGCGCCGTCAATTGTACCATCAATGGCGACACTCAGCAGTCTGTAATTCATTATAAAGAATCTCCTCTAGGCCTATGACGCATATCCCCGAATGCTTTCGATGCGGCCCTGAATTTATTTAGTTATCGCTCTCCAAATGTTGCCTCAGACGTCAAAATCGGCCAAAAAGGGGGCGTTCCCCACAAATTCGGGCATACGCGCCGTCAATTGTACCATCAATGGCGACACTCAGCAGTCTGTAATTCATTATAAGGAATCTCCTCTAGGTCTATGACGCGTATGCCCGAGTGCTTTTGAAGCGGCCAAGAATTTATTTAGTTATCGCTCTCCAAAGGTTGCCTCAGACGTCAAAATCGGCCAAAAAGGGGGCGTTTCCCACAAATTCGGGCATACGCGCCGTCAATTGTACCATCAATGGCGACACTCAGCAGTCTGTAATTCATTATAAGGAATCTCCGCTAGGTCTATGACGCGTATGCCCGAGTGCTTTTGAAGCGGCCAAGAATTTATTTAGTTATCGCTCTCCAAAGGTTGCCTCAGACGTCAAAATCGGCCAAAAAGGGGGCGTTTCCCACAAATTCGGGCATACGCGCCGTCAATTGTACCATCAATGGCGACACTCAGCAGTCTGTAATTCATTATAAGGAATCTCCTCTAGGTCTATGACGCGTATCCTCGAGTGCTTTTGAAGCGGCCCAGAATTTATTTAGTTATCGCTCTCCAAAGGTTGCCTCAGACGTCAAAATCGGCCCAAAAGGGGGCGTTTCCCACAAATTCGGGCATACGCGCCGTCAATTGTACCATCAATGGCGACACTCAGCAGTCTGTAATTCATTATAAGAAATCTCCTCTAGGTGTATGACGTGTATGCCCGAGTGCTTTTGAAGCGGCCAAGAATTTATTTAGTTATCGCTCTCCAAAGGTTGCCTCAGACGTCAAAATCAGACAAAAAGGGGGCGTTTCCCACAAATTCGAGCATACGCGCCGTCAATTGTACCATCAATGGCGACACTCAGCAGTCTGTAATTCATTATAAAGAATCTCCTCTAGGTCTATGACGCATATGCCCGAGTGCTTTCGATGCGGCCCAGAATTTATTTAGTTATCGCTCTCCAAATGTTGCCTCAGACGTCAAAATCGGCCAAAAAGGGGGGTTCCCCACAAATTCGGGCATACGCGCCGTCAATTGTACCATCAATGGCGACACTCAGCAGTCTGTAATTCATTATAAGGAATCTCCTCTAGGTCTATGACGCGTATGCCCGAGTGCTTTTGAAGCGGCCCAGGATTTATTTAGTTATTGCTCTCCAAAGTTTGCCTCAGACGTCAAAATCGGCCAAAAAGGGGGCGTTTCCCACAAATTCGGGCATACGCGCCGTCAATTGTACAATCAATGGCGATACTCAGCAGTCTGTAATTCATTATAAAGAATCTCCTCTAGGTGTATGACGCGTATCCTCGAGTGCTTTTGAAGCGGCCCAGAATTTATTTAGTTATCGCTCTCCAAAGGTTGCCTCAGACGTCAAAATCGGCCAAAAAGGGGGCGTTCCCCACAAATTCGGGCATACGCGCCGTCAATTGTACCATCAATGGCGATACTCAGCAGTCTGTAATTCATTATAAAGAATCTCCTCTAGGTCTATGACGCGTATGCCCGAGTGCTTTTGAAGCGGCCCAGAATTTATTTAGTTATCGCTCTCCAAAGGTTGCCTCAGACGTCAAAATCGGCCAAAAAGGGGGCGTTCCCCACAAATTCGGGCATACGCGCCGTCAATTGTACCATCAATGGCGATACTCAGCAGTCTGTAATTCATTATAAAGAATCTCCTCTAGGTGTATGACGCGTATCCTCGAGTGCTTTTGAAGCGGCCCAGAATTTATTTAGTTATCGCTCTCCAAAGGTTGCCTCAGACGTCAAAATCGGCCAAAAAGGGGGCGTTCCCTACAAATTCGAGCATACGCGCCGTCAATTGTACCATCAATGGCGACACTCAGCAGTCTGTAATTCATTATAAAGAATCTCCTCTAGGTCTATGACGCATATGCCCGAGTGCTTTCGATGCGGCCCAGAATTTATTTAGTTATCGCTCTCCAAAGGTTGCCTCAGACGTCAAAATCGGCCAAAAAGGGGGCGTTCCCCACAAATTCGGGCATACGCGCCGTCAATTGTACCATCAATGGCGACACTCAGCAGTCTGTAATTCATTATAAGGAATCTCCTCTAGGTCTATGACGCGTATGCCCGAGTGCTTTTGAAGCGGCCAAGAATTTATTTAGTTATCGCTCTCCAAAGGTTGCCTCAGATGTCAAAATCGGCCAAAAAGGGGGCGTTTCCCACAAATTCGGGCATACGCGCCGTCAATTGTACCATCAATGGCGACACTCAGCAGTCTGTAATTCATTATAAGGAATCTCCGCTAGGTCTATGACGCGTATGCCCGAGTGCTTTTGAAGCGGCCAAGAATTTATTTAGTTATCGCTCTCCAAAGGTTGCCTCAGACGTCAAAATCGGCCAAAAAGGGGGCGTTTCCCACAAATTCGGGCATACGCGCCGTCAATTGTACAATCAATGGCGATACTCAGCAGTCTGTAATTCATTATAAAGAATCTCCTCTAGGTGTATGACGCGTATCCTCGAGTGCTTTTGAAGCGGCCCAGAATTTATTTAGTTATCGCTCTCCAAATGTTGCCTCAGACATCAAAATCGGCCAAAAAGGGGGCGTTCCCCACAAATTCGGGCATACGCGCCGTCAATTGTACCATCAATGGCGATACTCAGCAGTCTGTAATTCATTATAAAGAATCTCCTCTAGGTCTATGACGCGTATGCCCGAGTGCTTTTGAAGCGGCCCAGAATTTATTTAGTTATCGCTCTCCAAAGGTTGCCTGAGACGTCAAAATCGGCCAAAAAGGGGGCGTTCCCCACAAATTCGGGCATACGCGCCGTCAATTGTACCATCAATGGCGATACTCAGCAGTCTGTAATTCATTATAAAGAATCTCCTCTAGGTGTATGACGCGTATCCTCGAGTGCTTTTGAAGCGGCCCAGAATTTATTTAGTTATCGCTCTCCAAAGGTTGCCTCAGACGTCAAAATCGGCCAAAAAGGGGGCGTTCCCCACAAATTCGGGCATACGCGCCGTCAATTGTACCATCAATGGCGACACTCAGCAGTCTGTAATTCATTATAAAGAATCTCCTCTAGGTCTATGACGCGTATGCCCGAGTGCTTTTGAAGCGGCCCAGAATTTATTTAGTTATCGCTCTCCAAAGGTTGCCTCAGACGTCAAAATCGGCCAAAAAGGGGGCGTTCCCCACAAATTCGGGCATACGCGCCGTCAATTGTACCATCAATGGCGACACTCAGCAGTCTGTAATTCATTATAAAGAATCTCCTCTAGGTCTATGACGCGTATGCCCGAGTGCTTTTGAAGCGGCCCAGAATTTATTTAGTTATCGCTCTCCAAAGGTTGCCTCAGACGTCAAAATCGGCCAAAAAGGGGGCGTTCCCCACAAATTCGGGCATACGCGCCGTCAATTGTACCATCAATGGCGATACTCAGCAGTCTGTAATTCATTATAAAGAATCTCCTCTAGGTCTATGACGCGTATGCCCGAGTGCTTTTGAAGCGGCCCAGAATTTATTTAGTTATCGCTCTCCAAAGGTTGCCTCAGACGTCAAAATCGGCCAAAAAGGGGGCGTTTCCCACAAATTCGGGCATACGCGCCGTCAATTGTACCATCAATGGCGATACTCAGCAGTCTGTAATTCATTATAAAGAATCTCCTCTAGGTGTATGACGCGTATCCTCGAGTGCTTTTGAAGCGGCCCAGAATTTATTTAGTTATCGCTCTCCAAAGGTTGCCTCAGACGTCAAAATCGGCCAAAAAGGGGGCGTTCCCCACAAATTCGGGCATACGCGCCGTCAATTGTACCATCAATGGCGACACTCAGCAGTCTGTAATTCATTATAAAGAATCTCCTCTAGGTCTATGACGCGTATGCCCGAGTGCTTTTGAAGCGGCCCAGAATTTATTTAGTTATCGCTCTCCAAAGGTTGCCTCAGACGTCAAAATCGGCCAAAAAGGGGGCGTTCCCCACAAATTCGGGCATACGCGCCGTCAATTGTACCATCAATGGCGACACTCAGCAGTCTGTAATTCATTATAAGGAATCTCCTCTAGGTCTATGACGCGTATGCCCGAGTGCTTTTGAAGCGGCCCAGGAGTTATTTAGTTATCGCTCTCCAAAGTTTGCCTCAGACGTCAAAATCGGCCAAAAAGGGGGCGTTTCCCACAAATTCGGGCATACGCGCCGTCAATTGTACCATCAATGGCGATACTCAGCAGTCTGTAATTCATTATAAGGAATCTCCTCTAGGTCTATGACGCGTATGCCCGAGTGCTTTTGAAGCGGCCCAGGATTTATTTAGTTATCGCTCTCCAAAGTTTGCCTCAGACGTCAAAATCGGCCAAAAAGGGGGTGTTTCCCACAAATTCGGGCATACGCGCCGTCATATGTACCATCAATGGCGACACTCAGCAGTCTTTAATTCATTATAAAGAATCTCCTCTAGGTCTATGACGCATATGCCCGAGCGCTTTTGAAGCGGCCCAGGATTTATTTAGTTATCGCTCTCCAAAGGTTGCCTCAGACGTCAAAATCGGCCAAAAAGGGGGCGTTCCCCACAAATTCGGGCATACGCGCCGTCAATTGTACCATCAATGGCGATACTCAGCAGTCTGTAATTCATTATAAAGAATCTCCTCTAGGTCTATGACGCGTATGCCCGAGTGCTTTTGAAGCGGCCCAGAATTTATTTAGTTATCGCTCTCCAAAGGTTGCCTCAGACGTCAAAATCGGCCAAAAAGGGGGCGTTTCCCACAAATTCGGGCATACGCGCCGTCAATTGTACCATCAATGGCGATACTCAGCAGTCTGTAATTCATTATAAAGAATCTCCTCTAGGTGTATGACGCGTATCCTCGAGTGCTTTTGAAGCGGCCCAGAATTTATTTAGTTATCGCTCTCCAAAGGTTGCCTCAGACGTCAAAATCGGCCAAAAAGGGGGCGTTCCCCACAAATTCGGGCATACGCGCCGTCAATTGTACCATCAATGGCGATACTCAGCAGTCTGTAATTCATTATAAAGAATCTCCTCTAGGTGTATGACGCGTATCCTCGAGTGCTTTTGAAGCGGCCCAGAATTTATTTAGTTATCGCTCTCCAAAGGTTGCCTCAGACGTCAAAATCGGCCAAAAAGGGGGCGTTCCCCACAAATTCGAGCATACGCGCCGTCAATTGTACCATCAATGGCGACACTCAGCAGTCTGTAATTCATTATAAAGAATCTCCTCTAGGTCTATGACGCATATGCCCGAGTGCTTTCGATGCGGCCCAGAATTTATTTAGTTATCGCTCTCCAAAGGTTGCCTCGACGTCAAAATCGGCCAAAAAGGGGGCGTTCCCCACAAATTCGGGCATACGCGCCGTCAATTGTACCATCAATGGCGACACTCAGCAGTCTGTAATTCATTATAAGGAATCTCCTCTAGGTCTATGACGCGTATGCCCGAGTGCTTTTGAAGCGGCCCAGGATTTATTTAGTTATCGCTCTCCAAAGTTTGCCTCAGACGTCAAAATCGGCCAAAAAGGGGGCGTTTCCCACAAATTCGGGCATACGCGCCGTCAATTGTACCATCAATGGCGATACTCAGCAGTCTGTAATTCATTATAAAGAATCTCCTCTAGGTGTATGACGCGTATCCTCGAGTGCCGTTGAAGCGGCCCAGAATTTATTTAGTTATCGCTCTCCAAAGGTTGCCTCAGACGTCAAAATCGGCCAAAAAGGGGGCGTTCCCCACAAATTCGGGCATACGCGCCGTCAATTGTACCATCAATGGTGACACTCAGCAGTCTGTAATTCATTATAAAGAATCTCCTCTAGGTCTATGACGCGTATGCCCGAGTGCTTTTGAAGCGGCCCAGAATTTATTTAGTTATCGCTCTCCAAAGGTTGCCTCAGACGTCAAAATCGGCCAAAAAGGGGGCGTTTCCCACAAATTCGGGCATACGCGCCGTCAATTGTACCATCAATGGCGATACTCAGCAGTCTGTAATTCATTATAAAGAATCTCCTCTAGGTGTATGACGCGTATCCTCGAGTGCTTTTGAAGCGGCCGAGAATTTATTTAGTTATCGCTCTCCAAAGGTTGCCTCAGACGTCAAAATCGGCCAAAAAGGGGGCGTTCCCCACAAATTCGGGCATACGCGCCGTCAATTGTACCATCAATGGCGACACTCAGCAGTCTGTAATTCATTATAAAGAATCTCCTCTAGGTCTATGAAGGGTATGCCCGAGTGCTTTTGAAGCGGCCCAGAATTTATTTAGTTATCGCTCTCCAAGGTTGCCTCAGACGTCAAAATCGGCCAAAAAGGGGGCGTTCCCCACAAATTCGGGCATACGCGCCGTCAATTGTACCATCAATGGCGACACTCAGCAGTCTGTAATTCATTATAAGGAATCTCCTCTAGGTCTATGACGCGTATGCCCGAGTGCTTTTGAAGCGGCCCAGAATTTATTTAGTTATCGCTCTCCAAAGGTTGCCTCAGACGTCAAAATCGGCCAAAAAGGGGGCGTTCCCCACAAATTCGGGCATACGCGCCGTCAATTGTACCATCAATGGCGATACTCAGCAGTCTGTAATTCATTATAAGGAATCTCCTCTAGGTCTATGACGTGTATGCCCGAGTGCTTTTGAAGCGGCCCAGGATTTATTTAGTTATCGCTCTCCAAAGTTTGCCTCAGACGTCAAAATCGGCCAAAAAGGGGGCGTTTCCCACAAATTCGGGCATACGCGCCGTCAATTGTGCCATCAATGGCGATACTCAGCAGTCTGTAATTCATTATAAAGAATCTCCTCTAGGTCTATGACGCGTATGCCCGAGTGCTTTTGAAGCGGCCCAGAATTTATTTAGTTATCGCTCTCCAAAGTTTGCCTCAGACGTCAAAATCGGCCAAAAAGGGGGCGTTTCCCACAAATTCGGGCATACGCGCCGTCAATTGTACCATCAATGGCGACACTCAGCAGTCTGTAATTCATTATAAAGAATCTCCTCTAGGTCTATGACTCGTATGCCCGAGTGCTTTTGAAGCGGCCCAGGATTTATTTAGTTATCGCTCTCCAAAGTTTGCCTCAGACGTCAAAATCGGCCAAAAAGGGGGCGTTTCCCACAAATTCGGGCATACGCGCCGTCAATTGTACCATCAATGGCGATACTCAGCAGTCTGTAATTCATTATAAAAAATCTCCTCTAGGTGTATGACGCGTATCCTCGAGTGCTTTTGAAGCGGCCCAGAATTTATTTAGTTATCGCTCTCCAAAGGTTGCCTCAGACGTCAAAATCGGCCAAAAAGGGGGCGTTCCCCACAAATTCGGGCATACGCGCCGTCAATTGTACCATCAATGGCGACACTCAGCAGTCTGTAATTCATTATAAAGAATCTCCTCTAGGTCTATGACGCGTATGCCCGAGTGCTTTTGAAGCGGCCCAGAATTTATTTAGTTATCGCTCTCCAAAGGTGGACTCAGACGGGAGAGGCCCTTTTGAGCGCACGACACTAGCCGGCCTCCAGGTGAGGCGCTTCGTGTAGAACCTGCCAGGTGGCGCTGGTGTTCGATTCCGGAGCACTCCTGCCAGCGAAGCTCGCGCCAAGCGTAGCTGCTTTTGATATTAGCGGTTCATTAGTGTGGCCTTTGAATGCTTCATGGGTGTTTCAACGTGTATGAATAAATTAGTTAAAGCTTACTTCCACAATTTAGTGAAAACTGGGGTAACCAGTCTTGCATGCTGGCGCGTAGCGCTGCGCATCCGTCTTCTTTCTCTTCGTTTTCATTGCATAGCGACAAAACTCGAACCTATGTAATCACAATGCCAAGCACTTGATAATCACGAAAACAAATTGCAAAAACGACCGTAGACACTACAGAAACCATCCGAGAACGTACGCGACGCCATATCCCATGTTACAGTAGCCATGTCCTCCGGATTTCGACAACAGCGCCACTCGCGGCAGTCTGCACTTCTGGCTTCACACGGCCGATGGGACGCCGCCGACATTTTTTCCACTGCCCCTATATTCTAGTTCAGAGTAACTAGAGCGCCGACGTTAGAACGCGCGACTCGAGAGCGCTGCGTTAGGAGCGCGCTTACCATTAGAGTGCACGTCACAAGAGCGCATGACCAGTAGAGCGCATGTCACGAGATTGATTACCTTGTCCGAAAAAGACGCTTTATTGTACGCAAACACTTTAAAGCACACATAACCACTTGACGATCGATCGGCTGGGTGCAGGAGCCGAGATTGAATGTTATTTCGAATGGTGAAGTTGTGTGCATTAGGAAGTGACTTCCAACTCAACCGTGACCACATTTTCTGAGTTCCATGTTTGCGAAGTGCTGCTCAACAACACAAGGTGCACCTCACTAGACTGTTTCTTTCTACCACACAAACTTGTGGTGTAGTGGAAAGTCATCACTTGGGCCACTAACTTTAGCGCGTCGGTGTCGTATTGGCCCTCACAGCATTCACAAACACGTTATGAAAGTGCGTCACACACCGCTAACAAATAAATGCGCCCCGCAAACTCAATAATGAGCGGCCGCATCATCGACGTCTGTCCTGAGCCGGCTCTGCATGCCATTCGTGCCTTCTTTTTCTGGACAGCATCTCCGTCGCAGTGCACACCGATGTTGCGATCGCCGGAGTACGGTAGAAGCTGGCCGTGTAGTTTCCGCTTCTTTTTTGTTGCGCGAGCGCTTGCTGCAGCCCAACGCACCACCGTCTTCCATAGCTCCGCTGCAAATCGCGGTCGTCTCAACCACCAGCATGGTCGAAACCAGCGTGCGACGTTCTTCTGTGGCGTAGGTGCAGCCCATGTATAGTACAATGGTTTGTTTTAGGCTTCATCTAGCAGTCTGAAGAGTCTAGGACATTTCGGTGCTCGAAATATTTGGTGTGCGGAGTTTTTGTCGCATGGTCGTGGAACACAAAGCGACGCAAAGAGTCGCTTTTGTCCTTATTTTACGATTATTTTTTGCCCGAACTTCATTAAAAAATGTCATCTTCTCTTTCTGCTCGACTTTTTAGCAGATACCACCGCCCCACGGGGGTTAGAGCATGTGTTTCTCGCCTCCGACCACAATGAATAAACTTGCACCCCCGTGTAGCGTCTTTTGGAAAGCCGGGATCAGGGACTGCAATGGTGCTCGACGATTCCTCAGGGGCGTTGCTAGCAACGCCGATTAGGTCACAGAGCAGTGAGCACACGCGTTTTGTAAATATAAGGGGCCCACATTACCCTTTGTGCATGATTATATTTCTTTTGAAGGCAGCTGGCCTCAGACTTTATTACGTATACGACGACTCACTTGTGATACGTGGCCGTTATAGTATTTGGAAGGGCTAGGAACTGGCATTCTTTCCGGAATATATTATTATCAAGCCACACATGCGAATAACTTCATATTCGTATGCTTATGCACGTTACATACCTATCATCCAGACATAATTATGACAAATCTTAATAAAGATGTCTTAGACGTATATTCTAACCTTTAAAATATTAAAGCATGCTATTGCCAGAAATGACGGGCAGTTTACACCGAAATATCCGTGTACCTTACGTCTTCTATGAACATGTCCTCACAGGATCACACAGGCCAATAATTGCTTGATTACACCTATCGTATATTTTCATTAGGGGGAAAAACATAGTCAAATAAGACATCTCGATAATTACATCCCTTATATTGGGTCCGGGCATTTCGTCGAACGCCGTTTCATCGAACGCCGTTTCGTCGAAGCCGTTTCATCGAACACCGTTTCATCGAACGCAGTTTCATCGAACGCCGCTTCATAGAAGCCGTTTCATCGAACGCTGTTAAAGCCTGCAATATTTTTGCAATTTATTTTGATTTTCATACACAACGTCATCTAATTCTCCATTTTTTTTAAATCACAGTATGCAGTGACGAGATAAGTTCCATTGTGAACATGTCCTGCTTCGAGAAGAAAGCCTCCATGAAACAATGACCCCTCTTCATGTCACACGAAACAATTAAAAATGAGACAAAAAAAAACAACAGAAAGCACGATGTGCTTTCTGGGAAGCGGGTAGTGTTTTATTGTTTGACAGCGTGTACCTGTAACCTTGGGTTATGTGAGGATCCGAAAGGGTGACAGAGTACACTCAGGGCTTTACTATTGGGTAACCGGACAAAAGCTCACCGGACAAAAGCTCACCGGACAGAAGCTCACCGGACAAAAGCTCACCGGACAAAAGCTCACCCGTTTTTCGACAGACCCGGACAAAAGCTCACCCGTTTTTTGACAGACCCGGGCAAAAGCTCACCTCGATTTCTTTTTTTCTTTTTTTTTCCTTCCCGGGCGAAACACGGGCTGAAATAAAGTGCGGACGCAGTGGACATTTGACCATTTTTAGGAGAACTTGTACCTCATCCACCATTGAGTTGCGAATTTTTTAAAAATACTATGAAAGAACGGGAGTTCGGCCTTTTGAAAAAGTACAAGACAGATGACCAATTTAAAAAATTGTGTGGGATTTTAGATAGGCTCGGGTTCCTTCCACCACAGCTTGTTCTACAAGAACTAACCACCAGGGAAAAGTCTACCGGTGACATCGGCTACCTGCTGGACTATTTTGATTGCACGTATTTCAACGGCCGCTTTCGTTATGCTTCTGTTCCATCTGCGGCGGCACCAAGAGCGAATTCTTCCCTTCGCCTGACTCTGCGCCGACGGCGACCGGAGTTTCCCCGGTACGGTGAAACATGTACGACACCACTCTTCAAGACAAAGACTGGATGTGCTACACCTGCGAAAGATAAAGTACCGGGTTCCAGAAGCTCGTCGGCCACGCCCATCCAAGCGTCTTGAGGCTGATTGAATGCCTACAGCAAAATCAGGCGCTCGTTGCCACGGCATCGACAAAAGCCCGGAGAGGTGAGCCCACCGTAAAGTGGGTGCGAAAAATTACTCTGCACCTGCATAATCGTCTTAGAAATATTTTCGAGGGCTTGCATGTGCATCGAGATCTACAAGACTACTGGAGCTAGTGGGGGACTGCATTCGCTTCTAACCAATCGATAAATAAACTTGTTTCTACTAAAATCAACAAACCATGCACCTGTCAGATTTAATTTATCGTTGCCTTTTTGTCTCGCACGCATGCACCTAAGTTGTCCGCACTCGTGTTAAGACCAACTTGAAATTTTCTCGTGGTGAGCTTTTGTCCGGGTCTGTGAAAATATGGGTGAGCTTTTGTCCGGGTCTGTGAAAAAATGGGTGAGCTTTTGTCCGGTGAGCTTTTGTCCGGTGAGCTTCTGTCCGGTGAGCTTTTGTCCGGTGAGGAATAAACAGAAATAACTGAAATAAACAGGCCGCCGTTCATGTGATACAATGCATAGGAAGAAACGCGTTGATAGCAATAAAAGGGGAGAAGCTTGGAAAATTGTTAAGCGGGCGTTGGTTTTTAAAAGCCGGGGATCTTGAAGATGTGTGACAAAACGCGGGGGTTTGCGGCAGGGGTATGGAAACGGGGCTTTCGGATTTGGATTATTTCTTAAACTAATCATGGAATGGGGCAGAATCGTAAATGTCGGCGAGGAGCACTTTATTCTGTCAGGAAGACCCGGCTTGCTTTTGTAAGTAAACGACCGTTGAAACAGATAACAGGCATACACTGGATTCTCCAGTAGCTTCGAAAAGCCACGTTACGTTCTCCGCTTAAACCGTGACATTGAACTTTAAAAATACGTGGAACAGAAAAAACGATCAGATAGAAAAGCTACACGGACTGAGTGTATCTCCGTTTCACCATAACTTGGTAAACGGCGAAAGCTACGATCCCCGTTGGCCAATCAGAGCAAGGGAGCGACGCACGAGACAGCTCTCCGTGGGAGGATCGTGTTTCTATGGCACATCGTCAAGTGCTTTGCTCCGATGCCCCGATTGGCTCACGAGGGTCGTAGCTTTATATCCTGTCATCAAAGGACTGGCTCTCACAACGCTTGAGCGAGCACCTAACCCCTCGCCTTGTCCTGTGCGGAAGGTACTCTGTGATAATGATTTTGTCCGGTTCGACATTCTGACAATATACAATGACACTTTTGTGAGCTGCTTGGAGATGTCTTCGGGGTAATCCGAGAAGTCAGACATACTGCTTTGGTACAAGATTATGTTCTGTATACCCAGGAATGGACCACACCGGACGCTGCAAGTCGTTCCAGCCAATGCAGCGCTGCGAGCGCTTCATTTGGCCTCGTGCCACACTCAGCGCATGTCACGTGTCACACACTCGGAACTGATTTACCTCCGATGGCTCGTAGCGTCCGCTGCGGTCCATTTTAAGGTAGAACGGATCGCAACAGAGTACGCTGCTTTGTGTTCGCGAATACTGGATCGCTTAGAGTGGTTCATTGGTAAATCCTGCTTGAGTTCAGCCTGAGCTCGCAAACTCTGGACACAATAAAACTATGTGGCGTAGAAATAAAAGCTTCTGAAAATGTCGGTATCGTTTTTCTTTTTTTACTTGTAACTTTTGTTATTGCTTGGGACCGAGTTCGGCCCTGGAAGCTGTTTGCCGCACTGTAAATTTGTCCAGTTATTAGTGAGTGTAATGATTTTTATGTAGGTGATAGGCCCTCTTGGGAAGAACATATCAGAAATAGTTCAATTCTATATCTTGTAGACACTGCCAGATAACAACTCACAAATATTGGGTAAAGATGTCAAAGTGGCCTAGTTCGTGTATTTCGAAGCGCTGCATTTTGCATGGAGACAAAATAATGCAACATGTTAATGGAACACCACGCGATATAGTGTAAAATATTTTCCTCGAGAAAAAAAAGAAAAACGAAGTTTTTTTTTAACTGCGCGCTGAAGTTGGGGAACTTTTCACATTGAAGCACGTTTGAAGTGTTGTAAATATTTTCAGTTATAAAACTCGAGTAAAAAAATATATTTAGATGATTTACCGTTCCGGAAAGGATATACAAAAAAAAAATTCAACGCTATATCTAGAAAATATTACGAGATATGCACTCCTAAACATCAGATACAAATATCAAAGCTACACGCACGCACACACGCACGAAGGTACACAATAACCTGAAAACCGAATGCAGTGGCTGATGTACGAGTAGTGATCAAACTGTTTCTGCGGTTGACATCGTGGGACGTCGCGTTCATGTGGGAGCTGTAAAGGTTAGGTGATCAAAAATGCACAATCATGACAATCAGAGCACATATCTCCAACATTTTTTACCCTCAACAACCTTCTCTCCCCCCCCCCCCTTTTTTTTTTCTCGCTCAGAAAAAAAGAAAAGAAAAAGAAGGGATATCATTTAATGGTGCGACTTTTGCCGACGGTGCACGCGCGCAAAAGTACATGTCAATCGCAGAAGTGTTATTTCCAAGATAAAGTACACAGGAAAGTGATTTTCGCTTTAGATGTCATTATAATTGGTTTTAGTAGTGCACCCATACAGTAGCCTAACCACATAGTTTTAACCCAACTACGTGAAAACGATCAGCTCTTTTGTTGACCCGTTCAAGACTGGCAGTTGTTGAAATATTTTAGCAAAGCGAAAACCGGGTATCGGCGCAAATGATAATCTATGCGCAAACCCGAGCCCCTGAGACTTCAACAGTGCCTCCGGTATATGTGTGTGTGTGTTCACCTCGATTAGAAAAGTCATTCCAGATATAGTCACGGCAGTCCGGAAAGTCGAAGTGCTTCCGTCGCATTCCAATTAATGCTCGGAGCCTTTATTCTTGGCTGTAGGTATAGGTTAGGTTAGCTCGCACCTCACGTGTGAACCTAAGAACAAACGATTCCGTCAAAGCATTTTATGCTGCACAGGTTACGCCACCTCAGCTTATCGGATATCAGTGATACATTACAATAGACTTGAGTAGCTCTTGCTGTGTTGCAACTTACAAGCACAAGTAGAGAATTAAAGAAAAAAATATTATCTTCTTTTTTTATTAAATATGAGCTTGCGAGAGCACGGTTATGGTCTCATCTCATATGTTGCGCTGTAGTACAGCATGGCGACACCACTGATTCAGATACTTTGGAGTTACTAGCGCATCGTAAAACCTCGTTGTCATCGGCGGCTTCCTGAACAAGGTTGCGACATGACAGTAATATATTATATTGCGCCTACGTTGCACTGTTTGCAACAGCAGACTGATATTTCATTATCGACAAGCAAACTCTACCCGCAAAAATTAAATGTAATACGAGGAGAATACCCATAGTTTTAGTAATCAGTAATTTGTAATGTGATATAATTAAATTTTAGTGATTTTTAAGAAAGGAATCGGTAATGTAAAACAGTTAGTTTTGGAAAATGCTTTTGCCATCTCTCGCCTAGAAATCTCAAGAGGGCGACTCTACTAAAGTGATTAACCATTTCGAGAAGAGATAATGAGTTGAGAAAAATTAACGCAATATTGTAATTACACTCCCAAAATTTGACGGGTGAACTTGTACTTTAAACTTTTGTTTACGGAAAGGTGGAGTTCTAGTCACCGGTGTGGCCACGTGCAATATGACGTCTAAACGCGGCACTGGTCACTAGTAGGATCTCAAAACGCAATATAAAAATGCAAAGAACCGAAAAAAAAAAAAGGCTCTGCTTCGTATTATGGATTTTTGCAGATCTCAATATTTGGAGTTTCGGTCAAATTTCAGAACAAAAACAACGGTCTGACAGCCCCCAGCACTGTTTATTTCAACGTGTGTCCCATTTAGGCAACACCAGGTGGGTTGGGGTAAAAGCACCGGACATGTTAGAGTACGCACGCTGGCATGAATTCCCGTCCCGTAAACACTTTTTGTAAGGCTCGCCACTTCCTCTTCAAGTACCCAGGGTCACAATACACTCTGTAGTACCGTATTTTCCGGACTATATAAGTTTAAAAGTTGAAAATACACTCGATGCGGACTATCTACAGGTGCGGACAATACAATGATATAATTTTTCTAGATCCTTCACTATGACAATCGTGAAGGATTTTATGAGTAACGGACTATACTATTGTTGATTTACGTACGATAAAGCTTCATCGTGAGCTAATACAGTAGGCGTTTGTCAAGGTCTGCTGAGTATGATACTTTTTACGTTCGGATTAGGTGCTAAGTGCGGGCTTTGCACTGGGTGCCGTTTGTGTACCGGGTGCGGACTATCTAAGCAAGCACTTTTATTTTTGACGCAAAATATTTCCCTGCGGACTATGCACCGGGTCCGGGGGGGAAATGCGGTAGTTCCCTCGAACTCTAGGGTTTTTGGACGATGGCCCTTAGCCTATGCCCATCCTCACATGGCCTTGGGTCACTTTACATGGACGGCAGAAGCAGTCAAATGCTCGGAGTAGCCAAGCATGCTTATCGCAAAAAAAAAAAAAAAAAAAAAAAAAAAAATTTAGAGACAAAACCGAGAGGCTAGGCTCTGAAATGCTACAGAAAGGAGAGTTCGGTTTCGGGCGCTTCTCTGGTATCGCCGGAGGAAAGGGGTCGCTGTGCCTCCCGCCGCAAATCGCCCATTATGCGCGTAGCTTGGCTTATCTGGCCCCGAGATGCAGCAACAAAAGGAGTCTCCCCGCCGTCAAGTCAACTGTCGGAGAGGAGGAAATGGGAAGTGTGGCGAGGGGAACTTTTTTCTGGTTGAAAAATATTCTGCAGGTTTAGAGTTCCTGTATAGCTATACCTACGGTAGCAGAGTTGCGCATTCAGCCTCGGCGCGTGGCCGTAGCGCCGGCTTTCCCGCACGAGCTGGATGCTTTGCTCCTCACGTGACTAAATTTGGCGAATAGCGGCGCCGCGCGCGCCGCCGCGCATGGAAAACAGGAGAGGAGGAAAAGGAGGCGGAAAGCAGGGAAACATACGCCGGGGCGCGAGAAACGTCGGCGGAGCGACCGTAAAGGTGGCTTTCTTGCACGCCACCGGATGCTTTGCTCCTCACGTGATGGATCTCGGCGAATAGCGGCGTGGCGGCGCGGGGAAAACAAATGCGCAACTCTGGCTCCCGTAGGGAGCCTATACAGGAACTCTATGCAGGTTGGTCTTTGAGCGCCGCGTGGTGGGAAGTTTTGAAACTAGCCCGAATGTCTCGGAATCTTGGCCTTGGGATTATTTGAATGTATTTAACGATTAAGGGATGTACTTCAAATATGTTTTTAAGTAAATAAATATACAAAAAGTTCTGCAAGTGTTCAATTTTTGATTGAAAAACCTCTCTTAAAAAGCCTGGGTTTACAAAGTATTCACTTTATTCCAATTAATATCATCGTAAAGATAGGTGTAGAAGAATTTTTAGCAGAGATTCCAGCACTAAATTAATACCTCAGTATTGTCGATTAGTTTTGTAAGAGGATATCGAGCAGCACACGCATATCCTAAAATTCATCGTTTAAACTTGAAGTGTAGAGTATCTTTATTTCTTTTAGGGTATTTGAAACTTCTTTTGCCTTCTAATTTAAATATTTGCTATGCAAGTCTATACGCTAAGTTTTCAAAGAAAACATCTAAGCAGCGAAGGCTGGACACCTGTCTATCTGCTCTAGACGCACACTCGTCTAGAGCACATACACCTGTTCAAAAGCTGACCTAGGAACTCTCCTAGAGAATTTCGTTCATTTACATTTGTCCGCGTTCATTCCCATTTGTCAGTTTGTACATCCCTTCTTAATGTGATTCAAATACAGCGATAACTGCATGACCATTTGTCATCACCTATTTTTTAGAGCGCAGCTCTCAGGCACCCGTTTCCGGCGTCGTCGTCGTCGGCGTAGCCGCGCGTTGCATTATGGAACGTTTCCCCGCTAAAGGTAGCGGGAACATTTTCCCGCTAAATTTAGCGGAGAAACGTTTTCTCTAAATTTAGCGGGTAAACTTTTGCGCTATATTAAGCGGGAAAAATTTTCTGCTAAATTTAGCGGGGAAGATTTTCGCTAAATTTAGCGGGGTAATTTTCCCGCTAATGTTCCGCTAAATTTAGTGGGGGAAATTTCCCGCTAAATTTCCCCGCTAAGTTTAGCTAGGAAATTGACGGCACGTGACTTTAACACTAATTCAGTTTCCCCGCTAAATTTAGCGCGGAAATATTGTTGCTGTATTTAGCGGGAAATTTAGCGAAATTTATTCCCCTATATTTAGCTGGAAGATAAATGGGAGGGGAGCAGGAGAGGAGGGGGCAGGGTACGGAGGGGAGGAGGGGATACCGTACCCTCTGTACCCTCCCCTCCCCCCTCCCCCTTCTCAAGAGCTGCGTTCTAATTGGGCAATACAGAGAATGGTAAATGTCGTTAAATTTTTTGTCTAAAAATCAAGCAATCCTCAGCGGGCAGCTAAATATATATGGATCCGTTTATAGGCTACTCTATGAGACGTCGTCGTCACCCAAAATCCCCCCACATCAGAGATCAACAATGGTGCATTGTTTGCTCGAAAATTACGCTATCCCGACTCTCCGCTAACGAAAGTCCAACGCCAACCCAAACTGCAGCTGGTGTTGCGCAACAAGGCTGGAAGGCCGAAGACCTCGTGCCGGGTCGGCCATGTCATCTGGTCCGGTTCCTGACAGACATCCGGATTCGGGACGGTGCGTCATGTGATACGATTCGTCTTTTCTGTCATCTCCTGGCGCTCGCCGCCTTCTTCTGGTTGGCCTTTTCTTTTGTCTTGCGCTTGCCAGACGACGTGCGGCAGATGGGAGAGTACGGTGCCCTCTTTGTTTTCCTTCCGAGCTGGGGTGCCTGCGACTCAAGGATCGGCTGTGACTCCGCGAAGATCGCTACTCGGAAGAACCGAGGAACTTTGCCAAGTCTGATGGCGAGCATTGCCGATGGAAGGAGATTTGCTAGCAGTGACGACAAACATCGCCCAAAAATCTCTTTAATTTTTTTTATTTCACACTCGAAACAGAAATCAGGATATTGTTCCATTACGTAATCTCTCTTTCTCTCTCTCTCTCTCTCTCTCTGTATATATATATATATATATATATATATATATATATATATATATATATATATATATATATATATATATATATATATATATATATATATAAACAAAAAAAAAACAAGTCTCAGGTATATATATATATCTGAGACTGTGGTGTTGGTTTTATTGTGGATAAAATCAACTTTTATATATATATATAAACAAAAAAACACGTTGCATATTTAAAAAAAAATTTGCGTCGGTACCGTAGGAATATCTGACAAAATCGTCACGCTTAGAATGTGTCTCGGCCGGAAAATCTCGCCACAGTCGGTCATTTACCGGGAATGGGGAGTTCTAGATTAACGTTGACAGTTTTAGCGCACGTTAATGCTGAATTTAGCGCTCCTGTCGGGGCAAGTTACACAAAGGAGTTTTAGACTAGCGTTTTTACGCCGCGACGCAAAAAGCAAGCATCTAGTGCTGGGAACGCAATGCTTGCAATTAACCACGTACGAAACAAGCCGCATCGTAGCAGACTAAGGTATTTAGCGCTTAAAGTCCTTTAAGTTTCTATTGATGTGGAAAGCGTCGGAAGCGTTAGGGGGTTTTATTAAAACTATTTATTAGCGAGTTACCGACAAAAATAATACGATCGCGTGGCACTTGAAGCTACTAAGAATTCATGGTGACAATCTATACTTCACTTCCATCCAGAATCTTCTTCAAGAGGACGTTGTCTCCAAACGCCCCTTTGCCGGATTGCGTGACTAAACTTCTACCAACGTGATTAGATTAACTCGGTTACGGAACTGCATGCCCATTGACGCTGCTTCCACGTGGTTCGCTTGCCGTCTTTCGAAGCGCGACTGTTTTGAGGTACATATTTTGAGGTCGGGGCTCGATAAAAGAATGTAAAATAATTGTCCCCTGTGTCCGCTCCCGCCGTGAGGCACTGCAGACTTAAAGCCAATTCAAATAAAAATGAATTGGATCGTGTGATAAAGTGGTAATTTGTCAGGAAAAAGCCAATTGGGGACTAACTATTGTAAGAATAAATCTGGGCGTCGCCAAGCGAACGACCCAGGAAGGACCCGCTGGGAAGAGGACCCCGAGACCTCGACCCCCGTCCGATCCTTTACCGGAACGAAGAGGGCATGAGTGTGTCGCAAAAATGGGTCGACGAGGCCGCAAGGCAACCATAACTGAACCAGGTGGTCCCGCCGCAGTGATCACTTTGATATCTCTCGGCTCCCCTTGGAGAACACCCCCGCCATGATGCGGGGGGTCTCCCACCCTGGGGAGGTTAGAGAGGCGCTACCTTTATGTCAACCTCCCCCTTATAGGGATGCCCCGTGCGGATCGTCACGCCACGTCACACGTCCCGCGTCACACGTCTGGATCTCACGTGAGCCGCTCCACGTCATACGCCCGACATGTCAACCCGCTTCACGTCACACTCCCCCCCCCCCTTTTTTTATGGAGGGTTGTCACACGTCATGCGGCCACAAATGGCATACGTTTCAGGTCATGCGTGCTCACGCCGTCCCCACGTCTCACGCCACACGTCACACGCCGCGGTCCCCGCCTCTGAGGCTCCCACCTCCAGCGGGGTAGGGTTGACCAGACCCTCTTTGTCCCCTCCATTCCTGAGAGCAGCCCCATAGCTAGGGCTCCTCTCACCAGGTTAAGGGTTTTGGGGTTCGCCAGAGGCTCCGTTGCAGCTATAAAGCTGGCAGGTGTTTTGAGGTACAGTGGAACTGCAGTGTATTTCATGCCAACCTTGATTTTATAGAATGCATATGTTTTGAAGCACAGCGTCTAAATGGCGCTCCGCCACGCTGTATGTAACGCGCAGTCTTGAAAAAAAAAGTCTAGATGGCGATTGAAACGACGGGAGGCGGACTGAAGGGGTGAGGGTAGGCACCCCCCTCCGCTGGAGCTCCACAACCAACCTATTCTAGTAACATTGACTTACATATAGCTCGGGGCAACGTTCACATCTGTTGACAACCTTACTTTCGAACTTTAGTCAAGACGCCTAAATAAATGATTCTCAGTTGCGGTACTAAAATAAACCGAAGTTTTTAATCATACCTCTATGAACGACAAAAACGGTGATGTAAAGCTGGCAATTTACGCTGATGATACCAAGGTTGGGCAGAAATTCTCAAAAATGTATTTGGAAATACAAATACTGTGATAATTAAAACAGTAGATAAATACTGATACTAAAATATATCTCTAGAAATGTATCGCGGTACGTACCGGATATACATTTTAAATAGAGGCAAAAACTATTTGGAAATGCAAATACAGGAATACATTTTAGGGAGGGCAGAAATACAAATACAGAAATACTGGCACTGCAATACATTTTTTTTTTCAAATTTCTTTGAGATGCCAACTGGGATGAAGCTTGAAATGGAAGTTTTTGATCCCGAAATTGCTTTCCCGTAGGCTTGGCACTCTGCCTTCACGGTAGTGGTTTCGGACGACGAGAAGTCTTCAATGGGCTCAAAAAAACGTTCCATCAAGGACTGACCGCGGTTCCTTCCCTAAAATCCTGTCTGCCTGACGAGGGATGCAAAAAGACTTCGACCTCCAAATAAATTCTGTCACCCTGAATTTCATCAAAACGTCACCACACCCCTGTCCGATAAGGACGCCCCTGCCAACATTGATCACATGACGTCACGGTGGAATGAACCAGTATTATTTATCTGTAGGTGTGGCCTTGAACATGCAACTTTCGCTGCTGTGTGAAAGGATAAAGGCCCGTTCACACTCTTGCGACCGAGTACGACCGAGAGAGATCAGACCGGTTTTTAAGCCTTTTGCGACTTCTTAGGACCAGCTCCGCTGCAACGCATCCGGTCCTAAGAGATCGCAAGAGGCTTAAAAACCGGTCTAGTCTCTCTCGGTCGTACTCGGTTGCAAGAGTGTGAACGGCGCTTTACGCGTACTTTCGTTGTAGGTTACCTGGTGGAAGTTCGTGCAGACAGTGTAATTTGCAATAGTCGAGAATAGTGGACCACCTGAAAGGGGCACTGACACCCCAAAAGTCGTATTTATTTTTATTGTCTAAATCGATGCAAGTTGCAGCCATAGACACGCAAAAAAAACCGCATCGCGAAAAAAAATTTTCCCGCGCGCGCGCGCGCCTTTTTATTTTTGGCGTTTGATTTTCCCGCCTCTCGCCTCCTCGCTTCTTTTGATCGGTGACGTCAAAAATCATGAAATTTAGAAGCTTTGTAGGCGACATCTTTATAACATTTAATGACGGCAATCCTAAAACATGTTTTTTAACGCAATTGCGAACGCACTACGGCCCTTCTTTTTGAAATACCAAAAATCGGGAGTTCGTTGTGGTGCCGTCTCCTGGATTTGTATCCTCCAACGGAAAACAGGCGACACCGCTCAAAACGGTCCGCCACAACGCCGGCGCTAACCGGCGCTCGCTCCTATCCTCCTCGCTTTGGGTCGCCATGGCAACAGCAGGGAGTGGTGACAGGAAAGGGGACTCTCAGGTCTCCGCAATTTTTGACGTCAAGGCACCGGCGCCGATCGCGCGGGAACTTCGAATTCGGCATTTGGAAATTGTTTTTTTACTTCACGAATACTGAATTCCCAAATTTCAAATTTTGAGGGTAATGTCCCGGCATCGTTTTCAATCGTTTCGGATAATAAAAAAAAAATATGATTTTGATGTGTCAGTGCCCCTTGAAGCATCCTGGAACAGATGTCTTATCTTCTCTTACGGTTGAAAAACAATATGGTACCATCCCTCTTGTGAAGGTCCTTTCTGCCGACCCTCCGGCACCGACGCATGGAATTGCAGTCCTCATGTCTTGCCTAGCATCATCCAAACAGAGACCTCGCGGATTGCGACCTGATATTGCCAGCACAGGTGCGAGCTCTCCGAGAAACAGCGCGCTCGAGACGAGTCGCAGGTGTACCAAGTTTGGGTCGGCAGAACGAGGCCAAGTCTGGCCTCCGTCCTGGGTTTCGGATCGCCAGAGCAGGGGGTCATGTTTACGTCGGCTGATGACGTACCCTTGAGCCGTGCAATATTACGGGTGCAGCCGCAGACGCATTCGAATATGTGTTGAACTTCACTGTGTTATGCATCCTACTATTTCAAGCCAACCACCGCCAGGCTCGTGCTGCAACGGACTGTAACTCAGCTTTGCCGGTTGAGTGTACTGTGTATGCTAAAGCGAGAGAGATGGTTAGCAGCGGACATTGGATGCCAGCAAACAATGACTCAAAAAATCCCTACCCACGGACCTGCGGCAGAAGATGCTCTGACTATACTCCTGTCACGCCACCTGGTACGAGCCACCGATTACGCAACACTTCTCAGAAGAGAGAAGAGGACGCATGGAAAAATGGTCTGGAGAATCGGAAGGAACCTTGGTCAGCATAGTAACAATGCCACAGCATCGCTTTGATCCTGGTGCCCTGAAAAGTAAAAAAAAAAAAAAAGCGTTCAATTTTTTTTTTTTTTTTTTTTGGGGGGGGGGGGGGGGAGTATTTTTTAAGAAATGTAACGAAATACATTTCATCGTGATTGTATCGCGATACAAAGAAACATTCCAAATGTATTCCAATACAGGAATACAGATACTGGTGGAAAAAAATGTATCGCGATACTGAAATACAGATACGAAATGTATTTCTGAAATACTATTGCGATACATTTGTATCGCGATACTGCCTATCCCTGGTTGATACAAGTATTTTTTTTCTCCCATAACAATCTTTGTACATCTATTGCTACAGTGCATGAAGTGCTAAAACAAATCGCCGTCTGGACGCTAAACAACAGACTAAAGTTAAACTGTAAAAAAACAAAAGAAAGCTATTTTGTTTAGACCCAAAAATAAAAAAAAGTTAATATTCTACCTCATCTTGCAATAAACAATAAAGAAATTAAGTTCGTAGACTGTATTAAAACTCTGGGTGTGTTGTTTTTTCGCGATATGAGCTGGAACACGCACATAGGCTATGGCGAGCAAAAATACCTCAAAATGTAGGCCTATAATAACAAAATTTAATGCTTCACTTCCTACTCGAAGGAAATGAACTATATATTATACGTTAATTTGTTCCCATTTAAATTACTGTAACAGGATATGGGGCAGCACAACAAAAAATAATCTTAATAACCTGCATATATTACCAAAGAAGGCTGTAGTGCAATTTCAGGGGCTCCATTTCTTCATCCCACTAAATCACAATTTAAATCCCTAAATGTAAAAAACCATCCCGCAAATGTAGGCTTAGAACGTTTTGTCAACGTATCACAGGGATATTTGGCACAATAATGTTAATTTCATTAAACCAGCCAACCTAAAACATCGCATCATCCTACGCAGCCTAAGACAAAATGAGTCCTGGATGATTCGCCCAACCCGTACAAATTACCTAAATTACTTCATTTCAGACTATCCAACATGTTAAATAGTTTGTATAGAAAAGGTCGCCATTAAGAATCACTATCACGTACAGAATTAAAAGAAATGACTTATTTATGTAATTTTTGAATACTGCTTATGTTTTTGTTATGAAGGGGATGAATTATTTCATGTACGACTGTATCATTGCTTTAACGTGTCGTGTTTTTTTTTTCAGTTGCCTTCGTATTTTTCGTGTATGTGTTTGCATAAAATCTATTATTATATAAATCAGGCTTTTGCTCTGGCTAGTTCTCGTCTCTCCACACTGTGTAGTTGTAGTCCCAATTCAGTTGTAGCCAAATTATGCTTTAGATTGTCGCGAAGTGCATGGGGACTGGGACCTTTGTCAAGCTGCTGTTTAGCAGCTTTTTGTCCGAATCCCTGTTGTCATGTAAAATGTGACAACACATTAACGTGATTTGATTTGATTTGAAACAATAATGTTATCATTTTATGTTTTCAATGAAAACATTAATGTAAAATTCGATTGCAGGGCAGTTTTGAGTGCAACGAACGGATTTTTTTTACGCCTTTTTAAATTGGAACGACATGGGAGTTTGAAACATTGCCACAATAAAACCAACACCTATTAGGTTATTTGTAATACGATTATAATGTAACACCAGAGACTGGGGTGATGAAAAATTAAGAAACCTTAAAGTGGAAAAAAAAGACACCAATAGGAATTTGTTTTGGTCGCTCCTCTTATACACCCGATGCATGACGTCACATATTTCCTCACGGATATATCCTATGTGGCCACAAGTGGTCGGTGACGTCAGAATCGGGTGCATAGGAGCGAGAAAAAGTAATGATCTGAAATTTCCTTAATTTTCCGCACCACAGTCTCAGGTGTTACATTATGATTACTTATCACCAGCACGCCTGCACACGCACTCTTATTTCGTAACAATCTGCAGCTGCTCTTGTTTTGGGCGCTGTTCTCATTTGTTTTCTGGATTTAATGCTTTTTTGTTTAAATTGTTTAATCGTAAAGGTGAAGTAAAACAAGACACGGCGACTGAATGGCAACTGATATTAGAACTGATATGCCAGCTGACTTACATCACCGAGAAAGAAAACAGTCTTTGTGTCCAAAAATAAACCCGTGCCTTGCTAGTGGACAAAAAAGTTAATAATGATATATTATTATATAAGTGATAGCACACTAGGAGATTAGCGGAATTAGAAGCAAATTTGCATTTCTTTCCTGCTTGTTTCTGGAGACCGTAACATAATAGTTACATTTAGTTGCAGCCATACTTGCGCTGAGAGGGGCTTCGGTTCCTCTATTTTATTTACGTCTTCGTCGTAGGGAGTTATAATAATAATAATAATAATAGTGTAAGCACAAGCCCGTTTCCGGCTGCCCAAACAAAAATAAAACAGAAAACGCACGCCGAAATATTTCGACCGGCAGAGTTATTTATTAGCACAGTCTTCATTTATATATCTTCTGTCTGCCATGCGCGGGGTAGTGTGGAACACTTCGAAAGCTCATCGCTGTATTTTTCCCTCATCGGTCACGCAATGCAAGAAAAAAAAAATAAGAAAAAGAGAATAGGCAGAGTCGAAAACAGTTCATGAGCGAAACTGCCACACAGCAGGGACTGAGAAGAAACGGTTACGAGTGTCACATTCCGATGATTCCAGCGTCCTCGTGCACCCAAAAAGTCAAAGACTGAGTCAATCCGGGCACAAACGAAGGCGGTCGCATTTAGAAA
Source organism: Ixodes scapularis (assembly GCF_016920785.2). NCBI lineage: Eukaryota > Metazoa > Arthropoda > Arachnida > Ixodida > Ixodidae > Ixodes > Ixodes scapularis. Next base: position 174,581,225 of record NW_024609835.1, read on the forward strand.
GAAATATTTAGAAAAATGAAGTATCTCCCAAGTACGCTGTTTCTCTGCACTCCAGCAGCGAAGTGAAAATATACGGAAGAGTGCAACGTCCTCTTCTCCTTTACAGCCGGGTCGGAATGGTCGGAAGGGGGGTTGGGCTCTCTCGCCCCCAAGGGTGAGAAAGAACAACCACGTGACTCCCTCGGCAAGGGGAGGTGGGGGAGGGGCGTTGGTGGTGCCACGCAGTCTGGCGGGGCGACAAAGGGACGACGCCGGGGGCACCCCGCGGCGGGGGACATTCCAGGGGTAGACCCCACACCACGTCGAGTGGGGAACAATTGTAGGGGGGTGAAGCCTTCTCTGTATGAGTCGTTTTACTTTAGGATGAACCACAGCGGACGCCACGAGCCGTCCCAGCCAATCCAAAACCGCGAAAGTATCACGTGATTGCACACCCTGCACGGCGCTGCGCCTCTCCCCAGGTTTGCGTGATGCTCACGCGGTGTAAGATTGGCTCCGATGGCACGTACGTGTCCTCTGAGGTCAATCGTAAAAGGAAATAGAGTATTGCTCGGCCAGCTGCCTGAGCGGCCAGTCGGAGAAGAGCTGCAGAAGGGGCAGGAGCCTGGTAACCGTAAGGTCTCAGATCTTTCCCTCGGGCTCGAGACACGCACAAGCCTGCCTAACCGTCGTTAGCAGTTTGTTTTCTTCCTTCTTTTAACTGTGATACAGTTCCTTCCGAGTGCTTGTGCGCCTCACGTGTTTTTTTGTTGTTTTCTTTCGCTCTTTTTTTGTTTGGGGCGGCGTGGGTTTTGTTTCTTTGCGGACAGCCAAGTCGTGTCTCTTCTGTCTGGCGTCCTCCCAGGGTTCGGTCGGCGGCATCTTCTGAGGACGACGAAACACCTGCAAGTTCGGTGAGCGACGCTGTCCGCGTGCAGCGCTGGGGAAAGGGACTTGTGTTTCCCTCCCGCCTCCGGGGTCAGCTGGGAAAGCGGCACTTTGTCTTTGGGAGATCCTCCCTTGGAAACAACAGCGAGCATACGTCAAAGGAAGTCGAGATGTTCGACCCCACGAGGCTGCCTAAGCTTCATAGCCTTGTTTGTGCAACCTTTAACTGTTAACTTTGTTAGTTTCAAAAAAAAAAAAAAAGGTTAAGCGTTTTGTTTTTCGTTTTTGTTTTCTTTTTTAGATAGCAGGAGAATATAGTTTTGTTTAAAGTTTAACTTTTTATTTTGCAGCTGACCAAAGAATGGCATTTTGCTCCGATTTCTTTTTTATCCCAGTGCTGGTCGTGAAGTCTTTGATGGAGATGGGACTCGAAAGTTACCAGAAACTCGTTGTCCCAGCTAAGTTTACGTAATCTTATGGCAGCACTACATCCGCCCGGCCTTCTGCCTAAATGTGGTTTAAAACAGCATTGTGTCTAACAATTAAAAATGCCAATCTAAAATTTTTTAGGTCCCAAGACGACTTATAGCTTAAATAATAATCTGCACGTTCGTGTATTAAAACTGGATTCAGAAAAAAAAAATGTTGTAGTTTTTTACCGCACATTATCTCCAGCAAAGTGAGAGAAGAGAAAAGGCAAACCATAGAAATTGGGAACATTGCTTTAACTATAAATAATTTTGCACTCGCTAACTTCCGGTTCTTTGCAGCGTCCTGATTCACAGATGGAGGCGACATTGATAATGAAGATGCAAGCTCTCCTTCATAGTAACTGCCATGTTACTGCTTGTACACCCAATCTTTTCACCGCACCCTTCTTACCCTCTCCCCTTCGTAGAGAATATCACTTCGTAAGGGAATTCATTCCGCTTTCCCGTAAATACTCATTTCCCTTCTCGTGGCACGCATCTTTTCCGGGAGCATATTCTCAGCTCGACCACCTTCCTTTAAACAGATCGAAGGAAAATGAACAGGAAGTTTATACGGGTGTCAAATGGGCCTAGTGCGCTAAAATATTTATCAATCGAGCCTGGTCACGAAAATCGTGACCTTTCCACGTCGCAGCAGCTATTCGATCAAAAGGATCTTTAATGCATAGACGATATGAAGCGGCGGTGGCTCTAAAAACCTGCGGATCGCTCACAGAAACTGAAATCGAAGCCTTCTTCTTATTCCATGGAAGGTACCGTTCCAAGCAAGGTAGGGTATACCGCAAACAAGATCCTGCGTATACGGGAATACCTGTCATCGGTGCTGCTTCAGAACGACTTGCACTGCTGCTAGCCCTGAAGCGAACTCGTTAAAAAAGTAAATGAGACTTTATTCGTTCAGTTTTTTTTTCCGATACTTAAAAACCACATGCTCGCGCTTTGGCTCGATGGTACGCTCACCATGGCGGAAGATACGAAACGTGAGAGAAAAAACATAGTTAAGTGTTTGAGTGGTTACATATTTTTCTCGTTATGTTCACGGACGGGAGGACAGTTTCCTACTCGTCAGCGAAAACAACTTGATCATTTGGCTGTCAATTAGATTTGTCTGAAAACCAGGGATATGAATATAAGAAGTATGTTGAGAAGATATATAATCATCAAATTTTTTATAAATATTGCATTTACAAATACGAAAACATTTGACTCTCGAAGCATTTTGTTAAGGAAGGCGCTGGATAACACAAACATAACCGCATATACTGGAAAACTAACATCCTCAAAAGGGAGGGGGAAACAAACGTATTAACCTAAATTCTGCATATTAAAAAAAAGAAAAGATGCCTTGAGCCCATTGCCGGAATTTAAAACAAAACGGGCTGATAGTAATTTGACACCTCACAAGTTCGCCAGACGGACCCGACACATGCATGGGACGTTTCCAAGAACGCAGCAAAGAGAGAGCATTGTAGGTAGACTGTTGTTGAAATAACATACAAGTGGATCCTTTTTACAAGTCCACCGAGCATCATTGGCGGTCGCCATGTCTTTTGGCACGAAGCGTGTGATTGGATCCAAGTCTTCGCCGAATGCTATAGCGTCACACTCGTTTTTGGATACGAGTTGAGCCGAGTTTTCGCCGAACTCTAACACAGCCATCGTATCCGATACATATACTCAGAGTGCGCGCCCAAACAGTGGGAACCCTGGATAATGGGTTTAGTTGCTACTAGACTGTGCCCACTTTTCAAAACGGGTCTATTGGAAACGTGTAAAGCACTCTTTCAACTACTGCTGAGGCCGGTTATAACGAAGTCAACGGGAATCGGAAATCACTTCGCTATATCCGCTTTTTCGTTATAACCGACTTCGTTATCACGAGGTGCCAAAGGGAATGGGAAATCGTGATCGCTTCGCTGTAGCCGCTATTTCGTTATACCTGACTTTGTTATAACCGGTAACGACATCATTAGGAAGCAAAGCGTTAATTTTTTTATTCGCGATTGCAATCGGCATTTTACTCTCAGATGTGGATGGCGGTGATGTCGAGGGTGATCCTGTTGGGCGCCACGCTGCTCGTGTTCCTGCACACCGCCCGGGCGGACAAGTCGGCGCCGCAGCACAGACAGCCCCGCTCCGTCTGCATGCCGGGCTTCTGCAAGACCGTCAAGTGTGAACAGATCGAGCCGACGAAATGCGAAGGGGTCGTCAAGTACAGAGCCAGCGTCTGTGGGTGCTGCCCGGTCTGTGTCAAGCAACTCGGTACGGGACCCACTATTTATGTATTCCTTTATTTCGATTCAACGACCCCTTTTCAGATTCCACATACAAGGAGTCTACGCTTAAAGGGATGCTGACCCAAACATTGCAGTGTCCATAATAAGTGTCGCACTATCTTTCCATGAGTCAGCAGCCGCCGGTGTGCGCTAGAACACGCAACGAAATTGACGTCATAATATCCCCCATTCAAGCTTATTAAGCGCGAATGGGGGATATCATGACGTCAATTCCGTTGCGTGTGCTAGCGCACACCGTCGGCTGCTGACTCGTGGAAAGATAGTGTGACACTTACTACAGACACTGAAATGTTTGGTTCAGCACCCCTTTAAGCGGGTCGGTGCTTCGTATTTGTGCTTGCATTCTTGAATAAACCTTGTCCGTATAGCAAAAGGGCAGTGTTATATACACCTAAAAGTCCGGCAATTGTGAACGAGACACACACACAACAAGAAAGAGCAAAAAAAAAAATACAAACGAAACTGTTTTTAAATGTAGCTGTTCAGCACCAACATGCCTAACGTGAATCGGAATCGGTCGAATTGTTTGAGCTTCACTGTGTAATGATAAAATACTCAAAAAAAACCGGCGAGCTGCTACAAAAAAAAAAAAAGAAAAAAAAAAAGAAAGAAACTTGGGAACAGCAGAGAAAAGGGGACACCATTCACAAACCCTGCGTGTGGTGTGCCCTCCTTTCTTCTGTTCTATTTTTTTTTTTTTGCTCGACGTTTTTCAAAGATGCCAGTGTAATAATACGGCTGTTCCAATCTTTAGCGGCTAAGTAAAAAGTAAAGCGTTTGTATCTTTCGGCAAGGAGGACATTCAAGAATGAGTTCTTAATAAAGTGAGTCCGATTTTGACCGAGGTGAGAACGAGAATGTCCCCGCTGTTAAAATAGCTGTCGAACAATTTTAACGTTGAAAGAATTTGCATCTGCTACTTTTGACATTGTTTATCTTGTCATAAAAGACAGAAAAAACATCTCCTTCCTTCGAAATGTTAAGATTCCGCCGCATAATCGCGAGGCGAAAACGAGATTATTCCCCGACCTGCAGCGACCATCATAAACACGCAGCATGACGTCAATGGGGGTTTTGTACAAAGATAGCAAGTTGTACGAATACCTGCTCGATAAAAGGTAACTTTCCTCTAAGTCTGGGCGTTCCAACATAAACATAAATGCGTCAGAAACCTGGCATCATCGACAAAACCTTTATCATACGGAGTTTTAGTGGCGCCATCTATCCTATATCTACAAAACCCTCAGTTATATTTGCTGCCGCGAACAGCCGCCAGAAGCCGAAGGGGGAAAGGGATAAGGGTGGCGATGTGGGTTAGTTGGTTCATACTGACGAAAAGGCAAACAGCGCGCAGAAAACGGGGACTAGAGGAAGTGCAGACAGGACAAGCGCTGCACTTGGGGGAAAGGGGCCATCCCCGTCCATACGGACGGCCATCCCCGTCCATACGGACGGGGATGGCCGGACCCAAGGAGGTTAGAAGTACTAGGAGGGGGCACGTTGCAATATTGGTGAAGCCTAGTCATAAAAAGTTTAAACGATTCTGTGCCCAGCGTGACCGCAGATCTGTCTGGCGATTGGTGCGCGTGACATGTCACGTGTGAGATGGATGGTTGATTGTAGAAGGAGTCCTTGCAGGCTTGCGCGCGCTCCGTCCGGTAGGTTTTATCATATCGAAGGCTAGACTGTGGTGTATTCTAGTACCCCGTAGCAAGACGAAGGCTAGCTACGGTCACGTGATGTGGTCACGTTGGCATGGTAAGTGAGGAGAGTAAGGAGGAAAATGAGAAAGAGGCGAGGCGTCAAGGGAGCATGGCTTGTGGAGGCTATGCGGCCGACGTCATGCCCTCTCCTACCCTTCTATCCTCCTTGGCCGGACCCGAATGAGACTTTCCTCCTATCACCATATTGTTCGCGCTGCGCCAGCACGTGGTCAGGCAGTCGCGAGCGGATGAGTTCTCGCTGCTCATTGATGGCTCTAAAGAGAGAGCTTCACCGGAACCCCGCGCCTACCCCATTGACGTCACAGCGCACGTGACTTGGAAGATGATGAAGAAGTTGAGAAGTGCCGAAAACCTCAATCTTTGTCCATTTTTAAAATAAAAACTAGGACATTCAGGCAAAAGCGGTGTTTTGTTCTTTACTTTAGAAAGGTCGAGACACCAATTCCCAAATTATTTAAGCAGAGCACTGAAATTGTTGAACAGTTCCTTTAATGGGGCGTGAAGCCCCAGCTTCTTGCTGGGCGCGTATAATCTACCAATGAGAATGTTTTGACCCGTTTGAGATTCCTCGATCGAGTAGTATTTTGTCGAGAGCTTCTCATCGACCCAAATGACAAGAGGAATTGCGGTAATTGATCTGCTTGTACTGAGCCTTCTCTTATCCACCGGTGAATTTCAACTCCTGTACGGCTGCAGAAAAAAACTTCAGATAAGGAAAAGAAGCCCGGGTTGCCGACAGTGTTGTACACGTTCCTCAAAAAAAGGAACGAAAGCTCGTTCCTCGTTCCTTCTGATTTTTGGAACGCGTTCCCGTTACAAGTTCCATCTGTGAGAAAGGAACTCGTTCCCGTTACAGTTAAAAAAATCGAACGTATCGTTACATATACGTTACATTCGCATTTTTCTGATTACCATAATTAGTTAGATCAAGCAAAGGTTTTTTTTATTTATTTCATTAAATGGCAACATACAAATTTGAATGCAGTTATGGCAGGGCAACAGGAGAAGAAGACACACGACAACAGGGTTCTTTTTGACGATATATTCACCTTTAAAAATCTCAGCGTTTTACCATATTCCTGTATGGGATGGGCGATTCAGACGAGCCAAATATACTGTTACCCCACATTGCACGAGCTTTTTACAACAACCTCACACGTCTCCAGTGTTGGGTAAAGTACATATAAAAGGTGCTTTAAGTAAGTGAATCAAGCGTGATGTACTTTAAGTAAAGTAGTAAGTAGACTGGGTTCAATGTACTTGAAGTAAAGTATAATAAATGCAATGTACTTTAAAGTAAAGTACAAGTATTTTAACACAATCTTTCATGATGTCCTTTAATTCCCCTATACAGTGATATTTTAAGTGGTATGCATTGCCCAAAGGAAATCGGGGTGCAAACCTATTTTCAAAAAAACAGCGGCGAATATTTGATAAAGTCAAGTGGCCACAGAGTAGTTATTTTCAGGATTGGAGCCAAATTCAGAAGTCCCTTTTCTGAATTTGGCGCCACTTGCACTGGATTGTTGCACGTTTAAACGTACTAGGAGAGAGCATGACGTCAGTCCCGTAGCTTCCGCAAGCAGTCCTCTCATAGAGGAGTGTCCTCTCTTTAATGAAAAAAAAAGTGAGTTTAAAAGCGAGCTGGTGACAATCGTAATTTGACACCTGAGTTGGGGTGCGAAAAAATTAAGGAACTTTCAAGTCGAAGGAAAAGACAAGAGAGAACGTTTCAAAACATTGTGACGTTCTCGTCGGTTGACTTTTTCTTCAACTTAAAAGTGTAATTGTTTCGCACCACACTTTCAGATGCTAGTTTATGATTAATTTTGCTCTCATAATATTTTAAACCTCCTCGCTTGCGCGGACCGACCAAGAAGTAGCGAGAGTTCAAAAAGCTACTGGAAAGCCGCCTCCAGAACAAGCGGAGCGATGCGTCGTCTGCTCACGTCTCTGGTGAGATAGAATATTCCTCTTAGTATTTCTTTGGAGTTGACAAATAATTATTTCGTGACACATATTTAACAAAACCAAATTTGGGGAATGTACTTTGAAGTCGGGAATTGTACTTTCCTCGGAGAGTACCAGAAAAAAAATACTTTAAGTAAAGTACAAGTACATACTCAGAGAATGTACTTCAAGTAAAGTACAAGTTTCCTAAACCTACTTGAAGTAGTACTTTAAGTACAATGTACTCAAAATACTCCCCAACACTGCACGTTTCAATCTAACAAAGTACCTTGTTCGAACTTAACATGGTTGCTTCTCGATGTTGGTGTCCGCAAGACGAGCTAGTAAAGAAGAGGGTACGGCTTTTGAAGGTCAGTCTTGAAAAATACAAGTCCTTCTCCGCGAAGTGTAGATGCGTTGTTTGAAGGTTGGGGACAAGGGGAGAAGTAAAGATTAATTTTTTGTATCATTTAAGTGACCAATATTCCGCATACAGGGGTGCGTTCGATGTCAGATAACCTGTCCTTTTGTTGTAACTGTAGGTCTGTTTGTGGTAGTTTAGTGATGGCTGTAGTCGGCTTTAGCATTCTGGGTGTATGAGTATTCGTGGAAGAAAAGAAAGTGGCTAAGTTTGAAGCGTCCCTCTTTCTGTGTCTTTTCCTTCGACTAAGCGTTTTGCGTTTCATACCGCACTCTCGGGCACTGCAAAAATAATAAATCTCCACTAGCTCTCCTGCACCCGACTGTTACCAAGCGAGGACTACACAAAATAAATCCTATAAGTAACCAAAAATATAACAAGACCCTGCTCTCTGTACAGATATGGTTTTTATACTTTTAGAATTTCCCTCTTAGAAATAAAATACAAATTACCCCATTGGACGAAAAAAAGGAACGCCGTTCTTTCTTCCGTTCCAGTAAAAATGTAACGAGTTCCCGTTCCAGTTCCACCGATGAAAAATGGAACGGCAGCGTTCCATCGTTCCTCCTAAAAGGAACGCGTTCCAGGAACGCCGTTCCTTGGAACGCCGTTCCGTAAAACACGGGTTGCCGATCGCTTTAGATGGGAAATAGGAGACGATCATAATTTCAGCCTGCGGCCGTTCTCACTTCGCCGAAACACTTAATTCGTAATAAACGAGAAAAAAAAATTTTTTTTTTCGTCTGTTAGCAGACGATTTATGGTATTTTCTTCTTTATGACAGTTTGAGGATAACGCTTCGTCGCAGACAAACCCCTTTCTTCACTCATGTTAGCAGACGAATCCCGTGCAAATGACATCTGAACTCGCTCTGTGAGAGGCAAACAAGTTCTCTCTCTCTCTGACACACGGACCAACCAAAATCTAACTCCTGATACCTTGGTGACATCAGGAGATATATTTTGTTGGTTTTTTATAGGAAATTACTTTTATAGAAATATATGGTATGTGCTTTCATGAGTTAGAAGGGACTACAGTTTCAAATGAAATCTAATTGGGACGGCACCCCTTTGAATCGGAGCTACACAGTTTCTTTCCAAGCAGCCCTCCTAAAAGGTACTTTTATAATATGTATTATAAGTATAGTGGAACTCCGATCTTGTTAAATCAATTTCTTATAGCCACTGTCCTACGTGAAGGACGGTTGATAATTTTATGAAATGGGGCCGGCATCATTACTAGATAAATATTTATCCCGTTATAATAATGCTACTGCTACTTTGGGTTTTATTGTTTATTAAAACTAGTGTTTTCTGTTTTTCAGGTTTCCGGGTTTCTTTTCCTTTGAAATCGAGGGTGTTGTTTTCGGGTTACATTTCCTCATAGACTAGGTGTCCTTCACTCTCAGTTTCTGATGTCGGTAAAAATATTGGTGTTTATCAGGTGTTGTGCTAAAAACAACAAAACGTTGGTGTAGGATTCGACAGCCTCCCAAAAATTTTTCTAACATAAAACAAACACGCATGCGCGGGAAAGTGGTAGGTCGATAAATTGATAAGACAGAACAAAACGCCGAAGCTCCTCCCAGGGGAATCGAACGCACAACCTTCATACTGCGATTCTAACACTCAATCGCTGCGCCAACGGGGAGGTTTATAAAGGAGTTGTTATTACATGTGATAACACTTTGTTCGCCATCTGGCACCGTGCAACGTGCAAGTAGTTCTAACAAGTAGCTCCTACCTTTGTCCCCGCTGCACGAGGGCTCGTGCAGCCAAGGTGCAATAAAACTCAAGGAGCTCGCGTTTCTGTTCACAGTTTTTGTAGTAATTAGTCAACAGAGGGTTCGACTTTCATAAAGGATTATGGTATATTGTGTCGCCTGGAAAGTTACAGCCTTCTTTTTCCTTCTTCTTTTTTTTACCGCAAAAAATACATTATGCATCGTTAAAAGCCTATGCATCGCCAAAACCCCTATCTTCGCCCAGACGTAGCGCTAGCGGTCCAAACTAAATACCAAAGTTTCAAAACTAACAGTTAACTCAATTAAGAGTTGTAGATGATTTTTTTTTTAAATTTATACAGGAAAATGTTGTCCATTTTTTTTATAACTGGCGCCGTTGAGCTTCATGTATTGGAGCGCTCCGTCGACCACCATTTCCCCATGCAAAATTTAAAAAAAAAATACTTAAAACATTTTAATGAAATGACGGTTAGTTCAGATACTTTGGCAACTGGTTTGAACAAGTAGCACTACACTTGGGATAAGAATGAGCGTTCGGTAATGCGCAGTTTATTTTTGCGGGAAAAAAAATCAATCCCCCCCCCAAAAAAAAGACTAAAATTTTGTTGGCACACTCTGCAGTACATTGCACCTATGGGAAATGTCCAAAATAAAACATTCGAACTAACTGAGATATGTAGAAAGTTAGGGGAATCTTGGGCTTGAGTTTTAGTAGCGACGTGTGTAGAGTAATGATGTTTAACGGCGAAAAAAGGAAACTTTTGTAAATACAAGACATTGTAACAGACATCTCTCCTGGCTTCTCCCTTTTTACTGACCCCAAAATGAACAAAGAAGTGTAATATATACCGTAGAAAAACAATATCTGGAGGTATGACTCAATAAGTGAGGGACACGAAGCAAATATATTTAAAGAAGGGAAAGTAAATTCAGCTATGCTGAGACTCAAAGCACTGGAAGCACCTTAAAAACCGCCCCAATATTGGCAATGAAGTGGTCATGGTGTATAAAAAGAGTGTTTGGGTCTGGACTATATTTTCGCATTGGGGTGCTCTGCGGAGGGCCAGAAGTTTAATCATAATTGTCAATGCCACAAAAGAGCGTGTGCAGATTGGCACTGGAACACAAAAATTAGGAGGTACGGGGGCATAACGTGGTCGTCTATTGAGAGCACAAGGGCAATTATTAAACTGAAATTTGAACAAAGGTTAAAAAAATAAAGAAGACGCTGTAGGCAATTTGGTATAAAAATTTAAACACAGAATGAACGAACGGAACCGAAAGTTGACATGTATATACCGACACACTAGTGAGCAGACTAGTTAGATGGAAGAGATAGTAAAAATATCAGTAATAAAAATTGAGAGCGAGGAATACAAGCAAAATTTGCTTTAACAATCTACATTTCACAAAAACCAGGACAAAAAGAGACAGGTGTTTAATAATTTGCGGAAAAACCTAACTGTAGGAGTTGAGACCGTGAGTGTAAAGGACGAAGTATATAGGGCTAAAGTTTAAGAGACAGACACACATGTGCCGTGTTGTATTGTGATAGCGAGACGCTTGAACATGTAGTTTTGAATTGCAAGGAATTGCTTCCTGCCAACCCTAAAGGGGTAACGCTTTGGCCTGGAGTGCTTGGTTTTGATTGCGAAAAAGAAAGAAGGGGAGAAAAAATCCCAATAAAGAATATATATCGAGAGGAGTGCGATAATACACACAATTGATGCGGTAGATGATTTAACGGGACAAGTGATTTCTAGACTGAACTAAAATGGAGGTGTGTAAATATTTCTAGGCAAGGTGGCGCAAGCTACCACTTGGTACAAAGGACACAGCCAAGAATATCGATTCATTTAAACATCCTGTAATAGAAGACATACGCTTAGAAGAGAGAATCTGGGAGTTTTCACAGTGCTTGTTCACAACAACTCCCAAAAAAAGTGTAAACGGCTGCGGCACAAAAAAACACAAAAAACAACACAAAAAAAAAAAAAAAAAACAAGGTGCGCTCGTCTTGATACAACTAAGGGCTAAGGGAGAGAACGAGGTTCGTCTCCAGTAAAGTATCGGAGTACGGACGTCATAGAAAAAACTGATATGCAAAAGCGTTTCAATGTAGGCTTCTGCAAAACACCTTAGAAACAACCCCAATCTTTTTAAACCCGTCCTCGGTGTTAGCAATAAAATGTAACGCGTTGTACCACATCACTGAAGACTGTATGATCCGTGTGATACAGTGTTGTCTTAATATCATAGACACCTTCCTTCCCCCCAAAGTCGTCCATAACGTGCGTTGTTCATAACACCAAAACAAAAAGGCAAATATTTGCCCACTTCACCCCAGAATACTCTGTTGGTAAAGGAGGTTGTGAGCAGCGTGCCCTCGAATCCGGATGAAGTCTTCAAAGTGACCGCAGACACCGGCTTGGGGACGTATACCGATCAAGATTTGCCACAAAGGTGCCTGAAAGTGGTGACATCATTGCCTGAACATTTCAATAAACTTACCTAAGTATCAAGTAAAAAAAAATTATAAATATATATTTGTTTTATTTACGGCGCCTTTTTGCTATTCATGCACCTTCTGACTGGCGCAACAACCGACAGATGGCCTCGGCGCAAGCTTACAACTCGGTGGCGCCAAGAGCACTCGACATGTAGCTGGAATTGCTCGACGGACCATCGGTTTTATCCGTTTCGTTTCCAGTTAATGTGTTTTACTGAGCGAGCGCCATTTTAGATTGAAAATCATCGGCAGCTTTTGGCGCAACCAGGGGCAACCAGTAAAACACATTAACTGGAAACGAAACTGATAAAAGCGATAGTTCGACGACTAATTTCAGCTACACGTCTGCTTTTTGCGCGACCCAGCGGCGGTGCGTGGATAGCGGCCGGGCGCCGTCTTTAGGGAATTTTCTTTTTAATAAGAAATAAAGTCGGACGCGACTTTAAATGCTTAGCCTGGATTTGTCGATACGCTGAAGATTAACGGGGACCGCATCGGCAAGGCACGACTGTAAAGCGGTTTTCGTTCTATAAAATAACAACGACAGCGTTTCTGCGTTACTCGCAAGTCGGCTATTTATTAACGCGTTATTACGGGGCATTATCGTGGCCCCGTTGGTGCTTGATCCAACGAGTACGCTGCCCGTTTTTATACTCCGTTTCCCATGAATTATGTCTGATCGCAGTCAGTCAAATTTAGCCGAAAGTGTGTCGTCACGGCTCTCGTCGTCTTTGTGCGTAGTCTATCACCGACTCAACGAATAAGGCACAGTGAATGCGCCACCATTGTGCACGTTTTGCTGCGCGAGATTTTAACCGCTGATAGCGGAGCCACTGAATGGAAAGCACTGAATAAACAGGGATGAAGAAGGGGACAGAGACAAAAGGGACAGAGGGCCTTCTTCGTCCTTGTTTTTTCGGCGCTTTCCATTCAGTGATGTACCAACTAGCCCATTTATCTATTCTGCTACAGCGGAGCCACAAAGACCACGAGCACCATGAAGATACACTTTTAACGCTTTTCGATTGGCTGCATCTGATCGTAGCCTTGGCTTCGGTCGGTCTTCGTGGGAAACCAAGTCCCTTTGTCTTGCTTCAATTTACCACGAGAGCTTGTTCTTATTCTCATTTTTTTATACTGCAGGTTTTGGCGACTTCTGCAACATAGCCGTGCCGCTGGGCGCCCGAACGGCTCCAGCAGAGTGCGGAGAAGCCCTCGTTTGCATAGATGGAAAATGCGTCACTGAAGATATTTGAGAGGCCGAGAAAGTGTGTTCGAAGCTACGACACCCTCACGTTCCCATATGGCTTGGGATGAAAGAATAAACGCTTCGTCCTGTTCTATGAAGGTAGCCTGCCGATCATGCATGATATATCTGATAAGGTACATATAGGTGAGGGTATTTAATAAAAAAAATATATTTTTTGTATAATTTTGGAGTGGGGTTTACTATATTGTAATAGATCGCTATTCCATAGTGGTATCCCGGTTTCTCCTCAACTTGCTTTGTAAGTAGCAGCTGGCAATATCTCATCGTTTTAGTGCGTATTAATTTGAGAAGTTCTAACCAAATGGAAAGTTGGGACAAGTAGGTCAGTAGTTAAAAATGAGAACAGACCAGTAGAAACGAGGCCAGATGAACAGCGCTTGGTCCTGTTCTTTCACTTCTTTCGTTCTCGTTTTCATTCGAACTTTTCTTTACCTTCAAAGAGGTGTATTTCAAGTTACCTCACAACTTTTGTGGTGAAACTGATAAACGATATCATTGAATGTACAAATATTGACACAGTTAGCCAGAACATGCAACCACCGGATTTTCCGATTTTCCGTCAGGCGACTTCCTCAATTCTCATAATGATCCTAAAGAAAAGATCAATAATGCCCATAGGGCAATGTAGGTCCGTTTTTTCGTCAGACGACTTCCCCATTTATCATAAGGTATCCTAAGAAAACTTCAATAATGCCCACTGGGCAATGTAGGTAATTTGTAAATAAATAAATAAATTAATAATTAAATAATTAGTCTACAAAAATGAATAAATAAAGAGCTATAAACACGAGAACCATTACCCTAACAAAATGTGCCTCGATCAAATTTCCTTGGTACATTTATCCGTTCGACTTTTAACCTGTGCAAGTAAATTGCGGTGAAGCACCGAGGTTGTGTTGCTTCTGAAGATGACATACAGAGCAGGTTTGAAAATTTTTTGCACCTGATGACTGCTATATTTGGCAGTGATTACGAGTCCTACGCCGTGTTGCTCTTCTCAGCTGCACGAAAGAAGAAAAAAAAGCGTCGGTGTGGGTTTGCGTTAAAATATGCTTTCAGTTTTGTCGTCATTTCAGTAACCTCCAGCAGCTTTTAAGATGTCACTTTTCGCAGATCAATTAATGCGCTACCAGAGCGACTGGAAGCAATTGTTGGTGATGGTTAAAAAAAAACTTTGCGGAAGAAACAGCGTAGTTTCAGGACTGTGGTGCGTCATCTAAGCACGTGTTAAAAGTTGACATCGTGCGCTGTGGGGACTACCTACAGGTGCGAACAATAGAAGGATGCATTCTTATACATACCTCGTTACAATCAGACAGGCCCAGTCCGGGTGTCAATAGTTCGGTGTTTCACGTTGATTTTCACGCGATGAGTCAAGCTTGATCTCGAGAAACTTCACCATCGGGCGATGAACGGAACAAAAAATAAATCCTAGCTTCAGTTGTAAAAAAAACGTTATGGCAAATAAATATTCCCCCTGCCGCGTCCGCCAAAAAAAAAAAAAAAAAAAAAGTGCCCGTCACTCTCGCGACGGCCGTTTATAAAGCGTTCTAATGAACGGTTTGTGGCCGACGCCAATTTCAGTATCCGTGCATACGGCATTGCTTCTCTCGCTTTACACAGTGGCGAACAGGCGTGTGCTGGGTCGGCGCTTCGTAACTATTGAAATAGTGTCTCCGATCGGGTGAGAACGGCAGGGAGCAGGTACTTCCGTTGCCTCGTTTCTAGCGCGAGGCTCCTTGCTTCGAAAAGTCTCCTGCGTGTCGTGAGCTTCGATCGGGCACAAACAGCCGAAGCACAACGGAAGGCGGCGAGCGCGCTAAAGGTGAGGCGTCCGAAAGCGACACTTTTTGGTTCTCAAGCTGCCAGTGATTACGGAGTATTAGATATTTAGATGAGCTCCTTAAGCGTGCGTAAACGACGATGAGCACACGTGGGCGCCATCAACGTTCTTACAGTGCTGAAGTCCTAGCGTCGAGGTGATTAGCGAATAGAAGGAACACCCGACCTGAAGTATGGCTATCGCGGACCGTGATTGCTGGAGAGCGGGAAAGAAAAAAAAAAAACTTTTAGTCTTTCCATTCTGGTGAAGAAGGAAGACCAGCGAAGCTGTACTACGGCGGGGATGAACTAGTGGCCGGCCGCAAGTCGGCAAGCCGGAGTGGAAAGTTTCGAAAGGTTGCGCCATCTATGAGTGACGGCGGCAAGCGGACAACCGGAAAACGAAACCAACCAGAGTTGTGTGTCTTCATTTCTTTGCGGGGGACACGATCCTGGGTAAGCTAACCT
Organism: Ixodes scapularis; assembly: GCF_016920785.2. Taxonomy (NCBI): domain Eukaryota; kingdom Metazoa; phylum Arthropoda; class Arachnida; order Ixodida; family Ixodidae; genus Ixodes; species Ixodes scapularis. Next base: position 174,596,787 of record NW_024609835.1, read on the forward strand.
TTAACAGCTCCGCTGTAAAAAAACACCCCACCACTTGTAAAGCCGCGTTTATGTGTGACCAGTGTAACCGTCATACAATGAAAAAACACGACGCCTCAGACGTCTTTTGTATGATGTAGTAGCAGTCTGACTGCGGTTTTACGTATATCCCTGTATGTCAGAGGTCCAAAGCTACGACAGGTTGATTGCGCATAATGGTTTAGTTTAATCCGGAGCACTCGCTGGTAACGGCGGTTTCACGGGGACAAATGTTAGAGCCTCCCCTGGATATTGCTAGGTCGTTCGTCGCTAAAGCTCCCCGTGACAACGTCAGTGAATTCATCAACCGCGTACATGCTCCCTCCCAGCAGCCGGACCCGAAACTCCCCGCTGGGCCAGCCGCTGCCGCAGTATCTTGCAGAAATCGCTTCCTGCGCGCTGCCATTTTTGTCTGCTGGGCTGTGGAACGCCTTCCAAGCATGCGCTGTTAATCTGCTGTGCGGTATATCGGACGCTGCTCATGCGTCCACAGATCAGTGACTCAGCATTTTTTGCCCGGTCTATTCCTTGAGACTGCCGCTGGAAAGGTCTATAGTCGGCGCCAAGTTGTGCGGGGCGTAAGCGCACAACCGTACTCCTTTCCTCCTCCACCGTTCGCTGTTGAGGTCAAGGTGAAAGGCTCCGGACTTGTGCCTATCTCAAGTATTTATACTCATGACACTGTATTTCAAATACTTTTTCAAGTATCTTTGTATCTTGCAAATACTTTTTAATAGAAAGCATTTGATACTGTATTTTAATTACATTTCTGAGTATCTTGTACTCATTATCTCAAGACTCAAATACTTTTTTGACATTCCGGCATTTTCCTAGTTTTTCGATATGAAGAGGCGTGGACGTGGCAAGAGCAAACGTGAACATTTTTTTGAGCAACCAAACCCTCTTGCTAGCTCATGCTACGGTAACTTATATCGAGCTCGAGAAAACATCGCTTTTGTGCCGATTGCGATTCCTATTTTACCCTAAAGTTCGTGCAATGAAGGTTTTCCCCTCGCCATCCCAAGGCACTTTTTGTTTCCTAGAGTTTCCCCCAAAACTCATTAAACAAAAAGGTGGTTTTACGGATGTAGAGATTGCCCCACTGAGGCGGAACGCAGAACGGAAAACGAGCCATGGCAACCAATGCAAACTTCAGTGTAAAAAAAAAAAAAAAAAAAAAAAAAAAAAAAAATTAGAGAAGGAAATGAAAACTGGACACAAAAAGAAGACACTTTGCTTGTATACTGTAAACAACTTAATTTTGACGGGATCAAGTTTTCGTGAATCGGGCAAATGGTCAAAGTTTGAAGTTATTCGCGGGTTCTAATTTTCGCAAATCGAGTGTAGCTTCCGTAGCGTTCACATATTGCCCGAATTGTTCATGGGACGTATTTTTCGCGAATTGTAGGTCATTCGCGAGATTCGCGAAAATGAGGTCCCCGTGAAAATTGAGTCGTTTACAGTATTTACCCTTGCTACGCAAAAGTTCAAGTTTTTTTGCTTTACCTTTTTGTCGTCAGTCCGTCACTTATTACTGTCACGAACAACGTCTGTAAGCGAACATATATATGCAGAGAACAGGACAGGAAACGAACTACGAACAGAAGGACCTGCCAAAATGCCAACAAAGCGTGCCCCAACATCACCGTGGCTTTCTGAACGCAACCTACTTGAAGAAGGCGCGACCAGTGCCGTGGCCATTATGTGGGCTTTCTTTGTTATCCATTCACTTATTTCCGTATTCCAAGTTCGTTTATAGCAAACTCCTCAAATAGGGAATAATAATTGTAGTAAAACGATGCGTCTAAGGCGCGCCGCAGGACGTGATATTCAGCGATGTCACTATAACTGAAGCGACCTCTTTTTTTCTTGCCGCCGAAACGTTTTGTAACACGCATCAGTGATATCCTGCTTCTTATAGTTGGTCTTCACAGAATAACCCCACGATGTTTCTTTTTTTTGTGTTTTGTGCTGTTGCGTGCAAACCAACTATTCTGCTGAGCCAGATTTCCGCAACTCTACAATTGTGTTTGTCACTGACGTCGATACAAATTACGCAATGCGGAAGTATCCTCAAAAGTAATTGAATTACATGTCTAAGTACACTGTAAAAAATAACCGTCAAATTTACGGCGCTATAAGCTAATAAAAACTGCAAGAACGCCGTGAAGAGGAATTACCTGAAATGCACCGTAAACGAGCGAAAAAGAGCGAGAGGAAAACGCAAAACTTCGTGGAGAAAGAAAACAGAAAGAAAAGACGCGCATCGCTAATTGGTCACCACGCTTGACTTTCGGAAGCTGCGGAAACTCAGAGATCCTCCTCTCGCCCCTTCACCTCCTTTCTTTGTCCGTGCCAACGCAGAACGTAACTGCCCTAACTGCAAAAAAAAAAAAAAAAATTAAGAGCAAACAGTTGAGCAACAATGGGCGCGTTCAGTAGCGCCTCCCTTGCCTCTGAACGGAGTGATTCGAGTCGGAGTCGTCGGAGCGCCTACTGAACGGCAAAAAAAAACCCGCGGCTCCAAACTTGCTTCTACGCAATTTCCGCTTCCTCCCCTGTGCCAGACGGTCTCCGAATAAACTGGAAGCAGACGATGGCGAGCACGATCGCTTTTATTTGACGCCGGTATTGAAGTCTTTAGAGGGTCGTTGAAGAAAAAGCGGGTGATTGTACACATCAACACTGCTGTTCGAAGCGATGCAACGCGATCGAGCCCTTCGCTTGGCGGTGCAAAGGCAGCTACTGTCATAAAAGCCTACAAAAAACGTCGTCAGCACACGCAAAATATAGAGCTCGGCGAATCTTCGCCGCCGGTTGCGATACTTTTATACGGCCATACGTTTGTTCTGCCCTTCGTAACGAACTCGTATACACACGGGAAGTTCGGCCGCGCTCGGCGATCAAGGTTTTGTCGGCCGAAGCGAGCCTCAGCCAACGTGCACACCTATTTAGCTACGCAAACAAAACATTAATCGGTATCATGCCCTGCGTGAGTGTCTAACCGGCTTCCAAAGTCGCGGTCATACCCTGCCTTGCTCTGTTGAGCGCGGACAGGACTATCGTCAATATTACCGAGTTTCCATGCAACGGCGATCAAGACACGGCGTCAAATGAACGTTTGCGTTGTTTATTAGCATATTCAAACCAAACAAAATGAGGTACAATGCATTTTCCGAAAGAGCCTTACCTCAAAAAGAAATTCGAATGCGTTATTCGTCTTACCTTGAGCACTTTTCATTAACAAAAGCGAGCAAACCGCACACCCGCGACAGAGCCGAAGCAGCTTATCCCGCCATTTTGTTTGTTTTTTCTCTTTTAGCGCCGGAAATCGTCACCAGTCAGGAAATGACGCCATATTTAGCTCCTTTGACTCTACGTGCACCGTCTCCGGACTCGGTGCTTCGGAGCTTGACTCCGAAGCCCCGGAGTTACGTGCACCGGAAGTGACTTTTAGCCGTCCAGTGGAAGGAGTCAGTGACTCCTTGACTCCGGGGCCGCTACTGAACGCGCCCAATGCGACGAGCTAGAAGCGTCGAAAAAATAAAGCAACGCGGGAACAATTGGAAGAAGCGAACGTTCAGTTCATTTTCCCGCCTTCCCGCCCGTCTCCGTGCCATTTTGTCCTCGTTCGTACGTGGCATTCCCGGATTTTTGTGCACCTGAAAATTTGGAGCGGAAGGCAACTGGATACTCGGGACAGGTATTTCATTATCAATCTGCTGCTTGTTTGGCAAGGATAGTGTAACGGTGGCATAAATACAACACCCTAAAAGATGTTTACTTGCAGAATTTGCAATTTCTGTTCAAGCACGCTTGCTGGTTGCGCAATTCGATGAGCACGTTTTCAGCTCTTGAATTCTTCCGTGTGTGGACGAAGGATGCTGTCGCTAGTTTGTTACGTATGATGCTCTCAGGTGTCATATTTCGAGAAGACATTTGAACGCCTAATTGTAAGTACGGTTTGCTTCGAGGAGTTTGGAAAGCTTTCAGTGCACTTTGCCAACATGCTTAGAGGAGTGCCACACAAGGGAGGCTTTGCTAAAACATCTAAAAGGCCACATCTCCGACGGTATTTTGGTTTCGTGTTCGTGCTCCTACTGTCAGAAGGTGTGAAATCATAGTTCACGGCACATTTGAACTGGGCGCATTTACGAGTGACGGGTTTCTTGGGCGACGGCGCATCGCCTGTAGACCCGCTTCAGGTTGAGGACTCTTTGACTCAGTCGACTAGTGTGGATTCTAATGAAGACGGTTCTGTTAACGTGATGCAATCCCCTGATGATAACTACGACGTGTTAATGTCTCTGTCTGCAGAAGAATAAAGAACGGCCGTAAAATACGATCTTGTTTTTTTTGTGCCTGAAGTTTAACGGAAAGCTTCTTATGCCTGTATCAACAGTTCAAAAAAACATTTATGAATTTCAACGTCGGCATTTCTTGTACAAACAATACATGTTCGGCTAACTTGCTGAAAGCCTTTAAAACGTGCTTGGTTCAGTCGAGGTTCATAACATCATTGAGTTCATAACATCATTATACAATGATGTTACGAACCTGAAATCTACCACCTTTCTTCCAGAACATATGAAATCTGCATATTTGAGAAAGCACTTTCCTTGTGTGGAAACGGTGAGTATGTACATAGGACGTCGTTGTGGTCAAAAGGACCGGTTTGCTCCGCATGTCCCCGTTAAGGGGTATCCACACGAGGGAGAAATCCCGGGGATTTCTCCCCGGCACGCGCGCATCACGAGATGAAAACGCGAGGCTTTTGCACATCGCAAAGCCGGTCGTTTTCGTCGTGGGATGCGCGTGCCGGGGAGAAATCCCCGGGATTTCTCCCTCGTGTGAATACCCCTTTAAAGACGCACTAAATTACCCCCTAGAAAAGAAATCTATGGGCCAGGTATTTACCGAGCCTCGCAGCGAGTCCCACTTACCCGGTGTTTTGGAGGAATTTTGTGATGGTGCCTGTCAGTAAGGCCAGTCTGTAACTGACATGATTCAAGGTGCACCACCCATCTCCTCATGCAGTCTAGTGCATGGTGAGCATTCACTGATCACTTTCCGAACCCCAAGTAATCGATATTGCCTATAATTTTATAATGATTTTAAATTACAATTATAGTTCTGCAATTTCCTACATTTTATATCTGCCTTCACGCCCTTTCTTTTATCCTTTCTTTTCTAGGGAAAAGCATCTACTCAGCCAGCATGTACTCGATCTCAATTGATGGAATAACTGTGATGGACGAAATTCACATGTTCGACCACGCACTGGCTGTACTATTCAGCGCGTACTACGTTTTCAACATTGCGTACACAGAAGAGATATGCATCACCTTGGAGTTTATTCAAAGGTATTGAGCTCATGTGTGCTTCTTGGCACCATTCGGTGTGTTTTTTTTGTTTATTCCTTTCTTCATCTGATCTAACATATATTTCAGCAATGGCTCCAGACTGAGCTCCTTGTTTTAGAATGTCCATTGCTTGCATGAAAACTTGTGCAGCGAGAGTTGTTATCAATGCTAGAGGCATGCTATGGTGAGATATTGTAGAATAAAAAGCAAGTCTGATTATTTTATTTCGTGTTCCCTGTCCTTCGCTTACTGAAATATATTTTGTAGTTGTCAAATACATGTTACCAAACTATATTTTAATGAGTGGTACTTTTTGTTTAAAAAATTCAAATATAATTTTCTCTTCATAGCATTGTCTCCGTTATAACCTAGGATGAGCTATATACTCTAAGAAATGACTGTACCTGCCTCACGACGTCACTGGCGACTAGTCTTCATTCAAAAAGACTTAAAATGTTTACTCAAAATAACAAGGCTTTTATTTCCACTTCTAATTTTTATAGAACAAAAATATAAATCAGTTCCAAGGGCTGCTGTTGCAGCTTTGGATCCAGTAGAGATATTCTGAACTTAAACATTTTCAATATCCCGAAGATGTAAATGTCTTGTTAAAAGTGGCTCGATTGAATATTGTTGTTACATAATAATACCAGTGTGTATATTCCAAGATAAGCAAGTTGCTTAACATAAAGACAACTAATTTGAGAGTAATTTATTAGCGCAGAACGAGCAAAAAAAAAAAAAAGCAATGATCTATTATACAGTTTTGAATGCGGTTCCCTATATAGCAACCTTCGTTACAATTGTAACATGCTATAATGTGTTGCTTTATAAACGACTATAGTTGAGAACTGGCAGATATTACCTTTCGTTCTTTATTTGCATTTTACAAGTCAACAAAATATGTAATTCGGTGAATGGCTGTTGAGTCCTTAGCCTGGTATGAGTTTGGTAAAAAAGTGTCTATGTGAATTTAGAAGTTCATATGGGGGAGTTTTATTAACTTGCAAGATGAAGTGCCAGGCTACTTAGGCATATACAAAAGATCAGTGTTTCGAAAGCTTTTGTCACTGGCCAATTTAGGTATTTATTGTCTCATTACTTTTTAACGCGTATAATAAGCTGAGATTATAAAAAAAAAACTACTTCGTATATCTGTTCTTACAGATGTCGTTGGGATCAACCCTGATCGAGGAACGGGACCCGAATAAAAAACTAGAAACATACATAAACAAAACGGTTCTTGAGTTAATTGACATGTCGGAATATAAATGGAAATGCAAATAGATACATCTTTTTACTTTTCTTTGACAGCACGGTCACGAATATTAATGCATCGGGTGCTGCAAGAGCAGCCGACCTCGCCGCAGACAAAATTTTCTGCGCATAACTGCTTATTCACTTTAAATATGCGTGATTAGACAGTTGATCAGTGGAACACAACAGCCCCAAAATACTCGGCCGACCTTTTTTTTTTACGTTGTATGTTTTACTTTGTTCAAATGACTACATGGTGTGGTCCAGTACCATAGTTTTCAACACTTTACGGTCGCATAAAAATGGACCGTCAAATTTACGGTCAAATACCAGGCAGCTGATGCTGCCAAAATTGTGCAGTAAAAATAACGGTGCACTGTAAATCTGATTTACGATAAATTTAAACGGTGACCGTAGAAATCTACGGTCGCCGTTTAAATTGTACCGTAAAAATAACGGCGCGCTGTAAATCTTTTTACCGTAAATTTGAAGGCCGACCGTAGATTTCTACGGTCCCCGTTTAAATTTATCGTAAACCAGATTTACAGTGCACCGTTATTTTTACTGTACAAGTTTGGCAGCATCAACTGCCTGGTATTTGACCGTAAATTTTACGGTCCATTTTTTACAGTGTATTTGTACTGTACTTTACAGTGAAAGTAACTTCAGTAGTATTTTAACACTTTCTGAAGCAGGTATTTAGTAACTTAACTTAAATACTTTTATCGTGTATCTTGTCCAACACTGGGTGGAACCGAAAGTACGCGGGTAAATTCGGCCGCTAATCAATCGCCCGAGCTGCGCGAAGAATAGACGAATTTACGCACCGTATGGGAGGCAGTCGGCTAGCCAGTTGGTGGTCCGAAGAACACAACTTTCAGTTACGGCACGCCGCTGTCGCTGCGACAAACTCCCGATAGCATCAATCCACTCGTATTTTTATTATTTTATTGAAGCACGTTTAGTTGGGTTGCCACCGTGGCGCCTCTTCGCAGGTGACTGTTCTTGGATCACAATACAGGCCCTTGGTACACTCTACTCGTTTGGCTCCTCCGCCTCCAAGGATGTCCAGGAAGCAGGACTCACCTCGACCTGAGCGCAAGTACAAGGACGTGCACAGAGATCTTCCATTTTTTATTAGGAAGAAGCTCTGCAGAAATACTCCAAAAAAGTGCAAACCAACCGTAATAATCGTAAAAATAATAATAAAAAAAGACAACAACATGGAGAGGTGGGCGGGGAAAGTAAACTTCGTGTATTTCCGAAAAAAAAAACAAAAAAACAAACAGGGTGCAACGGGATGGCGGATTAAGAATCCTAAACATTTTACAGTTACAACCATACCTGGCATTTTTCGCTTATAAAACATGGCACAACATCGTGACGCGTCTCTTTTTTTTAAAGTATATATTACGGATACACTATGGGCCACCATGCAGACAGCGGGAGTGATATAAGACCCTAATAGTTCAATGGCATTACACCAGACCGCAAAATTGACGTAGGCGCGCGAAATATCATCTACTATTTGCGTTCGAAGAAAGGGAGCCGGTTGGGACTTTTTCGTACAAAAATATTTACGATACTAATGGCCTTATAATACGATTTCTAAATGAAGGTACGTACCGAGTTGCTTGACACAGAGGGGGCAGCAGCCGCAGGTACTCCCGTTGGGCTTCACTCTGCCGTCACAGTGTTCGATCTCGGTGCATGTCTCGTTGCTGCAGTACCCGGGCGGACAAACGAACAGAAACTGTCCCACCGTGCACGACGGAACATCCAGGAGCATGATGACGGCCAGCAGAGCCCCCCTTAGTCGAATCGCCTTCATCTGGAAGCACACATAGGTTTCGGTTCAGTTCCTTAGCTCATACTTCACGAGTAAAGTTTACTGACATTATAGGGTAAATAGAAGGGTGAAGAATAAAATGAATTTTGATTTAAATTCCGATTTAAATCATGATCTAAATTGGGATTTAACTCGGACCAGTCTAACTGTAATGATTTAAACAAAAAAACTTCTCCCGTGAGGAAATAATCCCGAACATATTTGCTCATTTACCATTTGTCTATTGTGTGGTATGTGCATTTGTTTCCTATTTAATTTAAATAAACATCGAGTAAGAACTGTTAATATCAGACAGAACACGAGCGGTAACAAGACATCCGAGTAAATCAGAGCTTTGGCCTTGATTTTTAGCTTCCAGTTCGTTCGTCGGCTACATAGCATCCTCCTGCAAGTAAATCAAAACTCAAAATAAAGTAACGAAATGTAGGAAGTAGTTTCTTGTTGCAATCAAGTCAAAACTTGAAAGAAAATCAAATAAAGCTTTTCTCAACTACCTAGATAATATGAAGCTGTTTTTGTTCTAATATGGCTGGGATTACAGCAATGAAGAGTTGTTAATTAAGCTGTACTTCCCATTTACAGTGTTTCTTTCTTCCACATTGTTATCAGTGATCGGACGAATTGATCAATTAATCTGCCATGTTAAAAGTGCGTTTAGTGGTAAATATTCAATCTTTCTTTTTTTGCCACAGTTGCTTGATTGGAATTGATGTGGGTTAAATAAGATAAATATGATTTACTTGATTTTTTTCTAAAACAATTTGGATATTCTTTATTATGATAAATGGAGGCCGCAGGTATCTAGCAAAGCCATTAAATATGCTACGCTTTGAGAATTGGCACTCCGTTCTGAAGTTTTATTGCGGGCTCTACCATCTAGGTGCTCAGTGTAGAGCGGCTGCGATCGACCATCTTCAAAAGTGCGCGCCAACGCCCGCCCGCCATTGCTTGATCACGTGCTCTGAGCATGTCTTAGACATGATTTGACACTTGGACGGCGTCAGTGCTCGGCGTGTACTCGGACCCACCGTGCTCGAACCTAATCACGCGCTTCAAGTCTAAGCAGTGCCTCCTATATAAGTTACACTATGCCTGTCAGCTTCGAGCACTGGCAAGCGTAGGAGAGAGGGCAAATAGTACGTGTGGTTGCCGTGCGGTGAAGCCACCTAGGCGTACAAACCTACCGTGTAGTGAAGCCAGCCATCTCTTTCGTAGGAGGTTCAATGATGTCGCCCCAGCAGCACCGACAGCAAGAAATCTAAATGTTTTTGACTGACAGCTCGGGACCAGCTCGCCGTTTTCAACGGAATATTACTTCTTATTTTCCTACCTTTTCACCCGCCCACAACCCGACACAAACTATTTCTATGCACGCGATTGAAGGTGACCGCCAAAGCCCCAAACCCGTGCCCCAAACTTCCGCCAAAGCAGACGGTCAATCGGCCGAGCGTTCTCCGCGTTCGCGCTGCAAGAGCGAAGCCTGGCCGTGCTTGTTTCGTAGTTTCGTTATTTTTCTCAGCAAAACTCGTTTGAATCAGGGCGGTCACATCCAGAACAGTGTTCCACATGTTGTTAAAAAAATACATATATTATATATCTTCAATAACAATGTAAATAGAACATGCTAAAAAAAAAAAAAAAAACGAACGCCCGCCAGGCGGCGCTACATAGCCGTTCGTGCGTGTTGTGAGGTGAAGCATCGGGCCTGGACACCTGTTGGAGAGAAGCTGACAGGCATAGTGTAATTTATATAGACCAGTGTCCGAAATCCTAGCCCCCAACGATAAAAATAGGAAATAATAATCTCAAACGCAGGCTTCGTAAAGAGAGGGGCTGCGCATGAAACAAGGTTTTTGCTCTTTACAGCGCTCTTGTCATCGATGTTGTTTCTGGAGCTTCGTGTCTATGCATTTCTGACGTTCTTGCACCACGAAATGTGCGAAGGTTCCTAAAAAAAATCTTGGTCTTTCAAAAAGCGCAGCCTGTGTCATGACGTCAGCATAAACAGACATGGCGGCGCCCATGGAACAAAGCAGACACGGGTCTATAGGAGGCACTGGTCTAAGCAATGGGGACTGCCAACGTTGCTCGACGGACTTTTGAAAATGGACTCTTGGCATTCGGTAAGATTAAAAAACGTACGTTCCCCGGCTCTTGATTCGGACTTAAAAATCCCAGGCGATATCATTTTACTTTGCCGCGGTCTGATTTATCATTTCTGGAAGACAGAAAAGCGTTTCCTGCAATCGCAGACAATGCTCTCCATAATGTAGAACGACGACTTGAGGCAGCAACACGAAAACGCCGTGACGTTGAAGCGTAGTTTCTCTAGTGGCTCGAGTTCCCAAGTTGCGGAATAGCGACAAAGGACGTAAAAAATAAAAAAAAAAAGATTGTTTTACAGCCGTTTTCTCGTCGATAACTAATCGGGACGATCAATCTGAACGCGTAGCTTTGCTTGCCATTTCGTCGTTTACCCTGAGACTGGGGGGTTTTTGAAGAGCAGAAGTAACAAAAAAAAAAAACAGACAGGTCTTCCTTTTTATTCAACGCTTCGTTTCTGGTTAGTCTGCGCGTGTGTTTAGGAAGCTGGTGCGGCGGTCAGGGCATGTGTGACCGATGCGGGCGGAAGCACCGTGGACTGGTTCCAGGGCTCAGTGCCAATGTCATGGTCCTTTGGGACGTGCTAATACAGTGATGTCTTACTGATGTAAACACCCGCGGTCCCACCAAAAAACGTCTATAACGTGAGTTGCTCATAATAACGAGACAAAAATGCGCGTATTAACCACTCTTGTACAGGTTACACGAAAAAAGTAATCGATTGCAATTACAATTATTATTGATTAAATAGTACTCAATTAGATTACTTGATTACTTGGGACGAAAAGTTATTGGTCGTTACTTGAAAAAGTAACCCTTACTTCTCCGATTACTTCAGATTTTCAATATAACAGTTTTGTGCCCCTTTGAAAACGGATATTTTCTTTCAGCATTGCTGAATTAGAATCACCAAATTATTGAACTACTCGTCTTCTCAGTATCCCTATTTTAGTAAGACATTATTCTGCCGGAGGCTTTGTTCCAGGATTTATGGTAGAACACTTTCCCGAAAACAGGGCGCCATTATAAACCGGGGGAAAACAAAAATAATGGTTACAAGTAACTTGAATAGTCCCAGAAGTAATAAGATTACTGTTGTAATTAGTACCTACTAAATGTGATAAACAAATTTAAAAAAAAACTTCAAAAATAAATACATTACAAGCAATTTCATCACTCGTAGTGAGTACTCTACAAGTCTGGTATTTACCCTGTTCGTCTTGAAATTGTTTTTTTAATGGATTTTGTATTAACGGGGTCCGTCTCAACGAGACAGGACTGTATATTAATACGCTGGTGCAGGCCAAGAGGTTTGCGATTACTGTTTTATAATACGCGTTAAAGTGCTCACACTGATGCTCGTCTCCTTGAGTGTGAAATACTACATTTTCACATGTTTTCGTGCCGTCATTAAAATTCGATATTGTGAACGATTTCTCTTTTATGCTTCTTTAAGTTCGAGGATACTAAAGCGGTTTCCCTGCTCTCAGTATTAATCGAGGGCTTGCATGTTTCAAACACCAGTCTGTTCTTTTCCCAAGCTGCCCGAACAGAATGGTGCTTCGAATGAACAGAACACTACAACCAGGTTTTGGTTATAGGCTGACTGATTGTGGGGTTCCGCGTTTTTTGTATACACCGATAATTCGTGAAAAGAAAATCTTAAAACCGGCTAAATGAAAAAAGAAACAACACGAGTTGAGGTTGCTTTTGGAAAAGAAAACCTCAACGGCGAGTGGGACGAGGACAAGGGACACTAGACTAGACGAGCGCTGTATCTCTCTTCTTTGTCTTCGGCACAATAGCGCTGTTTTTCGCTATGAACCCTTACCAACTACCCCAATTATCCATTCCAATAGAAAAATCCAAGCTACATCCAAATAAATTTTATTTCACCAGCTTCATTTTGTGTTGAGCCAGGGCAGAACCCCTACCCAATTGCCTGATAGGCTACTTCTAGTTTTGGGTGAACCACAAATTTCACGTTTAGTTTAATTTTTTTTTTCTGTTATCAGGAGATTTGTTAAGCATAGTCACACGTATGTTCCTTAGTGATTGGGAAATGTCAAAGCTGACAGTGTTATATTTTCTTCACGAAACGTCACAAGGAATGTAGAATTTTCGGACACTGCAAATAAACATCGAAGTAGCCCCCCCCCCCCCCCCCCCCCCTTTCCCGCTCCCCTCGAAAAGAAATGAAACGCCGAACTTAAATAAAAATAAACCTCGGAAACACAAAATCCTTTTCATAACTAAAAACGTTGCACATTCGTCTTGGGTAAATGTGGGCATTGCTCTTAGGTAGCAACCTGATTTCTTCCAGAGAAACATCCAGAGGTGGTTTATTTCACAATCTGCATACAGTATTTATAGACCCTAATAATATCTCAAGATAGCAAGCAGGACCCTGTTACGTTTCAGAGTGATACTGTTCTTGACTGGTACGGTAACAGGGCGCTGCAACGATTTTTTATCGTTGCAGCGCCAAAGAAAGCATTTATGGCAATTCTAGGGGAAGCTCATTGCTGTTTGAGGCAAGAACGGGTGTTCTGCGAACCAGAACATACAGAGTGAAGTACCAGGAAATTGATACAGTGTGCACTGCTTGTGGAGAGGAGGACGAGACGGCTGAACACTTGATACTCTACTGTAAAGGGCTTCACCCTATGCCTACCGAAGACAACATAAATTTAATAAAGTCATTGGGTTTTAGAGACAGCGAAGGGAGAGTGGATTTCAAGACTGTAGAGATTACCAAGCAAAGATTAAGTGAATGGTGGCAGAAATCGAGAGAAAACTAGGTATTTTCTTATCCACTGATGGCAAGGGGGTTTCATAGCCTCACTTTCTTTGCACTGCGGAGTGAATATAGATTTCACATTTAAATATTCTAAGCTTAAATGGTAAAACAAAATGGCTAGGTGGCGTAAGCTACCGCCCGATCCAAAGGGCTCAGCCGTATTCATCCATCCATTCATAACTTTGGCCAATTAATTGCTGGAACTAATGCTGGGCCAACACTCACCATGAGTACTTTCGTCCACGCTATTGTTGTTATGAGAACGTTCAAGGTTTTAGAAAATAAAACAACAAAAACAGCCAATTACATTTTATGCTGACGTGTTTTTTTCTGCAGCCCACGAGGCCCCTTAAAGATTTAAAATGTTGTTAACGTGTGCAGTAACAACAAACCTGCCGTGCTATATCGGACAGTGAAACGAGGTGAGATCGGACGGTCAGCTTCAGCAAGCTTAATTGAGATGTCTCTTTTGTTGTATACGTGAGCCACTAAATGGGGGATTTTAAACATGAGTTTTGTCCCTTAATCGCTTATAAAATAAACATTTTTTACACACATTTTATTAATGAAATATGACTTGTGATTTCGTGGTGTGCTGCGGATATATAAAAAAAACGTAATAGTTTAAGCGATATGTTAGCAAAGAAAACTCCGGTGATCGCAGACAGGATACGGGCATTTAAATTAAAGCTAACGGTATGGATGCAGTCATTGCATTGTTTTACGTAGTTGTATGCTTCACAGATTTTGTAAATGAAAGTATTGTCAAGCATTTACCCACAGGTGGCGTATATTTGGGTCCTAATCTAAATATATTCGAGCGAGTGCTTCACTCAATGTTCATGGTTTGTTAGTAAGCACGCATAACAATCTCAGAGATCTAATTAATGCGAGGATATCCCTCGTATTTCGTATAGAAGATGTGCTTCTACCTCGCCTCGAGCCCGACACATATAATGAACTTTGGTCAGCATTGTCAGCATTTTTGTCGAAGGTTCAAGGTGAGCACGGGTTTTTTGAACCCCAAGGCGAACTTTGCCGCTTTCCAACTTTTTGGCGTCAATGCACACTTTTTGGAGTCAATGCACACTTAGCCCGAACACAAAAACGGCGGTTTTTCGCATTTGATTGTGAAACAGTATTGGCGGTTGCCAAAGTTTACCACGCTAGTGTCCCAAAACAAGCATTCTCATTTACGTTGATACTTTCGTGAATAGTCTTCCGTTTAAACTATATAAGAAGGAAAAAACGGAGAACGTTTGTTTGAGCTAACGGTGTCGAGCGAGGAACATCGACCAATTAACGCTTTTAGCCTTCAAAAAAAGAAAAAAAAAAACGTTACGCAGTTAATTGGAATCAAACCTCCGAATAGCCATTTACAGGACAGAAAATCAATATTTCAAACAATAGACTCTTCAAAGACAATTTACATCATTCACAGTACATGCCCGAACGAGCTTCGAGGTCCGTTCCTCATCCCGTGGTTTTGATGCTCCCAGTTTCTCTTTATAATAGGCTTTAATATCAAATTTCCCCTTTGGTCATTTGGCCCTAATTATTTACGTTTGATTGGTTTAATCATGTTATGCCTTTTGACAGTGAAAATTGAGAAACGCAAATTTGTTTAAAGTTTTTTTATATATGCTCTCGCTTAGAAACTGTACATTGTAAATTGTATGTAAAGTCACTGGATCCTGGGAAAGTAGCGCCATTGCCTTCCTCACCTGCTAGCCGGACACAAACTGATACTAACATACAGATGACCCAAACCTAGCAAGGCAATTGGCTAATTGGTCTAATTAGAAAATTTATTTGCAACACTGTGGACAGGATTTTGTAAGAGACGCGCAGAGGTTAAGAACACTGTGTACACATATATGCGCGAACCAGTGTCTGTACAGTGGGCGGGTCTTTGCCGCGGAGCCACACGCACAAGTTCGCAGGCGCACACCCCGAGGTGTCCCCGTCCGCGCGATCACTCACGCGGCCGAAGCGTCATCCCAGAGCCGCACACCCGCGCCCGCGCCCCCAACGGCACCGCTCTGAACTCAGGGACCTAGAGGTTGTCCAGGTACCTGAAGCGGAGTTCAATCCGCGAGTCGCGAACGCTCAGGTACCGGCAGGACCAGCGCCTGATGAACTCTTGTTCTCCGAGGAAAAACAGTTGCTCCTCGAGGTGTCCCACGAGCTCCCGCCGGAGCCGCCACAGGAGGGGCCAAAGAGCACGCGATCGACGCGCCTGTCTCACCGCGCAGCATCGGTTCCTCCACAGCACGTACTCGGCTGCGGCGAGGAGGAGACGGACGAAGACGCCCGGAGGGCATCTCCCGCGCAGCAGGTAAAGTCCTACGCCCAAACCGCGGAAGCTGGTGCGGATGACGCGCCAGAACGTCCGCGCCACAACGCACTCCTTCACCGCGTGCACATTCGTTTCGCGATTCCCACAGTTAGGGCACTCGTCCGTGCGCGACACGCCCCAGCGGAGCAAGCGGTCTCCGCTGGGGAGGACGCCCCAACCGTGCTGCCATTCGAAGTCCCGTAGGTGCCCCGGGAGATACGAAGAAGTGAGGCGGGACCAGGAGAAAGAGTCTCCGAGCTCCACCTGCGTTGCCGAAATCTGCGGCTCCAGGAGGACCTCTGTGAGACGAGCCGTCGGTGTCTGCACTACGTCCAGCTGGGGCGCCCACTCTTTGAGACGTTTGAAGAGCTGTATTGCCCTTCGGTAGTCAGACGGCGGGGTTTCGGCACAGGGGCCGGGTGAGCTCGGCGACTCGACTCCCAGTTCTCGGCGGGAGTGCCCCACGAAGTAAAGCGCGAGGGATCGGCCTGGGCCGTGCTCATCGCGCAATATCTTCAGCATGGTCTTGAGTTGGAGTACTGCGGGTGCGATGTCGACACAGGGAAAGCCCCACCCTCCACGCTCGCGCGGGAGGCAGACAACTGGCCGAGTGACCAGCTCCGTCTTCTCTGACCAGAAGAAGCTGTAGAGCGCGCTTTTCACCGGTCGGATGAAACGTGAGGTCGGGAGCGCCGTTTGCGCCAGATACCAGAGGCGTCCACAGAAGACAGAGTAGGCTAGGTACCTGCGCTCGGCCAGGGGAAGGGCGTAGGAGCGAGCAGAGTCCACTTTCTCCCCGATGTCGTGCGCCAGGCGCGTCCACATGTCCGCCGAGACTCCTGACGAGCGGTAGGTGACACCAAGGATCGTGACCGAAGTTTTTGCCGGGATCGGTGAAGAGGGGTCAGGCGGTCGGTTAACCCACAGCACCGCGCTCTTCTGCTCATTCAACCTCGCTCCGGAGAGAGACCCGTAGGTCTCGAAGATCCGGAGAGCCGCTCCGAGGTCGTCGGTGTCCCGCAGGGACAGTGTAATGTCGTCGGCGTATGCCGACACCTTCACCTCGCCGTTTCCGGGCAGGGAGAGTCCGCGGACCTGGGGGGTCCTTTCGACGTTGGCTAGGAAGGGCTCCAGGGTAAGGACGAAGAGCAGCGGCGAGAGCGGGCAACCCTGGCGGACCCCCCGGGTGACGGGGAAGCTGGCCGTCACACCGCCGTTTAGATAGAGGTCGCTTTTCATGTCACTGTAGAGCGTCTCGAAGAGTCGAACCTCTTCAGGGGGAATACCGAAAGCGGTGAGCACGGCCAGGAGGAACGGGTGCTCCACCCGGTCGAAAGCCTTCGCTTGGTCGAGGGAGGCGATCAGGCCTCTGGCTTGGCGAGCGTTCGTGTACTGCACCACGTCCCTCGTCAGGGATGTCAGGGTCTGAATGCTGCGGCCGACGATCGAGCACGTCTGGTGGGGTGTCACCACGTCCGGGAGCATGCCGTGGAGGCGCTGCGTGATGATCGACGCTAGCAGCTTGTAGCTTGCGTTGAGTAGCGTGATGGGACGCCACGCGCCCGGGTCGTTGGGGTCTCCTCCCTCCTTAGGCAGAAGAATGATTCTGCCTCGGCGGAACGACTCTGGAAGGCGGTGCTCCGTGAAAAATTCCCGGAGCACGGCACAGATATAGTTGCCCAGCACGTCCCAGAAGGTACGGTAGAATTCGGCGGGAAACCCATCTGGGCCCGGCGCGGACCCAGTTTTCATTCTTGACAGGGCAAGGAGCACCTCTTCGGGGTTGGGGGGCTCGTGCAGGTGTGCGGTTAGGTCTTCGGGAACTTGCGGGAGATCGCGTAGGAAGGGGTGCGCCACGAGGGTCGCACGGTCCACCGCCGATTCGGTGGTTGCCAGGGCCCGGAAGTGGGCGCTGAAACCGGAGACCGACGGTTGACCTGGTGTTGCTGGCGCGCCTGGGGTTGTCGGCACTGAAGGGACGCGTCGCTCCCGCAATTCGGTGCGGTGGGCGTAGCGCAGCACCTCGGGGTCAGCCGAGGGCCCGACCCGTCCGTGGTAGGCTGTGGCTGCGTTGGTACAAAGTCGTAGCTGTCGCTGGTAACGGTCGAGGAGCTGCTGCAGGTAGCCCCGCATTAGCGGAGTCCCCGCGCCGCCCCGTCGCACGATCCGAATTCGCAGAGAGGTGTCTCGGAGCTGCTCGGCGTGCCGCCGACGCAGTGCACGACCCTCCGCCACGCACGCCACCCGCCAGCTGTCTTGAAGCCGGTCAAAGGTCAAGGGATCTGGTGCCGCTCCATGGAGGGACCGGCGCAAGGCTTCTCTCAGGCAGTCGCGGCTTGTTTTGTCTCGCAGCAGTCGGGTGTCGAGACGCCAGTTGCGTTGAGTACTGGCTTTGCTGCTGAAGCGGAGCTCTACGAGTACCGGACGGTGGTCGGAAATGTACGTAGTGGAGGGAGGGAAGTTCATTGCGCAGCAGGCAGTGACAGAGGGGCTCAGAAACTCGGAGATGTAACACCTGTCCAGGCGACTGCTCGAGTTTCCTCGTTGCCAGGTATGCTCGAAAGCGGTGCCATGGAGCAGAGTCCAGCAGTCCACTAGGTCGAAGTGTCGCATCAGGCGTATCAGCTCGCCGGCGTTCCACGTGGTGCGTCCGTAGCCTGGGCCCCTGACATCGCGCCGGGAATCGACGACGCAGTTGAAGTCGCCGAGGAGTATCAGCTCGCCGGCGTTCCACGTGGTGCGTCCGTAGCCTGGGCCCCTGACATCGCGCCGGGAATCGACGACGCAGTTGAAGTCGCCGAGGAGCAGGCAGTGGCGAGCGTCGAGCAGATGGACGTCCAGGCTCTTGAAAAAGGCCGGGGATTGCGAACGCTGGGCTGGAGCGTACACGCCCACAGCACGAAAGCGCGTGCCGTCCACGAAGAAATCAAAAGCGATGTACCGCCCGTCGGGGTCAAAGCAGCACGCGCTGAGACGGAGGAGCGAGCGGTTAAAGATAATGACCCCCACCCCCGAGCTCCGTGTAGTGGCGTATGAAAAGAAACAATCCACCCCATACCGCTGCTTGAAGAGGTCCACGTCGCGCTGCCTGTGGAAGTTCGTTTCTTGCAGGAACAGGAGGTCGCAACGGGCGGTTCGGGCGAACTGGATGACCTCGATCTGTTTTGTCACGCTGCGGAAGCCCTGAACGTTCACGGTGATGACTCGCAGGTGCGCGAAAAGGGGATGGAGGGGGGGGGGGGGGGGGGGGTCATTGTGTTCACTGCTATTCCGTGGATGTATCGGATGTGGTGCACGAGCTGTCAGACAGCGCGACGAGGTC
The DNA here is from genome assembly GCF_016920785.2 of Ixodes scapularis. Taxonomy (NCBI): domain Eukaryota; kingdom Metazoa; phylum Arthropoda; class Arachnida; order Ixodida; family Ixodidae; genus Ixodes; species Ixodes scapularis. Next base: position 174,615,837 of record NW_024609835.1, read on the forward strand.
CTTCCGCAACCGCTTGGGAGCCGCTGCCGATGCTGGAGTGGATCCTGGGGACCCTGATTCGCCGCTGCTGGAAAGATCTCGCTTCCCGTCTTCGGCACCGCCATGCGGGCTGCGACTGCGGCTGCAGGTTTTTCGGAGTTCCTCGGAGGTGCCGCGGCGACGATATCGGCCGCGCGGCAAAGCGCTGTCTTTGTCGTGGGCAACCTCGTCGATGACGAGGCGGTCGTCCGACGATGAGGCAGAGTCCTCCGTAATGTCGTTCCAGCTGGGAAGCGGGCTGGGGCAGAGTTCCGGCGTTCGCGGGCGTTCCTCCTTCACCAGTACTTCCTCTGAGCCGGAACTGGTAGGAGTGGGCGCGTGCACAGATGCGGTGTGGACCGCATTCGAAAGCGCGGCCTCGGCGGCGTCCTGTGACGCGTTCGAATTCGCGTCGGTGGCGCTTGCCGGCTTCGACTGTTGCGATGTCGGGGCGAGCTCGGACGGGGTCGTCACTGGGGGCTCGGCGGGGGCAGGCGTGTCACCGGACCCTTGGGTGGCGGCCGTCGCCGCAGGAGGGGGAGTAGGGGTGGTAAAACGCCTGCCCTGGGACTTCGGAGTCTTGGACGCCGGAGTCAAGGCCGGGAAGTCGTCCTGGCCGCAGCCGGCCACGGCTGAGTAGCTGCGACGCTGGGTGCAGTCCACCGTGGCGTGGGCCGCTCCGCAGCGTCCGCAGCCGGCCGCGCAGCCGACGGTGTCGTGGCCGAAGGCGGCGCAGCGGGCACAATAGGGCACGCTACAGGCCGCCTTGAGGTGGCCCTCCTGCTGGCAGCGTCGGCAGACTCTCTTGAGACCGCGGTAGTCGAAGGTGGCCCGATGACCGGAGACGCGGAGGAAGTTCGGCACCGGGGTAGACTCCTTCATTTCCATTCGGATGTAGCGGGTACCCGTCCGGAGGTTGGGGTGGTCCTGGTAGACGCCGAAGCGAATATCCAGAACCTTCCCGTAAAGCGACAGGGCGGCGGCGAGGGCTTCGTTTCTCACATAAATCGGTAGGTAGAGGCACGTAATGGATGTTACTTGCGGGCCTACCGGGACGATGGGGACGCTTGTTCCGCCGATGGTCAGAGCCCCGGCGTTGACGATTCGGCTCATGGCCGATGACGATGTAACAGACATCTGAAAGTTGCTGCCTCCCAGATGCTGCACGGAGAACAATTCGGCAGTGCCGACAATGGCCGCCGCCGCGTCGAAGATAGAATCCACCGACGCGCCGGGCGGGCAGGAAACGAAACATCGAACGTACATGCCTTCGTAGGCTGGGCCGGCGATGCGGGTGTCATGGCGCCGCTGACAACGTAGACGAAACGGTCTACGTTGCCATGGAAATCGCCATCTTGGTCCATTTAAATCTTCCAAGCTTCTAGAGGGTCGTTCTGAACCAGTCGCGCCAAGACTGCCATGGAGCATCATTGCACTGGAGGCGTTCCTCGCCAATATAAGAGTCTTTGGCACTCTGTATGCAATCAACTTATTATTCATGCCCATCTCCATGGATCTCTTACAAATATATTGTCTTTCTTGCCTATTTGAATACAGTAAACTTATTTTTCAGTGCCTCCAGGCGCCGACACAGCATCTGGTGGTGGTACGAACGTGTGCGCTTGTTTCCCGGGTGTCTGGTTAGCAAAATCTCGGTATACAAATAACCACTCTATAAAGCTACCCGTCAACAGGGAATCTAGATCGGCTCACCAAGAACGGAGGAGTCAAGGAGAAATTGCTCATTTCACGGACCAAGATGGCGGCCACACGGGGAGCTTGGCGTTACTTTCCCAGGATTTAGTGACTTTAATTGTATGGATTTAGGAAGGTGAGCCTTTCACCCTGCATTATTACGCACCCTCGAACTCGTCGTTCGCTTCCAATAATCTTGGTGGTGACGTCAGGGACCGGAGCCATCAGAGAGAGCCACCGAAACATCTCGTCGCCCGCAATAACCGACTGATCGAGAACGGAGGGGAATGGTTTCTTAAAAAACCGCTGAAAAAAAAAAAAAAGACAAACAGGAACTTGGACCTGGCGGTTCGACTTCCTGGTGTTGTGTCGAGGCGCGTGAGTACCAAGCACCCCTCAGAAAAACACCAAATTTTTTTTTTGCTATGCTCTGCTTGTGTTTGAGCACTACTTGGCCTTTAAGTTGAACTAAATAAAATAACTGAATAAGCATGGCTAGTTGCGCTAGTTGGTTTTGCATCATAGTGTAATACGTCAAAACAACGAGGACGAAAACGAAGGGAGAACTGGACAGGACGCGGCGTAACTTTCAACTAAATAATTTATTTCGATGGTACAAAAAAAAAAGAAAAAGAAGCAAGCGCACTTGGCGGACCACGAAGATATGGTCTAGAAACACCCCCCCCCCCCTCCTTAAATGCCAGAGTTATTGGCTCTTCAAATAGTAGAATTCTTCATCAGACAAGGACAAAGAGGGTGCGCTTACATAAGAATTGTCTTGGTAGGACTTAATCAGAAAGCTTCGTGAATTTCTCTGGCCGTCTTTGTTCTGTAATGGCCCGTGACACAGGTGTCACCAAAGATGGGGCTGCACTTTTCAGATTTGGGCCTGCATTCGGCAACAGTCGCAGTGGACTGCTAGGTGGTCAGACGGGGACTGCCTGATCGCCAACGCGTGCTCTCTTACCCTATCATTGATGCACCTCCTTGTCTGGCCAACGTACACCTTACCGCATGACAGGGGAATGTTCTAAGTGACGCTTGTGGCGCACTCGCAGAACCTAGTGACATGTCGTTTTTTGCAGGACTCTTTCCACACAACAGTTTCCTCTCCCAATCTGCTTATCCTTTTACACGGCGAAGATAATTTGTTCGGTGCAGAAAAAACGGCTGGTATCTCAAAGTGATGGGCCACCTTCTTCAGGAGGGTAGGTGGGCCTGTTGTCTTGCCTTACATTCACAAGATGTCCCACAATCTGATAGGGTCAGAGAGCACGCGTTGGCGATCAGGCAGTTCCCGTCTGGCCACCTAGCGGTCCACTGTGACCGTTGCGAATGCGGGCCAAACCCCGGATAGTGCAGCCCCATCTTTGGTACCCCCTGTGTCATGGGCCATTACAGAACAAAAACAGCCAGAGAAATTCACGAAGCCTTCCTGATTAAATCCTACCACGACAATTCTTGTGTAAGCGCACCCTCTTTGTCTTGTCTGATGAAGAATTCTACTTTTTGAAGAGCCAATGCGGAGGGCAAGTTCGTCTGCTTCTTGCGGAGGGGGGTAGCAGTGACGCCAGAACGCCGAGCCCTGACTGGCTGATCGCGACCCCCTATCTGAGCGTCGTCTGCTCCTTTGCAACGTCGTCTGCTCGCAACGTCGTCTGCGTCTTTCTTACCTTTCCTGCGCGACTTTCGGAAGTGCAGAGGCCAGATTTAAGAAACTATCTTACGCCAAAAATGTGCGTAAGACAAACCTTAAGAACAAATTGGTATTCACGAAACGAAATTTTCATAATTTTTGCGCAGGTTATGACGAAATCCTACGACAGCTCCGAAGCTGTCTTACGCACTTCTTACGATCAAATTAGCATGGCCGACAGCGTCGCGGTCGCGACGACCCACGGACGTTTATTTTTCTACGTGCGCTTCTCACGCGTCCCGACTTCAAGCAGCAAGAAAAAAGTACTTGAAACAGACCACGACGAACAAGAACGCTGGATCCACAAACACCGGGAAAAGCTCGAACGGCCACGATTCCATCGAACGCGACCAAGCGAGTTCAGCAGTTAGACCTAGCAGGCACTCCGCGACTCGGCGACCGTCTGCCCACGTCCGGCTGGCGTGTTGAATAAAATATGCCCGCGCGACCCTTGTGAACCCTTCCCGTATTATACTTTGATCGCTGACCTCAATTTTAGATTAAGAGGTCCATTTGTTCCTCTTGTTATCTCCTTGTTTCCCGAGGCAACGGTGACTCTCGCCGGTGAAAAAGCGGTGAATCTCCGACAGACGCAGGGAAGGTAAAGCAGCCATCGCTTTGACCTGCAGACGTAAAGCAGACGACGTTAACTGTGCCAACCCGCCGACGCCGTTAAAGAATGAGGAGTCTCGCCGCACACGAAAGAAGGGAAAACGTATTTGGAAGGGAACTTGCGGACACTAAAGGCCGGTTCTCACATGCAGCGAAGCGCTCATGTAGCGCTCCTCACGTGTCGTCGGCTACTTATCCTCTGCCATGAGCAACAGTTTTGACGGTGCGATAGAAAGCTGGTGAACGCTGCCGTCAGCACGCGCTTGGCGCGAGGTTAGCGCTATGCTTGTAGCGCTCCGCTGCATGTGTGAACGGGCCTTAACACGCTCACCTCTCGGTTCTTAGCAAACAAACCTCGGCGCCTCGGGACACCTCGCCAGTGAGTCCTTTCACTTTTCTCCTTGATGCGCGTCTACTAGTTGTTAGACAAAAACAACGCACCGCTCGAGTTACTTCGTCTGCCCTCTCTGAAAGGCGAAGTCGAGCTCGCTCGCAAAGACCTGCACTTCCGAAAGTCGAGGAAAGGCAAGACAGACGCAGACGATGTAGCGAGCAGACGACGTTGCAAAGGAGCAGACGACGCTCAGATAGGGGGTCGCGATCAGCCAATCAGGGCTCGGCATTCTGACGTCACCGCTACTTCCTTTCTCATGCGCAGAAGACGAAAATGAGCCCACTTGCGAGGCGTATAAGGCTGGCATTTGAGGGGGGGGGGGGGGGGGGGGGGGGGGGGGGGATTTTTGTGGTCTGCCAAGTGTGCCTGTTTTTATGTGTTTTTTTTAATTGTGCCATTGAAATGAATTATTCGGTTGAAACTTAGCCGCGTCATGTCCAGTTCTCCCTTCGTTTGCGTCATTGTTGTTTTGGGCGTATTACACCATGAAATACCTCGAAATTGGAGGGGGGAAGGTTAAATCTCAACGGCGTTGCCATAATTTATACGTTATGGGTGCGAAAAATTTACGCACCTCCCGTCTAGTCAACACTATTTAAAGTAAAATAGACAATATGCGAAATTGTTGTAACGTCTGTAATGACAGCCCAAAGGGCTCTTTGGGCTGTCATCTTTGTTAGGTCGAGGTCCCTCTGTTGTTCGTCAATTTCGTAGCGTCGTCAGCAACAATCGAGGCATACTGCTCACAGTCGTCAATCGTTACTTACACCTGCGAGCATAGGTTAGCATTGTTTTACGTCCTTCCGCAAGTACGTGCTCATCGCACCGCCGGTCACCAGTTTCTCGCCGCAACCAACATGACGGACGTACACTTCAGCTCGAAATTTAGCTTTGAGTGCTGGCAAAGGCACGGGCGCGGGCGCCTGGTGTTGGAAAGCGCCTTCTCTGAAAAAGTGATTGTGCGAGCGAAGGATTTATTTCGGAACTACACATTCGCACCCTTACCTTTGACAACGCCAAAGCCAATTGGTGAGGCGGAGCATGTTCTTCGGCGCCTCACTAGATGGCGCTGAGCATTTCGCGTATCGTTATCGTCTACTACCCTTGGAAAGAAAAGAAGTAAGTCAGATAGAGACACATTTTTTCGACATAGTTGCATGGAATCTGTGAGGGCACCTTACAACGCATCGCAGTGACAACCGCATAAGCCTAATTAACCGTTATGTCACTCACCTGAGAAACGCCGATCGCTCACCTCTCCGCAGTCATACTTCTCTTTGGTGCGCTTCGGTACTGTCCAAAAGCAGGTCCGCTGAAATGTCTATGGTTGCAGTTTGTACGAAAACTATCCTGGCGTGTTCTTCATTTAACAAAAGGGTGGAATATGACTATGAAATATTATTTAAGCGCACCATCGATGTTGTCCAAAAACACCAGTTAGAGCGCTGAAGCCATTAGGCTCGCTATTCAGAAATACCACCCACCAGTGACATCTAGTTTTTTTGTGTTTTTTTTCTCCAGGATTAATAATGAGGCCACGTGGAATTACTTTTAAAGCATTGCCTGCCACACCGAAGAGATTGACGCAAATTGTTTTGTAAACGCTGTAAAAACCTTCCGACGAAATGCAATATTCCAACGCGCCACGGTTGCCCGGGGCTTCACTTGTTGCTGCGAGAATCTCTGAAGCCTCGGTCGTGCGGCTTCCGCGAATGCAGGCCGACCCGGAGCAGCTGTGGCTGAGGTGTTGCTCTTTTGACAGAAACAGCTGCACGCAAAAACTATTTTTTGTTTGTTTTAATTTTGTGCATGCACTATAAACGAGGTGACGCTCCTGCTAAGCTACATAAAACGCTGATAATCGGCTATACGCGGATACCCTTAAAAAGTACGGTGTCTGCTCGTAAAAAAGTACGGAATGTAATGAACTCGCAGTTCATTAACAAATCCCACGTGTCCACATTCCCGCGGAGGCCACGGATAACCAGACATTGCGAACTACAAGGGGCCGAGCGACTAACTGTAAAGAAATGAGACCTTTAAAAGGGTACGGAAAAAAATGTTTGATTTTACTTCTTTGTTTAGATATGAACAGTGTTGTGGCGGCAGTCCAGATACACTAGTTTAGACTATTGCTTTTGGGCTGCCGGCAGAAAAGTCAAGAAAAATATTTTTAAAACGAATGAACAGATTTCAAGGCTCCGCCCAGTAACGGTCTGTGACGCTCGGTTTGAATGCCGCCACGTAATCGGCCTTTGTAATCGGCCTTTAAAAAGCAGCGCCAGTTCACGGCAGTATGGCTGTCTCGTCGAGTTACTTAGTCCTGAGTGAGACTTAGCAGAGAACGCTATACTTCGTCTCACTTTAGCACGGACTATTGTTAGCCATGCATGCTTAAAGTGCGAGCTATTTGCTTTGAATCACGCTTTGTCGGCTGCACAAGCGCTCGCGCCGCGGGTGCTCCAGTCAGGTCAGTCGAGGCTATCCGCTCGCGTTTGGACAGCCTTCGCAGTTAAGGGCTGTTTATACTCCGACGTCGACGAACGTGACGTGCGCCGGCGTTCGTCATCAACAACGACACGACGCGCTGCGCTGAAAAGTCAGTCAGTCAGAGTCTTGGGAGAAGGAAGTCAAAGCAAGTGTTGCTGAGCCGGAAGCTCAATATGCCACCTTTGTCGCTGAAAAGGTTGCGGTCAACGGCATTTATACTCCATCGCGGTCCAGCGCGCACCGACGCGCACTTCGCGTTGCGCCTGCGCGTCGCCATGACAACCGCGACATAAGCTGATGGTTTATTTCCGTTTCCGTTTGCATTCTGTCCTGACTTGTTCAGACGGGAGGAACCATGGAGAGCCGATTCGCGATGTATTTAGATCAGCAAAAAAAGAATAAAATTGCAGCGGTGCTTTTATGGCGCCGAATACGGCGCCAGAGAACACGCACGATGTACGTACGAGACATATTTGATAAGCGCACAGTGTTTGGAGAATTTTACCATCTAGTGCAGGAGCTGCGCGAGTCCGACCCAGAATACCACTTCCAATACTTCAGGTAAGGCGACGGTCGATAGTCATGTCGCTTATCATAGTGAATCAATTCTGTCGTTTCCTTTTCTGCATTATGACGAAGGCTTCATTCGACGAGCTGCTCGGACTCGTCCACGACCGTCTTGTACACTCGCCCACACATCGCTCTCCCATCTCGCCCGCTGAGCGGCTGGCCATCACAGTGAGGTATGTACTACTAGGGTGCCTTCATGTGCACTTTGCTTGGGGTGATGACATTTTACCAATTTTTTTCGAACGCTTATTTTTTATTTTTTGTTCTGAAAGCGTGAAAGAGCGTGTCCCTGCACGCGCTCCTGGCGTGACTATGCTAAGGCAACATTTTGTTTCTTGCGATTTCTTTGTATTTTCCCTGTGAGCGCGTGCTGTCGGCATCGGGCACTACAAACGGTGGCATCCCCCAAAACAGAAGTACATTGAGGCACTCTATGTACTACATATTTGATATACACTTCATTTCAATCAGTCAGCGGATGCTTGACTGATTAGGTTATGCTTCTAGGCGGTGTACTATCGCCGTACACACGCCCAACTCGTATTAAAATACCTCAAACCGGAAACTTATGCGCTCTCATCTACTCCGATATTTTAATTGAGAGGCCCAATCTCGACAGTGCGCTTCAAAATAAAGTTTGGGCTCTTAAATCGCCAGCAAAAATCAGGGACGCGACGTTTCAAGTAGAAACTTACCTCAAATGCTTCCTTTACTGGTTGGATGTATCGCACCCGTTCAAATTTTAAGTCTGAACTTCTAGAACGAAAAAAAAAAACCTAAAATGGGAAAGTTTTTTTTTTAAATTTTTTCGTACTTTAAATAGAGACTTGAATTTGTAATATGTAAAGGGGACTAGTGAGGTATGTATTCGAGGTAAGCTTCAACTTGATAGGTTCAGTTGCTGATGTTAGACGGGCCATTAGTACTACCTTGTAACTTTATTTTGAGACACTTATAAATAAGCGGATCAACGTATCATTGTAATACTTACTACATCAAGCACATATTTTACTAAATAGAAAGGCTGACCCATTTGACAACATCGCCATTCATTTTTTTTTTTTTTTTTTGCACTTTAAATTGAGACTGAAATTTTTAATGAGTAAATCAGCACAGTAAAACTCATATTCGAGATCAATTTCCACTTTATGCGCCGATTCCTTGATTTTTGCGGGCGGTTTTAGAGTAGAAACTATTTCAAAACACCGTAGAGCGTCAGTCAAACACATTTAGTACATATTTACATATTGCGTGTATAGCTATATAAGTCTGACGGAGCACTCTCGTAGGTCGTTCTTAGTCACAAACAGTGGAAATGACTGACTAAACAGTTGCTCTGAGTTAGGTACTAAGTCTCACAATTTTGTTTTGCACATTTCTAGGCTCCTTGCATCACCAGGATCTCTGGGCCTAGTGGCCATAAGTTACCGGATGCATAAAGCAACATTCTCGGGGATCCTTCAGGAAACGCTGCCAGCCATCAGGGACTGCCTCTCCCCGTTCGTGCTGCAGCCACCCACTTCACAACAGTGGGAAGAGATCCGGAGGGAGTTCTGCGTCAAGTGGAACTTTCCTAACGCCATTGGATCAATAGATGGCAAGCGCTTTGCGATCAGGTGCCCACCAAACTCTGGCTCAATATTTCACAACTACAAGAAATTCTACTCGATGGTGCTGCTCGCTGTTGTTGACGCCCACTACAGGTTTCGACTGGTGGACATTGGGGCTGCCGGACACCAGTCCGATGGCGGTGTGTTGAGAGAGTCTAACTTAGGAAAGGCGTTAGCTGCCAACACCCTCCAGATCCCTGTAATCGCACAGCCTGCACCACCTCTGTGCCTCCTGGGGGATGAAGCCTTCCCGTTGAAAACGTACCTCATGCGCCCTTTCCCCGGAAGAGGCTTGGACTACCGAAAAAAGGTCTTCAACTACAGGCTCTCCCGGGGCAGGCGTACAGTAGAAAACGCCTTCGGAATACTTGTGTCTCGCTGGCGAGCGTTTCTGGCTCCCATGCATGGCACTGTTGAGCGCTGTGAAAACATGATAAAAGCGGGAGTCTGCCTCCACAACTTCCTGACACGGGGTGAAGCCTACCGCCCTCCTGGATATGCTGACAGTGAAAGGAGGGGTGCGCGTGTGGATGGTCAGTGGCGAGCTGACATTCTGAATGTTGGTGTCAACAGGAGCCTAGGTGGCAACAGCAGCCCAGCAGCAATCAGCATCAGGGACCAGCTGGCAGACCACTTCATCTCCCCTAGGGGAGCCATCCCGTGGCAACACGACATAGTGACGAGGGAGTAGACGACGACACAAGGTTGTTATCAATGCTGTTAAATTTTTTTCTTTCCTTGCAAATAAATTGTCTATATTTTCTCTGCTCTGCTTGCTTAACAGTGTTGACCGGCAAAATGTATTTCGCAATCCCTCGTTGTTTTCACCTTCAATGAGCTTACCTGCCTACCTTGGTGAATTTTGTTGTACAGGGGAGAGCGAGGTAATTGGCACAAGCGAGCAATATTGGCCATCCATGTTTTTCGCTTGCCACTGAGATACAGGCACGCATACCAAATGATTGGCTTTTTATTAAGTGAACCCGCAGGAATGTAGTGGTGGCTCACTTGGAAAATAGGACAGCTTGCGTATTAATTACAAAAGTCGGGTTTAATCTTTTCATTTACACCACAAAGGAGTAAAATAACATTCTAGATGTACTTTCGATAAGCCTGCTTTTCTACTTGCATTTCTCTCGGAAATATAAACAGGTTTCGAGCAATGCGTGCCACCCACGAAGCGAATGTAATGGGTAGAAAGCATGTTTGATTAACGGTATTAGCACAGGTTGTGTGTCTGAGTAGCAGAAGATGCTATTATGTGCACTAGACATTTTGCTAATTTACACAAGCACCAAAGATCATGCCGGATTTGCAGGTACACTCGCTGCGCAAGCTATCGTCCACATTCGTGTGTACCTACATTCCAGGCCACTTCCTTGACGCTTGAGGTAAATTTGAAAAATGTCTGTAGGTGTTCTTTCAAGCTATTTTATGTGATAGGCATCCCTGCAGCTTGCCTCCAAGAACTAATTCTGAAGTATTGAACCACAGAGTTAATAATATTCAGATTAACATAGACTGCTTCGCAGATTATGTTTTTTTCGTGTTTTTTTTTTTTTTTTTCGAACGATGTAGTAGAATTGCATAAGCGGAGATTGCTCTTCGAAAATGTAGTTCATATTAACAGAATGTGTATATTATCAAAACTATAGTGGACACGTGTGCCTTTAGATGCACAAAGGTCGGGGGCGTTTTATTTTTGCAGGAATTTACATTCATACTCATATACAATCTGCATTACACAAGCCCTGAATTGGGCACTGGTGACCTCGTCCCAACGATCTAGTGATTGTGCTACAGAGTAGGCAAACGCCTCGTTCTGTGTCATTTTAGTCTTTAGATGATTTAAAAGTTCTCTCTCCATTGTGTCAGCCTCTTTTCTGCGTGCAGAATAAGGGGGTCCTGGGCACCTTTGTGACTGGCCTGATGACCTTTTCGAGGTGCTTGATGTTGATTCACCCGAGGTGGACGGCGTGGCTGGGACAGGAGCCTCGGGGCTGCTCTGCAGCTCTTCTTGGGCAGGCTCGAAGTCAGTGGGAATGGTCGAGTCGTCAGGAGAAGATTCCACCATATCCATTAATAGACACTGTGCTGTGCCGCCCACAGGTGGTGCCTTTACGTTGGTGGTTGCCCTGCAAGTGGGATTAACATATGGGAGAGAAATTCAGTTAGACAGCAAATGAGGACTCATGTTTTGTTTACATACTTCCTGGGTCCAATATGTTTCTCGTAAAACGACATCATTTCCAGGAAGGCCCATTGTTTTTTCCGGACGAAGCCACAGCCGCTCCTTGTGGCAGCTTCAATGGCGCGGACCTCCCGAACATACGTGTCGCGTACACGCTTCCACGCTTTTTGTGCGTCCTCACCTGAAATAAATATGTCGAATTCAGTTCTCCCAAATGCAGACGTGATACAAAAATAAAATGCTGAACAAGTTGCCATGTCAGTTAAGCCGCTTGCACTGCTTTTCTGTTTGAAGTCCTAAATAACTAGAGCGCCTCAATGTCTTTCTGTTTGGATGATGCCATCGTTTGTAGTACCCGATGGTGACAGCACGCGCTCACAGGGAAAATACAAAGAAATCGCAGGAAGCAAAATGTCGCCGTAGCTACACCGTGGCCGTAGCACAGTCAGCGCCACGCGGGCGTGCAGGGACACGCTCTTTCACGCGCTTCAACCCACACACACACACACACACAAAAAAGGGGGTTCGAAACAAAATGGACAGATGTCGTCACGCGAAACAAAGCGCACATGAAATCACCCTAGTCAACTTACCGGACTTGATACCGCAGGCAATGCGCACGGACTCCCAGGCATTCTTTTTTCGCTTGGAATCCCTGTGCTCTAGAGAACCGACGTCATAAAGACACTCGCGCTCTCTCACCGCTGCAATGAGCCGCTCAACCTCGTCCGTCGTCAGATCGCTCGGTTCGCACTCCGCGGCACCTCCGTTCGCCATTTTTCTTTCCAACTGACGCTCGCGCGTGGAATTCTGGGTGACGACCGTCGTCGGCCGACGCCGAGATTCGAGCAGCGCCTACCTCGACGTGAGCTTCGCCGGCGCGCGCCGAGGCGCGTTACGTTGCGAGGCGGTCCACTTGTGTCCGGAGTATAAACTCTGCTTTCGCAGCTACGTCACGCAACGCGCTCGGGAGCGCGCGCCCGTCATCGTTACGTTGGAGTATAAACAGCCCGCCTCGACGTGAGCTTCGCTGGCGCGCGCCGGGGCGCGTTACGTTGTGAGGCGTTCCACCTGTCGTCAGAGTATAAACTGTCCTTTCGTAGCAACGTCAGGCAACGCGGTTGGGCGCGCGCGCCCGTCGACGTTACGTTGGAGTATAAACAGCCCTTTAGTCCGTGCTAAGGTGAGGCCGTGGGTGAGACGAAGTATAACGAATGTAATGCTTTGTATAGGCTAACTTGCACAGTGCTTCCGCAACGCGCGTTCCACACCATTAAGATCACCGTGCATTGCAGACGTTAGGTAGGAGCTTGATCTGAGGATGCGAGGACCTCTGCCAGGCCAACCATACCATTCTCCCCCCCCCCCTCCCCACACACACACACACACTCTTCCCCCGGGGTTGCGCTGTGAACAACGCGCTCGAATATGGCACCCAGTGAATACCTTATAAACATAGCTTGCAGGTATCGCCATTGCTATCTACTGACGGTTCTTTCTAGTTTCTGGTTTTCTTGAACTGCGATGTGAAATTAACATGGCGAGCCGTACGCTCGTGGCGCATAAGATACCGGCAAGGCCGCGAATGACGTTACGGACAAACTATGTATAGGCGATAAGGCATACAGTCCTCAAATATTACCACTAGGCGAGATTGTCACTTGTTGACGCCACCAAGCGGCAATGCTCGCCACTACAGCACCAATGGCTGTGCAGGAGCCGTTGACGTCAAGAGCACTTCTTGCTGGCTGATTTAAAAACGAGAGGTAGAAAGCTCACAGTCACGTCATTTCGTTTCCGCACCCCTTGAATCGAAAACGTTGACTGCAGATGTTGCTTTTCTGCGGAATTATGTTTGCTAGACCTGGTTATTCGCTACGTTATTTTATGGTAAAATCCAACAATTTATATGCGCTCGAGAATAAAATTGACGCGCGGCCGTCGTAATAGACGCTCGGCAAAATAAAACAGGCGCGCGGCAGTGAGCAGGCGGATACGGATAAAATGTAATAAGATTTGGCGGATTGCAGATCGCATACGGATTCCAGGGGCTGCGGGCGTAGATGAGAATATCCGCGAGTCCGATTATACATTTTTGGGCCCGTAAACGAGTACGACTGCAGAGTGTAGAGTGAATAAATGAGTGATACTATGAAGTACATCATCGATTGTTTTCCGGGAGCAAATGAAGTCCCGTTCTCAAACTTGCGCTTGACAACGACTAACTGAAACAAAAACTGTTTTTAAAGGGGCCCTGCAATGACTTTTTGACTGGTTTTTAATTTGCACTGAACCTGAGCGTACTGAACGTAGTAACTTAATCCAACTTTTCTTTTCTCAAATTTCGCTTTATTTTAAAAGTTATAGGCAAATTAGAATTACAAAAACAAGGAAAAAATAACCTCTTTCATGACGTCGTAGGTCCTGCCTTGAGTGGCCTTGAACTAGAGGAGGAGTAGTGAGCTCATCCAGCGCACACGGCTGCCGCACTCCGTGTCGACGGCTCGAGAGGGCGCCACTAAAGCACGTGTTGGATAGGCTGCATGAAGCGGGCGGCCAGGGCAGCTCGTATTGCATTTGCAGCGCGACTAAACACTAATTCGGCATAACATTTCATTGGCCACAAACGACAGCAAACACGGGGTAAAGATCAGTTCAGAACGGGAGCCACTTCGCGCTGACGCACCGCCAAATGGCCAAATCGCCAACAGGGCCCGCGCCGAAGGCTTTCGGAACGCTCGGAACCGGTCGGATTCTTGAGCCGGTATACGACCACAGCGCCGGCGCGTACATCCGGGACCTTTCTACGCTCCTCGTTTGTTGTAGCCTCATCCCACTAGCCTTTTCTAGTGTGCGCCGTTTTTTTCCGCCGCTTGGTGGCGGGTATGTCGACGGGTCATTTCTCGTTTCCGTACTTTCTAAACTGCATTTGTTTCTTTTCTGATCTAAAATAGTGACCAAAAACTACTTTCATACATAATTGAAACGGTTCGCGACACTTATATTTTGTATCTCGACTAAAAAAAAGCTCTTAGCGACTTGGACCAGTGACAAGCCCAGGACCAAAGACGTCACATTTTGCGCGCTTTCGGTACCGCGGGTCGCCCTCGTCGGTGGAGGAGGTTTCCGCGTCGTCCGCTTAAAATATGACGCACTGATATTTAGTTACTCTCTCCGTGCCCGCTGGCTTGCCCCAACCCCAAGAGACGTGGAAACCGCAAAAAAGGTAGACGCTTAAATATGATTGCAGGGCCCCTTTAAGCCTCTTGTGACGACTTTCTTCTCGCTGCATGGAAGCGCAGAAGCTCATAAGGGGTCGCAGGAGGCTTAAAATCCGGTCTTTGTCTCGGTCAGTCGTATTCGACGGCCAATGTGTAAACAGGCCTTCACTCCCTCGGAAAAGAGCCGTCAATCGGGAAGGCAATTGTCCTTTACGTCAAGAAAGATCTGATTCTTACCGAAGGTTCTCACCGTACCAGATCGCCACAGATGCTGTTCCCGGAAAAAGTAAAAAAATGCAGGGGGCCTAAATCGTCCCGGAAAAACGTATTCTTGCTTGGCAAAAGAAAGAGCAGAAAACGTTCTTCGGTCAAGTCAAAAAAGAACCCAAAACGCACAAGCTACAAGAAAGTAAGAGCCTCCTCAACAAAAACAATATGTTCTTTTTTTCTCGACAGTTGGCAGGTTGCTACTAAGCATGTGGTTTGGGGCACGCAGTCAAGGGTTCGTGTTTAAAACTGAAACCAATGTGATATTTTTCCAGTGGTGTACTCGGGCCTTAACTTGTCTCCAAGAGTACTTCGCTGCAGTGAGGGACAGCCGTTACACTCCCACGTCTGTATTGTTCGATTTGAATAAAATGGCATAATTTTATCAGTCTGAGCTTTTTCATTTTTTCTTTTTTTAAAATACGTGTCTGCCTAAAACAGGAACAAAAAACAAAAAAAACGAATACACTTTTTTTTAACCGCATATCCTGTCCAGAGTGTCGCTGACTTCAAGGACGATCTTAGAACTCGCTGCGTCTTCACAGCGACACGAAGTATCTCTGGAAGGGCAACAGAATGGCTTTCTTCATATTCTGACTTGAACAATTCTTTGTACAAATATAAGCAAACGGCTTATGAGGTAACATTCAGACGTTTTTGTTTCAATCACGCTTGATTTTATATTGGCCACGTGCACATTCAAAAGTGTCGATGTGGTCGACCTTGTACGACTGGCCAAACACTGACTATGTCGTCATAAGTATGATGAATTCTACTTTTAATAATAGAAATACGAGCAATGTTAGACTATCAACTTCGATGGCTTAAGGACGCGTTGTTTTTGCAACTTCCACCAATATCGAAATTGTCGCTGGCAATCGACAATACTGGTCTTTACGTCAGATATGGGTACCACAAGAGGGAGCCACCGAAACATGTCGTCGCCAATAACCTGAACGCGTTACTTGATGCTTTTAGCATTTGGTATATAATGTATCAGTATCATCAAGACGGTGGTAACATGACGTTCTCAATGTGATGATGATTACGGAAAGGTATCAACTAAACGGTGTAGGAGTGACGTCTTAAGCATGATGATGGTTACGTAAACTTATCAGCGAGACGGCTCTCACGTGACTTTTTCTGTATGACGAAGGTTACGTGTCGGTATCAGTGAGACGGTGATTACGTGACGTTTCTCGCGTGATGATGGTTACGAAAGGTATCAATGAGATGGTGATCACGTGACATTTTCAGGGTGAGGATGGGTACGTGAAGATATCACATAAACGGTGTTGGACAGACGTGTTACGCATGATGATGATTGTTACATAAAGTTATCAGCGAGACGGCGCTCACGTGATGTTTTCGGCGTGTCAATGGTTACGTGACATAATTAGCGATACGGTAGTCCAGTGACGTTTTTTGCATGGTTATGGTTACGTGAAAGTATAAGCGAGACGGTGGTTACGTGACATTTTCAGCGTATTTACGGTTAAGTGACATTATGAGCGAGATGGTGATCACGTAACGTTTTAAAGCGTGAGGACGGTAACGTGAGGGTATCAGCAAAAGGTTGCTCACGCGACGTTTTCAAAGTGACGATGGTTACGTGATGGTAAAAGCGAGATGAAGCTCATGTGATATTTTTAGCGTGACGATGGTTACATGACAATATCAGCGAGATGGTGGTCGCGGGACGTTTTCAGCGTGACGATGCTTACATGAGGTTATCAGCGAGATGGAAGTCAATTTATGTTTTTAACGTGTCATTGGTGACTTCATGGTATCAGAGAGACGACACTCACTTGATGTTTTCGGCCTGACGATTACGTGACGGTATCAGGGAGACGGCGGTCACATGCCGTTTTCAGCATGACGATGGTTAGGTGGCGGTACCAGCGAGACGGCTCTTAAGTGACGTTTTCAGCATGATGATGGTTAGGTGGCGGTACCAGCGAGACGGCTCTTAAGTGACGTTTTAAGCGTGATATGACTACATAACGGTATCCCCGTGACGCTGGTCACGTGAAGTTTTCAGCGTGACAATGGCTACGTGATGTCAGAGAGATGGTTCAAGTGCCGTTGTTATCGTGACTATGAATACGTGATGGTATCAAAGTGAGAGCGATCATGCGATGCTTTCAGCGTGATGATGGTTACATGACGCTGGCAGCACGACGGTGGTCACAATATGTTATCAGCGTGACGATGGCTATGTGACGGTATCAGTAATATGGTTGTCAAGTGACGTTTTGAGCGTGACGATGGTTACATGGCGATATCAGCAAGACGGCGCTTATATGTTTTTTTTTTGCGTGATGATGGCTACATGACGTTACGGTAAGTCGGTGATCACATGATGTTTTTGCGCGGCGATGGTTACGTAAGGGTATCAGCGAGAATTCGTTCACGTGATATTTTCAGAGTGACGATGCGAATGATCGAATGCGGATGATCAAACTGTTTTCCATGCCAGGGCTCTACATATCAGTTAAAAAAAAGACTGTTTAGTGGATTGAAAGGACATCATGAAATGTTGTGTTAAAAAGTGCATGTATTTTACTTTGAAAGTACATTGCATTTATAGTACTTTACTTCAAGTACATTGTTCCATGTGTACTTACTACTTTACTTGAAACACAAAAACTCTTATTCACTTTGTACTTAGATTTAAGTACTTTTTAGGTGTACTTTACCCAACACTGCTGCTCCGGAACTTCGCTGTTTCTAGCGGCTTCGTTTGCTCGTTTGATAAAATTAGTGATTAAAATGTCAATGCAACCTAAATTTTCTGCACGTTTGGGCTAGAAGACGGAATTACAGGCGGCCTTCGCTGCCGCTGAAGCTCAATCAATTCAATAATATTTATTAAACAACGTGCTCGACGTGCTCAAAAAACGAAACCGAAAGAAGGTGAGTCGGGAGGGCGGAAGCTTTCTCCCGTCTACCTGGAGAAGGAGAAAAACGTCTCGTTCCTCCCTTCTTCTCGTGTCCGCTTGGGGGCGCGTCAGGGGAAACGAGGAAGACGCGCCATTGCTACCGTTTTCCTCAATGTTTTCTTTGAGTGTGTACCTTTAGTCATAAAAAAACTGTCTTTAGACATGGTCCAAGCATAAGCTACAATTGTATGAAGCAAATATGCCTCCACAATAATTGGTGCGGGTCCGCAAAAAAAAAGTCTGCCATCATGTCGGTAGCGAACACCGTTCGCTTGGCTTTATATATGACCAGTGTGACTGCTACTGAACGGTTCATCTCAGCCGTAGAAATAAATTTGAAGGGCTCTACACAACGTTACTAGATGCCCGTTTGGGTACTTGAGCGGCCTTCACCGGAGGAGTGCGGGCCGCTGCCGTAGCGGGCGAAACAGTGGCGCCGCCGTCGCCATGAGATCTGTTCTCCCCACGTCGTCTGCTGCCCTTGCATCCTTTGCATGGTCTGCTGCGAGCTCCGTCAGATCCGCAGAGAGTCTTCCTCTAGCGTGCATCGTTTTTGGAGTGATCCGCTGATCTCGAGCTGAAAATTCACATTTTTATAAAATCGCCGATTGGAGACGGCTGGTGTTGGGGTTGCGACAGTTGGAACGAGTTCAGAAGGGCAACCAACGCACACCTTTAGAAAGTTAATTAAGCACAAGAACACTCTACATTTTTTTAGGGCTGATAGCCGTAGCTGAGTCGTACTTTGACTTTCATAGCTTTTCTCTGCACCATCCTTCCTCCTACGATGACAACCGGAAGAAAATCCTTTTTGAATGCGATAGCCAACATAACAGAAACCATACCTTGCTTCTTCACATTCTTGTAGAAAATCATGTGATCCTCTGATGCCCCTAGACGTTGTAACTTTTGGACTTGCGACTATGTTCCTAAAATTTTAGAAGAGATGTCGGAAACGTCAATGCGCGTGTCTGTTTGGTTGCTGTCATTGTCGTCTAATTCGGTTTAGAACGCAATTGTCGCATAACGAATGTCAAAACCGGTTGCCCCCCGAGTAACGCTTCGAACGGTGGGGGTCTTCTGTTTGCTGCTCTTCGTGGTTGATATCGAGAAATGTGCAGGGACATTCAGAAAGAGACGTGGAGAAACATCTCTTTTAATTACCATCGGACATTGGCCATCAGAAACTCTTGTCCATCGATGACGTGCGAGTAATGACGATTAATGTTGTCGATCTGAAAATGCATATCTCACACAGTTATTTTTATTTGAGAGAGAACCTCTTCTGAGGGGCCGCATTCTGCCATGTATTTAAGCGCACAGCATCCCTCGGAGCGCTAAAGAAGTGGCGCTTCTCTTCACTTTTTGACCTTGAAGAGGCGTACCCTCTGCGACAGCCAGGAGGGCAGCAGGTCGGCATGCTTGCTCGTTGGCTTGCAAACAACTCCGTGCTATAGGCGCCAGAAAAGAGCACTTAGAGCCGCGGTCGCACTGCGCATACATCATACCAAACATATTGTATTCACTGCGACACCATGTTTTTGTATGACCAGTGTGAGAAGACCGTCTTAGAATAATAAAAAAAAAACAAGAAAAGAACACGCCCCGGACGATGTTTAGAGGCTGTCTTTTGTGGGATGTACTCGCAGTAAGACCGCAGCTTAACGAGCCTAGGACGAGCCGCCGATGACACGAGCGAAAACACGAGCAACAGCAACGAGCACGAGATACCGCCGAGAATCGATCTTAGGCATGAGCCAATAAACGGCTGTGATCTTAGGGCGACTACAGCGCCACCTCAGGTGCCCTCTATGGACTAGTGTCACGCGGGAAGGCAAGTTTCCAAACTGACCTCCTCTAGTAACGTTGGCCCTATATTATCTCTGTCATGAAAAGTAAAACATTCTTTGTGAATTTTCTTTAATATGATCGCAACGGGGACCCGACATTCGGGCTGTGGTGAACTGTACTGTCTTCTCCGCATCAAGGACACCACCGCTAAGGACAGTTGAAGCTCAAGCACGATGTGTGCATGAACCTTGTAAACCAGGTAAGCATAATTAGTGCGCGTGTACTGCCTTGGAGGAGGCAGCATTGCGTCACAACAAACCTAATTTAATTGTGACTGGCGTTAGATACGTAGTGTTGCCATTCCGTTTTATACTAGAACGGCTGCTGACTAGGCGTAGAATTTGTTGATGCCAAGTTCAACAAACACTTACGCCCCCTACGCCTGGCAACAACTGAACTCTTTTTTTTTTTTCCTCCACAGTCTTTGTAGGGGGAAAGTAGACATAGAGCCTGGTTGCCCTCAAAATACGGAAAATATTTTTATCTTTTAAATTTTACATCTCATCAATAACAGTAGTTACATATTCTACCGTCCCTCTCCACAAGGGGACAGCTGACCGCTATATTCAGAATAACACAAGCAAGTAGGACTCAGACCAGCAGTGTCTGAATTGATGTACAATAAATCATAAGCAAAAAGTTAGCAAACCCTAGAATGATAAAGCAGGGGGGATTATTTGTTTGATAAACACCACAGCGTGTGCGAGAGAAAGTAAATAATACAAGATAGCGATCGCACACGCATCGATGCAAATGGTTCCAAAATCACATTGAAATCTCATTTTCCCCCGATCAATCTGCTTAGTAAGCGCTTCCCGAGGGTTTGCTGGTTCCCTGCAAGTTTAATTTCTGCATTAGTTTCACAACCTCTTTGCTACCCATACAAATATGTCGAAACGAAGTATATTTATCTAGATATAGACCCCAACTTACAATATTGAATCGCTTGTTATACTGGGAAAAATCATTACGAGAAAAGTTGGAAAGAACAAAGCGACGCGCCTTGTGTTGTATTTTAACGACTCCTACAGGCCCGTGGTTTTCTGAAGACTGGAGTTGATCCAAAACACTATGTTCAATATTTTCGCTCTATATTATTTTTTTTCTTATTTGTAACCAATGCAGCAAACCTGAACCAGCCGCTTATTTTACACGATAGGAAAATTTGATTTACTTATGCGTTTATTTTAAATATGTGCCCAGTAACTATTTATTAGAGCGCAGCTCTTAGGCGCCCGTTTCCGCGTTTCCGCGTTTCGCGGCGTCGGCGTTGGCGTCGGTGTCGGCGTCGCCTTCACCGTCGGCGTACCCGCCTCGCTAAATTAGCGGAAAAGTGAATTGATGTTGAGGTCCCGTGACGTAAATTTTTCCGCTGAATCTAGCGGAGAAACTGAATATGTTCACGGGTGAATTGACACGAAGCCCCCCCCCCCCCCCCCCCCTGTGACGTCAATTTCCCCACTAAACTTAGCAAGGAAGCTGAATTGGTGTTGAGGTCACGTGACGTCAATTTCCGCGCTAAATTTAGTGAGGAACTGAACCCGCTAAATTTAGCGGAGAACTTTTCCCCTTAAATTTACCCGATAAATTTAACTGGGAAATTTCCGCACTGAATTTAGAGGAAAGTTTAGCGGGGGAATTTAACGGGAGGAGGAGAGAAGAAGGAAAGGAGGAGGAGAAGGGAAGGAGGAGGAAAGAAGAGGAGGGGAGGGTACGGAGGGGGAGGAGAGGCATGCTCTCCTCTCCGTACCCTCCCCTCCTCCTCCTCAAGAGCTGCGCTCTAATTCGACGTTACAGAGATATATAAAATGTCTCATTTTTATTCCGGCGTCTAAAAACACTGTCGTGCTATCGTAATGAAATGACAGGGCGAAAATAGCACGTGTATCCAACGTTCAGACAAATAGCTGATGTGTAGAAACCACACGCTAAATAATAATAAACTATATTGTTTTTTGTTTTTTTCTTATTTGTAACCAATGCAGCAAACATGAACCAGCGGATTATTAAACTCGATCGGTGTAACAGAGTGCATGTATAGCCGTTTAATACATATAGGTACGTTTATTACCAGTTTGAGTGCTATGTTTGCATGGCTGTTCTTCGCGAGCACCGGGATCGCACTCCGGTTCGTCGTGTTCGTCTAGCGACACTGGCTAATCTACTACATTCCTCCCTTCTCAGATTGGACCGAAATGGTCAGGTAGCTTGAGTACTCTGGTGGGATATCGGCGAACCGCAGAAGCATCAGCTGTGGTTCCTGATGGTTGGACAGTTGTATCTGATGTACCGGATACAACTGGCTTTGGATCGACTTTGTCTAAGTTGATCACCGCTACTGGAAGGTATGTACGTCGCCATCCAATCTTCTTTGGAGACTATTTTCTTGTGCTGATCTACTTGTCTTTTCATCCTCTGTTTTTATCGCATGCAAGACCCGGTTTTTTTGTTTGGTGATGACATCTTTGCTCCAGTGGTTCTTTTTTAGCTCATCTTGCATCCAGACGTTCCGTAGTAAAAATCTTGTGTATAAAAACTTTCCTGGTTCAATAAAAGCATACGATCAAATAATATTTTATAGGAGCATACATACCCTATAAGAATACTTAAGAACAGCTAATATTAACTAAGAATTTATTAAAAAAGTACGCGCATAATTCTATATTGTAGTTTGCTTTTATAAGGTCCTTGCATGCTCTTTTAAGAGCTTATTTGATAATATGCGTTTATTGGACAAAGAACGTTTTTTTTTACCTAAAATACTTTTTACTAGGCTTCTGATTTACCTAAAGCGCCATGGTCACGACTCTTCATGTCGTAGTTCGTCTTTTGGAAAGTGCGACAACGAAACTCTTCGGACGACTCATCAGGCTTAATCAAGTCCAATGTCGTTTTATAGTGTCGCTTGTTTGCATCTCGCATGGAGTCTGTGCTGTTGTGGAGTGCGGCATTTCCCTGTACTTCTGAAGTTGCTCTCTCAGTTCTTCAATTTCGTCCGCCTTCTTGGATTCTCGTAAGGCAGCTTTCAGCGTTCTGACAAAATTCTAGGCCAAGCCGTTTACTGACGATGGTAAGGCGGTGTTAAAATGTTCCGGAAGCCCTGCTGCTGTAGTAAATCCTTGAACGTGGCGGTAGTGTATTGTGGGCCATTGTCACGGACCACCTGGTTTCGCTGTCCATGACGACATAAAATGTCCTTGAACACTTCGATTATTGCTTGTGCTCGTGCCGACGTTATAAGAGTGACTTATCCCACTTGCAGTAGGGGTTTATCACCTCCAAATAGGTGGTGGCCTAGTATTCGGTGAATTTGGAGTGAATTCGATACCGATGTCGCTTTGAGGCTTCCCACTGATGTAGGGGAGCTTTCTCTTTCTGTTCGGAGACTGGCATGCTTGACTTTTCGCCTGAATATCATTGTTTATGTGCGGTAACCAGTTATAAGAATGGGAAAGCATATTTAATATTAATTTTCCTAGATGCCCTTCATGAATTAGATTTAACAAACTCTATCGAAACTTTGGAGAAATCACTGTGCGCATACGCCAAACTAGACAGCCGTTTACCAAATTTAGATCCTACTGCCTGGATGAGTATGGCTGTACTTCGGCGTTTCATTCAACCGACGGCCATACTTCCATTACGTTAGAAGAACTTGTAGTTGGGCTAGTTGGTAAACTAGCCCAACTACAAGGCGCCTGTTTTGTCTCTTTCTCTCTTGTGTCCGTGTTTTTGCGCCTTGTAACATGAATTCCATTACGTAGCGGTAAACCTTATACAGTGTTCTGCCCTTAGCTGCAGCGATGTCTCACGTCTTGATTGGAAATTCGGTCATGTTTTTTTCGCTGATCGCGACGATGTCTGAAGGAATCAAGCTCACAACATCGGTCACTTCATGTTGTACTTCATCATCAAACGTGGCATCAGGTCCTTGAGGTAGCCATGACAAACTATCCGAGTTTTAAAACTGAGATATTGACAGGCATTTCATTTCAAGGCTCATCGTTAAAATTTACTGGCAGCCGTCCCAGGGATTCTTTTCACTGGTCCAAAAATATCTGCCAGTGATTTGTTATCGGTGTAGAGGACAAAAATTTTTCCCCATAGATATTAGTGAAACCTTTTTATACTGTGGTATTTCCCCTTTGTGGGGGTGCCACTTAGAAACACAGAGGGTTCTTTGGGTCCGGATAAAGACGTGTTTTTTGACTGCAATGTCAGCACGCTTCGCTCTTAGACAATGAAAAGTCTGGGCGCTGGCTCAATTGCCAGTATCACCCGGTCGGTTTCCCGCGCTGCCGCATTAGACAGATTCACGGGAAGTCGGAGGCCCACAAAGAAAAACCGAGCTCCGTAGAGCCAGGGCCTCCGCCGACGAGAGCCACTGGCACTCCTTCGGGGCCAGCTTAAGTAGCCTCGGAGAATGGACGCGCCCGGGGAGGCCACAAGCAGTCGCGTCCATTATAACTCTCAAGGGTGTGCCGAAGGCGCGTTTACCCAAATGGGCAAGGGAGAGCCGGCCCCTTCGGGGAATTCGGCCTCGTGGTTCCTTGTATCCGGGAGGCCGACGCCACTGGTGACGACGACTCCCACGGCCTGCTTGAAGCTAGGCCTGGATAGGGATAGAGGGAACCTCATGGTTCCCACAATACCAAACATAATTGCAAGAGCTTCTCGCTTGATCTGGGCATATCGTTTTTTTATGATGTTAACGTTTTAGATGCATGTGCAATTGGGCGTTCCTTTCCGCTTATCTTGTTCTAGATGACCGATCCAACGCCAGTCGATGACGCATCAGCTGCCAGGTAGATTGTCTGGGTCAAAGTGACCGAGAGCCTTTGTGAATGGCAGACGAGATTTTATGTCCTTAAATGCTTCCACACAGAGTAAGCTCCACTGCCATCGAATACCCTTCTTAAGCAGTGAGTTCAGCGGTGAATAAAGTTCTGCAAACCGGGGTAAATACTTTGCGTAATATTGCACAATGCCCAGGAACGCTCGTAGATAATGAAGGTTAGTTGACTCTGGAATGTTCAATATTGCTCAGGATTTTTTTTTTTTTATATGGGCGTATTTTTTCGGCCGAAAATGTCTGACAGACATACTCCACTTCGGGGACCATGAACTCACACTTTTCTTTCTTCAGCGTGAATTTTTACTCCTTTAGCCGTCGAAGAACGAGCTCCAAGTTTTTAATCTGTCGTCAGATCGTCAGGTTGCGTGGTCACAATCATGTCATCCACGTAGTATATAACGTTTTGCAGGCACGAAGTTACCTGCTCTGGGGTCCTCTTGAAAATGGCGGGCGCTAATGATCTCCCAAATGGCATCCGGTTAAACGGGAGCAATCCCTTGTGTATGTTGACAACGAGATACTTCTTTGTATCCTCCTCCAACTCTACCTGTAGATACGCCTCCGACAGATTCACTTTCGATAACTTCTGTCCTCCGTTGATCGTCGAGAAATTTCCTCAGGTTGTGGAATCGGGTACCGTGCGACGTTTAACTGAGAACCGACAGTTACGCTGAAATCACCGCATACCCTCACTGATTCGCTGTTCTTGGGGAAAACAACAATCAGAGTGGTCCACTGCAGTGTTTGTACTGAAGTAAGAGATCCACTTTTAACTAGCCTCTTGAAGTCAGGCTGCACCGCTTCGCGTAATGCAAACGGCAGTGGTCGTGGCCACGGGACCTTGGGGATGACGGCCTCCTTGAACTTAAGTGTACCCTTGATCCTCATGCACAGGAAAAGCTAATTTCTGAATAGTTCTGCGCACTTAGTTTGCAACGTCTTGAGGCTCTCTTTCGTTTCGTGCTCACACGCTCGGCGAAAATGTTGTGCAGATACTGTTTGAGTGCTCTCAACCAGACTCTCCCCAACAAGTTGGTGTGCTCCGTGTTGGAAAAAATTGCCTTGAGACTGCAGTCCTTGCCTTGGAATTGAGCTTAAAGTGTACGTTAATCATCCATCTTGATCGGGTCCTCGTTGAAACTTTGCAGCCTTTCAAAAGCTTCGTCGAGCTCTCGTTTCCCGAGGCGATGCAAAGTTTGAATGTCTACTAAGATAACTTGTGAACTCATGTCTATCTGAAGCTCCACTCGCTCGCCTTCATACTGACATTCCAAAAATAAGCCGCCTCAGACGAAAGTAGACAGGGCGCTTGTGACTACTTGTATCTTCCCTTTCCTTGTTTGTCGAGGCTTGTCAGTCTGGTCTTTGCTTCGGTACATCTTGGCAATGCGCACTTCGTTGCTACAAGCTCTGCAGTCTTCGGATTTAAAGCGGTACTTGTCTAAGACGTGATTCGAGTTCCCGCAACAGAAAAACTTTAGAGAAGACCTTTGTACATTAACCAATTTGCTGACTGCGAAATGGGTACCATCGACGTCTCTCGATTGGCGAGACTCTCTTTTCGCTCGAAGGAAACTTTCCGATAATCTGAGAGCAATGTCGACCTATTGATCTTTTTCTTGGTCGAGACGTGCTCTCAAGCGTTGATCTCGAAGTCCAATAATGAAAGCAGTGAGCGACAAATCTGTGTGTGCATCCACTTCATTCTCATATTCTCAGTTGTTAATTGTTAACTGTGAAGTAATCAGGAGTCCGATTACTCAAAATACACAGAGTAGCTTTACTCTGGTCGCTCACAACTGCCGATCTTGATGGCGGCGTGATCGAATGTCCGCATGCGCTGGCTCGCACACTATCTGATTACTGGCAGAAGAAAAGGCCCGTCTTCGTCTTTTAACGTGTCATGCAGGACATAAGAAGTCCCACGACTAGACGTCATATCCAAATCTTTGAGGTGGTCGCCGGTTCCGGGAATTCCTTCGAGTGCCTGAAGTGTCAGGCTCTGCCGGCGGCACAACAGGAACCGATTCTTTGGGACTCGCAGTTGTACTGTTGTCCCTAATGGTTGTCGCAGGTAGCGAAGCCAGGTTGTCACGGTTGTTAATGTCCCATGCAGGTGCCACAGATGTCTGTGGAGGTTGATTATGGGATGCCATTCTTCGCGGCCGTGTATGGTTAGTGTGCCGGCGAATGGAGCCTTGCTCTACTCAAACCATCTGAGAGCGATGTCCCAGCTGACGTTCGATCCCTCCGGGTATCCATGTTTTGCCGTCTGGAAATGTTTTAGCCCACACTGCTTGGCCTACATTCAACTTGCGTGGGTTTGTAAAGGTGTCAGTGCTTTCAGGTGTCTCAGGGCTGAATGCCTTTAGTCGCTCGAGATCAGAGAAAGTTCCCTCCGAAAAAGCATCCAAGCAGGTGTCTTTCCTGTTGCCACATGTATTGTTGTGTGTTGTTTGAATATAAATCTGGCAACCACACAATTCAGATCTTCCCATCCTCTTTTAGATGTCGTTATCAGCTCCTGAACCATGCGTTCGGTCTTGCCGTTAGTAGCTGGGTGGTATGGCGCGCTTGTGATGAATGCTGCACCGTTATTCCAGTAGAAAGTCTTGATATCTTCTGACACAAACGCTGTATCGTTGCCTGAAACCACCTTCTGGATAACGCCAAAAGTTGCAAAGACAGCCCGCCATTCTCCAAGGACGGCAGTTAATGTCATGTTGCGCATCACCCTGACCTCCACCCATTTAGTGTAGGCGTCCACGACCACCAGGACGACCTGGCCTTCAACAGGACTCGCAAAGTCTTCGTGAATATCTCAAGGCTCGGAGGGTTAGAGCCAGACTGGCATGGGCTTCTTCGGTGGTGTCTTGCGGTGGGTTTGGCAGGCACTGCATTCTGCGACGAATGACTCTATGTCCGCGTCGATACCGGGCCACCAGAGGTAGCTCCGTGCGCATGTCTTCATTGCGACAATTCCATGGTGCCCCGCGTGATTCAACGTCAACGCGTCCGACCTCAGCCGCGTGGGGATCACAATGCGTGCACCCTATGCCACACAATTTCGGTGTGTCGACAGTTCTGCCGCCTTTTTTGTTTAAGGTGCGAACTCTGGCGATTTGAGCCAATGAAGAGTGCCCTTGTGAATTACTCGTAATACTTCAACCAGTACAGTGTCCTTTGTTGTCGCTTCTGCTACCTGCTGCGCTGAAAGAGGAGGCCGTGAAAAACCTTCAAACATTAAGATGTCACCAGGTGGATTCAGTTCGTCTTCTGTGTGTGGTAGCGGAAGCCCATTGAGAGCGTCTGCGTTCTGGTGATGATTGCCTGGCCTGTACATCAGGGCGTAGTGGTAGGCTGCCAGCTTCACGCACCATCTAGTCATCCTTGGTGAGAACACTTGTAGAACTGGCTTGTTGGAGCCGATGATACCTAGCAGAGGTTGATGGCCTGTGAATATTGTCAAGGACCTCTCAGCGATGCATGTACTGATGAAAGTGGTGAACTCCGATACGATGGCGACGCCTTCACGATCAAGTTGACAATGATTCCGCTCAGCAGCGCCTTGCGTTCTGGATGCAAAAGCGATCGGGGCCTCCCGCCCATCAGCATCTTGCTGCGCAAGTACGGCTCCCACTCCATATGGTGAGGCGTCGCAAGACAACACTAGAGGTCGTTTTTCATTATAGCGTGCGATCACAGTGTACTTCGCCACTAGATCTTTTAGCTTTTCGAAAGCCTTTCGTTGTTTTTCTTCCCACCTCCACTCTTTGTTTTGTTCAAGTAGTTCATACAGCTCCTTCGCAATTGTTGCGCGATCCTTTAAAAACCTGTCGTAAAACGACTGATCGTAGTCACGCTAGGGAGGAAGTCGGTGACTCTCGTTCATGCTGGCACGTTAAAAACGGCATTTCTTGCTCGAATTTCTTGAAGCGCTTCTACGAAAAATGTCCTTCAGGTGTTTCCGCCAATTCCGCATGAAAGATTTCAGTGACCTGTCTCTGCTGAAGCAGAAGAACAGCAGATTAAACGTGTCGGATCCCAGCGATAAAATCACAATAGCGATTGTCGGGTGAAATGATGGGGCAAAAAATGGCAGGTGTTTTTAGAGTTCAGGCAGTTAGCTAACGTATAGAAAGGTATTCGCTACTGGATGGATGGATGGACGAATCCGGCTGAGCCCTTTGGATCGGGCGGCAGCTTGCGACACCTAGCCATTTTGTTTTACCTTTTAAGCTTCGAATATTTAAATGTGAAAACTATATTCACTCCGGACTGAAAAGAAAGTGAGGCTATAAAATCCCCTTGCCATTAATTAAAAAGAAAACACCTAGTTTTCTCTCGCTTTTTGCAACCATTCACTTAATCTTTGCTTGGTAATCTGTACTGTCTTGAAATCCACTCTTCCTTCGCTGTCTCTAAAACTCAATGACTTTATTAAATCTATGCTGTCTTTGGTAGGCATAGGGTGAAGCCCTTTACAGTACAGTATCAAGTGATCAGCCGTCTCGTCCTCCTCTTCACAAGCAGCGCACATTGCACCCATTTCCTGGTACTTCGCTCTGTATGTTCTGGTTCGCAAAACACCTGTCCTTGCCTCAAACAACAATGAGCTTCCCTAGAATTGTCATAAATGCTTTCTTTGAAAATAACTGTTTTGTTTAATTTATAGCTTTTCAGGGCCGTCTTTGTCTCCATCCTCTCTAGCCACCGATTATAAATTGAAGGTAACACCACCCAGCGGAAAAGACGTGAAGTAGAGGAGCCTAGAGCGTCCACCTTTCCATGCGTAGACTTAAAAAAAAGGTGCGTAAAGTGACCAACCGCCATCTTTCCTTCTCACGACTCTAGCGCGATATATTCAGAAGTGGAAACTCGAGCAGTTCATCCCTGGGGCATTTCGTTGCTTTGTCTGGAGTTACTCCGTTTTTAAATACATACTCCCCTCTTCAACTATGGCTTTCGATGGAGCGTAACTCGAATAGCTCTATTTGAAAGAAGCCTTGGCAAAACAATATTTGTCCTGTATTTTAGAAATTCTGACTACCCGCGCATACTGAATGAATGTCTCCGCCCGCGAAAAGCATAAAAACGGATTCCGAGCGACACGAAGGCCCCGGTAACGGGGCTTTCTACACTCCACCAAACGCATCCGCGCCTCAGTCATGACGTCAGGCCTCGTCAAAGAGAAGTCGGAGTGGGACGTTCGACTGAATGAACGGTGAGTCTTGTTTTGATCGCTTTGGCTACTTGTAGACCAGCAGGAACGCTATAGGCATTTCAGAAGGTGATTCATAAAGTCGCAGAATTACCCTGTACGATAGGCGCTCGCTGTTCGACACTGTCGGGCGGGTACTCGCGTGTTAACGTCAACGAAAGCAAACTAGGCCTATCACTCCAAAACTATACCGAGTGGCAGTCAGTTCACCAAATGATGATCCGTCGAGACGGCAACGTTTTAATGAGAGCGATTACAGCTGCATTTCGGTTGCCCTTACCTATTACATACTTTTCATGCTCACTGAGATATCCTGCACCGTCACCTATCCATACTCCTAGATACTTGTATTTACTAGCTCTCTCAACTGTAATATTCTGTATTTCCAGCCTCTCAACTTCATCATTGTTAAAAATCATGACTGCTGATTTTTCCCTACCAAATTCTAAACCTAATTCTTCTCCTTCCTTACCACAGATGCTCATTAATTCCTGCAACTCTGTCCTGTTGTTAGCCATTGGTACAATATCATCAGCATACATCAATCCCGGTAAGGATTGCTGAATTTTTTGGCCCAGCTTACTGTCTTCTCTAGTCTATCCTCCAATCCTCTCAGATACAACATAAACAGCAAAAGCGATAACGGGCACCCCTGCCTAAGGCCTCGTCTTATCTCTATTTTCCCTGTCGCCTTCCGTTCCCATGTTATAATCACCTTATTATCTTTGTAAACGTTCCTTAATAGGGCTGTTAGTCCTTCATCTAGTTTTAAGCTCTCCACTATGTCCCACAGGTTCCTCTGGTTCACATTGTCATAGGCACCCTTCATATTCAGAAATGCCAGCCAGAGCTCTCTGTTTTGTTTTTACGCTATTTCTATACACTGTGTTAGAGAAAATATATTGTCCTCCAACCTTCTTTGTTTCCGAAACCCGCTCAGTAACTCGCCCACCCCACGGCGGTCGTTGAAACTGACGCGCAGCGGCCAATGTGTGCCTCGTTCCTTAAAACAATGACGCGTGCCAGCCAATAAGACCGAAGCCTAAATCCATCAGATTTCGGCTTCTTTCCGCTTTTTTGAGGTCGGGAAAACTAGGTGCCGTTTGGCTAAGCTTTTCGCGTGGCTTCATAGCCGGGAGCCATCATATCGCGGCTTCACTTGGAGAAAGGAGTTTAGGTGCCGTCTGGCGCGGCTTCAAAGCTGATGACGCCAGCTCGCTCCATAAAACAGTTAATGCTTTCGCATTAAAAAAAAATACGGACTCAAATTACAAACGGCAGCATTTGGTCTTCCGAACTCGCATTTGCTCCCCGAAGAGGCTGTAGAAGCACCAAAACGACGCGAGAAAAAAGCGCTCCAAGACACAAGTGCCAAGAACCAGCGTTGATGACGCGATTCACGTGACTCACGGGCACGGGGCTCGCCATCACACCGTTCCAACCACAGACCGCCCGATGAGCAATCTTTAATTTTAGCTTGTTGTAAATATGTAAATATAATATCTTTGTTGGTTGCACGTCTTGTGCTTGTAGTCCAATCATCTACAGCACCATCTGGTTTGATCTAGGTATCGTGCTGAAATGCTGTGGACTAACTGCATTCGACCGGGATTAACCAAGAGGCGCGCGGCAGCGAAAGCAGCCATTAGTCCTTCCAAGACAGGCTGCCTCTGTCCAAGCGGGCGGACAAGGTGGCGGCGTCTGCTGCATTGCCGATGGCCAGCGTTAGCGACGCACATACTGTTTCGGAACGCAGGGGGAGGTATCCACAAACAATCGTAACATCAAAAATTGCAAGAGGGGGCTTGTTTAAAGGTAGGAGCTGACTTTATAACAATCGCAACCTCTGTTCCAGCACGTCATGGAAGCCAACGCTGACTCGAGCGCCACCATCATTGATGCACTGGCCATGCGGCTTTTGACCGTTGTCCTGACGTCCTCCCTCTTAGCATTCTTTGGAACGTGCTTTGAAAGCCTTTGTATTTTTTTATTGGTTTAACTGGGATGAAAATAGCTACGTGGTAAAAACGTCTCAAGAGACAATAAAGGTTAATTCTGTTTTATTTTCTTTTTGTATTTTTAATAAATATGTTTTATTTTTCGCAAGAGATGGTGCGGTTTCCATGGACACGCATGCGCAAACTGGAGCGCTCTATGCGGGGAGGCGAGAACATGAGTGCTGAAAGCTTATGGGGACGCTGTTTTATACTGTCACAAATAATTACTGTGTAAACCGTTACTTTTTAGTAAGAGATACATTCTTTGGAAAGTTTAGCAACAGTATTGGAGAAGAATATTGGTACGAAAGCAGAACCATATTTGTAACACCGTTCACGGTTGAGATGGTCACTGACTAAACGACACCTTTCAGACTAGTATAAAAGACGCATGGGCAGCCTTTGGTGGTGGCCTCTGAATTAGCGTTTCGTCGCGTGAGTGTTGTGCGCGTGTCATCTGTGTTCTAATTCCTTGTCTATGTTAAAATGTATAATACGTGTGCAAATGTGATATGAGCGCTGTTTGACGCTACTAAATAAGCTACGCCTCAGGGAAACGACACTTGACCGTATTGTGCCTTAAAATCATGGTTGCCAGTTATCTGAAGATTCATCTGAAATCACAGGAAAAGTTTTTCCGTCTTCTACAAATCTTTAAACATGTCTTGACAGAACGCAACAATATTACACGAGCTTGCTAACACCGAATCTAATGCTGAGGAAGTCGCACTTTTGAATCATGACGATGGGCAGTTGCGTCTGCTCTGCACAAGCACCAAAATAGCGCGCCCACAACAATGTCGGGGAACAACGTACCGATACTCTAAGCGCGGCTCATTTAGTGGCTCTAGCGCTGTTCACGAGTGAATGTGATGAGCGTGCAAAAGATCTACCCCAGCGATAACATATGTTTTACCAATTTTGAATTTGACGTTGACTAGCGCCACCTGGGAGTGTAAGGGCGCAATTTAGTCATAACTAAGGTAAGGGAGTAACATTTGGTCCCAGTGGCCTAAATGCAAGGGTGCCAAAGTTTGTCCTCGGGGTTCAACTTTGAAGAACAACTTGGAGGGGCGCAAAACTTGCTCACCTTCTGATTAGTCCCCCAGGGGACTAATAGTTGTGACAGCGCATTTGGTCACCAGTGGGCCTAAGCCGCGCTCCCTTTTTTCCTTAGAGTGTATTTTCAATCAATATTTAAGCTTCTTTGAACCGAGCGAAAGATTTTCGCGCGTAATTCGGACTGTTAGGAAGCGGATAAGCGCTCGCGGATTTATTTTTGACCTTTGAGAGCCGCCTGAGTAAGTCCGCTTTAGTTTAGGTATGCTTCCAGCGAACGAAATAAGGCAATAATGCAATCCACTAGATAAAAAAGAAAAAAACGATAATAAAAGTTGAGGAAACGGTGCAGGAGCCTGTGTCCACGAAACCTATGAGGGCTGTGAAGTCGTGCTTGCTCGCCTTTAATTAAGCGTTACTTTATGCTTTTACTTTCTTCGCTGGTTTCTGAGTGTTTTTTGTCGGATGCTGGTTGGCGCCGCCTCACGGTACATAGTTTCAACCATGGTCGGGAGGCACCAAAAGGGTACGAACGTGAATGCTGTAATGGTACTCAATTTTAAAGACCCGCGTTGGTTTTTTTTTTTTCTTTTTTTTTTCTTGTAATACATGTCTGTTTTTGAGATATTCACTTCGGAGCTTGGTTTCGCCCTGCGTATAATTTTTCTTGTGCTGGTGGCTTCCAACCTGTTTTTTTTACCTACTCTTGTGAACTTCGTTTAAAATGTGTTTTGTGTTTTGTATGCCGTTGTTCATGTGATGCTTGTGTTTGATTTCGGCTCTGAGCATTTTCATCGGTACTAAAGTTCTATACTGGCTAAGATGTCTGAAATTTGTTGTTATTTTACCTTTTAAATCGGACATGTATGTTCTTCCCCTTTCAACCATTTCCTACATAATGTAAGGACTCAATATTGTTTTTTAAGAATAAAGCTGCCTAGGTAAAATCTTGAATCCAAGGCGGGACATAGAGTTTTGAGTGGCTCAATAGAACGTGACTATACTGTCTTGCTTTTTTGACCTTTTCATATAAGGTATGGAAAGCAATTCGACATCACTTTCATACGTGCGTCGGCCACAACCGCTGTTTATTAAGTACTGAAAGGGAAGGGCTTTTCACATGTCGTACCTTTTTTGCCATGTTTGTCATGGTCGCAACTGCACAGTGCACTCTCAGTAAACTTATGAAAAGACCTCGAAGTATTTTCCAGAGGCATTGTGTAGATATAATCTAATTCAACATAAACAAACAAAATAATTCCTGCCTAATTAATGTTTGCAGTCACGACCCAAAGTATATCCAATATGAATCATAATTTATGATGCGATATAAAAGAACTGTGTGACATATAAAATGTATTTTTCCAATGATAAATGCACAGTATAATTTTATGTTTGGCCAAGGGTTCTAACGTACTTTTCCTGTCAGATGGCACTTGAATTGCACACTTTCCTTGGACTTTTATGTAATCATTTTCCAGATACGTATGGTGAACTAAATTAATATACATTTTATTATTAATGTGGCGTACAGCAGCAGACAGACGTTTTTGCGTTTTTGTGTATAAGTGAATCAGATAAGGGAGATTGTTTTGAAGCACTGAAAATATTGTTGTTAACAAATGAACTATTTACTGCTCAGGAATTGCTTCATATAGGTTTTTCATATGGTGTAATGAAATTGTGGGTAGTATGGGTGCATATAAGGAAACAACTGTAGTATTTTTTTATTTATTCAAAAATAGTTAGTAACCATTAGACCTTTGTATTGTTATTTTAACAGGTGTGAATGATGTACCTTCGAGTAAGTCGCACAAAAACTTTAGCGCTTTTTATGCAAGTGATGCGAATTCACTATAAGTTTTCTGGTCTCGTGGCGATTTTTTTAAATATAAAATCCGGGTATATAGTATCGTTAGATCAAATCTGAAACATAAGTTATTTATTCGTTGTCTCTAGGGCTCACCCTCCTTTATATGCAATGTTAAACAAGGTTG
Source organism: Ixodes scapularis (assembly GCF_016920785.2). Taxonomy (NCBI): domain Eukaryota; kingdom Metazoa; phylum Arthropoda; class Arachnida; order Ixodida; family Ixodidae; genus Ixodes; species Ixodes scapularis. Next base: position 174,650,523 of record NW_024609835.1, read on the forward strand.
ATTAGTATTATTATTTTTTTTTTGCTTTTGACGGTCAAGAGCTTCGGCATCTGCTCTGAAGACAAGCGTGACCCATATTACCTACGTAGAAAAATATCTCCCGACATGCAGAGGCTTTATATAGTGGTTGGCGGAAGCCAAAGGTTTTGTGCACGAAAAGGATTTGCCTGCAAATATTTTCCCAAATGGATATTCTGTTAGTGTATCTGCTTTTTGAGTCTAAAATCAGGTACTGCGTTCCTCCTAAACACAAAAGCCGCATGTAATGTCACAGTCTTTTCAACACCAGAGAGAAACACTACAGGGTACCGAGGCTGCAGTTGAAGTTCCTACCCCTCGCCGTTGTAACAGGGAACCAGCAGTATGTGCAAGTATATTTATGCGTGTTGTGCGAATAGTAGATTGTGAGTTCAAAGAGAATATTAATTTTGGCCTAATATTTTCGAATAAAAGATCGAATAACTGCGGTGCAAAAAGCATGTGACCAAGAAGTTGTATAAAGAGAATATTGTATTCTTAATATAATTAAAAGTGCATTTTTATGAATAAATTAAACCAAGGTTTACTCGAGGAAACGCTATATACTATAATGTCAAACACAGATATTAACAGCTTATGTTGACAGATTCTAGAAAAAGAAACAGCACGAATAAGGAAAGCACCTCCTTATGACACTGCTGCTTAAAGTATACTTTTGCATAATAAGAACAGTTTAAATTTTAAAATTTTATTACAAAATAGATATTACGTTCAGAGATTTTTTTTTTTTTTTTTTTGAATGCATCATGCATGCGCTTGCACCATCCCGTTTTGAAGGTGTGCCCTTCTCGCGAGCACCTTGCGAATCTCGCTTCGCCACAGCGAAGCTCCTCGCGCTGCGGCGAAGGGCGGTTTGCAAAATAGCGGTGTCAGCTTTGCGGATATTGCTTCACCGTAGTGCACCAGTGCTCTGTAAGAAGCGCACTCAATGGGGCCCATTTGGATTGATCAACACCTCGCAAAGTACGAATATAGCGGCCCATCTCGAAGCAAATATCGACTAGTGTATTATATGAAACAAAGGCAAGGGCCAAAGGGATCTAACCCAGTTCAAATGGACCACACAAATCGGTTTTTCACTGTAGCGCGCTGGGATTTACGACAGAAGTGCGGCTAGGCGGTGGAAGTATGGAGACAAAAGAATCCACGAATGAACTTACCTCGTTTAAAAACGAAAAAAGAACAGCCTGTTTCGGGAAGTCTACGTCGCCATTTTGCAGATGATGCCATACGGGACTGGCTCCTTGTATACGATGCCGACAGATGGCACAATGTGAGACACGAGAGGACGCGACGCGTCGACCGATCCTTTCTGTAGAAGAAATGAGTTGAGGGATTTAAATATCTGTTTCCATGTTTAGTATATTAAAACAAAGATATCTCACAGTGAACATAGTACATTAGAGGCAATCGCGCCTCGCTGAAGGAAGCGTAGTCAAAACTTTTGGGAGATCGTCTGCCAGACTCTGCACCGACGCGCCCTCGACGGTTCCGGCATCTCTCGGCAGCATTTCGCACACAGCCTGCGATATTCACGAAATGCTGCCTAGATTGCCTGAAACATATTGTTCTCTTTTTTTTTTTGTTATTACTAACCGAGATAAGTTAATCCCATTATATTTTGATTCTATACTTCCAACGCCTAGTCGCCCCTCTGCAAGAAACCACAGTGTATTACGTTAAGAAACCAATTTTTCCGGCCCGTTTAAAGTTGGTTAGACCTCTCCGGCCTTCACGGTACAATTAAAATAATATTCGTACAACACTAATATTCACTTATGTACGGTCAGTGACATTATAAGATAGATAATTTAGTATTAGACTAGCAGGACTTTAGGTCAAGCTAGGAATGTATATCGTCCCTAGCTTTGACACTAACACGAGCATTCCTTTGTGTTTCCCTTCTACTGCACAGGCTGCAGATTGCGGAGCGCTACTCGATCGAAACACCTATTCGCACATTTCTACCTAATAAAATCCTTCGAGTAGCGAGATTTTTCTTTCTCTCCGTGTGCACAAAGCTGAATGTTTTCCTTACGCATCTCAAACACAAATCTTGATTTATAGCAAAAATGTGTGTGTAGAAAGTGCTACCTACACTCCAGGGTTGCTGTTCTTAACGTCCTTGCAGGCAGCAAGGACATGTCATCATCTTTATTTTAAGGTGCAACTTTCTCGTTCTGGCGGTCATTCAAGTTTGCATTCTGGTTATGACAGATACTCTGCTTCTGGTTATGACAGATACTCTGCTTTAAGACAGTATTTGACATAAAGCACAGGGTTAAACCACACAGCCTCGTTGTTTTGGATCATAAGCAGCCACAAAAACATAAAGAAACATGTAATGTCAAAATAAATATGTACATGTCATCAACAGTTGTCATCACGACGCCAAATCTTTCTATTGCTCCAGATAATGGATATTTCCAGTTTGACTTGACCTAACAGCGGTCGCCTAGAACTCGTGTTCAGTTGGTGAGAACACGCTTTCCGGCTGAATGCTAATGCAGCACCTTTTCCAGTCTGTGCCTCGCGCTGACGTATAATAGGTGACATAATCCAGCAGCACAAGGCCTTGCTATTTCGCAGGTGTTCAACTAACAGTGAGTGCGGTCTGATCAGTGAGTTCTTTAAACTATTGATATCATGCTTCTAGGCTCCTCTGCCTCTTGAATGTTACCAAAAAAAAGGCTTGTGATGTAGAAAATACATTTCAATACAGTTAGAGGGCAGGCATACTGATCAAGGTTGGTTTAGTAATTGTTTCTTCTAATTTTCGGTAGCTGAAAGCATCCTCGTTTCCTGCGACTGAAGATTTACGCAGCACAGCCGGCCATATGTACGTAATCAGAAGAGAAAGGAAGAAAGCGGCTACGGATAGAGAGATAGTGAAAGATTCCATGGAAAGGGATTTTTGGGCAAGAAGAAAGAATGTCAGCCTGAGACGCACTGTCTCTAACATCTTAGAAGAATATCCGACCCTTAAGCTCAGAGAGTAGGTAATATTGTCTCGAATGACAGTTGCTGAGGCGACCAAAAACTGAAGCAAAATAAACGTTTAATGGGGCGAACTTGTGCCCAAAACAAATTAGAAAAAAAAACGCTAGCGGAAATGGTCGATTAGCGTCCAAACAGCAGGATCGAACGCTGGGGCGAGACTGACTAAGGCACGCAAGGGGAGCTCCTTATGTAGACGCGTGGGCTTCTGGAACAATCGGCGTAGAAGGTTCGGCGCGGAGAACCTTCTAACCTCGAATAAGCAACAGAGTTCTCGAATTTACCAGAACGCCGCACTACAAAAACAACAAATAGGGTATCCGCGGCCAGCCATCGAACCTCGGCTTTTCGCGTGGGAGGCAAGCACGATAACCACTAGGCCACGGGCGCGCTGCCTACTTCGCCAGTTTTGCGCGCAGCATTACTCTCCCCGCTTTAAGAAATGCATCGCCTCGATGCAACACAAATGAAAAACAAGGAAATAAAGGAAACGGTAAACTAGCAGTCATTTGGAACACATAAAGTCCACAATTCTATTCAGCGTGGAATCGCTTGAGTCGAACGACGTGAACCACCTCGCGTCGCGGTCGGCGTCGCGATGATGCGTTCGTCGGGCCCCACTTCGTAGTTGAGATCTCCCAGGCGTCGAAGTACTTTGTAGTCTCCAAAGTAGCGCTTTAAAAAGCTTCTCGCTGAGGCCGTGATGTCGTATGGGTGTTGGCACCCACACCCGGTCTCCGGGCTGGAATTGAACGTCCAGGAGACAAAGGTTCTAGCGGCCAGCGTCGACACGTTGGTTGTCTTGGATACAAACTCAGACGAGCTGTCTGACTTCTGCTCGTTCTTCTGCAGGACTTTTACGCACTGAACTAGAGGTGCGTCAAGCTTAATGCCACTTTCGTCTATCAGGTCTCCCAAAGAATTAATTAGTTCGACCCCAAACATGCATTTGTCTAAGCTTAGTGTTAATCCTGCAGCTTCTGCAGTCTTCAAGACACCCCTTAGTTTCATATCGCGCTCCTTCGGCGAGGAACACCAGATACTTACATCGTCGATGTAGACACGTACGCCTTGCGAGCCGTCAAATGCTTCGCTCATTGTATTCTGAAACACCTCCAATGTTGATGCTGTACCAAACGGCAACCGCAAAAATCGGTATCGGCCGAACGGCGTACCGAACGTACAAATCTTTGAGGTCGCATCATCAAGAGGAATTTGATGAAATCCAGCATTCGCGTCCAATTTACTCCAAAACTAAGCTCCGGCCAACTCAGACGCAATGTCCTCTCGACGTGGAAGTTCATAATGTTCTCGTTTTAAGCCTTGGTTTAAATGAGGGGGATTCATACATACCCGTAAACGGCCATCTTTTTTATGCACTACAACGAGAGGGCTTACCCAATCTGGAGGTTCGTCCATCTTGGTGATGATTCCCGCTGCTTCCACCCATTCTGGCTCTTGCTTGGGCGACTCTCGCAGAGCATGCGGCACGCGCCTTGCTGGCTGAATTACTGGCCTTGCATCTTCCTTTACATTCATCCTATAAACTCGATGCGAACGTTCTAGTCCTACAAACAACTTACGGAACTCCTTGGCAATCTGCTGTTTCAGTGTTTCTTCAGTGGAGAGCTCATGCACACATGAGACGAACCCGAAAGCTTCGCTGGCTCCAAGCCCTAGAAGAGCTTTGCCTCTTTTGAGAACAAAAAAATGTAACTATTTCTTGATTACCTTGCATTCGTAAGATCAGAACCTCCGTGCCAAAGTGTTCAATGGCACTCCCGCCGTAGTTTGTCAGCTGCGTGTTACATAGACACAACGTTTTTTATTTATTTTTTTTTAAACTAATTTTAGTGAATAAGGATTACGAAAGGAAGTTAGCTTGAGCTTCTGTACCAACCTTGAGATGCACGGAGTGTCCCTCCAACATTCCTTTTACAAACCAGTCACTTTGACTCGACACCGGAATCTATACGGATTTTAGATTCTGAAAGTCACCTTCTGGCTCTTCCTCGTCTCTTGAACTATGATGCTAAACCTCGTGAACTATCTTTCTTTTACCAACAACAGGTAACAACGTGAGTTTTTCTTCTTTTTTTCATGAAGATTCCGCAGGTTTTATTCTAGGCTTGGGATTTTCTTGGCTGGCGGGTGCTGTTGAAAAAGCCGCATCGACGAGTCTGTCTGCGCTTCTCATCATTGTGTTGCTTGCTGGTCGCCTCTTGAGAACAGTGCCAAACTAAACACTATAGTTTCCCCAGCGCTGTTTTGCTTGGAACCAAGTTCTGCGGCCTTGCAGAAATCTATAGCTTTGTCCAAGGTCAGCTCTGTTTCCGGAAGCAGGCGTTCCCCTAACTTAGTGTCTGCAGTTCCATACAAGAGCTGGTCCCGAACCATTAAATCATTTAGGTCGCCGAACTTACACGTCTGAGCCTTGAGCCCGACGTCCCGAAGAAATTGTTCAAAAGGTTCTCCGTGCTGCTGATGTCGTGCTCGAAACAAGTAGCGCTCATAGGTTTCGTTTTTCTTCCAAGTGCAGTAGTCTTCGAACTTACACATGACCAGATCATAGTCTTCTTGCTCGCCAGGTGCGAGTTGAAACGTGTTGCAGACGTCAATAGCTTCCTGCCCAGCGACGTGCAGGAAAATTGCAGGCTTCTGAGCTTCCGTGTGCCCACTGGATGTTGTTGTTGCTGCAGCAGTTGCCTTGAAGTAGAGCTCAATACGTTGCCGAAATGTTTTCCCATTCTCGGTCGTATTTTCTGGGAGGACGAGATGCTATGGAGGGAAAGGTGTTCCATAATTCAGCAGATTTCCGCGTTCAGCCGTTCGGCTCAAACACTTCTGACATTATGTTTCAGATATGACAGGTCGCTGACGTGGATTAGAACAGCACTGAAGGAATTTATTAGATTTTCGTCTTTGACACTGTAAACCCTGGCACGTGGCAGGGCCACTGGCGATATTGATGTCACGAAAACTTGGTCATAGAAGTGATGTCACACAGACGTGCCGCCTGCTGCCAAGAGCTGCCCAGTGCGCACGCACGTCCTCTCTTATCTGCTGGCTTGCTCGTCTGCTCACTTTAACGCGGCGCGCTCCTGTTTGCTTTGAATGGCGATAGACGCCGCTCAGGCAACCTTGATTCCACAATCCTGGGGCTGGGCCACTAATCTCGATTGTAGTGGACTAAATCACGGATCGGGAGCCCATCGGTGGTACCACCGGCGGCCATTACTTGACACCAGGCAATACACGCAAGTACTTGGGAGAAACACGCAAAAAGAGGAATATTGAAGCTTGTACGCGATGCTCGAAGGCGGAGGATTTTATAATGGGCTACGATTATTATTTCGGGTATTTTGAGATTGAATCGGTATTTGTCAAGCTTTCAAACACAAACTAAAACGGCTAAGCTAACAAGCTTGCTCTCGTAGTGTAGTAGATAAAGAAACTTGCCTTCAGTAAGACCGTCCTCGGGAAAGCCCAGAAGTTGATAGATGTTGACAGAGTTCCATTTTGAGAGCGACTTTCCGGGAATGAGTGAATTCCGCGTAAGAAAGCCTCCAAGCTTGTCGTCCGGTAGACCCACCTCATCGAAACAGCCACCGACTCCACGGTAACTCTAGGTAACTCTTGTCTCATTGAGCTGCACTACAATTTTCGCCCAGCGGAGTCGCTCTTGACCACAAAACGTGTAATTATAAAAACTGTGAGTTCTGTTAGTTTTAACGTTTGTGCACAAGCTATTTCACAGTCTTCCCGAAAAGCAGCCGAAAAGTTTCAAGGCCGGCAAAGGGTTAGAAACGGGGGAACGGCAACCATGAATTAGCTGGTGTCACGTGATGGCTGCCGGCGGTGCCACTCGACTCCTGCAAGACAGGCCTCGATCTGAGGATCCAGCGTCCTACAATACAGATCAGTGGGCTGGACAGCGTTGGTGCGGCCGATCTCGTGTGCTCTGCGGCACAGAGAGTTCATGCGACTCTCTCACCCGACTTGGCGAAGCGTTAGAGGCAATCGCACACAATTCCGCATATGCGTCATAGACTATATTACTTAGTCCATTCGCCTCGGAGATAGCGGCAAGGGGGGCCGCACATTTGCCTCCACCGCACTCCGAATCAGAGGCATTCGTTTCTTGTTCACCCGACATCGTCATGCGGCAGGAGCCCGTGGATGACTCTTGAGCTGCGGCCGTAGTTCTACGGAAATTTATGCAGCATAGTAAAACTATGCATCGACCAATTTTGCTTTTGTTTTGTAAAAATAAAACTCTTTCTATGATTAGCAGAAAAAAAAAAAAAGGTTCACAGAGGAAAACACAGGAAGCCCACACTCGAACGTTGACGTACCGTCAACGTTCGAGTGTGGGCTTCCTGTGTTTTCCTTTCTTAAACCGTGCATTGGCGTACACGCAGCGTTCCCATTCTAACACTAAGTCAAACACGTTTGGCCAGAAAGATTTTCAGAGTAAAACATGTGGGATACTAAACTAGAAATGAACAAAAACACTCTATAGACATGAAACTCTCACTGATTTAATAGAAAAAAGTGTAAGGTCACACTGTGCGCGCCTGTCTACTAAGCTTTAGAGCTCCATTCCCAAACATTTGGATCGACCGGAGTTTGCGACTGATCAAAATATTTCTGGCCTGCTTGTGACTGAATCGGCATAGGGCTTCCCTTTTCGTGTGACAATTACGATTGATATAGCTCAGGCTCAAGCTTCTTGAGGGCTTCTAAAAACTCCCGGTCTGACGGCTCCGGACGGCTCTTGTGCGGCAATTTTGGCTGTTTCTTCTAGGAACAGAGGGGCCTCGACCTTGGTGGATCGATCATGTGCACGATCTTGGCCTTGGGGTATTGGCCTTCGGAAATCATCTTCTTGAGGAAAGATGACTAAGTGCGTAATGAAACCGCCTTTGTCGCCAATAAACCTTTTTCCATTGATTGAATTCACAGGGTTTGGGACGTTATTACATTTGGGCGAGTTGGAATGGCAGGTTACTCCTGAAAGGGTTACCCTCATAAGGGTAACCCTCGTGAGGGTAACCCTCACAGGAAGAACCCTCACGGGGGTTCACCTCATGAGGGTGACCCCCGGGATTACCGTCGTAAGAATAACCCCCGTAAGAGTAACGTAACACCGATGAGGGTTACTACCCTCGTGAGGGCAATCCCCGTGAGGGTTACTTTCGTCAGAATAACCCTCATGAGGGTTACCCTCACGAGGGTAACCATTGTGACGTCACGTGTGACGTCACACGTCCCATAATGCAACGCGCGGTTACGCCAAAACCGCTCAATCCGCAAACGGGCGCCTAAGAGGTGCGCTCTAAAGAACAATTAAAAAGTGCGTAGGGTTTATTCAAGCTGTAATAGGATTCAGATGACGAAAACGCAGTTTGTTACTAGTGCACAGTTTGTTACTAATCCAGTACGTGTTCTTCGTTTCATAACTCCATGCTTCGTTCTTGTTGTCGGTTTTGATTGTTTGATTTGGCATATATTAGAACCCTTTTTGGTGTTTCGTCAAGCTGATTCACTTGTGTGCTTCATAGCATTGACTATATATGCGTAAATACGTGCCCTATAACAGCAGTCTGCAACTTCATCACGTATTAAACATGTGCATTTGGCTATTTTATCTCGGTGTTCAAGGCCGTAAATTCCAAAGGAAACCGCTATGACATTTATTTTTAGACATCCGATTATAAAACGTTTCAAACTTTTTATTCTGTCACAACACTAAGCTTGCTTCTATAATCGTGTGCGAAAAAAAAACGCATTTGCGTTTTCCCATAGGAATGCCTTACCGTAAGCCAAATTAGACTGTTTGCTGTCTGCTTCAAAATGCAACAGCACACTACCGCCACCTGAAACTCTAGCGTTTATTGTAATAACTCTATGCCCCTAAACATTTATCAAGCTACACACACATTCATCAATTCTTCGTAGGGGTGTTGCGAACTTTTGTCGAACCGGATTTTTAGGTCGGAATTTCGGGGTTCGAGACTGCTTCGAACCGGTTCGACGACCGGTTCGACTTTATGGACAGTGTGGTCAGACCTTGATACATGCATGTCTAGGTTAGGAGAATTCTTTTTTTATGCGAAGGGTTATTTTAATTTTATAAACAGTTGCAATTAAAATTAACTAATTCTAATCACTGAAGAAGATAATAACTTAATTGTTTGTTTTGTATTAATTGAAATAACCAATCAGAGCTGCCCTTTAATTCATCCCGATACCCTTCACTATCTAATCAACTGGCCAGCCTGTCGTGCATGCGCATAGCAGTCGAACCTGAGTTTAACTTTTGTCGAACTTTTCACAAGAAGTTCGAAAAAGTCGAACCTGGCCGAACTCAACCCTTGACCGGTTCGCGACACCCCTAATTCTTCATAAATTCCACAAGAAACTCCTTGTAAGGGCGGCCCCACTGGCGTCCCAGGATATGAAACCTAGTACAACATCCGCGTGAAGGAAACGTTCGCAGGCCTGCAGCTGCACGCGTTTTCTGAGAAGCGGCACACGCAAGGCACTTGAAGCCAACGTTGGTTAAAACCTTTGCGTGTGGCGTCGAATGCAGGGGCTCGTGTTCCAGCAGCTCTTCTGGTGTCTAGTGATGCAAAGAATTTCGTTGAAATGCTCGTCACATTCAAATTCACAGGACACAAATACGCGAAAATTCTCCTGTCACTCGTGTTTTCTTTTTTCTTTTTTTTTATGAACCCTTTTTGTTGTTTTTGCCATGACATTTGGTTGAAGTTTATGCTTTTTTTTTTCAGTGTTTTAAAATACTTGTTATCGTAATATTTTATTAAAACCAACTCACACCACCTAATTTGGATATGGGCTTAAAATGTTCTTCCAGTAACTTGTAATATGACATGTCCCATAAAAACCGTCGAATGATTAATGTATCTATAAAGGGAGGAAAAAAAAAACGATTGTAAACAACGGCTACATTTAGAAGAACGCTAGCAAAACGTCGCAAAACAGCTTTATTCAGTAAACAGCCATTATGCTGCCAATTCGTGGAAGTTGCTACCTGAATATTTACCTTCGTATGCAAATAGGACATCGTGCGTTCTGCCTAATGGGCGCCGAAACAGGAACCGACACGTCGACCAATATGTAATAAAATTCCACTAAATGCTTCGAAGTACGTCTACTCTCTTATTCACATTCGTCGTCCTACGAAACAGTATTTTTCTTGTATATATGTATAGAGGAAGAGAGAGAGAGAGATATATTTTACCCAGAAACCGACTTAGATAAAAATGCCGAAAGAACCCGCTCAGTATATTGAAAGGAAGAAGCCTCCTCGGGCAAGTCCATTACTTCTCATAGAAAGGTATGTTTACGCCTGGTGCTTCTGAATGCCGCCAAAACTGAATTGTTCTCTTTTATACAAACTTTTTTTGTGGCTTGTCGATGGTTACTCTGTTAACATTATTAATTAAAGTGATTCAATAATTATATATATATATATATAATTATTAATTTATATATAAATATATAATGGGAATGAGTGAAGATTGACAAGTGCAGCCGTAGTTATATTGTGAACGAAAAGGGCAGAAGGTGATTATTGAATTTATTGCATTAAAGTTAGGGAAAGGAAAAGGGAAAGAGAGCTGGCGAAAAATTGGGCCAGGAGTGGGGATTGAACCCGCAACCTTCGCCTGTCCGGGGCGACGCCTTAACCGATTAGACCCTCCCGGCCACTGGTTTCGGCGGACTCAATTTCCTACCAGCTCTCTATGTACTGTTTAGTTTCGAATTCGCTTAACTTGGTAGACGACAACCGTTGCTGATTTAAGGCCCGCGCTACTTCCGACATGCGGCAGTGACGTGGCACGTCATCTCAGCTTTCAGATGTCGGAAAGGGCCCGTCTTCCTAGATAGATCTAGGGAACCACTCCTCCCCATAGGGACAGGCTGCACCGTATATACACCGACACGCGGGTTTGACGTCACGGAGCTGCGGCGGCGCTGCGATCGCGCCGGAGCCGGGGGGTGTGGGCAAAAGCGCGCACGTTTCGCATGGGCGTCATAGCATTTCAGCATGTAGCGAAGCTGTGTTGTCGTTAATTGCACCGAAATGTACAAGAAAAGCAGCGGAGTGAGTTTCCACAAGTTCCCGGCAGACTCTGAAAGGCATAGAAGGTGGATAATATCCGTGGATCGAAAAGAATGGTCGCCTCGCGCGAACGACCGTTTGTGCGGCAAACACTTTCTTGGAGGCAAGTGCGGCTTCCATTTCAATCTCCGTCGCGAGGCTTGCTTATGTGCAGGGAAACCGTCGTCTGATCAAGACCACCCGGATTTTGTTCCCACGGTGTTCGCGCACAACGCACCGGCCAAGCGCTCGTCGGGGGCTCGCTACGCACGTGCTACCGAGCAGAAGGGGATCGGCGACAGAACGGCAGAGTTGTAGGCGTTGCCGAAAAAAAGTAACGAAATACGTCACTCGTTACTTGCAAATAAAAGGTACGCGTTACTGAGCTACGTTACCTAAATATAAAAGAAACGCGTTACCGCTACCGATGAAAAGTAAGGCACGTTACTTCTGCGTTCCTTTTTTAAATTATGATTTAACACATTTTACGGTTTTGACGATACAGGTCATATATCAAGCAGAAGCTGAACATAAATACTTTATCTCTTTTTACGGTTTCACCTAAATACTTACGAGAAAAATCGCAAAGAAAACATGGCTTCACGCCTAAAACACGGAAACAATTGAAGTGCGATTTCTTTAAGACATGGGAAGTAGTAACGACTAACGTAACTACGTTATTTGAAATAGTAGCATAAGTGCGTTACCCGTTACTGTGTCAAAAACGTAGCGAGTAGGGAACTACGTTACTGAAAAAAGTAACGCGTTCCTGGTAACGCCGTTACTTGTAACCTGTTACCGCCAAGACTGCAGAACGGACAAACCTTTACTGGTTGTAATGCCTTGTGGTCACGAGGGTATGAAAAATATCATACCTTGACTTGAAGACGCTCTGTGTATTTAATCAATTAATGAATACACACACTTCCGCAGACCCACAGTCTGCTGATCCCGCCGGCAGTGCGGAAACCGACTCGATGTAATCGTAGGCCTTGAGAGACTTGTAGGCCTGCACCCTGTCGGCCGTGAACTGACTTGGCGAAAACTAAATAAACGACGACCTGAGCCGTCGACTTCCGTGGCAGCAACTTTACGTCGGAAGTCCAACACCTAGGCCTTGTTTACGGCGTACGGATCCTCGTCGGCAACGCCGTCCACGCACAGTTTGTTTCGATACCGCTACCGTTCAGGCTCGGGCAACGAGCTCAAATAGTCGGGCATAGCATACGACATACGTTATGAGGAAATACGACGCACAAATAAAGATACAAGCGTCCCTGCAACGTCAACAACGAGCGCACGCCATAGAGCGCAATGGCGAAAACACGGAGAGCCGGGATGCTTTTGCCCACATAGCTACCGCGCATGCGCGGCCTTCCGGCCGTGTTGGTAAACAGAGCCGCTCCGCGTGTCGGTCTATATAATGGGAATGAGTGAAGATTGACAAGTGCAGCCGTAGTAATATTGTGAACGAAGAGGGGAGAAGGTGATTATTGAATTTATTGAACAGTCCTTGGTACAAGCATGTCTAGGTTTGGAGAATTTATTTTAATGCAAAGGGTTACTTTATTTTATGAACAGTTGGAAATAAAAGGAACCAATTCTAATCACTGCAGAAGTTAAAAATTTAAATTTTTGTACTGTATTAACTGAAATAGCCAATAAGCGGTGCCCTTAATTCATGCCTTAGCCATCACCATCCAATCCAAAGCCAACTGGACAGCCTGTCGCAAATGCGCACGGGAGTCGAACCTCAATAAAGGTTCGTCGAAATTTCCACTAAAAGTTCGAAAAAGTCGAACCTGGTTGACCTCGAACCTTGGCCGGTTCGCGACACCCCTAGTCCTGACCGGAGCAGCCGGAGGTTTCGGCTACGGCGTACAGTCACGAAGATCTGCTGTGCGCCTACAATAGCTGTGTAAAGGCTGGTTCAGACATCTGAAACAAACCCGTTATCCACGACTACGTCCGTTGTGACCGGAGCGACCGGAACGACCGCTCTGCGCCGCGCGTACACTCCTGCAACCACTGCAACAAGCGCAGCGCGTCGGCAGCACGGCGAACGCCTCTCCGCCGCCGTCAGCTCTTTCAGCGGTACCTCTAAAAAGAAGGGGACGCACTGCCACTCACTTGCCTAACAGAAAATAGAAAAACCGTCTTAAATGACCACAAACTTCTATTCTTTTTTTTAGAGGCGAAGCTCCTTAGGGTCTAGCCTTGTACGTCCGTCCGTCCGGCCGGCCGGCCGGCGTCCGTGCTCACATAAAAAGAAAAAAGAAAATGTTTGCGCAGTCGACAAGTTTCGACCCTGTGCGGGGAGACCCCAAAGGATTTCTAGGTTATCGCCTTAACCACTCGGCCACGACTGCGGTACGAGTAGGGGGCTCTGAGATGTTGCAGTAACTCAAGAGCGGGGGTTTCTCTCATGGATGAAACGTTGCATGTAGCCGCCCAACGTCTAAACAGGAGAGGGCGCTGCGGTCAAATGCGTATATAATCGCGTTAAACTTTGCATGCATTGAATCAGCGTTTATAGACAAGAGGGCGCTGGGGTCAACTGCTCAAATGCGCATATAACCACGTTCCATACCACACATTCTCTTTTTGACATGAACCGTTGACTTAAGCAGTGGAGATGCGCTCCCACGGCTTCTAGCGGATTCAAGCTGATCTGCTAGAAGAACCACTGGCCATGCATTTCACCGACCATAAAGCAGTAATAAGGAAGTCGAAACGCAACCCGGAACTCAGCACTACCTATGAGCAATAAAAAAAAAATCAGCACCATCAGCACCACCAATAAACAATAAAATAAGTATCATCAGCCTCACCAGAGCTTCGCCCTAATCAACATCATTCACCACATGGAGATGCGGTCATTTTTATTTTTCACGATACACTTGCAGGCTAGTTTATTAAAAAAAATAAAAAGATGCAGTTTGCCGTCTTGCACGATCACTAATTTAATACACGACTTTGCCAAGAGTACAAATCTCGCCACGCACCTTTTTTACGATTAGAAACGACGATGTAATCTTAGCAGCGATATACCAACGTAGAGAAAAAATTTCGTGATCAGATAGACGTTGCGAGCGAGACGTTGTGATCGTTCAGGAATCCTAACACTAACCACTTTTTTCGGGTGATGAAATAGCGTAAAAATTTGCATCCTTTATACGGTACGCACCGGTAATACCTTATTGAACTTGAGCACACACATGGAATGCGCTAAAAAAAAATCTGGGCGATGTTCGAGGACAAAAATGCTAGGAAAGTACCACTGTAGTCGAAGTAAACAAACTCGACGGCACGGGCGTTTCTGCTGTCTTGAGAGGGCCGCCATGAGATCGCCGCACGAGTAGGTGGATCTTCCCTACTAGTACGTGCTGGGTTATCATAACGACACGCGACAAAACTTCACAGTCACGGATAGAGCTTTTACGGAGAACAATGAGCTTCCACCACGCCGTCCACGTCGACGATCACCACCGACGCCATGTACGCAGATAGAAGGAGCCCGGCACTACCGGCATGCAACGCGCGCGACCAAGCTCTCCACGACCTGTGATTGGTCTGTCGTTGCGGTCTTCCCGAACGTAACGAAAAAGTTCAGCCCGGCTGGACTCCTTGCGTTGAGAACGAACACGAACGAAACGACCGTTTTGCGCTTTGTTGCTATGGTAACTCGTCGTTCCAACCATAGAGTTATTATAATGTACGCTAGACGTTCAAGTGGCGCCAGTGTGCTGACGTAAATTGAAGCAGACAGCAACAAGTCGAAAACTGACTGCCGGTAATGCTTTTTCTATGAGAAAAAGTGAGTGCATTTTCTCTCAGTGCTCGATCATAACAGCAAATATCCCAAATAATTCGTACGTACTAGGTAGCTGGGAACATTTCTCAGTCCGACCGACGAAATAATTGGTCAGTTAGGTGTTTTTCTTTCAAATTGATCGCATTAAAACGGTGCTCTAATGGCTCCGTACGTGCATTTATGTGCACTGTCGAACACTGTTAGCGCGAACACGACGTCCGCGCTTTTCAGCATGAGAGATATACGTGCCAAACGAACAAAGTACATTTGGAAATTAAGGGGGATGGCGAGAACTATGCAGTAACACTGGATCAGTAACTACCCGTGCATGTACAATAAAAATAAATTGAAGGCCACGTAATCTATTCCGATTTTAAATAAGTAATATAACACTTTATTCTTTCTGCTCTGTGCGAAGCTGCTTGTTCTACGTTCAAAATATCACCCGCACGCTCGAAATCTTTGAGAACAAGTGCCCGATAAAAGCTGCCCGGCAGAGAAAACAATACAAAGAGACACCTTTCATAGCCCACGGACTTTATTCTCTACGTTTTGAATGTTTTTATCTGCTCATGCACGACGGGGTCATTTTCATATAGTGACAGGACTGGCATATTATCAATATATAAGCGTCACCGGAATGCTGGCCGAGCCTTGAACACACTCTATATTCCTTTCGATTGTAATTTTGCTTTGAATCGTCGCTTGTTTTTGCACAACTGCTGCGGAACACACGTTTAGGACTGAAATGTAGCGAAATTAAACTTCGTTCACTTATGAAGAAAAATGCGCTAACTAAAGCAATTATACTTTTACAGTGTTAATCAATGTACATACTAATCGGTACGACCCAAATAACCAAAGTGCTCCGTGTTATTTTCCGGCGAAGAGACAAAATGCACGCGCGTTTTTCCACATGAGCACCGCAAAAGGAGACTGGTTGCGGTCTGCTTCAATTTGCGTCACGGAAGTTGCATAGACACTAGCGCCAGTTGAACCTCTAGCGTACATTATAATAACTCTATGGTTCCAACCAGTTGCATTCGCTCGTAAGCGTAGTGGTCGCTCCGAACGCAACTGTGTGAACGGGCCTTAGGAGCTGCGCACTAATATGCATGGCTTCCACGTGACGTCATCGCTCCGTGCTATTGGCCAATTCTAGAGATCCCTACTTGATCTTCAAAAGACAAGCAAATTCAATCGCGCGAAATGCATGCTGCAGAATGCACGCGCTCATCAGCGAGGCCATCACAATGACCACCAATGTGACGTCGTTGCGAATCACGCATAATTAGAGTGATTGCTACCCGGTCACTATCGAATTGAATTAAGTGTAGCTACACCTTAACGACACTGTATCATCTTGAAAATGCTAGTGCATGATAACTCACGCACTAACATTTTTATCACCTACAAAAAAAAAATAGAACTGTGTCTGCATCGAATGTTGGGTTTGCTGAGAATTAAACAAGCTCCTGTCTTGACGCGGTGCTATTTAAGTCCAATGTTTCCAATGGTTTATTGATCTCTGTACGGCAAAAATGTGTAAAGTTTATCAAACCATATTCACACAATAATTATTTTTTTCCTTTTACAGGAGCTTCAAATACCACATTAAAAAAGCGGTTCTATGCAAAGTAGCGCCATCTATAGTCGGTGACAGGTGAACAACGAAGTGAAAGCTCCTCCCATGCTTTACCACTTCAGCGGAGCGAACGGTGGAGAGGAGGTCACCTCCTTTCCAGCGTTCGCTCGTCTAAAGTGGAAAGAGGTGGGAGGAGCTTCCACTTCGTTCTTCACCTGTCACCGACTGTATTAAACTATTTTAGATGAAAAAAATGGTAATCATTAGTATATTTTCGAACGCTTCGCAGGTTTATCAATAAATAAACCTCTCAAACCAGTTAAAGTTGTAAGGTTCTTTATTTGTTTAATAATTACATCGTAGCACCTATGCAATACTTCCTTTGGCATTCTAGTGGCACAAAAAAAAAAAAAAACCCAAAACACGACGCGCATTTCCCTTAAGTTTGAAACTTGAAATTCTACGCGATGCACACTATCTACAGGAGAAGGATTTGTTTTTCCAGATCGTTCACTATGATGAGACGTTGCGGATCTTGTGAAGGGAAGGGCGCGTTATTAAAGATTTCTGTGAAATACCAGCTTCTCTGTGAACTAATAAAGGACGCATTCCACAAGGTGTGTTGTTTATGATAACTTTTGACGTGCGGACCATTCACCAGGTTCGCACTATAGTCCGTAAAATACGCTAGTTCTGCTGTTCCGTTTTCACGATTCCATTTTCAACAACCACTGAACTTAACCAACAGTGACATAACTAAAGTTTATGGCCACCGATACTTCGAGGCAATACGACTTTAAAAATTCACTCATTGTTGCAGAGAGGTTTGCACCTTGACTGATTTGACTTATTGTTCAATTTTTCTTTCTTGAAATTTTAGGGGTCTGTGATTGTAAGTATTGAGCAAATAGAACAGACACGAATTCTTCAACCATCACTCAAGATCATACGCTGAGTTATTATGGCCAATGCTTCGCAAGTTCTCAGAGCGATATTTAACCAGGTGAGTAACAAAACATTTTTTTATTGTTTATAATATTGTCCGAAGCAAATTCTCGGCGATTTCGGTCACATAAAAAAGTATATTTGGACTAGCAGCGGTATTTTGAGATAACGGTTAGTCGCTGAGATGTTTGGTTAGGTTTTCGTCGTTAAGTACCGCTCTGGTCGTAAAGTACAGGGTGTCACAAAAGAAAATTTACACGGTCTTTCTTACCGCAAAAATAAACTAGGCATCGCCGAACACTCATTCTCCGACCAAAGGTAGCGCTAGAGGTCACAACCAGATCGCAAAGTTTCAGCCCGATCCGATAACTTAATCAAAAGTTATAACTGATTTTCTGAAAATTTCAATGGGAAAATGGTGGCCGACGGAGTTTTCGAACGCGTGGGGCTCTATGGCACGAGAAACTGAAAACGGGCAAAAATAGGCTCCATTTTCCCATTGAAATTTTCAGAAAATCATTTATAACTTTTGATTAGGTTATCGAATCGGGCTGAAACTTTGCCATCTGGTTGTGACCTCTAGTTCTACCTTTGGGCGGAGAATGAGCGTTCGGCGATGCCTAGTTTATTTTTGCGGTAAAAAAGATCGTGTAAATTTTCTTTTGTGACACCATGTAGACTAAAACCGTAAAGCAAAGAGTTACGGAGAATTCTAAGGGAATCAAAAATTTCCAAGTAATTAAAACAATTTTTGGCAAACCAAAAGGATTCTGTTTTTAGGGTTTGCGTTGGTACTGCATAAAATTTGTTACTGAAGAGTTACACACAAAGGGCAGAACACAGATAGAACATCTTCCGGAAGATGTGTTATCTGTGTTCTCTCCTTCATGTGTAACTCTTTCGTAAAAAAAATGTATCCGAAGGATTCCTTGGGCGGTTGGATTCAGCACCGAAGATGTTCGAGTGTAGCTTTCGCCTCTGCAGTTTGAACTTCTTTTTCTTCATCTAAATTTGTGTAAAACACTTGGAGGATAACCTAGAGACACTTATACTCAGCTTGTTCAAAAATAAGAACATTGAGCAAGCAAAATATTTCTCATAAGAAGCAATGGCTTGGTGTGACGTCGCTTGGTCAGACATAACGAGGGAAACGGTGCGTGAGAGGGTAGCTCCCGCTGCGTAAACAAGGCGCCTCTCGCCACCAGAAAGTAAGGCGGGCTGACGTCACGTACAGGCCATGTATGCACATTACACCAAGGTAGTAGTACCATAGGCATTAAGCGGTATCCCGAGCCTCCATCTGTTCAAGCGGCGATATTTTTTCGTCGATAAATCCCAATTCTGCGATAGCAATTTGCGTGACATATCTACTCTACGTTAATGTTTTCGTAGCCCCTGTATTGTATACACCCAGTTTTGTATGTTTCGTACTGGAAGTGCCTGCCCTTATCGCGTTTTACGCTAATCATCAGTTTCTTGCTCACAACCGGATCTCTTGGACAGTAAGCACAGATACCGTGAAAGAAAATTCAAGGCTGCAGAGTTCACCAGAATCAAACCAACCTGAAGTGTTTTCATGTTTATGACATTACTCATTGACCTGGCAATATCGTCGTTGCGGCACATCATGAGTATTGTAGGAGCGCGTGCGTGCAATCAGCTTTAAAACGATCTGTTATGACAGTACTGGTGGCCTACCCACGCTTTCTAGGGCACGCTATCGGTCATGCAATTAACATCCCACGAACACCTGCCATTTCGAAAAGGCGCATTCTAGAGCACCGTGAGCGCGTGCGATTTTCGTGCGCATTTCGTTCCTACTCACACTGGTACAAGCAAGGTGTTTCGATTGATCTGGAAATATATAATTTTTTACCTTGTTTTTAATATTATCATTCACACTTGTTAGCCTACAATGATGTGACACGGAGCAACAAAGAGGTATCTTACACATAGTGTTGGACCAGTGGCGAGAACACGGATGGTTCAATCAAGCACTCTCCATACGAATAGCGTCCAAAAGTGACTAGCCTCTGCGCCCACCTGTATAGTATTGGAACGACGACACTAAATGGCACAAAATTTCAGAAGGTTGTATCTTTTAAATGTTAAGAAATAATTCAAGATTAAAGGAAAGAACGCGATTAGCTTGTGCGTTCCTCTCGGTATGCTGTCCTTATATCAAAATATTTTTAAAGTTTTTTTACACTATAGACATGGTTATGTCATACGTATTTCTTCACAATAGTTGCTAAATTACATTAACTCAATAAATGCTTCGTTCACGAACACGGCGGAATATTTTATCGTCTAGCTCGTCTGCCTTGTGTAAACTCCCATCTATCACTCGTCGCCTTGTGTAATGTCTTGTGGGCTTTCAATACCTACAGTATAAATTATTTTTCCCGAATATTTGAGGTCTTTGTATAGCTGTCGAGCAACACTTCTGAATAGTTGAACTTAAAATTTACTTAAAAGTTTGAAGGTTCGCCAAACGTTCAAACATTAACATTCAAGTTCAGCAAATGCTCGCCACATCCCTAGCTGTAAGTTGTAACGTAAGCTGAAGTGTGTCAAGGAAGTGACGACTCCCAAAACGGTTATCTTGGGCACCGTTATAAGTGCAGGTTGTTTGAGCGCCTAAAATATCATATTCAATCTCCATACATAGTTTGCGTTCACTGCGTGCGGCCCTTTTTTTGTATGTTTGGTGTGTGCCGCAGAGTAATGTTTCATAAAAACACTCTCTAAGAGATATGTATCATATACTTTCCCGCAAATCACTTGCGACGGCCCATCACAGCGCAGACTACTTTTTTAGTCCTAAACATTTCTTCGACCCGGTTACTCTCCGCGCACCTCTGTAGACTGCAGCGATTGACTCTCCAATTGTGTTTTGCGGGAACGTAGACGCTCAAACGTTTTTGAGTGTAGCGCCATGTTATGAGAGTGTAGCTTTCTTTGTGCTCAGGCGAGAAATTACCTGAAACAGGCTGATTGCGGCAGTCTTCCAGGGGTCTTGGTCTAGACGGCAGGACCAAACGGGACCGGAGGACCGGGAAATCGCCGCCTGCTGCGATTGGCCAGCTCCGCACCGCTGACCCATCGCTGCAGGTGGCGATGCCCAGGTCCTTCGGCCTCGATTGGTCCCGCACTTATACGTAGTTCAACTACTCTACTCAAGTTACTGTAGTTTAACTACTTTTTTGAGTAGTTTAGTAACTTTCAATTACATTTTTATTTCGGTAATTAGTAGTTTACTTTAATTACTTGTTTGAGTAATTTCTACTCAAGTTACATATTACTTTCGAATTTTAGTGGTTGGTTTGCCTATCGACAAACATTCCTGCAAAAAGGAGGTAAGATGTTAGAAGATCAGCTGATATTTGCAAAGAGGGGGAAGCATGTGGCGTAGGAAAGGGGAGAGAAAATGGTTTGAAGAGTCCGAGCCCCCCCCCCCCCCCCCCCCCAAACTTTTACAAGCCCTCCCCCCCCCCCCCCCCCCCGCCTTCCTGCAACAACACTATTACGAGGCGCGGGGAGCGAAGAGACACGACGCAAGAGGGGCCGAGTAACTGCGGGATCAGAGCCGAAGACTGGGGTTTCTCTGTGACCCGAAGCTCAAGGAGACTTGACCCACTTGAAGAAAGGGCTGGTTCCTAAAGTCCCTCGATATTTTTCACTGCGTTTTACGAAAAAAATATCCAGGGACGTTACTGGTCCTCTTTTCCCCTTAACGTAGAAACTCTCGCCCACTACAGGAAATGCACACACTGCACCCTCACTCAAAGGAGGCAACAAAATACAGCGCCTGCCCTTAGCCTCATCGTGTGTTCCCGTAGCTTGTGCTGTACTCGAAGAATCGCGTGCTAAAGGGCAACAAAAAGGGGACCAGTTTGCGTTGCCTTTCCTCCCAAAACTCTGAATATGCAGATCTTCAAAGATTCAAATGTTGTTTGAGAAACCTGTTGTAATTCCCCTAACGTTTTTGTGTTTTAAAATATTAAACAAGCAGTGTTGGGAAGTACTCTATGTACATGGCGCTTAAAGTACTAATGTTTAGAAAAATTGTTCTTTACTTGAACTACATTTTCTGAACATGTACTTATATTTTCCGAGGAAAGTAAAACTC
The DNA here is from genome assembly GCF_016920785.2 of Ixodes scapularis. NCBI lineage: Eukaryota > Metazoa > Arthropoda > Arachnida > Ixodida > Ixodidae > Ixodes > Ixodes scapularis. Next base: position 174,672,166 of record NW_024609835.1, read on the forward strand.
CCGACTTATATGTACATTCCCCAAATATGAAAAAAAAAACAAAAAAAAACGATGGCGGTATTGTGTGAAAACGCGTTCTTTCGAGGTGTCATCTGGTCATTTCTCAGAGTGAAGTAATGATCGAGGACCGATCCAAATAAGTGCCATATAAGATACTTGTGTTAAATAGTTCGTTAACGGGAGTAAAACAACTACTCTGTGGCGATTTGATATTATACAATATTTGCTGCCATTTCCGTAAAGAACTGATGCCCCTCCGATTACCCCTGAAGCAATGCATACCAGTAAAAACAAACACTGTGTATGGAATTAAAGGGCATCATGAAAGATTGTGTTACCAGTGCTTGTACTTTACCTTGAGATTTATTGTATTTATATACGTTACTTCAATTACATTACGCCCGGTGTACTTACTGCTTTAGTTGAAGTACATAACTTCTCATTTACTTTGTAACTTACTTCAAGTACTTTTTAGATGTACTTTACGCAACACTGTAAACAAGCAGACACTGTCTAAAAAATCAAGCTCAGACAGTCCTTAACCTCAATGTAGAAATAAAACATTCGCAGTACATCAGTGACCCAACAAACAAGAAATTACAAAACAATTAGGCACGCAGACGGAGAACCAGCTATTAAAGCATTTCTGTGAAAAAAAAAAACAAAAAAAACAAGCCGATTCATATTTTACTAGCACGATTTCGCTAACGGATCAAAACCTCTGTTCTTTCTTTTTACCGTAAAAAACATATGAGTAACTTCAAAGTAACTTCAAAAGTAATTCGCTACTTTTTTTACGGTAATTAGCAATTTACTCAAGTACTTTCTATTTGAGTAATTTCTACTCTACTCAAACTACTTGTGACGTCAATACTCAGTAACTTAACTTAATTACTTTTTTTGAGTAACGTGTACATGTCTGCAAGTTGATCCCTCCATGTAGATTAGGGCTCCATGACGTTCCACCGGCTCACAAAATGAAGGCATGAGTGCAAAACGAGTGCCAAATATCTAAACAGAAATTAATCTGGGAAAAAACGAGCATAAAAACAATAAGTCATATACTAGATTGAATTGTTCGTACACCAGAAAGTGAGCGAATTGCTGATTTTGTGTTGTCTTTACAGTGGCCACCTTACCAGATTGCAGTCCACACTAACAACTCGATTGACATCAGCGGCCCGAGTGCATCCATTTTCAAAACAATTTTGAAGAGTATGAACATGACGTTAGTACCTCTTCATTGGTCAAGCAAACTATTAAGAAAACAATCAGAACAAACTAAAGAGTTACCATCTAATGTGTCTTTGAAGTATTTATGACGTAGTAGCCTGTGCGGTTCCAAATGAGCCTTTGATTATGCGAATCGCTAAAACCCAAGAATTACATCACACGCCTTTCTTGGCCTCATAATAATGGCCATAATGAAGTCATAATCAGGAGTTGAATTTAACGGTTGCAAATCAAATAGGGTGAAACAAATGTGTTAATGCATTGTAATCATTATTTTATCTTATAACATCGAAACTAGTTTGAATAATCGCTCAAATGAAGACAAATGCAGTAACCTCCAAGGCACAAACGTGTACCTCAAGGCTTCTGAACATTTCTGCGACAAAATAAAATGCACTAACGTATGTACTCTCGCGGACAATATAAGATGAAACAGTGCTCCATGTCTCTTTGGAGTACTTGCCAGTCTTCGAGAGAGCTGTCGTCCGAACTAAGAATAGAATTGGGGGTTAATATTTCGAATTGTCTGACAAATTAATAAACAATGGAGCTCGTGGAGAGAGCAGACGTAGAAGTACGAATTGAGAATTTCAGCTCATATTGTCCGCGAGGGTACATGTGTTTGTTTGCTGCGCAAAAACATATTCACGGAACAATTGCTTGCGTGATTGTTCAGAGGCAGTATCCTAAGTTGGTTTTATTTGTGCTTACGAGGTTATCAATGTCTTTCATTTTTCTTTTATATTACAACGCAGGCTTTCACTGACGGCTTTAGTTTCGATGTCAGGTTAAATAGAGCGCAGAGGGAATCTGTCCATTGCGCGTGTCTTGACAAAAGACCGCCTTGCCATCTAAATATATGTCAAATTATTTCCCGCCATTTTCTTGCCCTAATGTGGTTTCGTCTCTACTTATAAAAATATCGCACGACCTAAACACTCTGTCAGATGTAACTAGGATGCTAGAGCACTTGATCGGGCCTTTTAAAGAGCAGCACTCGTCATAAGAATAATACGAAATATGACACTTGGCGAAGGAACTGTGAATATATAAAGTAGGCACTTATTTTACTTTTAGAGCGCAGTTCTCGGGCGCTCATTTCCGGCTCGAGCGGCGTCGGCGTCGCTGTCGCCGTCGCCGTCGCCGTAACCGCGCGTTGCATTAATTATGGGAAACGGCCCATAATGTGCGGGCATCTTCTAGCTCCGATTCCCACAGACCCTGTCTCCGGATGAATATGACACTGCAATACTTCGCTCTCGGCAAAAGGGTTTATTCACTCACTCATTGCCTTGGGGGGTTTCGGGATCGGGGAACGGTCATTAGCGAGGCCGGGGGGAGTGTTCGCTGCCACAGCAGTTTCTCCAAGTCCCAGCGGTGGTCGTCCATACCGCGTCATGGGGACGTCGTCGTCCAGGGTCGCTGTCCGGTCCGTTTGTCGAGTCCGCCACTCAACGTAGTGCCCGCACTCCCCGCGCCAGCATCCACCGCCGTCCGAGCTCGCCTCCGTGACTCGTTGATCCCCAAGTCGGTAGCAAGAGAGAGCCTTCCTTTGTCTCCGTTCCCTTTTTTATATCCTCGCCCCACCACCGACCACCTGCCCACCACGACCCGTCCAAGTATACACGCACGCCCCTGCCACGGGCCCCGCACGATCCACGAGCGGGGATTACGCGCCGTACGGTGACGCTCCCCCTTCCAAGGATCCGGGTGAGCAGGAACGTTCGGCCCTGGCAGGGCGCGGGTAGAACGGGCGAAGCAGCGGGGGAAGTGCAGGAAAGACGGGACTCCGGGTGGGGCGGCCGGACGGATCCCCACAAATGCAACGCGCGGGTCTCACTCGTAACCCACGCCTTGCATTATGGGACATTTCCGATATGACGTCACAGGTGACGTCACGAGTGTCACGAGGGTCACGAGTGACGTCAAGAGGGTCCTGCGCGTTGCATTTTGGGAAACGCCCAATAGTGCAACGCGCGGGTCATTCATGACCCGCGCGTTGCAGCATGGGTCGTTTCCCATATTGACGTCACATGGGTCACGAGTGGCGTCACGAGGGTCACAAGTGACGTCACGAGAATCACAAATGATTTCAAGACGGCCACGAGCGCTGCGAGTGAAGTCACCAAAGACACTTGTGAAGGTCATGAAGAAGGTCACGACCTTCACAGTGAAGGTCACGAGATGGTCACGACCTTCACAGTGAAGGTCACGAGAAGGTCACAACTTTCACCTGACCTTCCCTCGTGAGTCACTAAAGTCACTAGGGTAACGAGTGACGTCACTAGGGGGAGTGAGGGAGGAGGAGGAGGGGAGGAGGATGAGAGGAGGAGGAGGAGGATATAGAAGGAAAAGAGAGAGGAGGAGAGGGTGCGGAAGAAGAGGGGCATACCCTCCCTTCGTCCTTTTCAAGAGCTGCGCTCTAATTTGGCAATACAGGGCGCTGTAAACTTCTTTAATTTTTTATCTATGCACATCTTGGGGAAATTGTACCCCTTTTTTCTGAAATACCCCCGCCCCCCCCCCCCCTCTCGTTCCTTCCGCCTACTATAGTCAGGGACACGTTAAGACCCCAGCAGATGTTCCGCCTCGAGTACGAAGTTACTGCCTTTGATAACACTTCGTCGCGCAGTGCAAAGCACGGCGGTGGACCTTCTACTGGGTCCTTATCCTGTCACTAACAATACATTATTTTACTGCGACGCAGCTCCTGCATTACTATGCAGTCTCCATTTCTACGCACTGGAAAAGAACCGCCTATTTCCCTTACCCCTTCGGCTTGCAGTTATGTCATTGGTGGCGCACGCTATGACGTGAAACCAGTGTCTGACAAGACACTCGACAGGTGTTTAAGTTAAAAAATGCCGGTTTCACAAGGTATTTAGAGTGCTAATCAAGTTACTTCCACTGGAGAGGACCTTGAGTCTACAGTGGAAATACTTAGAAATGCATTTAAACTAATATCGAAGAAACGTCCACTGTGCGCAATTTGTATCGGCTTCAGTGACGCCAGAATGATTTAATTGCAATCAACAAAAGCGAACAAAACTGCAGTTTTATTTTATACACTCCCAGTATAACAAGTCGTATTCCTGGTGCATCGTAGAAGACAATAGTTTTAGAGTGCAGCTCTTAGGCGCCCGTTTCCGGCTTGAGCGGCGTCGGCGTCGGCGTAACCGCGGGGAAATTTTCCGCTAAATTTAGCGGGAAAATTTCCCCTAGATGAAAGGCGAGCAGGAGAGGAGGAGGGGCATAGTCTCCTTTCCGTACTTTCCCCCCCTCCCCCTCCTCAAGAGCTGCGCTCTAATTTGGATTGTAAACGTCTTCGATTTTTTTTAAACGCTCAACATCACTATTTATGCTGGTATTATAATGTACACCATGAACACATTATTTATTTACGACCGTAGTCACTGCATTTGTAGCTTACATTGAACAGGTTTTGAACACACGCAGAAAAAGGGAATAACGCTGCAGTTGCCGCGCCTTCCCCGGGTAGGTTACACCAACGCTGCTTGATGTTTACTAAAGTCAAAGAAAGAAAGGCACAAGCGAGCACGAGGGAGCGCTGCGCCGTCGTTCGCGAGGTTCTCCTTTTTTATTTTTTCCGATGCTAAGCTCAAGAAGTGCGTTCAGAAGGGCCATGACTTTGGAAGGACTGTTTATACGCATTGTGAGAGCCCATCGCTCTAGCAGTTCGTTTCCTGCCTTGTTGAAATTTTTTTCACCATGTCTCAAGGTCGGGTTATCCCTATTCCCCACAGACAGTGTTCTGGAGAGTGTCAGACTGGCAAACGTAAGTGGAATACTTTCCGGAGCGGGGTTAAACAAAAAAAGAGGCACCCAGAAAACACATTTTGTACTCTTCTTGTCTCGATTCTCCAGTTCTTCTGTTTGTTCCACAGTTGGTGTGTCGATCCCGATTCTAGTAAAATATTCCTGGGACAAGTTTGTTTTGTTGAAATGTAATTAAGATAAAGTACCAAATACTCTACTACTTATATATGCTAACGATCTTCCTCACCAGATAACATTATCTATTATGCTTTTCGCGGATGATTGCGTAACTTACCGTAGCATCACTAACCATGAAAATTCAGTATTATTAGAGCAGGATCTAGATGTTCTGTCTCATTGGTGTAACACGTGGCAGATGAAGGTCAATATAACCAAAAGCAAACTTTTAACATTCGCTGTTCAGTGATCTCTTATTGTACGTAACTAAACCTTACTTACCTTGCCTCTCGAAAAAGTACCAACTTAACATATATTTAGGCGTAACCTTCTCTGAAGACCTAATTTGGAATACTCATATTGACAATATAGTGGCCGGTGCATGCAGATCTCTAGGATGCATAAAACGAAACCTATACCTCACTCCCCGTTGTGTTAAACTAACTGCCTATAGGACTTTCTTCCGATCAAAATCGGACTACGCCAACTTTATTTGGTGGCCTCATCAATCATATCTCATGACTAAACTCAAATCGGTGCAAAATAAGGCGTCACATTTCATAACACATGACTACTCACGAACGTCAGGCGTAACTGCACTAAAATTCAACCTCGACCTATGCCTTCTACCTCAAAGAAGTCAACTTGCTCGTCTTGTCCTTTTTCACAAAACTTACTATTCCTCTTCTGATCTTCGAAACACCAACTGCCAGCCACCACCTTACGTCTCCTTGCGTCACGACCACAGCCTAAAAATTAATCCTCTATTCGCCAGAACTAAAAAATTCCAAAATTCTCCACTTTCTCTCGCTGTTACTAACTGGAATTTCATTCCTAAAACCATAGTACGTGAATCTAACCCTAAAAAATTCCGTGAACTCCGCAAGGCGCACCTGAAAAATGTTGTTCTGTTAATTACTTGTTTTAAATGTTGCGTTTTCCTATTAATTACCTGTGCGTCACCCTTCTGCAATCTGTATGTCATTTGATCCCCCCTCATGTAATGCATTTCATCAGAAATGCCCTTGAGGTATAATAAACTGAACTAAACTAATGTATTTGCGAAAAAAAAAATTGCTACCGAATGCCATTAAAATACAGTATCTTAGAGTATTCCAGATAGACGCTGCGTCTACGTCAAACCAACGCCTGAGTTTTGTTCCTGGCGCCCTCTCTTTGTTTTGCGCTGGTGCGATCAGTATCTACACGAGTAAGCAATGTCCGTGCAGGGTTAAAGTAAAAATTATTCTTTACCTTCCGGTCAAAGCATTATGCGCAGGATTGGCAGACGTAGGTTACATCACTTCTATATATATATATTTATTTATTTATTTATTTATTTACGAAAATTTGATAGTAAAATATGTTTCTCGGTTTCGGGCATTTATTAAAAGTAACTGATAGGGCTACGCAGATATTAATTGCAAAAATTATACATTTCAGCGTCACTCAGGCCATGACAGCAGTGCCGTACGAAGGAAGTGAAGTAAAAAAAGTTCAAATACAAAAGCAAATTACCTTTATCTCTTCTGCTTTACTTACGCCTTTTGATGCCACAGTTTTTGTTTCTCAAAATGTCACCGCATGATTAAGGTACGCATGTATTCTCCATGCTGAAGAAAAAAACACAGATTAATGTCGATTAACGTGGATGAACACGCCATTTTGAATTAGCTTTAGTAAAACACATGAACAACTACAATAAAAAAGGAGTTTATTAAACGCATATCCCGTTATTTAAAATTGCATAACATAGTCCTCCAGGGGCCTCTCGCCGCTAGAATTCATCATAGGCATTGAGCGTTCCACTAACTAAAGATTTAGCTGATACCGGCAACGACTTTTTCTTTTTTATTACTCGGTTCAATGTGCTTTAAAGTGACAGCAAATTAAACACTAATATCTAAGAAGCCAAGACTGTTGTCAAGAATATTTCTCTAAAATAGAAAGTGTTCTTTTGAGGACGCAGAACCTTACAGTGTCGCGATGCTTCGAAAGAAGAAAGTGTTCAGAAAGTCGTCGTTTCCCCCAATTTTGATTTGAACACTCTCGTAGAGGACAGGACACCAACCCTTCTGCACAATGACCCATTAAGTCAGAAATGACTTAAATGCTAATAGAAATATCTCAGAAACGTCTTTCTAGCCGTCACGTCAAATATCGGGGGATGGTCTTTCTTTGAACGAATTACAGGAAACAATTGTTAAAATATATCCTACCATGTCGACTCAACAGTTTTACAAGTCGCGACGCTATCCGAACATGAAATCCCTAACTATCAATCATCTACGAAATTTTTTGGTGAATTGTTAAAACATGCATCTGATAAAATTTATATTAGGTCAAACAGTGTGTTGTACTTCTATAAGTATTTTTGCATTTATATTGAATTTTGGTTGAATTGTTCAATGTGTCAAACAAAATGTTTTGTTTTCTTGATCTGCTGTCAGCGGATCACTGTAGGGGGCCGCGAACCAGACAGCCTGTTTTGAAGCCTTTTTTAGCTGCCTATCATTGATGATAAAATAAAGTTATTGTATTGTACGCCGCGGTGCTTTTAAAATCTTCAAGGTATCAGAGCATCAACTGCCAATATTTTGCATTCAGTAGAATCTTTTCCAAGCTTTTTTCTTTACAAGGCACACATTCAGTTGCAGTGTATTGGTTTAATATATTTTAATTCCTTCGCAAAGAAGAAGACATAAAAAGAGGTCTCATGCGATGCAGTGACTAAACTGTCAAAAATTACTTCCTTACCGCTGTAACGTAAATAATTGCATAGACATCAACCCCCCCATCCCCCCCACTGAAAAAAAGAACATATACGAGGTGCAATCAAAAGTTCAAGACTCATTTTATAGCATAAAATATAAAGGCACCATGGTGATGCGCGCAGCAGTCAGTCAGATACCTCACTATGTTAATATGCCAAAAACTTCATTCTCTGAGCAGTGAAAGTTGTGGTACATGAGGTTTTTCAAGCACGTGCGCGAACACAATAGTGATTTTAGCATGAATTGCGAACGAAATCGAGGGCGAAGATAAATTTTGTGTAGAGCTATAGGCCAATCGGGAGCATAAACACTTAACTTAATTTCTCAGAATTATGCCGAAAAATCAGTGAGTCGTTCGAAGTGTTTTGAGTGGTATTTGCACTTTACGATATTACAAAAAAAAATCCCCGGAACACGAATGCTGCTTTCACACTGGCGTTTGAATCGCAACCGCTAAGCGGATATCGGCTGATTTTCGTCATCAAATGCGCGTGAAAGTGAACTGAATCCTTAAGCGGTCGCGTTCTAAACCACCTCGCAAATACAGTTTAACCGCCAGTGTGAATGAGCCCGAATAGAGATGCATTAGAATGCGCCCGAAAAAAAGGTATACTTGCATAGTAGCAACATTAGCGTCCTCAGAATTTTGGCACACCTCCCTACATTACTTTCACTAGGCATATTTGCTTTGATTTGTCGCTTTTCATTACACACCTGCTCTTGAATATAAGTCTGTGTCTGAAAACCTGCGTCGCTAAAACTCGCCCACAAAAAAAGCTCTAAAGTTACATTTTTATAATATGCAAAAAGTTAGACCCTATAACCGACCATTTCCTTAACACATTTAATTCCTCTTATTATCTGACGAAGAAACAAAATACAGGCGCGTTCCTTATAGAAATGCACAGGAGCACCACGAAACTAGACTGGTTATTGTCTGCTTAAAATTGAAACCGAAGTCTCGTACACTTCCAAGATCCTTGGCAAACCATAGCCGGTCGCTTCGGCGAGCGCCGCCAATAGATGGATGGATGGATAATGTCGGCGGTACCCAATGGGCGGTAGCTTGCACCACGTAGCTTAGAAGCCGAAACACAAAAGTATGATTCCTTCCCTCCCTCTTCTAGGATAACTTTTTCTTCCCCTCTGCATTTTTGTAATTATCACCAGGCAATGTGGGATATCTGCAGCCCTGTACATGTTACTCGAAAAAAGTAGTCGGTTACGACTGCAATTACTCTTGCTTATAATGCATGCAATTCGATTACTCGATTACTCGAGACGAATATTTGGCCGTTACATGAAAAAGTAATTGTTACTTCTTCGATTACTTCAGATTTTCAAAACAACTGAATTTTCCGCCGGTTTGAAAAAGGGTCTTTCGTACTGCCTGTAATAGGGTTTGAATCACCGAATTATAACCTACTTAGATACTCAATTCACCAGTTTAGGTTGACAATCCTTTCGTCGGAGGCATTATTTGAGAATTCCGTTGTAGCAAACTTGTAGAAAGAAAGGAAAACATTAAAAAGAGGAGGGTAAAGTAGCAACGGTAACAAGTGGTCTTATTACGTCCCAAAGAAATCAAAGTGCTCGTGAGATAACCTTGTGAGAAAAATGGTAAAATTACTACAAAATGCATCCAAAAAGTTATTGGTTACGAGTAATTTGATTACTCGTAATGCACACTTTTTAAATCTGTATATGACCAGGATGACCTTTGGGGGATCGTGCGAAAAAAACAAACCCAAAACCATCACACCCAGCTTTCTCCGCCAACGAGGGAGTGGCCAATTTCGCTCTGGTCAAACATTGTCGAGTTACCAGAACACCCAACACGCAGGGAGACAGAATTGAGACTTTTGGCCGGTGCCACGTGGGAGGGAGTGCCAATTTTCCTCTTTCCCACCTGTCCCAAACTGTGGTAATAAATTGTACTTCTTTAAATTTTTCCCTCAATAATTTCTTCCAATTCTAAAACTTTCCTTTTGTGACTTTAATCCTTTTATCAACCGTTATTTTATTCTCCACAGCAAGACCCAGCCCGCCCAGCCCGCCCTCTCCTCCCCCCCTCCCCTCTCCCTCCCCCCCTGGCGAAATCTGTTACCCCTTCAGGGAGGGTAGGGCGAAGTTCTGTGCACTTCAAAACCCAATGTTCTAGCGTCTCGCTCTCACTATCGAATGCGGCACATAATGTGTCTCTCTCTTGAAATACACCCCTACACATCTTTGTTCCCCTCTCGTCCTCTCGTCCTCGCCTCGGACACCACAGAACTCCGCGAATTATCAAACGCATTTTCCTTTCTTTAGTCCTGTTTAGGTCACGTTAACATTCTAAAAGCAGATTTTTCTTATATTCTTCCCTCCTACATTATTTTCTCTGCTACTTTCACTTCCTTTTTCACTGAACTACTTTCCTTAGCCCAATTACTAGTGTGCAAATGCTTAAATGTCAGCTTACGGGTTCGGTTTCTCTATCTTGTATTTAAATGTCATATGAATGAATACTTCACTATTTATCGTGTCCTCCGGGTATCGTATATTTTACTTTACATTTCTGGATTTTCAATTTACTTTTGCCTCTCTACTTTCAAAGGGCGACGAGCCGATGCCTCCCTGCACTCTCTTTTTTTAGTTCATTCTCAGGCGCTCCGAGTACTAACCTGCTCACGCTCCTATGTCGAATCTACAATCGTCATTGATTGTAACGCTTGTCCTGTGTTGTCTCCCTCTTGTCCTTGTCTTTTGCGCTTTTTTTAATTTTCGTAATGTTTAACCAACTAGGCCAACAAATCATTTTGCTACAATCCTCATTGAACCTCTTATCTCATACACTGTACCATAGAGCCATAAGAGAGTTCTGGTACGATTACTCCTTCCCACATATCCCTGCTCACTTCGTATCTAATATAACGAATGATTGTATCTTCTGCATTCGTGATGTCTATGGCGATGCGGCTTCCGCTATGTCTCTTTTTAGAGTTTGTTTGAAGCGTTCTGACACTTTTTTTACCCCCAAAAAGTACACATATACAGGGTGTTTCTTTTTAAGCTCAGAGATTTGTTTTTAAAATGTTAAATCTACACTAATGTCGTGTGTGCAGGTGAGTTATGCGGCCAGTGGTATGCAGTATGGGAAGATAATCGTAACTTTCCGTCGGCTAATTACCTAAAATATGTTAATTAACAATTTAATTATAAAAATGAACTAATGGTTCCAATTATAAACTTTCTAAGCGTCATTGAAAACCACTAAATCAACAATATTAGAAAGACTTGGTGCACGTGGGAAACACGTTGGTGCGGTAAAGTTACCACGCTTGCAGCAGGATTAAGTCGCCTCATATCTTCACGAATGTCTTTCTAAAAATACCTGACTTAGTGGTTTTGAATGACGCTCAGCAAGTTTCTACTTGGAGCCACATTTCTATTTTTCACAATTTAAAATAGTAAATTTACAAATTTTACGTGATCATTTGACTTATCGTGACGATTATCCCTTTACATCGTGTCCTCCTGGCCGTATAACGCACCTGCGCAGTCCGTATTAGTGTAGCTTTCTCGGCTTTTGTAAAACAAATTTGTTAAAAAACACCTTGTATATATTTTTGAAAGACTAATTAACGATAAAAAGTGTGTTTGTAATACATTTACTTCACCAATTTGAGAGAGGTCATATGCCATATGATTTAGTTTGGTATTGGTATCCACTGGTATCTATATACCTATATCAGTTCAGTTGAGCCGAACCACAGTTGGGGCCGATATCTGCCATTGGTCCAACGTCGTTTGAAATGTAAAATAGGGGTGTTAGGGACCTCTGCAAGGGCTAATAACAAAACAAACTTTTTTCGTGGTATAGGTATACCCTTTCCATGGTGAGGGATGGCATCTTTGGCATGCAGCTACCCAATGGAAGCTGGAATGGAATCATCGGTGAACTTCAGCGAGGCGTAAGTGTCTTTGTTTCATCAGCACCCGATGTCATGTCTCCAGGTAATCTAATGTCAGAGCTTTTCTATGATTAGACCCTGACAAGATAAAGTGCTCGAGGCCATTATTGAAAGTATTCAGTGGTCGAATGACTTCCTACATCTGATAATGTATTTCGTTTTACGAAGGGCCGGTGCAGTATACTGTGTAAACGGGCCTGAACCAACAACCTATTCGAAGAAGCATATGACCCCAAACGGTATAACTAGGCAGTGGTATTTCCTTTCTTCAGCGATAGCCGTTATTGGTGTACTTCCGAGCTGCATTCGCAGCGTCGGCGTTGTGTCAGGCAGAAAACTGTTTCACAAGCGCGCGTGTGCGCACCGCCATGTAACGCCAAACAAAGCGCGCGCACTTTGCTCCGGCCACTGCCAGGCGGTAGTGTCTTATTCTTTATTTGGCGGGAGATGCCGCTAAAATTTGTTTTTCTGTACAGCTTGGTCTGCTTGTACTCTTAGAGGTAAAGAAACCCTCCACTCTTAGCGGTATTTGTCTAAATTGAGTACTTGTCAGGGACGCTGACTCACTTGCGCTGAGTGCTTTTGCCCCTACATACTTCAGCAACCACAACGCTCTACAGAGTGGATATGCATAAAAGTGTATGTTACAGCGCGTCCTAGCAGCTACTTTTTGTCACTTCTTCACACTATCGAAAATATGGGGGCCTTGGGGTCCATAACTGTAGAAAAGAATCTCGCGCTCGGCTCCCTGCGCGCAAGAAGTGCGCGAGCCATGCTCGGGATCGAGGGGCCGGCAATTGTTGACCCACTGCCGAGGGATAAAGGTGCATTTTACTGTGTCTTCCCGGACCCCCCCCCCCCCCCCCCCCCACACACACACACACACTCTATGCAAAAAAATGCAACCATGAAAGGGAAACTATAGAACTTGTAATTTTAAGGTGCACGGGGCTTCGTTCCACCCTCTTGAAGGGGGGGGGGGGGGGGATGACTGCGGATTTGGAGGGGACACTGGGGATTTGCAGACGTGGATGGACAAGTGGATAGGGAAAGAATTGCGGTAACTTAGAGAAGATTTGAAGATTGTTGGAAAACTCTAGGGAGTGTAAAAAATACAGATAAAAATAAGCAATGGAATCACTTTAAAAGGGGGAGGGGTTCTGTTATAACAAAAGTTATACAAAGCTTTAAAAAAACAAAGGAATAACGAAACTGTAGGCTAGGTGGCGCAAGCTTCCGACCGTTACAAAGGGTACAGCTATTACCATCCATCCATTCATCCAGGTGGCGCATGGTACCGCTATTATATTGGGTACAGCCGTTAGCGTCCTTCCAACTTCTTTAGGCAAACTCAGTTTTAATCACCCCCTGAAAACTATGGAGGAAGGCACCACGCTAATCGAAGATTCTGAGAGTGTCACTGTGCCACCTTGAAAGAAAAAAAAAAGGCTTGAGTACTAGAACAAATACTGCAATGTTTGGAGATATAGACCTACAATGACTGATAATATTTCGTGAAGTGCCGTCGTGTTTTGTGCGTTTGTTTGAGAACTCTCGTGTGTTCCACTTTTTTGTTTTGGACTGACAATTATAAAAAGCGCCAATGAAGTTATTAAAACAGTATCATGTTCTGATAACGCGCGTAACATCCAAGCCGAAGATAGGGTTTTATTCGTGTTTCAATCTCCCGGTAACCATTCCACTCGCCAGATTTCCTTTAACAACGGTTTTGAACCGATAAACTAATTTATTGCGAAACATACGCGAGGCGTAAAGACTATGCGTAGAGCAAGCCGTCTGCTTCTTGCGCAGGGGATCCGGTGACGTCAGAACGACGCCGAGCTCTGATTGGCTTTGGTTCGAAGGACAGTGGGTAGACCTCAATGCCAGATGCCTTGAGATCTACCCAATATTTTTTTTTCAATCAGCCAATAAGAGCTCGGAGTTCTCACGTCATCAAAACCCCTGTGCAAGAAGCAGACAAACTTGCACTCCGCATATAGTACATTTCTCATAGCAGGGGGATCGGTAGCCAAGTGACTCCACTTCCGGCTTCCATCGAGAGGGGACGTGCGATGGCCAGCTCCGATGGAGCGATATCAGCGGCCGTATCTGGCCGTAGTATGACTGTGTCAGTTTTTGTTGAGGGTTACAAAGTCACGCTGCCTTTCTGAAAACATGCTACATCGCAACTAATGCGGTGTTTTTGCACTGCGATGGAGAAGGAAGACCGTATAAGATACGAGACTTCAGAGAAGAGCTGCAACGACTGGACATTTTGAAAGACTTGGCATCGGCCGGTGCATAACAAAAGAATCATCTTTGGATGCTTCGACTGCACTCCCTCGCTGCGAAACAAATGCTTCTAGACGCGAAAGAACTGTCCATCAAGGGCGGGCGTTGTCTCGCGATTGACCCAGCTAACACTTAGGTCAAACTCAAACTCCACTGGGTTCCCTACGGCGTGCCGAATTACCAGGTGCGTAAAGAAGTTGAGCGCTATGGCAAAGTGGCTGATATCACCAGGGGGCTATTTCGTGAAAAGGGGTTCGAGAACGTCGAATCTAACACGAGACTGTTCCACATGACGCTTAAGGAAGGTACAACGGTGGGCAAGCTCCCGCATGAACTATGCCTTGAACGCTGCAAGGTGCTGGTGGTTGTGCCTGGAAGGGCGCCCCTCTGCTTGCGGTGTCGACGAACAGGACATATCAGACGTGATTGCCGCGTTCCACGCAGTTCGGACTTTCAGCGTTTCGGCCACGAAAGTGAGGACTGTTCGAAAACCTACGCCTCAATCGCCAGAGCACGCCGTACGGATGATGACATGATGATGGACGCAGCTGAAGCCGAAGAAGCGGCTACAGGCTCAACGCCGGCAGACCAGCAGGACGAGGGAACGCACAAGCGGACCACGCTTGGTGGGAGCAACTCGGACTCAGAGGGACCCCAGTGCGACGTGGTGGAACTGGCAAGACCCGGAAAAGGAGGGAATGGAAACTACGTGACGTCACCCGAAGAAAAGAATGCGTCGAACGGAGCCTCAGAAAAGACTACGGGGAGCGCTGACGACGACGGGCCAAAAGTTGAGGGTGCGGCCAAAGGCGATGTCGACATGGACTCGGACGCCAACCTGAAACGCCCACTTGACCAAGACTCACCTCTGGCCTCACCTGAAGATGAGAAGGACAGTGGGCCTGCATGGATTGTCCAGGGTCCCAAAAAGAGTCGCACTGTGGTCAAGTCACGTGTCGCACAGGGTGACTGCGGACGCAAAAACTCGCAGTAAGTGCCCGTAGCGAGTGAATGACAAAAGTGCGAGATCTTTGTCTTTGATTTAATTAAGGAGAGAACTTCCTTGCATTATTTCAGGGCAAGCTCAGTACAAATAACCATGTTTAGTCCTCCTCAACCCATTCGTTTTGCGACCTTAAATATCCGAGGCCTAAATGCAAGGAAAAAACAATACCAGCTGCAAAAGTTACTAAGCGATGAGGATATTGGTTTGTTCTATCTACAGGAAACTAAGATGGCCAATGACGAGCAAATTGAGCAGGCACTGCAACCATTCCTTAAACGCTACCAAGTTTGTGTGAGTTGTGCCGTTGGTATGTCTGCTGGGTGCTTTTTATTTCTTAAAACAGCGTCTGATCCGCGTGATTTACACATCGTCATTGGCGAACTAGGTCGCCTCAATGTTTGCGACTTTGCGCGGAGGAATCAACATATGCGAGTGATATGTGTGTATGCGCCCAGCAAAATAAATGAAAGGACAGCTTTCTTTCAACATTTAGAACAGTATTTGCAGTGTAACAAAGTAACTGTTCTGATGGGCGATTTTTAATTGCGTATGTAATGCCGAAGACAGGGTGCCCGTTAAACCAATTTCTGACCGAAGCGCCGCAGTGTTAAGTGAATTTTTAAACGAGTATAATTTGGAAGATGTTGCAAAGTTGGAGGCTCTGAGAAATGAGTTTAAGTTTACTCATTTTCAATTGTCCTCGCATGTACGTTTGGATCGGATTTATGTTTCTGCTGAGTTGACTGCGAGCATATCAGGATACGATGTGAAACCACTTTTCTTTAGCGACCACTGTCTTGTAGCAGTGACATTGGGAGCGGGAGGGAAACCATCGCGTAGATTCAAGTGGGAACTCTGGAAAATGAATGTTAGTCTGTCGAAGAATGAAGTTTTTGTCTCGGGCGTGAAAAGAGTTTTAGATGAATTGTGTGGTAACAATAGTATAAGCTGCAAGGAAAGGTGGGACTTTTTAAAGCAAAAAGTTGAGTCGTCTGTTTTAAAGTTTAACGCAAAGAAGGAGGAAAGAGTGATGCAGCAATATTTGCTTGAGCTGCTGAAATCCGAATGCAATCACCAGGGCATAAACGCGACAGAAATCAAAGAGATAAAGGCAAAGATAGACGGATATCAACGGAACGTTATCGAGGTGCTTCAGTGCGCACAAGGGCTGACAAGTTTTTTTTGGGCGAACAGCCTACTTCGAGAGCCTTAGCGGAAGAAAAGAAATTTGCTTTGTCGAAAAAAATATCAGCCATTGAGCATGACGGTATTCTCAGCCATGACAAAGACGTTATTGAACGTTCTTTTATTGAATCTACGAGAGGTTATTTGGGGGCCGGGAAATGTCTTAGGATGTGTCAGCCATCAGGATATAATTCAGATAACACCCAATCTATCGGAAGACAGTAAAAAAAAACTATGAAACAGCCTTTTACGCTGGCTGAAATAGAACACGCGATTGACGGTTTGGCGGCCTATAAAACTTCTGGTCCGACGGCCTTTGTGCCGAGTTTTATCAGAAGTTTAAAAAATAACTTTTCCCGCTTTTCTTGATGTTATACGCGAAGCCTACGAGCTTGAAGTGTTGACACCCTCTTTTTTGCAGTCGCATACAGTATATTCATTCCCCAAATCGAATGAGGAGGTTAGCCGACAGCATGTCAGTGGGTACCGACCCATTGCTCCGAGCAATGTGGATTATAAAATTTTTTGCAAGGCTTTTAGCCAGAAGGCTGCAAAGTGTTATTACCGACTTGGTTGGAGAGCACCAAACATGCGGCATCAGAGGCAGATCGATTCAGACTAATATTCATATCGCGCGTACTATTTCAGAGTGTTCGTCTAATGAGGGTATTCCGGTTGGGATGGTTCAGATCGATTTAGAAAAAGCCTTTTAGTGTGTATGTCATAAAGCACTTTGGGAGATTCTAATCCGAGCTAATGTTGGAAAGCTTATCCTAGAAGGGGCTTTAATGTCATATGATAGTTGCTCAACGCGGTTAGTAGTAAACAATTCGTTGACTCGTAAAATAAGCGTTCTTTCTTCCGCACGGCAGGGATGCCCACTGTCCCCACTCTTGTTCGGTCTTTATTTAGAACCCTTGTGTTTGAGCATTATTCGGTCTAAGCGAGTACTATATGTGTGACGTGGAAATAAAAGTTCTAGCTTACGCGGATGACGTGGCTGTCTTTTGTAGCGAGAAGTGTCACAAATGCCTTGGAGTTGTGTAACATTTTTTTTTTTTTGCGTCTCAATGGCTGCTGTAGCAAATAGAAACAAATGTACTGGTGTATGGCATGGTGAAGGGGCCACAACGCCGTCAATTTTCGAAGGAATAAAATGGAGATCCGCGCCCGGTAAATACCTCGGTGCACCACTCGAGCACATGCAAAACAGTAATGAATAGTGGACACAGGTGGCAGGCGATTTAAGAGAACGAGAAGAAAAGTGGCGCGATCGCGATATGTCAATCTTTACAAGAGCCACGGTCTGTAATGTGTTCGTGGTCGCAAAGATGTGGTATGTGCTTCAAGTATTACATTGCGCTCAAACCAGTATTCAAAAAATGCACAGGGTCCTTCGCAGTGTTCATCTAGAAAAAGTGTGGCGGAACCAATGCGTCGAGACAATCTTTTTCGACGAGTCTCACAAGGTGGACTAGGGCTGGCGCACCTTTTTATTCGACAGATTGTCTCACGTTTTGTTTATTTGAGAGATCAGAAAAACCCATTTCTTCGGGTCATGTTAGAGACAAGACTGGCGGCGCGTTTGCCAACCTTCATTGTCTCTTCTCGAATTGGTCCCCCTGCAAAAAT